>NC_067480.1:24182215-24782215 GCF_947179515.1 Apodemus sylvaticus
TTTTATTTCATCTAGGACTATCTTGACATTCTGTGGAGTCAGTCAAGATGGCAGGCGGTGGTGAGGGGTGGGGTGGGTGGGGGTGGGGAGTACAGGGCACTGAGGCCCTCAGTGTCCCACGTCAGAAGTGAGTGATAATGGGAAACAGCCATCTCATCGTTGCCTCTCACCCCTTCCCCTTCTCATCTAGGCCCCCACCCCTTCTGTTTCTTTATTCTTCTTTTCTTTCTCAATTTCCTACAAGAAAAATATATTGCAGATTTTTTTTTCTTAAACACAAAATCTTTTTTAGATGATTCCAGGGGGAAAAATTGTTTTTTAATAAAACTCCAAATTGAGTTATCATATTTCAAAGCATTGACTAGTTAAGCAACTAATCAAAGGCATAATTATTTAATGACCATTGCTCGTGCTCCTGCACAGGGCTGTAATTGAGGGGCTGTGATCACTGGACCACCAGCCTCAATGGCAGCAGACAAGGGCCTCTGCATTTGATCTGCTGTTTCTGCAGCCGTGTTCGTTCCAAAGGGCGGGGGTGAAACGCTCCACACCGCGGCTCCCTCACATGTGGCTTCTGAACCTGAGAAGAATTGCTATCGGATCGAGCAGAGGCAGGCGAGCTACTCCCATTTGAGGCCAGCTGTAGAAACCTCCAAGGGTATTTATTGCTGATATGCAGCTTCAGACATCAGAGTCTGGAGTCTGGAATCTGGAAGATTCTTGGTAGTCAGTGTGAAAAGACAGGAGAGGAAGAGAAGTCTAAACTCACCCTCCCTGTTCAATCAGACATTTATTCCTTTACACACTAACAATCTCTTCCCATAAAACTGCTCTGACCATACCGTCAGGGTCTCTTTAGCACATTCCTTAGTCACTGTGAATGATTAAACAAGGTCATTACCATTGAAGGAGGGCCAGGGAGAAGTGCCGCAGTGCTGAGCCATCAAAATAATAAGGCGTCTGCTTTCTTTCATTAGAAACTAAATACATCAACTTTGTCCAGGCTTAACCAAGAATGCCAGGGGAAGCTACTTCCAATATGGCAGAAGTGAGCGGACTTCCTGTTCCCAGCCAGGCTTTCCTTTCCACTTTCCCTTTAGAGGATCTATCACATTAGAAGTGCCCTGCTGACTCACGTATACAGACTTTTCAACAAATGGTCCAAGATAAGCTATCCCGTTATCATAGTCAGCAGGATGGTGAGGAGCAAGATGAGCTAGTAGGTGGGTCACATTATAATAATGGTTCCTGTTCTTTTTTTTTTTTCCTTTTTCTTTTTTTCTTTTTTTTGGTTTTTTTGAGACAGGGTTTCTCTGTATAGCCCTGGCTGTCCTGGAACTCACTCTGTAGACCAGGCTGGCCTCGAACTCAGAAATCTGCCTGCCTCTGCCTCCCAGAGTGCTGGGATTACAGGCGTGCGCCACCACTGCCTGGCCTAATGGTTCCTGTTCTATGCTACGGATATGACATATCCGTACAGAACCAGTACTATTTAGAGAAGGGACAGGATCTCAGAAATGTAGGAAAACCAAAAGGTAAGGCTAGAATATCTTACATGGTAGAATTTGATGAAAAAGCTTAAGATAGAACCCCTCCCCCCAAGCCCCTACACACTGATGCTGCTGCATTCCAAAGGTCACAGACTATTGTAAGGGCAGCTGACTGCCTCATCTGGGATGCTTCCAGTAGCCAAGCTAGGTTACAGGCTAGAATGTCAAATAGGCTTCCATACCTAAAAATGTCAAATAGGCTTCCATACCTAAAAAATGACTCCAGATGATAACAGTAACAGGTGAGGAAGAGTTGTTGATTCTCTAGAAGGATTACAAATAATTTCTGTAGGTCCTCTGCCCTCAGTGGATGATGGATACAGTAACTTCCCTCGAGAGAGTCCATGATGGGGTAAGGACAGAACAGTTCACAGACTGAGGACCTAGTGTGACTGCCACACGCTGCATGAACAAGGACAGTGTTGTCATCAGCAGACAGAAATCATGCAGTGAGTATACAGGGTGCACAGACATGGTGTGTTAAAAACATCCAATACGTGCTAGTAATGGTGTCTATCAGAGTACCCCATGATACCTTCCCAATAGGTGAAAAAAGTCTGAAAAAATGCCCCAGGCAGGAGGAGCCCAAGGCCATGGAGAGGACTGACAACTAAAGGTCATGTGCATCCTGGAACAGAAAAGGTCCTTAGATAAACACTGAAGAAACCTAGGTAAAGTGAGGACTTAAATCACAAGGTATCAGTATAGGGTTATCAGCCATAACCAATGTCAGCTAATGATAGGCTTGCAGAGGAAGTGTGTGTGTGTGTGTGTGTGTGTGTGTATGCGAGCGCGCGCGCGCGCACATGGGATTATCTCTATTTCACCTTTTTTGTAAAAAAAAAAAAGATCTGTCTTAATCATTTTTTAAAATAAAATTATTTTATATAATCACACCGCTAGTTTAAGAAAGCCACTTGAAGGCGAGTCCATTCCCAAACTCTTGAACACCTCAGTGAATACCTCAGTTACAGTTTATCAGTAAAACTTTTCTCCTAGGACATTGCTTTCTCTCACTTACACTGCTTCCTTAGAACCAAATGTTGCTATTAATGCAGCGAATTCAGGGCTAGCAGTATCTATGGTGTCAAAGAGGTACAACATTACATTTCTACTTACTGGATTTTGCAAGTTAACATTGACTTGAGGTATGACTGTGGTATATGCTAAAGTGCCACTGAGCCAATCGGGAAACCTGTGACACAAATTTGCACATGTTTATTACTGGGCTGTCATGCATTCTTTCTTCTTTGCAGGGTGTTTTTACAAAGCGCTTAGGCCTGCAAACTTCCAAGAAAAAGGAACAGGGTCGCAACACGTGGAGGTCCTGAGGGTGGGCAGGTTAGTTTCCAGATGGGAAAATGACCACATCGGATCAAAATATCAGGGTTTACAAGTATCTTCTTCCAGCAGCCCTAGCTGCCCGGAAAGGGACAGGCAAGTGAAGAATGCAACAGAGAAAGGACAGAGTCACAAGCACTCTGGAAGCACTGCTGGCCGCACTTGGCAATGGCACAGGTGGCTGTGGAGTGACTTGGGGTTTCCGTGCCCTGGACTCCTTGTCTGTGCAGAGAGACCCCCATCTCACTGACACAGTCAAGAGGACCACATGTGTGGTCAGGGGCTGGGCACATGCTACTGTCCTTCCCTGGCTGTGGGACACTGAGCCCATGCAAGGCACAAAGAGTCACAAAGTAAGCATATCACACAAAGGAGAACATTGGATGAAAGACACAGAGATTGTGGGTTCAAAGTTCACGGTGCACAATTCCTGAATTAGCTTTTACATTTCTCTGAGGAACCACCCACTGCCAATCTCCATCCTTATGGGAGCAAATTTTCCAATTTGAGAAGTGAAGTCAGCACGTGTTTCCTGAAAATCCAGCTGCCCTGGACCTTTCAATTCTGATGCACCTCAGATCCTGATCTTAGGAAGTCACCAGTTTTAAAAGTGCACTTGAGATTGTACTGAATAAACTGAAGGGTGCTATGAATTGGATTTCCGTTAAGTCACTAAAACTAATGGTTTTATGAAATACTGTTCTTCAGGGTGGCTCTCATCTCTGTCCATCCATATGACCCCTTCAATACTGAGGTGACCTGTATTTACCTCGGAGGGACAGGAAGATGCAGGGAGAATTACACTCAAAGACTAACAGCCTCTGGTGGAGAGAAACAGATGCACTTCTCCTTATGAAAAGACCCTGCACTAACAGCCAATGCTCCTCTTGAAAAAGGATGACAGGGGCTAAGGGAAAGAGTCCATCAAAGAAATGTGCCTTTTGCACAGGCAGGAGCACCTGAATCCGAATTCTTGGTACCCACATAAAAACGGGTATTTGTAGTACTTGTCTGTGACCTTGGCCCTGGGCATGGGGTGCGGGTGTGAGACAGAGACGGGTGGGGTCCTTAAAGCTCACTGGCCAGGCAACCTAGCTGAATTAGTGAGCTCCGGGGTCAGTGAGAGACCCTGCCTCAAAAAACAGACAGAAAAGAGGGGGGAGTGATGGAGGAGGACAGCGGTGTTAAACTCTGGCTGCCATGTGCAGACACATGCACCCCACCCTCACATGCATGGCAGACACTGGAGAGAAGGTACGTCGGACGGGGCATGATAACATGTTCTTTCCATATCATATATGTCAAAAAAGCAGCATCTGAGGCAATGTTGGATACAGAGTCTGTCTTGTGTGTTCTCTGTCTCTGTCTCTCTCTCTCTCCTTCCTCCCTCTCGCTCTCCTCTGTAGCTACTGCTTGTTCTGCAGGGCGTCAGTCCCACTGGCACAAGGCTGAGATAAATCTCCTCATTCTCTATTATGGCCTCTGTATATCCCTCAACCCTGGTTGTCTCTAGTGGGCTCCTCACCCCATATCCTAGGACCAAGCAGCTATCATAGCATGTCCTCAATGTACAAGTCTCACTTGGGATAAGAGGAACCGAACTTGGCGATTCGGGAGACTGTCAGAGTGGTGATACTGCAAGCTGAAAGGCAGGAGCCTGGCTTGTGCGCAACCTTTGTACAACCTTCAGCAGGGCGTCTACCACAGACAACACTCTCAAGCAGCTGTCCGTGGCTTCTGGACCCTTACCCTGTGAGACAATAACACAAAAGTAAAATTCCCTAACATACCTTCTCTATGCCTAGAACCCGACTCACATGGGGAAGAACGAGTCAACCTCTCTTCTCCAGGGGTGCCTCCCCTCAGCTCTTCCTGCTCTCTCCTCCTTCCCCTTCACACACCATGCCCTCCAGAAACTCCTGGAAGCCTTCATCTCTTCTCTCCTCCCATGTCAGCTAGAATGCAGAGATGGTCCCCCTCCCCTCCTACCCTCTGCAGCACACTAGGTATAGCCATGGGAGGGGCATCTGTAGACTGACCACTGACCACAGCAGGCTTTTGCAGTGTGGCCTGGACGGTGCACCACAACATGGGTGGTTCAAAACGACATAGGTGCTCCAGGAGACTGCTCTCCTTTGGAAGGCTCCAGGAGGCTCAGTTGGTTCCTAGAGTCTCCTGGCTTTGGCCATCTTCTTCAGCCATCTCATGACTGTTACCACGCCCATCTCCTGGTCATCTCCACATGGCCTCTATAATCCTCTCTAGCATGAAGAATCAGTGACAATGACCCTATTTCCAAGGAAGCTGCATTCCCAGGCACTGGGGCTGGGACGTCTTCCTTTGAAGGGGTGCATTTAGTCTCTGACACACAGAGCTCAGGAGACCTCTGTGATGTCCATACTCTGCCTTGCTCACTAAGTTCTTCGGCTTTGGGTGCTTCTTTTCACCCATGTCTCAGCTGGACACCTCCTCTTTAGAGGTACCCCTGCAAACACAGCTCTGTCAATCTGCACCCCAATGAGGGCTCATGCCACCACTCCACCTGCGATGCTTCCTGAGCAGCTGGCATCTGCACAGTCACCCGTCCTTTCCCTCACTGAACGCTGCACCGGAGGGGGCAGGAACACAGGTGGCCGGTCTTGCCATGCTCCTGGTGGTTACAGCAGAGCCACTGCAGGTCTCCTTTCATGAGCGGGGCCGTGATGAACATCTAGGAGGGGGCTTGGAGGGAATTAGGTAGTGAGATGCAACACCATCCCTCCAAAAACGAACGTCCTCTCCCTCCCTTCCTCTCCCCATCCTCCCTTTCTCGGAGAGTGTCCTACGTAGCCTGCACTGGCTTTGATCTTACTATGTGGAGGAGGCTGGCCTTATCTGCTTATTGAGAGTGCGTGCATGCTGGAAGACGACGGCTGGTGTCCTCTGCTGCTCCCCACCTTTGTCTTTTGAGAGAGTATCTTACACTTAACTTGAAGCTCGTGATTTTGTCAAGGCTGACTGACCAGTGAACTCCTGGGACCCAGCGGTCTCAGTCCTCCAACACTGCGGCTATAGGCACGCATGGCCACGCCTGGCTTTGATGCAGGGCAGAGGATATGAACTCAGGTCCTCCTGCTTGCATGAGTAATGCTCTTACCCACTAACCATCTTCCTAGTGTCCTGCAGACTTGTTCTCCATCCTTTCCAGCTCTGGAATTACTACAGGGATATACCGCCACCTTTGGTTTCCAAACAACTTTTCCTTTAGACTGTCTGCCTTACTATGGGAGTTGTCACAAGTCTGTATGATTTCATAATTGGAAAGATAAAAATAAGAATGTAACATGTGGCTGTCCAATGAGCCAGAGACACAGACTAGCCCAGAGGGATGCGAATCCTGACAGACGCTGTAAATCTACAGCGGTAAACAAACTTTGGAAGGATGCAGTGAGCAGGGTGATACTGACGGCTGGCCTTAAGGTCTTACTTCTGACAGTAATTAGGATAGGGATCAATTGGCTGTTAGCCTACTGCTAATTCATGGCTATAAAACTCCATACTCGGTGTAGAAGGATTACATTTAGATGCTCCAAAATGATCAAGTCACTGCTTACAAGTACGAGAGAAGTCAGAACACTGCTGTGCTTTAAGAGTTTGGTTTTGTCATTCCCCCACCCTGCCCCACTTTCAAGGAAGAACAAAAGATTCAGGCTCTAGACAACCTCAGACTCCTAACTGCTCTTTGCCACCCACTAACTCATAACAACAAGCAGACCATAATGACTGCTGAGCAATCAACTGCACCCCTGCCACCACCATTAACATCATTGCCACTGCTACCACCTCCATCATCACGGTCACAGTCACCAGTGACCATGATCACTCTGCCATCACCCACCTTCTCCATTATAGCGTCACTGTCATCACCAGCACGTCAGCACTACCACCATCCTTCCATCATCACCATCCTTCCATTACATGGGTACCGCCGCCATGGCCATATTGCTAACATCAGCATCACTGTCACTGTCAGTACCACCGTCCGAAGCATCACCAGCATCACTGTTGCCACCACCACTGACCCGGGATAAGCTGAACACAATTCTGACGACTTAGCATAGCTACCTCTCCTTTCAGTGTCCTAGCCTTCCCACAAGTGAACGGCTCTCCTACTAGCTTCATTTAGGGGCTGAAAGGACCAGGATAAAGTTCTCACAGCTTTCCCATGATGGAGGTGGCTCAGGGCTCAGGCAGGTTCCAGAGCCTGTGGGCTCAGCTCCTCAGTACTCTTATCCTCACTACTCATGGGGCCCAGGAGATGTCTACAGAGCCTCGGATTCTCCAGTCCTTCCTCCCAGGACTCTCCCGTACTGCCAACAGCACAGATCTTCCTGGGTTTTGTCCCAAGTGAAGCCTCTACTGCCCATGGCAAGAGAAGGGCTGAGACCTGAGGCACTGCACATTATTAGCTGGAGCTGGTGGTCTTTCTCTCCTGTCTGAGCCGGCAGTCATTGATCACACTAAACATCCTCAGGTGGCCTTCCAGGGGCCAGTCCTCCAACCTGTTAACATTGTCAGTGCCTGGGATGGAACCGGAGCATTCTCTCTGCACGTGCCACTCCTCCATGATGGGACGAGGCATTATAATTAAAGGGACACCCTGGAACTTTCCATCTGAGATGGGTTGGAGTTTAGCAGTCCCAGTTGCTACTGCATCTGGGAAATTAATGTCCTGGGGGGTGTGGGTAGCCTGGAAGCTTTGAAAACCATCTTCTATTAAACAGATGCCTTAAGAGAGGTTGGCCTGATAAGCCAGATATCTCACACTTGATCTGCAGAAAAAAGACCTCACAGAGTGTCAACCCATCTGAGGAGACACTGAAGGTAATCTTACTTAGGGCAGCATAGTAATGTCCTTGAAAATAATACACACGATTCATGGGTATTTAAAAATTATGCCATGCTGTTCCAAAATCTATACATTATAGTAAAGGGAGCGGGCCTCCCTTCCTTTGGGGGGCTGCATTCCAGAATCTGCAGTATACCCCTAAAATGGTGACAAACATCAACTGTGCATCTGTTGTTTTTTTCCTATACATAAACACAGATAAGAATTAATCATTGATAAGAATAAGATAATGAATCAAACAATGCTAACAATAACTAATAAAAACTAAAAACACTGTAATAAAGTTGCAGTAACCATCACTCTTGTATCTATGGCTACTAATACATAAAATGATGGTGACATGCACCCAGCACTCGATCCGGTGGGGATGTGTATGTAACTGTGATGACCTCTAAGTGACTATTGGGCAGGTAGCATATAGACTGTGGCTCTGCGACACAAACAGCCATTTGCATTTGAGCTGGATAAAATAGGATTTTAATCACACTGATAGAAAAAAGGCTTAACTTGAAACTTATAAATTCATCACAATGTTTTATTCCAATATTTTCAAAATGGAGGGAAGATCAGATACAGTAGACATACACTCCACTGCATGCAAACACACAGATACAGTAGACATACACACCACTGCATGCAAACACACAGATACAGTAGACATACACACCACTGCATGCAAACACACACACTAACTTCCTAAGGACCTGCAACCTTAGCCATTCCTCCTCATCTCCAATCCATTAATGAGCAGTAACATTTTCTTTTCACCAGCTCCACTCTCGTGGGTGACAGGCAAATGCTGGCAATCAGTCTCTCTTAGTAGTTCCCAGTTTCAAAGGAAGCAGTGCACAGGCCCAGTGCCGGCCACGTTTCAGCAGCAGTCTGACATGGCTAGTCCTTGGGTAAGTGGGATGTGAACCTAGACTTACTTCCAGACACATGAAGGAAGCATGGGCTAGCCTCAGCTTGCCTTCTGTTGCTGTAATGAAACCATGACTGAAAGCAACTTGGAGAGGAGAGGGTTTATGTGGCTTTCTTTCCACAGCACAGTTCATCCCTGAGGGAAGTCAGGGCAGGAACTTAAGCAATAGCCTGGAGCAACCAATAACCCGTTGACAAGGAGACCATAGAGGAACACTGCTTACTGGCTTGCTTCCCATAGCTTGCTCAGCCTGTTTTCTTATATCATCTAGGTCCAGGGTCTCAGAGGTTGCATTGCCCCAGTGGGCCAGACCTTCTGACATCAACCATTAATCAAGAAAATAACCAACAGACTGGCCTACAGGCAATCTGAAGAAAGCATTTTCTCAGTAGAGGTTCCTCTTCCTAGATAACTCTAGCTTGTCAAGAGGACAAACAACAAAACAAAACTAGCCAGGACATCTCTGGAAGTCTGTCATGCAGGCTAGGAGCCGTGTCAGTATCCTCCATTCCCCAGATGCCAGGCTCTGTGAGGACCAGTGATGCTGATGCTAATAATGCAGGAACAAGAGGGCATCTCTCCAATCAAGAGAGCTGGTGATTAAATCCAAGGGTAAAAATGTTAGAACAAAAGGTCTAAGAGGAGGTAAATGAAGACTTCCTGACCATTTACTCTTCTCAGAGCTCTAGCCAGGCAAGCTAAGTATGTAGGTGATCACATGCAATCAATACCATCACTCTGAAGGCAGAGGAAGGAGGAGAGCAAATTTGAGGCTAATCTGGGTTATACAGTGAGGCCCTGGCTCCAAATATCACACTTAGCAACTACAGCAGGAAAGACCTATGTCAGACCCAACTTTAGGGACTCAAAACATGCCTGGTAATTCCCAACTCTAGTCTGCAGTATGAGTGACTGGCGGCGGTGAGGACTTCTACGCATGTGCAGGTATGACGCTCTGCCCATCCAGCATCAGCGGCATGTGGCTGTTAAGCATGGATGACTAAGTGGCAAAGCTCCTACTAATCATTTATTGAATAATGAAAACGACACAACTGATAAAAGGTTTCAATTCTGAGAAAAATGATTTATCGTCCTTCAGTTTCCTGGCACTGCTATTTGTGTGACAAACGGCTGGAGAGCCCCCAGTTAATCTCTGCGCGTCTCCAAGCCCGCTGCCGAGACTTTGGTGCGTACAACCAAACAATCAGAAATGGCTAATGATGCCGCTCTGAAGCTGGGAGGGCTGAGGCTGCTCTTTCATCAGGGGTGAACTCCAAATCAATTTGCACAATGGATTTTTGGGGGCCGGGTGAGAGAAAGGGAAGAGCAACAGCCCCAAAGGCAGAGGCAGAACCGTCAATAGACTCAGAGTGCAGGCAACTTCCGGTCTGCTCTGTAGAGCTCACGCAAAATCTGACGCGTAGTGTCAAAGTGCTATCAGGGCTGTCTGTCCCTGTGAAATGGGGTTCCACAACCCCTTTCCTTGCTATGGAGACTTAACTGACGAGCTCTGAACACTAGCTCTTTCCACCGTACTATTAGTCTGTTGCACATTTCTTCCCAGAAAATCACAGGACTTGGATTTCTTGCTCTCTTGTCTCCTGAGTTGGGCAATGTCAGGGCCAGGGTCAGGCGCTGGCAACGAACTTGTCAGGACCCGAAGAGGAAGAACAGGCTTCTGCTGGCCTGCCACTCAGGCGTCACTTTATCTGCACGACAAGAAGGGATCTTGAGGTATGCCTAACAGACTACACATAACCTTCACCCACCACGATACCTGTGGTTAATGGGAACACTCAGGTGTTCCCATTAACTTGAAGAGATGCAGGAAAACTCACCCAATATGATAGACTCCAATAAAAGCAGACTCCAGCACACTAGGAATGTGTGGTCTCATTGGAAGAAGGAACTAGAACCATGCCTTACGACTTTGGTTGACATATAAAGAACTCAAGCCCAGAGACTTAGCGGAGCAAAAGGTTGGGCACACCTGGCTGGACTTACAGCAAGCCTATGTGCTGCAGAGCCCTATCGTGTCCTGTTCTGCTTTCCGTACTGTGATACACACTGTGACCAGAAACAACCGGGGAGAAAAGGGTTTACTTCAGGTTACAGTCTATATCATGAAGGGAAATCAGGGTGGAGACTAAGGTCAGGATCCTAAAGTCAGGATCCTGAAGACAGGAACAGATGCAGAGGCCAGGGACAGACACTGCAGACCAACCCCTTCCTCACAGTTTGGCACAGCCACTTTTCTTATACAACCTGGGACAACCTGCCAAGGGATAGTAGGGCCCCATGGTGCCCTGGGTCCTCCCACATCAATCATTCATCGAGAAAAATGCCCCACAGACTTGCCTACAGGCCAACCTGATGGAGGGCTTTTCTCAATTGAAGTTCTCCTCTTCCCAGAGGATTCTAGCTTGTGTCAAGTTGGCAAAACTATGAGGATGCAGGGAGAGGCATCAATCCTCACAGCACCCCTGCTCTAGAAAGCACTTACCCAGGATCTATGTATCTGGGTTGTATACCAGCCAAGCTCCAGGTGCTCGCCAGCTAGCCCACATGGAAGATGAGGTCTCCACACTTTTTTTTTTGCATGTTTTAAAAATAAAGTAATACAAACTGTAGTCTTCACTTTAACCAACGTTTCCTAAGTGTGTCTCTGGACACAGGGTTCGAGCCGGATGCCATGGACTCCAGAGTTCAAAAGATGGGTACACTACATTATGCTCGGAGAAAACCTTTCATTTCAGGTCTTGCTGGGTTTTGTGTCTGGCTTATGTCACCAAAAGCCATAATTACGAAGAAGAAATACCCTAGAAATCAACTTAGCATATTCACGACGGCCTAGGGAGGTGCCCTTTGTCGTCCAAGAGCTGGTATTAGCCAGAATGTCAGGAAGCACAGGCTAGTCTGTTTCTTCATATTTTCTTTTTTTCATTTTGAAAAATCTGGCTCAATGTAGCATAGGCTGGCCTTGAACTTCCTATGTAGCTAAAGATGATCTGGAACTCCTGGTCTCTCTGCTTTGCTCCCCTAAATGTTGGGATTACAGACTGTACAGCCATCCCTGGCTGTCCTCAGATTTCCATCTCATAAATGGATGGGACAAACCCATAGTGTGCAGTCCAATGTCCCACAGTTCTAGAGAAGATCACCGTGCCCCTCCTTCAAAAGGGCCAGGTCTGACCGTCAGCTGCTGGTGTCCTTTATAATCCTAAACTGCTGCTTAGCAATGTGAACTCCCCATACCTGTGAACAGGATTCTTGGCTAAACTCATCTTCACGCTACACAGAGCTTGAGAGTCCCAGGGGCCTTAGAGAGAGGAGCCCCCTCTTCAGGGAAACAGCTTATCGGCCCACATTTTATCTGGTGAGTCAACAGACTCAGACTGGGATATGGCCTCAGATTGGAATACTGTGGGAGACTTGGGAGGCGCCTTAAGAAGTACGAGCCAATGCTACTTAGTGCCTGCTCGTCCACATTGGCCAGTAAGATCTGTATGAACACACTTCAAGAAATGGAGCCAGTTACCTCAGCAGGAGGTGGAGCAGGGCTCCTGGCTGTGGCTCCCACCTACTGCTGAAAGCATCTTCCTGGCATTGCTGGGGCTGCTTTGTGCCCTGTTCTTACATGGCTGCCTGCCTGTCTACACAGGATGCTTACAGCTGCTGAGCGGAACCAAGCATACCTGAACCATGATAGAAAAATCTGGAAGCTTTGCAATGCTGGCTGTTTCATGATTCAAGTCCACATTACCAGAGACGTCCAGAGGTCAAGCATTTTCCAAAGCCAGGCTAATGAGGAAAGATAAAGCCCTTACACGATATTCAGCAGCAAAAGAGAACCATTCATCAATAGACTAAGGGATTGCAGAATGTAATGTCTTAACTGTCCATGGAGAAAGATAACCTTGTGTGATGGCTTCATCTTTGGAGTACTGAGAGAGACAATAACTGGCACGGGATGCTTGCCAGTTTTTCAAATGTTGGAAACTCTGATGCCATTTGTACCGAGTTCCAAAATCAACCTCAGGTGGGATAAAGTTATTTAGAAACTCTTCTGCACTCTGCTCCTTTATCTGAGTGATGTGTGTATTCCGTGCACTCCCTTGCATGGAATGGCTCGTTGCACCCATTTTTTAAAAACTCTACAATCTTCTGATTCCCGTGTTGTTTGGACAACTAAATCCTGTGAGGACCAGAAGGTGGTTGCAGACCATGAAGAAGGCAGAGGGTACTGAAAATATTTTTATGTTGACCCCTTAAAGAATGGAGAAATAAGAAAGGCACATATTCTTTAATATATATATATACACACATATACACATATACACATACATACATATGTGTATATATGTATATTAAAGATAAATATATATATTCTGTTTAATCTCCAGAGGATAGTTGCAAACTGAAATGAAGTGTGGTGGATAACTATAGCTGCCAACCTGAAGGGAGTTAGAAATGTCCAGGAGATACATCTCTATGTGTATCTCTGGGGAATGTTTCTAGGTGTGATGGCTACTTTTGTGTCCTGACAGAGTTATCAGAGAAGAGAGAGCATCAAGAGATGCCTCCATTAGATTGGCCCATAGGCAGGACTCTGAGGGCATGTTCTGTTTGTTTGAGGATTCACATGGGAGGATTCAGCCCACTGCAGACAGTGCCACCCGTAAGCAGCTGGGTCGTGGGTGGTATAAGAGGAATGAGCAAGCCATGGGGAGTAAGGCAGGAAGGCAGTGTTCCCCCAGGCCCTCTGCTTTAAGCCTGCCACTATGTCCCTGCCCTGACTTCCTTGGATGGAATGTAAGCTGCAAACTGAAATAAAATCTTTCCTCCCAAGTTGCTTTTTGTCATGGTGTTTATCACAACATTAGAAACCTAATAAGGGCAGGCGAGACAATCAACCCTGAGCTGGAATCCAAGGCTTAATCAAAAGGATAATTTGAAGGGTGCAACATAACTCAGTGGTTAAGAGCACTCGCTGCTCCTGCAGAAGACCAAAGTTTGGTTTCCATTTTCCACATGGTAGCAAAGAAGGGCCTTGCCTGTCTATCTGTCTGCCAGCCCCCCCTCTTCTCTCTCTCTCTCTCTCTCTCTCTCTCTCTCTCTCTCTCTCTCTCTCTCTCTCACACACACACACACACACACACAAAAGGTTGGGGGGGGGGGGGGGGACACAGGCTTTGCCTACAAATACCTGTGTGTCTTCTGGCCTATTGTTACCTGGGGGTATACATTTGTAATATTTTAAAGATAGGAATATTTATAATTCATAGAGAGCTTCTGCAATTCCATACTAGACACAAAAAAGTAAAAGCCAGACTGATGTCAAGGACAGAGAATTGGGACGTTCCACAAAAGCTAAACAGACTGACCATATGACTTGGGAATGCTCTAAAGTATCTGTATGACTGTAAATACTGGAATCAGCTAGTTACATGTGCCCATCTGGGAAGCTCACCATACCATCACTTAAAACCTCTGGGAGGCAGAAGCGACCCAAGCATCCATCAAAGATGAGAAACAGGTGCACCGCAGTCCAGAAACCAAATCCAACTCAAGATGCTCAAAGACAAGAACGAGGCAAAGCGGTTCTAGAGAGGGGTGGGCGACAGCAAACGAAATGCATCGCATACATCTAGGATACTGTCAAAGAACAAACTTCACTGGTAAAAAGAAAAGAAATGCCATACACACGCTGCAATGTCAAACACAAGTACGTTGAGCCAAAGAACCCAGATTCAGAAAGACACATGAACATGTCTTCCTCTTTCAGTCTCCAAAGGACACTGGACTGAGATGCTGGAGCTAGAGGGTGTGGCCCAGCATGTGCTGTCAAGTCTCACAGAGGAACTGCTCATGCTGCCTAGGGATGGAGCTTCTCCACTTGTGGCTGCTTGGTCCTTACACTGAGCCACATACTCCTCTCCTACCCAATCCCCCTTCTCCAGGGGCTTCCCTTCCAACCCCAGCATCCTGGGAGGTAAAGTTAGTTTAAAGAGGGAAGCATCCATGTTTGAAAGTGACGTTTATTTGAATGGCAGACAAAATGGCCAATCAGAGAATATTTTGACAAAATAGATATGCACAGCTCTCTTGAGAAGAAGAGAGGAAAGGGAAGCTACTTAAAAGGACAGTGGAGAGAGGAAGGAAGCAGTTTTACTGGGAGAGTTTTGCAGAGACAGGCTGAAGAGAGGACAAACTAGACATAGGTAAAGACAGAACAAGCAGTGAATGAGACAGAAGATTAAAACAGATTGTCAAAGTTTCTATAAGGCCAAGCAGAGCAAGTCAGCAGAGGCAGTCCGGGCTGGGGAGCAGACTGAATCAGCCAGTTTGGAGAGGAGTTTGAGCCAGAATAGTGGGAGTGAACCAGCCAGCCAGAGATCACAAAGAACTAGGAAGGGGTGAGCTTATTCCACAGGAAGTTTCTGGGGCTAAAAATGGTCCAGGCCTAGAGAACATGATATGAGGCGAGGAGCTTCCAGGGCTAGGCTTAAATGAGCCAACTGAGGCAGTAAGCCTCCGAGATGACGATTACATCAGCCGAGTAACAGTTACTGTAGCAGTCAATGTTTCTGACACAAGAACCTGGAATAGACCCCACCCTGAGCAAACTCATAGATATGGTAACCCTTACCCTCATGGGGAAGAAACTCAGTCACCTGTTATAGGAAGACTGGGAGCAATCATGACAACATGAGTCCTGTCTGATGGGATGGGATGAGGGGTAAGGGAGTGGGGTTGTCTGTTCCTTCCTCCCATAAACTGGCTGATTAGTATTCCAAGCCATTCCCTGACAAACATGGGCAAAACACCTCCGTATCTCATCCCCATGCCTGGGATAGCAAGGGAAGAAAGGAGCCGGGTACTTTATCTTCAGTCTTCACCCACAAGCCAAGGACAACCAAATACACGCAGACACTCAGGAAGCCTGACAGTCACTACATCATAGAAGGGGCTTTCTGTAACCTATGTGCAAGGCAGGCTCCCTGCAGCCAGGCAGATCCTTCATATGCATCTTCTACCTCAGATCGCAGCACTAGTAGTGTCTGGAAGGTTAACGTAATGCTAAGAGGGATCAAGAAAATAGCTAATAGATCTCAAACTGCATGACTGACTGGCAGGAACTCCAAGATAGTTATGAGAGTTGTTCTGCATTCACTTAGCAAACGGTTCCCTTGGGTCTACCAGCTAGCTAATTCTTTTTAATCCTGGGATCTGGATTCTCCCACTGAGGTCAGGTTATGTTTTTTGAGAGGTTATTAAAATGGAGGAGAAACATCCCTTTGGTTGATCCTTTCCTTCATACAAACTGAATCCACAGGAGTTGTTAGGTAAGGCAAGCTCTGAAGAGAAGGGGCAAATATGGCCTTCCCAAGGAGGGAAGGTCACCGTGGAGGCAGCTGCGAGCAGTAAGCAGACCACTGGTGCGTTCAGTTCCTGTGGATCTGAGGTACAGCTTGCTATGTCTGTGGCCTTGAGCAAGTTAGTTAAAGTTTACGACCCTCAGTTTCCTCAGCTATAAAACCAGGCAAAAGGGGCACCTGCCTCGAAGGCTTCCAGGGGTTATGACAGGACACACAGAACTCCTTTAACAGCAGTGTCTGGCACCCAGCAAAGTCCAGCAACTATCTGCAACCCCAACGTGAACAGGATGTCAACACAGGCTTCTCAAGTTGTGGCTGATTTTCTGTTAAAAGGTATCAGCAAATCAGAATTCTTACAGGACATTATTCTCCTGTCTGGTGGTTTCTCTCTGGGCAGGTGTGGGAGTGGGGCCTGCCACGGTGCATCATGGCTTTTACTGTGCTGACTGGACAGGGAAGCAGTTCTCACCTTCAGATATCATGAAAGACCCAAATGAAAATCAAGTAGAAGAACAAAGCTTCCAATTTATCTCATTAGGAAGAGCCAAATCAAGTTATTGAAATGCCCAGCAGAGCAAGTCACCACTTAGTTCACACATCAAGCTCGGTGACGGGAGGCTCCCAGGCACCATGCTTTTAGTGACTTCAAAATATTTCCCAGAATGTGCTACATGGATAACTTACTCTGTGGTGTCCAATTTTGTGGCCTGGCACAAAAACATGAAAAGGTGCTTTGAAATTCTCCTGCCTGATAGTTCTAGAATGATATGGAAGCCAAGACTCAGATTTAAGGAGTTGACAGGAGGAAGCAAAGTTCTTGGCTCCTTAGTCCCCTGGAGATGCAATGATTTGTTTGCATGGCCTTCAGACCAGGCGACACAATATTCTTGTAGCATTCCAACCTTCCAAATATGCCTGGACTCCAGGACAAAGCCAGAAAGATCAAAATCCTTTGCAGCAAAAAGCAACAAAACACACACCAAACTATCTAGGACATAACATCACTTACAAGGAGGCAGCCCTGGCAAGAAGTGACTCTGTCTCTCATAGAGCAAAGTAGCTTTGGGTTCCTTTTCGGAGACCACAGAAATTGATCCACAGATCACCTCAAAGCTCTCGGGAGGCCTGAAAGAGGTAGCTACGTATGTGACTGAGCCTATCCAGCCTGCTCAACATGTGTGCCTGGAGGCAGACATGTTGATGTGTCCCACATATTAGCAAACATTACGTCATTAGGCAGAAATTAGACGGAAAACGAAGGGGGCCTAAAAATTGACCAGGAGTTCGGATGCTGTAAATGGCTAATCGGCCATTTTTCACCTGAAGCCCTCTCCAAATGCAGTTTTGCTATTAAGCAAAACCCCAAGAAAGGTAATCAATTCCAACTAAAAAGCACTTATCCTGAAGACGGTGTGTGTGCGCGTGAGGCACTTCAAACTCCTGGCTGCCTGCCAAAGCCAGACAACAGCCATCAATGTTCCTGCCTTCCGAGGAGCACAGGGGCCATGCATAATTGACTAGAAGATGGGCTAAAACTGTGCCCAATCAGTATGTGATCAAAAACGCGTGGAATATTCAGCGCCACTTGATTACACGGGCCTCCGTCCTTCCACTCTCCTCTCAGAATCTCTTCAAGGTCCGCAGTGCTGTAATAAGACCATTACTGTCAAGCGGTACGAATCGTGGGCAATGAGTCTTGGGATGGGGAGTCATACTTCACAAGCTCCCCTGGTTTCTCGCTCTCTTTTTTTTGTGTTTTACTGCATGCAGAGGCGGCAGGGCGACGAGGTGGCAGATAATGATCACATCACTGTGTGGTAACTAGAAAGGCACTTTTAAGAAAAGGCAGAGAGAAATCAGCTTAAGAGAAACTAAAACATTTCCCTTTGCTTTTTCCCCCCTCAAAAAAATTAAATAGAATTAAACTGTGTGCAGTAGGCGCTCTTCCTGAACTCTTATATAAAGTCATTGCATGTAACCATTTGATAGATTTTCATATTTCACAAAGCCCATTACCTCACAGAAAAATGGCCAATTTCCTCCATCTCCTGCGTACTGAAGAAGCCCCCGGGTAAGTTGTGTGCGCGCACACGGCAATGGCTGTTCAAGTTTCCACTGCCCTCCCTTCTCCCACGGGAGAGACACCCATGGCTCCATACATGCTGCTCATTACTTGTCTGAGATGAGAAGAGGGTGTGGCCGAGAGGAAGGAAGATGCTGCAGAGGGCTAAACATACAGCTTTCCGGGGAATCACGCCTTCTCTAAGGCACAAGTAACACATCTCAATAAAACAAGAGGTCATCAGGATCAGAACTGGAGTTAGGGCAGCCAAGTCTTTGATCTACACCTGAATAATACTCCTATGAATGGCAGAGGGCTCAACCAATCACTCCCTGCTTCCTGCCAACTCCAAACGGCCCTTGAAATGCTCACTCCCTTCATCCAAAACAACAAAAAGAATAGGCAGTATCATCCTGAGGGTGAACACAAAAACTGGTCATGTTTCAAGAAACTGCAAGAGAGACTGCCCTCGTCAGTCAGTCAGCGACTAATCCTGTATGTTCTAATCGCTTACAAAGCAGCTGAGCAGTGACTTGAGCCTTTACACTGTCCAAATCAGGGCAAACAAGAAATATGTTTGCAAAGAAGCCAGAAGGAGATCAGTTTGCGAAGGATAGTTTCCCACTCTCAAGAGCAGAGAGGGCAAGGACCCTGCTGAGCCTGACTGTGTTGCAAAGAAACACAAGTGGACCAGGACAGTGGTACCTCTAGGGTCTCTGCCCAAGCAAATGACCAGGCACAAAGCTAAACACAGACTACCCTGACCTAGAGGCCTAAGAGAGCCTCTGATGTCAGCCGCCATCACTGTCTGGGGAACATCACTGCTTTTCGGACCCTTTCTCTATACTTGTGATACAGAGGGCCCCCATCCGTGACTACCCACACATGACATGGTTCAGGGCAGTGATGGCCCTGCTGTGGCTTTGTAGGTGCCTGAGAATGTATCTGACAATGGATCCCGTGATTTGGGAAGGGACTGTCATGGTCTATTCAAAAAGCTTGAGAGAAAGACCCACGAGGCAGGGCAAGATGAGGCGCAGAAAGCAGGTGATGACTTGGATTGGGGAGGAAGCAGTAACTAGAGGGGTACAGCATGAGAGGCCTCTGCCTCTCCCAAGGTGGTCTCAGGTCACAACTCCATCACTGAATTAAGTGACAGCCACTTCACATGAAGACTTCAAGGCAGATCCTGACTGCGAAATGTTAGCAGACCCAGGAGCTCCTAGCTGGGCAGAGGAAAATATGTTATTACTGAATCTTTGGAGGCATGCTGGACTGACAGAGCTCCTCAGGCAGGAAGAGCGCCTCCAAGGCCAGGCAAACAGCAGGGCGTGGAGGCCTGTTGCACATCTGGGTTCCACAGTGAAGTCTTGCAGAAATGGGTTTATTCTTCTGTATGGTGGGGGGAGGGGTCAGGGAACTTCAACTGATCACTTGTCCTGTCCCACGGCAGTCTCCTAAGGACAATGAAAGGGCTCTAAGCTACCTCCTAGGACTGCTCTCATTTTCCCTTAACAGAATTCCCCTATTTTTCCTGCCTTAGGAGAGTAGACATTCCACACTCTATCATACACAATGGAGATACTTTGTCCTTTTGTGGAGTCTCCCGGGCAACCAGGATGTTCTGGCACCAGCCTTTGCTTCCTACGGTCTCCATCACTGCTCCCTGGCTCAGGGGAACTAGTTCCCATACAGTATCAAGCACAGCCCTTGGCATTCAGTAGGTGCTCAATGCACTTTCATGGTCCTGAAGCTAAACCTGTTAGTTTGTGTGGACTTACTAAAAGACCAAAACCCCTCTCCTATCAGCGGGTCTGTCGTGGTGGGAATCCTCTGTTCTGGCTTCCCCCGCAGTAATCGACTCATCTTTGTTTACTTCCAACCTGCTGACTTCCACAAAGGATCTGAGAGCGCTTACAGCTTGTGTGTGTTTGTGATGGATGAACTGTACCCTGCAGGATGGCTTTTGAGTCAACTGTGTCCAATATACAATGTCAATGTCTAGAACAAGCTCAGTCCTGCTTAGTTTCAGCAGGTTTGTTCTCTGAGAGCTGGAGGGAGCTGCCTGAGGACTCTCTTTGGAAAGCCAATCCAGTGTGTGGGCATGAGTCCATCAGGACCCTGTGGTGTCTTATAGAACCCACAGCTCAAGGGTGGTGAGACCCTGCCAGTCTCTGGCAGCCTTGGGCAGAGAATCAAAACCACAATATTATAGTTTTATCTTTGTGAACATGGTGGGATCCTTGGTTTTTGACTTTTGGAACAACTCAATGAGTCAGGATGCCCCCTGCACCAACATACATGCCTGCTTAATACTAGGTTAACTTCAGGATGCAATACTAGATAAGTCTCACGGCATGCAAACAACTGCTGACTAAGCACTCTCCATGCTGCTGCTAATGGAGACTTCACAATCCCTTTCCTCCAGGCCAGCTGCCAAACTCAGAGCAAAAGCTGCCATGCAGAGGGCTGCTGAGAGAAAGAACATGCAGTGACAGGTGACAGCATCCCTCATAAAGCTCCCACCTCCTCCCCTCCCAGAAATGACACAAAACTGAGAAATACATGTTCTCTGGGATCACATGTGCACAGCAGGTCCTGAACCCATGCTGCAGGTCCTGTACACCATGCACATCACTGTAATAGACACCCAAGAGCTTGCTATGCTCTGATAACAGAAGAAACACCGACCACCTAACCATGATGGGTTGGACCCCCAGCTTACCCCAACAGCTCCAAACGCGTGGCACTCAACACAGCCAAATGGCCAGAGATTAAGAGCTGCTATGTGCCTACAGGTTACTTGCTGATAATCCTAAGCAATGAGAAAGCAACCATTGGCTGCTGGTGCATAACTCTTTATCCTCTCTGCAAAGACCTCCGGAGCATCAGCTGACACCTCTCCTGTGGTGACTGCACTGAAATGTGTAGGGAAAAGTGATCTCTTTCTAAGATTTATTACATGAGAAGCATTGTATACCAATCTAAAGCTAAGTTCCAAATAGACCAGATGAGCCTTCGCTCACATGTAACCTGAGCATGTGGCTATGCCTCTGAATACCAAATCTTTCCTGGGCATTCCTTTGCCAGCCTAGGTATATACCATTTCGAGTACCTGTTTGTGCCATATGAAAGTTCTGAATATCCTGGGGGGAAAAGCAGACCTGGATTTTAATTCTCACTGTCTCCAATGGTGCCCACTCATTTCCCCATGGTGGTTGCTTAATATTTGATGGAAGAAAAATAAATGATTCAGAATTTCAGGGTCTCCTCTGCGAGAGTGAAGCAAAGCCAAGTGGACGGCGACCTCTGCCACTTTAGACTTAATGAAATTTGTCAACATCTTGGGCCTCACTTCTGAATGCTTGTGAGAGCAGCAGGGAGGAGAAATTCATTTTCTGCTGTAACAGAGAGGTTTGTGGGCAACTTACCTTGTCTAGGATAATTCTTTAATAGGCATTCAGGATCAACCACTCAATGGTTCAGTAAAGACCCAGAAAGCACTGAAGGAATGAGATGAGGAGGAAATAAACTCCCGTTGAGACCTTTCACACAAAGCTCTGTGAACTGGGGGGAGCTTGAGGGGGGCAACTCCAGGAATTCCACAGACGCTGTTGTATAATAAGATTGGATACACTGAGACGGGTCTTGATTTTTAAGAGAAAGATCTTTGCCACACAAATCTATACGTTCAGACCTATATGAAAGCACGGGTCTTATCCGTGGAATCTGGGAAATTCAAGGAGGCTTTCAGAATGCTCCACTCCTAGATTCAAACGCCGCTTCCTGTACCTCAAAGCTTTGCTTTTTGCCTGACGGAAAGAAAATCAAGAGACAGACGGCTCTGTCACCCACCAGCAATCTGACCCTGGACAGGAAAGACACTTAACCTCTCTCTCCTTCAGTCTTCTCACTGGGGAAACAGGGAAATTAGTACTTGATGCAAACTTGCATGAATGTTATAAAACTAATGAGGACCACCATACCCAGGGCCACCTCCCTGGCTGTGACTTCCGTTCAGCAACAATACATGACCTCACCGTTGGATGACTGCTAGGAAGGAATCCAGAAGGCATCAAGATTTACAGACAATACCCACAGTTAAGCTGTTAGAGACTAGGAACTCCTTAGTGTCTGAAGCTTTCCCAGGCACACGCTTGTAAGCACGGTCCCGGGACAGAGAAGATGGTACTAGCTGTCTTGCAGAATCCATAACCCTCAACTGTAGCCTAGTCAAGCCTGTACCTCACTGCAGTGCTGGGCCATCACCTCTTAGAACTGCCTGGCTCTTATAGCTTCCTTCTAACCCAGAGTTAGAGGCTTTCACACAAGGGTCTCACTGACACTCGACTAGTCAGGACCACCTAGTACTTGATGGTCATCTGGCATCAACTGTGCATGCCATATGCCCTGCACAACTAGTCTGTTACCAGAGGTCCATGACAAGACCCAGTGCTCTTCCCACCATTTCTAAACTCTTCACCCGTCCATGATTATCAGACCTAAATGACACAGCCAAGTTTTTCAGTATGTGTAATCATCCTTAACAAATTAACCTCAGTTGAAGAGCTAGAACATCAAAGGTATTTTCAGGCAGTGCTGGTGACAGGGCAGGAAGTGGGATCATATGATCATATGAACATGGGAGGGAACAGGTGTTAAAGGGAGAGGATGGCGGCTTCCACGGTGCCACCTGTGGACACGTGTTAAAAGAAAGGCACACAATGAGAGAGGGGATGTCCACTGTCTTGACTTTGCCTCTTGACTTAGCTTCATTCTCCTCTGAGCCTTCACAGGGCAGGTAGGGGATTGGAGCAGGTGGGCAGGAGCTACACAACCTCCACTTCTTAGGACTCCTTTGATGCCCATAGTTAAGAGCCTGAGAAGGGGCTCAGACTCCCCAAATCCACTAATAATCCCTAGATATGATTGTCAAACTACCATGCTGGAGTCCTAAATACTTACAAATTTTAAAGTGACAGTCCCTACTCTTGTAATTTACTGTGTTCATTGGATTCATCTTACCACTAAATTTTAGATTAGCATACAAGCAACAGGTTTCAACACAACATCTACACACATACATGTTAGTATTAAGATCAGAACAACTGCTCTGCTAGGTTGGTAAGGCATCTTCTGCCACGTGGCAGAGACTGCGTTAATGCTCATCTCCAGAAAAGCGAGTGTAGGGGAGCTAGAGTGGCCACTTCTGTTGTACTGAGGCCCCTGCTGGGCACCATTTCTGAAGCTGAAGCAACATAAATCCTGACACGATCTTTCAGCTCTCCAAAACCACAGAGGGAAACATCTCAGGAAGCCTGAGGAGCAGCTCTTGCCATGCAACTGGGGGTGGCACCCGGGGCATGCAGGGAGTCCTGGGGCTCCATGGATGAATACTACACCCCTTAGCTCTCTGAGGCTTCTGGGCTATGCCTATGTAAAGGAAGGAAGACTATGGGCTGCTTTCTTCAGGGTTATACAAGAGGCCCCATGGGGCAGGCGTGTGTGGGCAGCAGCTCCAAGGCTTGGGTGTTTGGCCACTGGTACACTTATACTGAGGATGGGGCAGAGATGAGGAGGCTGGTGAGACACTCCCTCCACCTCTGGCTTCCATGGACGTCCTGTACCTGACCTCTAGGGAAGGCCACGACATCTGCCAGGGACACTCCTCCCCTCCCTCCTCTTATTTCCTCTCCAGGCCCCTTCTCATGTCTCTGGAGTCTCTTCAGTAAGTCTCTAGTGACCGGCCTGGGCACACTATCAGCTTTTCCCCTAGGACTCTGATTGAATTAGCTATCCATGGGATTTTATTATTCCTATACTCATTTGACTGTAGTTGTCTGTTACTATCACGAGGTGGAAGGCAGAGAGAGCCACTCCTACTTGACAGGTCTCTTCTACAGTGTGATTTCTTACTCGGTACACCCATGACCCCACCCTTTGGTCCGCTCTTGACTATAGTATTTACCCTGAACTCATATATAAAAATATAATGGAAATACAGAAAACAGAGACTTTTTAGCATTTTCATTCCTCAGAGTGTCAGTGTCAAGTTAGTCTATTTCTGAAATGCACTTAGAATGCTTGATTTTTAAGGACTTCTGCTGGAATTGTTGACTTTCATTATGAATGAAATCATTAAATGCATTTTGGCTTGGGACAGAATTTCCAAAAATTTCTGAAGTGGTTCTACATATATGTAGTCCGCTGCTTTGCACTATGTATTTATGAAAAGTGGCATTCCCAGCCCTGATGATTATAAAATCAAAATATTGATCAAGTTTGAAAAATGTTGAAGATGCTCTAGGCATCTAGGATGTTGGCTCCAACATCCAGCCATGATTTAATTCTTTATGCAAAAAATAAGGAAGCATCCATCTCATGAGTATACGGATGGACTTTTGTTTCCTAAAGATTGTGTGTGTGTGTGTGTGTGTGTGTGTGTGTGTGTGTATGTGTGTGTGTGTAGCTGGCATTGCAGGTGGCTATTGGTCAATGCACATGGGTCCTGGGCACTGAACTCCAGTCCTCTGGAAGAGCAGCAAATGCTTTTATGTACTAGGCCCTCTCTCTCTAGCTACTCTTTTGTCTTTGGTAAGTTTTATTATATATATGCAAGAAAATCTTTTAAAAATACATTAATAATCTATTATTTATAGATCTAAACACCTATTTTATACATCTTTATTTTCAGGTGGAAATGGGTCACAGAAAAGAAGCCCTGTGCTGTGACACAGTCTACGTCTCAGATAAGACAGGAAGCCATGAGGCCTGCTGGAGGGGACCAGCGGTCAGTGCTGCAGGACAGATACAGACACCCACAGCCAGACAGTGGATGGAGCTTGGGGCCTCTTATGGAAGAACAGGAGGAAGGATTGTGGGCCTTGAAGAGGATAGGAACTCCACAGGACCCTTGGGGCTCTCAAGAGTCTGAATCACCAACCAAAGAACACACATGGGTTGGACCTAGGCCTATACGTAGCAGATGTGCAGCTTGCTCTTCATGTGGGTCCCAAACAACTAGAGCCGGAGCTAACCCAAAAGCCATTGCCTGTAGGTGGGATATGTTCTTCTAGCTGCACTGCCTTGTCTGGCCTTAGTGGGAGAGAATGGGCCTAGCCTTGCAGAGACTTGAAGTGCCGGGGGTGGTGGGGGTGGGTGGGGTGCCCAGGGGGTCTCCCACCTGCTCAGCAAAGAAGGGGTGGGGGGTGACTGGGAGGGGAAGTGAGCGGGATGCAAAGTGAATAAGTAAAAAAATAAAATTAAATTAAAAATAAAAGAATTCACTTTCTATTAGAAACTGTGAGTGAACCGAGCGGCATCTCAGCAGACCCATCTGAGACTTCTGAACATGTATGGTCTGGACATCCATCCTTGCTGGAGATACTGCAATGATTTTGTGATCTATGTACTTCTGTGGTACCTATATGCATGTACATATTCCTGGAGAAGACACAGGGCAACCTTGGCTATTACTCCTTTGGCACTGTACACTATTTTTATTTGTTGGTTTTGTAAGCAGAATCTCTCACTGTGGACTGCTGGCCAGGGAGTTCCAGGGATCTGCTTGCCTGCCCTAGGTGCTAGGATTACAAACATGTACCATCAATGGTTTAGGGGTGATCTGGGGGCTCCAACTCAGGTCCCTGTGCTTGCAAGGCAAGCACTATAGAAGACTCTCCCAAAGCAGCTGTCTTTGTGTCTGCTAGGACAGATCCACCCGGTTACAGCTTGAGGATGCAGTACAGCACAGCACCTACCAGATGACCTGAGAGTTCAGAAAGCCAGCAAATGTTACTTTCCACATTCCTTCCAACTCATTAGCTGCAAGTGCTTCTGCTGGCTTGATCTTACAGTGCTTATGCCCAGATCACATCTGGGTAAATGAATGCATGTAAGCAGCCTCAAAGAGAACTGACCATCAGCTGTGCTATGACATTAAGAACAGATACCAAGTGGAAACATGTCACATGCCCTAGACACTCTTGTTATATGACACACACTCATTAAGGGAAATTTTGCTTGGGTCTCCAGGCTGGAGGCTGGAATGGGTGGCAATGATCCCATCTTGTCACAAACCTCTTCTTGGGCAGGTTGGCGCTGTCACTGGCTGGTGGCTCTTGTTAAGGTCTCAGTAACAGCATTTGTAGGAACCTTTTTCAGCGGGAAGGGCTCAGTGCCTGCACCCTTCGATATCACTGTCCACGACTGATGACTCTGCAGAGCCATCCTTATTTATCCCCTAGTAAGGAAACTGCTCTTCAGTTTCTAACCTTGTCAGCAGGAAGCTGCAGGAGACAGAACCGGATGACCCCTAGGGAAGAAGAGGAGCTTCAGGACCTGCAGGAACCCCAAACTGCAAGGCCTCCTCAAGACATCCAAAACAACACAGCCCACCTCACGAAGGATGGGACAGCCTGCTGAGCCACACTGGCCCTTGTTGCTCGTTTTGTGCTGTGGGTTCACAAAACCACTTTCTCTATTGGGAGAAGCATCATGGCGTCCACAGTTCTGAACATTCTAACTGGGAGAATGTTCAGGCAAAACCTTGGCAGAAGGAAAGAGAAAGGTTCTGAGTGATAAGGCTCCAAAGCCTCTGTTCAAGACAGAATTCTGCTATTGTCTATCTCGCCAACCAAACTCGGTGTTAATACAACGGCATTTTGAACTCTGGACTTCTTCTGACTGATTTCTGTAGTTTAGTTGCGGTCATCTTTCTCATTTTCTTTGTGTGCATTTGTAGGTGTGTACCTATCATTACAAGCATGTGTGGAATAAAAACATTGAAATTTACTTGCAGGAGCCATTTCAGAAAGCCCACATCTGGCCACCAGATAGACAGTGGATGTCACAAGCAAGGGCGTTTTCCACAGTGCAGACACTCACTCTGGGAGACCAGGCCCCTTACCTTCAGCAGTGCCCGAGAGCCCATCAGCCTTGAAGTTGCTGGTACTTTTCTTCCTCCGGTGCTTCTTTCTGTTGGCGTGGGGGGAGGGGGGTGGGTCGAGCTTGGGGCTGGTGCTGCTGGAGATACTTGGGCTGGAACACACCGAGTCACCCAGCCCCGTGTCTGCGGCCGAACCGGAAAAGGCAAAAGAAGGCAAAGGTGAACTTGGACCACAGAGCAAGGAAAGGAGGAAAAACTCAAGCAATGTCTTCCAGTGTAAGGCATGAGGTCTCTCCTGAGGCACATAGGCACGAGGTGGCTGGGCTGGAGGCCCAGGCCTCGGCAATGAGAAGCAGCTCACGGCACTTTTGTCCTGTGCACCTCCCAGCCCGAAGCAGGAAATTCTCTGCTTTGTGTGACTGGACTCCTGGAACCCAGGCTCACACTTGGCATCAGGGAAAGCAGCGTGGAGAGGTTTCCATTCTGTCTCCTTTCTTTCCCCTATTGACCCTGCTGCACCAGGAATGAGAAACTGACGCATGCACAGCCACAGAGACGTGTCCTGAGTGGTTGTGAAACTGTAAACACAGATGAACAATTCCTGGCCACCTCCCTGAAGCACGACTTAAGTGCCGTGTGGCACAACAAGCCACGAGTCACCAAGAGCCTGCAGGAGTATCTGCAAGACCGCAGAACTGCAGGCTGAGGAGTTCCTCATACTCCTCAGAAAGGCTTTAAAGCCAGTATGCAAACACAGCACCCACTTTATTATTTATCTTTACCAAAAAGAAGGCAAAAGTGATGCTAGAAGACTGGGGAGAGACAGAAGTACAGAGACGGAACAGAACCCTGAGCAGGGCCAGAGGAGCCTGGGTGTCGCACCTCTCTCCACCCCAAGCTTTCAGAGTCCTTTTGTCTTGAGTCACCAGTACGAGGACAGAAAGGCCTGCACTGATGCCACTTGCCTGGCTCCTGCTTTCTGAATACGACCACCCTCTAGAAGCTGGGGCTCCACCACTGAGAAACTTCTACGACCCTTGCTGATGTGCACCACGGTACGAACTGGGGCCTACTGCCTTCTGTTCCATCCCTGGATGCTACCACCCTCCCACTCCTGGCTTTCCAGGCTCCAGGCTTTCTGGCTCGCGAGCCTGCTTCCCCTCCCTGGGTAATGTGTACTTCAGTGAGAGCCGACAGTCCTAGCCCCATTTCAGCCTGTGGTCTGGCAGGCTGGCTTAGGTGGTGGTGAAGGTCAAGGTAAAACAGCTTCTAGCTTCTAGCTAGGCACAGTGGCAAACACCTTTAATCCTACCACCCATGAGGCAGAGGCAGAATCTCAGAGTTCCACGCCAGATTAGTCTACATAGTGAGAACCCAGGCTCAACAAAACCCAACCCAACCAACCCAATCCAACTAATCAACAACCAACCAACCAACCATCCAACAAACAGAACAAACCAATACAACCAACCAAGCAACAACCATCACCACTAGAACCAACCAACAATCAAGCAATCTGTTTTCCCAAAGCCCTCGTCTAGTCTCTGGGACAGGTACCAGACTCCCAGATGGTCATCCATCCTAAAGCCCCCCTTCTGTGTGCTATCTAGTGTCTGAGCACCCTTTCTCTTAAATATTTCACACATAGATTTCAAAAGATGGCCCCCTCTTATGTGCACCCCCTGTGCCAGGCCCACTAACAGTGGTTCATGCCTGTCTTGTCCCTATAGGGTTCACTCATCAGGCAGGAAGACAAAGAAAGCCACTCACTCCTACCCAAAGACCTTTCCATGTAATAGGCTTGGGTGTCCCACTGTCCTGTTCCTTTAGTTTTACACTGACACCACTGCTATACACTGTATCAGTAATTCTTCATCCCACGCTATTGTGTTAAACCTGTACTCTGGGGGTCTGAGTGTGGATACTCTGCACTGGGCAGTTAGCAGTCTAAAGCTAACTTCAGAGCAATGAAGGCTTCCTTTCCCCAAATGTCCTGTAGTGCCTAACACAAGGGCTGGGGTGCACTGTAATTAAACTACTGTCCACATCCCCGTCTCTGTGAGACACTTAGAGCACATACATGGACTCTCTCTTGTCTGTGCACTATCGTCTCTAGTCTCCCTTTCACTACCTGCTTTCCACTGTTCTCCGAAGCATGCACGGTTCACAAAAGCACTCCTTCTCACTGCCAGCTGCTCCTCACTTCTCACCAGTGCCTCCGAGGGCTCACTTGGGTGGGCAGGCCTCCGGGGGCAGCATCTGTTTCCCTGCATCCACTGTGGTTCATCCCTCCCTCTCCTCAGATGGGAAGGCAGTGAGGTCTGCACAGGAAGGTGGGGTGGAAACCACGAAGCACAGGAGGAAGTCTGGGAGAGGCTGGCCCACAGTGTCTGCCCTTCCACGCCTCCTCGGCGGCCTGGTTCTCTCCAAGTGGAGACAAGTGTCTGTCACAGGGGCATCACTGGCTGGCTATGATGTGATGTCAGCTTTATGGACCAGGGTTTGCGTTTTCTCTCTTCACCAGGACAGCAGCCATGGGGAACTCTACCTGCATTTGCCAATTTTACCAAAGAACTGACTGCCCAAGTGCTGGCCCAGATGGGAGGGGACCCTGTGGTCCCCGGTGAAACAGCAGAGCGCCACCAACTCTGCCATGTCCTTGAAAACTCACTCACAAGCATGCTTTTGTGTTCACCACTGTCCTGCAAGTTTCCAACTGTCTAGAAGCTGTTTTTAGGTCAATGACTACAGCCATGAATGGTATCTATTGGCAGTGAGAGAGTCTCCCTTACACTCAGCCTACACTTACTGAGCATGCACTTTGAGCCAACTGCAGTCAAAGAATAGAGGGCAGAACCCCTGTCTCCATGGAGCCCATTTCTAAGGCCTGCAAAGAATGCCTATTTAAGTTCTTGCTTGATTCCTTCAATAAAAGACTGTTTTTCTTGGGTCCTGCCCCTGGAGCACAGAATGCTGAGAGACCCCATCTGCAGCAGACATGTCAACCCTACAGTGAACAGAAGGAGGAGAAAGGACTCATCCACACTCATGGACTGTGGCTCTGGGGACAGTAGAGGGGCCCCTCAGGGGCCAACCATTAAGACTAATGGGAAGACGGAGGTGCCACCGTTGTCACCAGGAGGGTGTGGGTAGAAAAGATCAAGAGTTGTCTTCCTATGGAAGACATGGAAGTGCTTCTGGGTCTGACCAGGTCAGAAAGCAAGCCTTATGTTTACTCTCAGGTAAGGAAGGAACGGAGCCAGTCACTGCTGCGTGCCCTGGGATCCACAGGGCACAAGACCCCAAGGGGGGAAGCCCAGCGACCCTTCCTGCTCATACAGAGATGGAGGCAGGAGATAACTCCTACCATCTTTCCTTCTGCATATTCCACATGTGCCAATGTGAGGCCCAGGGCCTGGAATCCACCCCCATCCAGCTTTCCTTTCCCACCAGTTGGGCAGGCATCGATGTGCCTTCCACAAGTTCTGCCTCTTCACCAGGCGAAGGGGGAACCGAGGAAGGCACACAGAGGAGGAAGGTACACTGAGACCTGAGGGACCAAACGCAGCCAGGCACCAGCGTCTGGCTGACGAGCCTGTGTGGAGACTTGCCCGAGGCTGATACAACCAGGCACTGAGAAGACTGTGGTGATGGCAAGGGATGATGGGCATCATAGGGGACTTGTCCCTTGGTCATGGGAGACAGGGAAAGTGGCCTTGGCTTGAGACCTGAATGGGCCAGACTGACAGCAGCCTTGTGGACACAGGGTTGGTTCCTTGTTACTGAGAATCTACACACAGGCACCTGTAGTCTAAGTATTTATGCCCTGCCGCTGAGATCTTGAGACTCCCCAGGAGCTGTTTAATATCGTCTCCTGCTCTAAAATACGAGCAGTCAAGTGTGTGAGGCTTCTACCCACGCTTCCTCAGTCCCCATTGGTCCTCAAGTCTGACAAGATGTCCCGCTACCCCACCCTCAGAGCCCACCACTTCTCCTGACTGCCTATGAAGAATGCATTTCATTTTGTATCAATTACCAGGCAATAAGACAAGAGACTTCCGTCTATGGCGTTGAATACAGGAGAGAAGCAAGGTGAAGCAAGGCAGTCAAGTTAAAAAAAAAAATTCCAGTGCCTCAGTACTTCCTGTTTGAATGTGCTGTGGTGTAGGGATCCCCCAGATGTGGTTGTTGAGCCAGGAAGAGCTGGCCCATCCTATGTGTTCAATGTTGGCTATTAGTTCTTCCCAATCGGGCATCAATGTTCAACACATACCCCCCAAAATAGATAACATGAGCAATGATGATCACAATCTGCAGGCTCTCGGAGCCCCGGCATGTGAAGTATGAGTCAAAGAAGCAGTTTCACTTTTCACTCGGGGAGCTGACAAGCATGACCAGAGGGAGAATAAAATAACATTCCACTCGCATAAATATCAAGCAGCCTGCTCGAGACTGATGGGCCAGGAATGTATTCTTAGCTATCATTCCGGCAGACAGGCCCAAGGACACTCATAACTTATTTTACAATCATTTAGTTTCAGCTCAAGTGGAAAACGTGACAACTTATCTCTGCCGACAAGATGCTATATCGAACCTCACAATTAACTCTCCTCCGATTATCTGCCCAGCCGATCATTAGTCGAGCCCATCTTGATGGGCTGTTGTGGGGGGCTCATCTTGGGAAGTGCTTCTACCAGGTGTAGAGGGTTTCTCATATCCAAGGGCATTTCCATAGACAAGGTGTCAGTTTCTCACTCCTATACCCCATTGCTTTTGTGGGCAGGGAGCCAAGATGTGTCTGTTGGGAATACTGGGACTCTTCACGAATCACTCGTGGTACTGTTCTTGTATGTGAGTCCCGAGTTACACCTGTCTGGTACCCTCCAAAGCTCTGGAAGTTGCCATTTCAGACATTATGGAGACTGGGGGCTTCCTGAAGTATACCTCCACCCACTGTCCCTCAGGGGTGTGGTTGGAAGACAGGATGATGTGGCCTTGCTCCTGTGAGCCACTATAATCCAGATGACTGGCTGGTAAGATGGCTGGCCATCACCAAAAGTATACAAAATGCTTTAAACTGTGTGTTCCTAAGAACCACGTTTCCATGAACAAAAGAGGGAAAGACAGACACCAAGAGAGAAAGGAACAAGGTGGCTTGTGTAGTGTAGGTGCTAACTGCTCCGCAGTGTCCACAGGTACCTTCGCTTCTTTGGCTGTGTTAGGTACAACACATTGCTAAAATCTTTTAGGTTTTTTTTTCCCCCCTGTATTAAAAGAATTCAGGATTTTCAAAGACAGAGCCATTTGGCACTGCCAGAGGGAACCGCTGAGGGCTAAGGCCTTCCACAAACTCAACAGCAAGTCATTGTGGGAAGTAGAAAATTAAAGGCCACTTGCTTTGATCCAAGGTCAACAATGGGAGACTCATTTGGATCTTTAATAGGGCCTCTGTCCCTTCTGAGGCTCAGAGGGATGTGTCGGCTGGTAAATAAAGAAGAGGCCACCTTTGCCATTGGAGGAAATCACAACATCCCGGGTCCCTGTTAAAAGGTGAGTGTGAAGTGAAGTTCAAACCATCGCCCTGAGCAGGAGCTTTTGACGGAGCTTGCAGCGGGAGGAGGCTGACTTCACTCCCATCTCTGAAGATGTTTCAGAGACTGCCATTATTGTGTGCTTCCTTTTGCAGCGCACGCAGGGGTATACAATGTCAGAAGGGGCAGAGGGACACGGCAGGGGGCGAGGAAGATGACAGGTGTTGGGGGAAAGGAAAAGACAACACAGTGTCAGATGGAGTTACAAAAAACAGGGAGGGAAGGCGCACAATAGGAGGGGCCAGCTCCGAAAGAGGGTCCAGGGGAGAATAATTCCTTCCCTGGCCACTTTCAATTACACCTCGGCTCTGCAGAGGAAGTTGGGATTTAAGAGAGCTGCTTGCCAGCTAGATAAAGCGCTTGCTACCAAATATGTTCATAAAGCCCTTTTAAAAGGCACAAACTGGGTTCGCTATTTACCTTAAAAAACACACACTGGGCTCACTATTAAGGGTCCATGGTTTCTCTTCTCAGGTAGTGAAATGTCCTGAAGGTGACTTAGGGAAGGTTGCAGAGACCTGTGGCTGTATTAGAAACTATTAAGGTACACTTCAAATGAGTTAAGTACTTTACGTGAATTTCACCTAAAAAGAAGTAGGGTTTTTTTTTTTGGGGGGGGGGAGGTTATTGTATTAAACACTACAAAGCAATTAAATAAAAAATGCCAGAAAAGAAAATCCACTTTGGAGTGTAAGAAGATTGGAGAGCAGTTTAGGGGATCCTTGGGCAAAGGCCAGCACCCGTCTTGGGCCATCAGACTGAGTTTAGAGAGTGAAGTGGCTGCCCCACCTAGACCACTTTCCAGCCTGTGGCTCCATACAGAGGCAGGAGGATGCCTCTTCTTGCTGGGGGCAGCTTATCTGTCACGAGCCCCTTCCCTCTCCTGCTTCCCTGTGTTACAGCTCCACTGCATCACGGCGCTGTTCTTGCATTCTGTGGGTTCCTGTGTTTCTCTTGGGTCTTATTCATAACCAGAGGCTTTGGAAAATGCACTCTCAGTATAAAGACATGCGGGCACCAGACAGCATCCCTCAATTCAGAGGACCACACAGTGATCAGGGACACGGATTGTCCCAGGAAGCTGACGTAAGCCTGTGCCACAGAGGAAAGCAACTGGCTATGTGGCTATGTCAGTCAGGATTTGATATTTAAGGGTCAGAAATCAACCGTTCTCTAGTTGATTTTTAGCTGAATGCAAGCTGCACAAAGTTTAAATTAATCTAGTGTACTTGGAAAGACGCAAAGGCAGGCTGAGCAGGGCACGGGGGTGGGAATGAAATCATTTCAAGAGATTCCCATTCCCTTCCAGCCGCGTCTCCTTTTACATAATCAGCCACAGCCATCTTTCAAGTTTGGTGCTTACAGCTGCTAAATTACAAAGAGTCTGTTTCCCAAGGAGGGCTGCCCTGGCTGAACCAGCTGGGGAGAGACCAGGCACATCTAACAAGGAGAAAACTCCAGAAGTTAATTAGATGTATGATTGCTCTTTGATAGCACGATTCCATTCCCTTTTGGAAACTTAGCCATTTCTATAAAAAAAAAAAAAAGTCACAAGAAGAGAAGAAGTGAGGTTCCCAGTTCCTGCTGAAGCCGGTTTTAGATGGCTAGGGCCCGGTGTCCCTGTCCAGGGTCCTGAAGATGGCCAGTTCCGAGTTCTGGGCAAAATACACCTAACTTGCCAAATATGCAAATATGCTGAAGTGGCGGCTTCACTGCAGCCCAGCCTCTTAACCTCCCACCTTCTGATGATTCTACAGCGCTGCACGGACCTGACATACAGAAACACAGGCCTGGAAAGGACTCAAGCTGATTTTGACATGGTGCCCCAATGATTCAGGGTTACATGTCAAAACACGTAAGCAATAGGACTCCTTTTTCTCTTTCAGAGCTCACAGGCCTTGGATGGTGTGACTATTTGCTACTGCTTCCCAGGGCTTTGGTTTTAAGTCATGAATCCACGCTTTCGTGCATTTAGACAACAGGGAAGTCTTTGAGGCATGAGTCCACGGAAATAGGTTCTCACAGGGCACTAGGTGCATACTACTAAACTGTTTCTAGAATCCAGTGCTCTCCCCACCAATGATTTTTTTTTTGGGGGGAACAGTCAGGCTGTCACTGACAGGCAGTAAGAGATGCCGTTCAAACTCCAGGCTGGCTGCGGGCTGTGTTGCCGTGGTAACAACACATAGTTTAATTTTAATTTTTTCCCACGTGAGACAGGCAGTCCTTAACTCCTGCTCTGGGCCTGCCACACCTGTTCTCTTCTCTGCCCAGGCCAGGAGGAACCCCGCCCCCAGCTCCAAACACACGGGGAGTAGCAGCAACACTTGGGCTTCTGCCATGTGGCCAGTGAAGTACAGACGGGATGGATGGACAGACAGACTCACTCTCTGACCAGCTAGGCTCTGCAAAGAGACCACAATACCCACAGCAAACAAAATAGGAGCTCTAGCCTGCATCACAGAGGTTCTGTGGAACAGTAAAATCCACCACGCACAGCCTGCATCAACAAGACGGCAGAGACTGCTGCCCACTGAACAGAAGCCCGAGGTTTGGGAGAGCTGGGATGGTGAGGGGTGACAGCACTACAGTGCAGCCTCCCTCAGTCCTGAAGACTACGCAGCACACGCAGACACCATTCTCCAATTCCCCATCCAGCAGGGTTAACCTCAAGATGTCCCAACCAGCCGGGCGGTGGTGGCGCAAGCCTGTAATCTCAGCACTTGGGAAGCAGAGGCAGGCAGATTTCTGAGTTCAAGGCCAGCCTGGTCTACAGAGTGAGTTCCAGGACAGCAATGGCTATACAGAGAAACCCTGTCTCAAAAAAACCAAAAAAGATGTCCCAACCAGAGCTGTCACCAAACAGACATTGCTTATACCAAAGAGTGGCTATTTCATAGGGAAAGTCTTGGTAACTGCTAGAGAGGCTCTTGAGCGATTTACTTTCAGAAATGTCATGACTAAAACTGGGTGACTCACTGTGAGACAGACCACAGGCAACGCCCAGTCTAGCAGACATGGGGGTGGGAGCCACCTCCCATTTCTTCCACTGTGGTTCTGCCTTCTGTGCCTGTCTCTTATGATATTAGTGCTCCCCTACCCGCTTTATGTTTCCATATGGATTTATTTATGTCTATAGGTGTTCTGTTTGTACATGTGTGTCTGTGCACAACTCTGTGTGTGTGTGTGTGTGTGCACGCGCGTGCCTGGGGTCTGAGGTGGTCAGAGGAGGGGCATCAGATCTCCTGGAGCTGGACTTACAGATTGGTGGCAGGAACCGAACCTGTATTCTCAGGAAAAATAACCACTGAGAAATGTCTCCTGCCCTCTACTTCCCCTTTAGTTTTAATCTTATCAGTGTGACTGGGGTACAGAAGACATCAAACACTGGATAGCTGTTTAATAAAAAAAAGAAAAAAGAAACAAAACACGCCAGGGGCTGTTGAGATGGCTCAGTCAATAAAGTGGCCTGCCTTGCAAGCATGAGGCCCTGAGTTCAGATCCCCAATCCCTATGTACTAGCTCAGTGTGACAGTACATTTCTATAACCTCAGCACTGGGAAGCCAGGGACAAAAGGACTGCAGAGGCTCCTGGGCCATCTAGTTGAGCCAAACTGACCAGCTCCAGTGCCAGTGAGAGCCCTTGTCTCAAAACACACAATGGAAAATGATCAAGAAAGACACCCAGCTTCCACACCTGGCCTCCACATGTGTATGCATACATATACACGAAATACACACACACACACACACACCATGAACAAAATCAAGTCTCTGCAGAAAATACCAATATACCCAGTATACCGTCATGCAGTAGACTCACAGGTAAACATAAAACCCAGGGCTTCTAACTACCAGTTGATAAATCTTCCTCCATGTCTTTACAGCCAGAGTAATATGGGGAATAAATTGCCAACATATTATGATGATAAATTATAACTTATTTTCCCTTGGGGCTTGCATGTAACCTTTTGTTATGTTTGAAGCTGATGGTTGAAAACACCAGGGTATTTTTTAAAAAAATGAAATCAAATGCTAATTTGTAAAATCCACCCTCCTCTTGTTGATACTCCAGGAACCTTGTAAACATCTATAAGGTTTGAAAGCCCCCCTGCCCCCTCCCGTGTGATTCCTCCTAAACAGGAGTCAGGTGGGTGGGTCATGAAGAGGGAGCCGTGTGGTTCCCAAGCCTTTGTTGAGGGTGGGTGGCATACTGCAGACACAGAAGACAGAGATAACATCATGGTGTCCGATGCCTCAAAAGGAAGGCCTGGCCACTTAAAAGAGACCTCCGTTCCCCAGCCTGTCTGCCACACCTGGGCTCTGACAATCGGCTCAGTCAAGGGACAGAGGTTACCCAGTGGGCAGGACACCCTGCCCTTCAATCTCTGCTCACGGGGAATGCTTTGAAGGTTTTTGGTTCTTCTTGGAATTAATCTATAGTGACCCTGAACAGACGGCCTTGTAGCTGTAGCAATAAGGGTGAGTGGGTCGTGGGACAAGGCAGGTGAGGCTCAGCCTTAGAGAACTGTAGCACTGCTGACACTAAGGAAGGGTATGTGTGGAGACAACAGAGAATGGGTGATGTAACAGGGACACCCCTCTGCCCACCCCTACCATGTGTGTATACACGCACATACAGACATAGTGGGCAGCTCTGTCTTGGGCCTGGGAAAGTTAGTGGAATAAGACCACATGAAAATTATCAGTTGGAAAACAAAAACAGCAAAAACTAGATGCACTATAATCCCGATAGCCTGAGAGCTAAGTCAGGGGGATGGCAGCCATACCACAATGAGCTCCTGCCTAAACAAATCAAAAAATTTGTAATGCAGTACTCTCATAGACTAATGCAATCCTATTCTTCAGTAGGATGGATTGATGCAAAGATGCAGAGGCTCTGTAAAGTTTCACTGTTTATAACACTTGTTAAGACACCTGCTTTCAACATGAGCCACCTTTGAATGATATCAACAATTTTGATAAAGGTATACTTCAAACATGCCATCTACGTTTTGGGAATTGCTCTATGAGATTAAGAAAAGAGTAGGCGGAGACTTGGTGCCGACATCTGAGCACCCCGCTCTTTGAGTTTTGCTAAGGACCATTTCTCACTTCACCAAGGTTGGTGCCCAGGCTTGGAGCCTTAGAAAGAGCCTGGTGAGTCTATCCTGGCTCTGACTCTCACCCTGCAGAAGTGTGCAACCTGGAAAAAGAGGTGCGGAGACAGGGACACAAGGGTCATTGCGTACTGACAATTTAGTGTACTAAGGTTGTCATCTGGTGTGCTGGCCCACTTACATCAAACATAGCCAATGCGGAGCCCATGCGAAGATGAGCGCCCTCCATCTGAGCTGCTGCATGAAGCACACGTCCCCGGAACGACTCAGGAGCACCAGACTAATGTGTCCTATTGTCTCTTCCACCCCAGAATAAGAGATGAGGTTGCAGAGGAGGCTTAAGAGTTATTAAGGCTTCCTGCTCTTCAGGGGACCCGGGAGTTCAGTTCCCAGCACCCTCATGGTATAGCTCACAGCCACCTGTAACTCCAGCCCCAAGGGGTCTGATGCCCTCCATGGCCTCCATGAGCTCATGCACATGTGAGGCATATACTTACAGATAAAATAAAATTATGTCTGAAAAATAACCGGCAGACAGTCCCTGAATTGGACAAGAGTGTTTAATAACCAGGACTGTGGTGGGGTGCGGTGCAGTTGTGAGGGATAACCTCCCATGTACAAGGTTTCAGGTTTAATTACTACTTTTGTACAGTGGAGAAAAGTAACAGTATTATCACTCCTGGCAAAGTAATTTAGCATTATGTTGAACCACTCAAAAAACAAAACAAAACAAAAACCAGAACAGACTTCATTTGCTCCAGTAAACTTCACTGTGTTACTCCTAACACTGATTTTGGAATTCGAGCTTTGCTCTAGAAAAGAAAGAAAAGGAGAGAGAGAGAGAGAGAGAGAGAGAGAGAGAGAGAGAGAGAGAGAGAGAGGGAGGGAGAGAGAGAGAGAGAGACCCATCAAAGTGATCCAAGAACCAGGGTCAGACTTCTTGGGGTTTGAAGCGTTTTCTTCATCATGGCTAGAACTTTGTCAATACACTTCAGTCAGACCTGATCTTTGGGAAAATTGCTTTAAAATCAAACGAAAAGATAAGATTGTGTTCCAAAACATAATAACTGACATTTCCTTCTTTTTCCTTAAGCAAAAGCCCCAGCCCGCTGTGGCTGGCAGCAGGGTCAGGAGTGGGTGCAGCAGGGGTGGGATCTGGATCGCTCTCCATCAAAGCAAGCCTCATTCCCATTCCTCTCCCCTACCGCTGCCTTTGATCCCCCAGGGTGAGGTTAAAACAGCAACTCCCAGAAGCCTCCTCAGCCTGGGGGGACCCCTCTCCACCTGCGGCACCGCACCGTTTCTACGCACCGCATCATTTCTACGACTAGAGCCCTCTCCTAGGCTGCACCACTCTCTTCTGCGCCCCGCTACTGTGCAAAGCTTCAGACCATTGCTCATTTTCTCTATCTACTCACATCTGCCCACGATACCCTCTAGCCTGGCACTCCCAGCTCCCTCTGATTGACAACCTGAGCGGCCTTGCTGAGCAGGAGGAGGGTCAGTTACTACCAGGTGAGAACTTTTTCCAGGTGAGCAGTCTGGGCCAGGTACCACCAGGAGTTTCTTACTCCAGAGTTATCTAGGTACACCAGCACCAAAACCCAGACCAGATGCAGCGTTCACTCTATGTCCCATGTTCTCAAACTCCAGCATAGACCGTCACGGTGATGGCTAATGTCAAGTTGACACAGGTTAGAATCATCCAGGTCTCTGAACTCATCTGTAACACTAATTCTAGATTAGGTTGAGGGCCTCGGGCAGAGAAGCAACTGAACAGCACTCCTCTCTCTCTCTGCCTCCTGGCTGCAGATGCCATGTGACCAGCCGCCTCACTCTCCTGCCACCGTGCCTTCCCCACCATGATGGACTGTGGGGCCCTGGAACGGTGGGCCCAAACATCCCCTTTGTTCCTTCAGTTGCTTTTGTCATGAATTTGATCACAGCAGTGAGAAGGAGCCATACAGCCAGGTAGACTCCGACTTTCAGGCAAACAGCTTCCTGGCTATTTTTAGCATCTCCCAATTGGACCATGGCTACAGAGCAGGAGGCAATAGGTGTCATTCTTTCATCTAATCTCTCACCCTCTGAGGCAGTGGGGACTGGATGCAGGGCTTCATACAGATGAGGCAAAAATCTCTCACTCTGCTGCAGCCTCACCTCACCAACAGCACTTTCTAGTTCCAGATCCTGGGATACCTTCTTTCAGGCAAAAGGCATCATTATCTTTTATCTCTCCCAGCAGAACTTTTCATTCTTCAGTAACAGAGACCCCAATCCTGAATCCTGGTGCTGTGACTGTCAAGGGACTGAACGAACAAGCTGTAGATCAGGGACCGGCAGCTTCTGCTGGTTCTCCAGGGGGATTTAGGCCACTGGAAGAACTTGTCACATTTGGTTCTTACTTCATGAGCAGCAGAGGAAAAAATGCAAAAACAAAAAAGAAAATTAAATTTCCTGATATTTCAAAGTGTGCAGGACTTCCAGGCTTTCTATAAAAAGTGGGCACATGCTCAGCCTCAAGTGCATGGGGATTCTAGTATGCTGCAGCTAAATACGAGGCCTGGTTGAGTATCTACCCACTGAACTGTCTGCTGTGCTATGACTACGTTTATTACAGGTCATACGTGAACACGTTTCTTAGGGAACCCTCAGTGACACCATATCTGCAAGTATGAACCTGCTCCTATTGAAGACACATCTGATCGCTTGCAGAAACAAACCTCCAGCCCGCTAACGTGCTGGAGAAAGGCCTGGGGCTTTAGTCCTAGCCAGGGGAGAGGCAGGGTGAGTCTCGGGGGTGTGGCTTACTTCACCTGGTGCCATTAATATAAAATTTGATGCCAAACAAAGGGCCTACAGCTGGTTTAAAGCAGAGTTTCCAGTCCTGAGAAATTAGGCTTAACTTTTTGATGCTTCTAAAGGTATCCTGCTCCATCTGTAGGAAATACTTGTCAAGTTCTGTGTTTACCTCAGCTATGTGCAGGATCCAGAAAAGGATTGAGAAACAGTTTTAAAAAAAAAATGATAGTATGCCCACCTAGAGGAGATGATCCAGAGAGCTGTTACTATGACAAATGCCTGACAAATACCTTGGACAGCTGTGCACACACTGGTGCCCAATTCTTGAACTCTGAGCAGCTCTGATACTCACGAGGTATGCTCATATAAAGCCCTCTCCATCTCTGTCTTTGAAACGGCATTATGATTGTTTTTCTGCAAGTAAGTGCCCGCTTTAAGAGACTGAAATATACACAGAAACCCTTTTCTGCAACTGCAGTAAGATTTTAAAGCCCCCACTGTAGAAATAATGTGTCAATTAAAATAGCATTTATAACTAAATATGTTTAAATGCTTCTTCATAAAAAGGCTAAAACTTAACTCGTTTTAAATAACCATCTGCTTCTGCCATATAAAATTTTTAGTATCATTGTGTAATTAATATTAATAACACTTTCTGTTAATAATCTTATCTGTCAGATAATCAGACAGAGATTTAGCATAAGATACGTCCAGCGACCAAAGTTCAAGAATGCAAAGCTACAGAATATAAACAGGCATGGAGGAGCACACAGTGGACCCGAGGTCAGCCCGGTAGACGTAGAGCCGACCTCCACCTCTGCCAGCCCTAGACCTCGCAGTCGTCTCACACCGTTTTCCTAACTGCTCTTCCTCAGGGCTCACTTCCATCATTCACCTTCCCGCCTTATTTTATCAGATGCCCTTAAGGTCCCTAGAGAGTTCCCATTTACAGCTTCTACCACAGGAAGCAAGGAAAGACTGAAAACCTATTGGATATTACCATGGTCTGGAGAGAGTGCTCAGCTGGTAGTTTTTGCCACACGTGTGAAGACCGGAGTTCAATTCTCTGAACTCATGTTTAAAAAAAAAAATAATCCAAGTGTGGTGGTGTGTGCTTGAAATTCAAAACTCCGAGGGCTGGAGCAGTAGTTATGAGCACTCACCAGTCTTCCAGAGGATATAGGTTCAATTCCCAGCCATTAATTCCAACCCTAAGGGATCCAATAACCTCTTCTGGCCTCTGTGTACAGATGTATATGTAAGGTAAAACACCCATAAACATTAAAGAGAAAAAGCTGTAGCGCTGGGGAGTGTGGTGGTTTGAGTAAGATGTCCCAAAACATGTCTCAGGACTCAAAATACTTGGTTCCCACATGCTGGTTCCATTTAGGAAGACCTAGGATATGTGGAGCTGCTGAAGGAAACACGGCACTGGAGGGGGCTTTGCGATTTCATAAAGCCACAGGCCATTCCTGACAGACGGACGCACACGTGCGTGCCGACCAAACTTTATGCCAACAGCTGATGACTACAGCAGAGGGTAAGATTAAAGCTGCTCACACTGCTGGATTTCTGACCAAAACCACAGAAATCACAAGTGTGCATTTTTCAGGCCTATGAGTAGCATCCAACCATGGGACAAAATTGTGTCAGGAATTCATGAACAAAACACCTAGTCTTCTTTGACCTTGGTAGCCCATGCTCCCAACATGTCGCTTTGGCTTCCCCACCAACCTGTAATGGAGGCTGAAGCACAGTGCATTCTAAACTAAAGTCAAACAAAACCTCCATTTGAGTCAACCTGACACAAGCTAGAGTCATCTTGGAGGAGGGAGCCATAACTGAGAAACCGCCTCTGTGAGATCCGGCTGTAAGCAAGCCTGCGGCCTCTACAGTATAGAACATTTTCTTAATTAGTGACTGATGGAGGGAGGGCCCAGGCCACGGCGGGTGGTATCACCATGGGCTGGTGGTCCTGGGTCCTGTAAGAAAGCAGGCTGAGCGAGCGTAAAGAACAAGCCAGTGACAGCACTGCTCCACGGCCTCTCCATCAGCTCTTGCCTGCAGGGTTGGGTTCCTCTCCTGACTTCCTTCAATGATGAACAGTGAGGAAGGCTAAGCCAAATAATCCATTTCCGCCCCAAGTTGCTTTAGTCATAGTGTCTCATTACGGCAACCGTCACCCTAAGACGGCTCCTGAAGCGGGGACTGAGGAACAGCACCAGCTGTGTCATGGTGGTACTGGACAGAGTCCAGGGAAGAGGATGGGAGACGAGACAAACTGCCCTGCTGTCCCTGCTCTCGTCTGCCACGCCACACTACTGCCTGGTCGGGGCTCTGTTTGGAGCCCTTCTGGGCCTCACCTCTACCTGTTGCCCTGACACTCATGATGCCCACCACTGAGCCCCAAGGATGCTTTGTGCCAGGTCTCAGTCACCACACACCCCTTATGTATACACCACATGCTCTCAAGGCTAAAGAGGACCTGACAGCACTGAGGCCCACGTGACGTGTCTCCCTCCTTGGGGACCACTACCGATGTATTTCAGAGCCTCAACGCACCTTGTGATGTGCTTACTAATGGAATCTTCCCTTGGTATCTGGGAAGGATTGGTGCCAGAGGCCTCTGGGATATCACAAACACTGGCTGCTCAAGTCCCTCATATGGAAAGAACTCATACCCATCCTCCTACGGATGTTATGCCCTCTCTAGACCACTGAATGCCCAATACAGCACGGATGCCAAGTACACGGTGCCATGCTCTGGGGACAACGACAAGTCTATTCCTGCTCAGTAGAGACACACACCTTTCTCTAAATATTTCTGATCAGTTGAGGATTGAAGCAAAGGCACCAGGCCAGAGGGCAGTCTGGATCTGGGGGAGGAAGGAATGGGGTGTTGTGGGCAGTAAAAGCATGCTTAGTAATCCATGCGTGAACATGTGCAGGTTAGTCCGATCATGAAGACATCCTCTGCCGACTCTCACGCTCTCTTCACTTGACAAATACATTTCAATTTGTCTCCTCATTGATTATCTATCTCTCTCCATCTGGGAGAGACTGGAATTGTGTGGCTCCTATTTCAGGACCAGGCCCAGGCCCAGGGGTGGTGGGGTGACAGTAAAGTGTCACAAGCACTTGTGGGACAAGGGCAGACGTGGCAGTGAGGAAATACAGGTCACCTAGACAGATGTGCACTGAACTTGTCTCTGGTTTTACTAGTTACTCACTGTCTTAGTCTCTCCTGTTGCTGTGATAAAATATTCTGACAAAGCGACTTAGGGGAGAGAGGTTTGTGTAGGTTCAGTCACAGTCTACTGAAGAAGATGGAGATGGAGGGTTACATTGCAGCCTTTGCTTTAGCTGGGAAATAGCAGAGAATGTTTGCTAGCCAGCGCTCAGCTGACACTCTCTACGTAGGCTGCCCATATGGCCACATGTTCGAAAGCACTGGGGATCACGCCAGTGTGGGTCCATCTCAAGCCACATGAACCACATCTCCAGCTGCCATCTCAGCACTTGGTAGACATGTCTTTAGAGATTGGGCCTCATGTTAGCCCACGTTGGTCTGAAACTCTTGGCAATCTCCCATCTCAGTTTTCCAAATTCTCTACTCTAGACATGGCCTAGAGACTTAGAGGTGTTCTTAAACAGAATCTAAGATGGCAGTGCACAGGCAGGCTAAGGGCCATTCTGTAGCCTCCATCTTTCACTACCCCATCGACAGGAGACCGCTTCAAAGCTCTCCTGCCTTCCGCTGTCTGCTTTCTGCTCTTAAAACATTCCAGTTTGCCAAAACCACGCTGGAAATGTAATTCTGCAAAAGGGCCCAGCGGTCCCGGGGACCATGCTGCAGACAGGGTTGGCCCCTGCCTCCCAGTGCTTGGAGCCCCCTTCAGCTGTTCCTACATTATGCTTGTTGAACCAGAACTCAGGCCATTAGTTCTAACTTCTGACCCATTTTCAGCTCAAGCCTGGAGACCAAGGATTAGCCAAGGCTCACACTCTCTGCTCCTTACAGCAGTGGCAGCAGGCACAGGCTGCCCGGGCCAGCCTTCTCCTTATTACGGGGACTCCCCAAGCCTTGATACAGTGGTTCCTCTACCCATAGCATCCTCGGTGCAGGCAAGCCAACTGGCAAAGGGAACCGCTGAGGCGTGATCAGCAAAGCAGACGGGGGTCCAGCCTGATGTCTCCCCATAGGCTGAAGTACAAGCCCTTTCCATTCATGTCTGAGTGGCCTTCACTGGTCGGTCCTCCTCTGCATCAGCCCTCCTCCAAGTCCCACCTTGCCTTCCATTAATGGACCGTGACTCGGGATCTATACACTGAACAACCCCTTTCCACCCCGAGCCGCTTTTGGCTAAGGTGTTTCATCACAGCAACAGTAACCACGCTGTGCCCGCTGTAGTTACATATGAATGCCAGCTTCTCCCGATCCCAGCGACACTGCTGGTACAGCTTTGGGAGAAGCTGTGTAGAGCACAGACTGAGGACAAGGTCATGAAGTGACTTTCCCAAAAAGGGAAGCTGGCTTCCATTTCCTTGGAGATTCTGGGGAAGTGGGGTAGTAACTGCTGGAAGGAGCCCAGCTAGGCCCTCTGCTGTGTGGGTTCAACTACCTCCCGCCCAGGAAGCTCTTCTGTGGGTGGGGCTCTCCTATCCTCATCTCTGGTTATATCCCTCAGATTCTCCTTCCCCAACCACTGTTACTACCAAGAATGCCCCAGCCACCATTCCCTCGGTAAGGACTGTAGAGAACCAGTGGTCTAGAAGATTGTAAGGGAGGGGGCTATAATGGCTCATGGCTTTGGCCATTTGTTTCAAACATTCCTAGACTTTTGCCTGGTGCGGGTAAGAGCCCTACTGGCCTTCAGGCATAAAAGTCACTGCTCCCTGTCCTAGTGACTGGGGTGACATGGGGTTGTCCTACTACTTCTGGGTCAGCAGCTACTGCTGGAAATAGCGGATAGCCAGGAACTGAGGAGGCAGAGTACAAAGTCATAGCATTCTGATCAGGAGGGAAAGAAATCCACCCTTCCCCCTGTAGCTGGCTACCCAGGAAGCTTCTGCTTTCTCTCAAGCCACATGCAGAGAAGGGAGCCTGGGTCATCCTTCTAATGAGGCCGCCTAGCGTGGTGGATGGAGCAGCCCTGCCCTGCAGGGGCTGAGACAGGAGTGCCAGGCTTTGAGTCAGGAGAGCACAGGGCAGAGGTTGACTAAGCAGGGGGATGGCTCTCCGATGCAGGAGGCTTTGGGAGGGACTGATGGGGAGCACTTAGGATCCTGGGGAGAAAACACCTCTCTCCCATCTTGCATTTCTTTAAAAAAAAAAAAGGAAAAAAAAGATGGGTAATTTGTATGATACTATATCTTAACTCTATGAGTCCTGCCGTAGAAAAACAAAACCACATAGGGAAAAGAATGTAAGAAAGATCTGTGCAAATGTGGATACTTATTAAGGGTGTGGTCTTAGGGAGTCATTGTTCTCAAGAGAATGAATGTCAGATATGAGGCATGAAACACATTCTAACCTTCCCTCAACTTAAAGTTGCATAAACTATCAGCTCAAAGCCCAGCAGCGTCCTATCACCACCCCCTGGCGGTCAGGTTCTAGTATTGCCAGCACAATACCTGAAGACAAAACAGCAAAGCTCAAAAAACAAATACCCCAAACCAGCAAGTTAAAACAAAACAAACTAAGTCAGAGTTCTTATCTTGGGCGCACAGGGACAGTGTAATTGCTGGAGTCCCCTGCTCTCAATGCAGACTTACTGACCCTTCTTGGATGGGGCACCGCAGAAGCCGAAAGATAACGACAAAACAAAGTGCAGACAATTACCAGAGCCACGGCGTATTAAAAGAGAAAAATACTTCCGAGATGGGGAAAGTACTTGAAAATTAGCAAACCTCAAGTGATTCCAGATCAGGGCTCACCGTGTCATAATAACCATAGGTCCTGGCAGGAAGGCAAAGAATTACCAGGAGCCCCTCCCACACACAGGACCCTCCTAATCATATAGGCTTACAGGTACATGCACACAGATGGCACATACGACTTCCCCACAGAAAACAGAAATGGTGTTTGTGCTTAACACGGCCAAAGCTGCACGAGCCGGGGAGCCTGAAGGGCGCTGCAGGGCGCGGAAGTCATAGGAAGAAATGTATTCGCTGTGGCAGCCGGTCATTGAGGCAGAAGATAAACTGTTGGATTGAAGCAATCTGTGAAAGGGTGGAGTTATCAGAACAACCTGACAGCCGCGGGGATTGGGGGGTTGAGAGCGCGGCTGCCATAGCAACAGACACAGCCGAGGCCATCGGAGGCTGGCGCTTGCAAGGGGCAAGGGGTGGGGTGGGTATGGGTGCTGGGGAGTGGCAGACTGGGCCAGACACTCCACAACACTGAAAGACAAATGCAGGTGTGCGTGTGCGTGTGCGTGTGCGTGTGTGTGTGTGTGTGTGTGTGTGTGTGTGAGAGAGAGAGAGAGAGAGAGAGAGAGAGAGAGAGAGAGAGAGAGAGACAGACAGACTCTCGCCCTTGGCACAGAGGTGATGCATCTAAAACAAACACCTTGCCTTAAAGTGTGCTATGACAACCAAGTTTGCTACAGATGGCCCTCCAGGGCCCCCTGCTCGCAGCAGGAATGCTCACTCCTGCCTAACGCTTCCAGAGGAAATTACTAGTAAGAAGATGATTAATAAAAAATAAAAAATCGCAGGCTTCTAGTAGGAGTCGAGGAAACCCTCAGCCAATAGTTGTTGCAGAGATAATTGTTCTGAATCTATCAATAATGCTAAGCCCCTCTTCATTGACTGCAAACACCAATTTCTTTCACCCAGGATTATAAGTTGGTGTTCTCGGGCTCACTACTGCCATTACGGTGATAAACAGTTCAGACCACAACAGGATCTGACGTGTAGATCAATTCTGGGTCCATAAAGAATCTACACAAGAGGTTCCAGGACAGGAATTTACAGCCACCAGTTTTTTATTCTCTCTTGCTGCAAAAATTACTTCTGTCAAACACTTAGGAGAGTGAGGAAAAATGTAAAAAAATTAATTTTTCATGTACTACTGGAACAGCCTTTTCCAGTGCAGAAGTCCAAGACGAATATACTCTGCATTTAAAAAATTACAGGCGCAGCATGTGGTACTTAGTGGAAGAGGGATCCAAGCCCTTCTGCTGCTCACGAGACAGCAGACAGCAATTTGAAACCCTGAACAGAGCTGTCTAGATTTTTCTCCGAGGGCAGATGCTGGGCTCACGTTAGCAATGCCAAATTCTATTAGACGTTTACTTTTAAACCTCAGGTATTTAAATGTAAAGGCACACAACAGTAATAGCCATAAAGCACTGGAGCATTCCATCTCACAGATTGGGCTCCTCTTGCCTTCTCTTAATTTAGCCAGCGCCTCCTGCCTCCTGCCTCCTGCCTCCCAGTTTTACCCACTACAAAGTCATCTATCTAATTAGGAGTGGCTCACCGCTGCCTAGAGGCAGACACCCCAGGGGTACCTGGGTGTCAAAGGGGTAAGGACTGAGAAGTTCTCTGAAGCCTAAGTCTTAATTTAGGGTGGATGACAGGGCAGAGAAAAGAGACTTCTGGTGCTGGGCCAGAAGACAAGCCCTTCACAATGCAGGCTGAGGTAAACTCTAAAGCATCCAGGCTGTCTGCACCACTGCCATCGGGCTAGATGCTGCTGCCCCCACACATAGATCAGAGGTGGGCCTGTGGGGCAGGGGGAGAGAGGTTTGGTGGTAGATAAAGTGATTACAAAAAGAAGAGTCTTGTGTCCCAAGAAAGAAGAAAATCATGATGGAAAGCCCTCGGGCTTGTCTTCTCAGTTGCTATCGTGGAGCACCGCAGGGGAACATTTGGGTGCTGAGATGCTGCATAATGCGCTTACACACACATAGGATTCTGTACTCCTGTGCTCCTTAAAGATGGCGGGAAGGGGGGCTGGCCCCAGATGGATCTGTGCAGTAAATGTGGGACAGTGGAAATGGGTGGGAGGTGGCACATGGTGCCTGCCCTAGTGTCGGGGAGTAGCCTGGGTTTCTGCCCTTCTAGCCAGCTCCTGGGAGCTGTCTGACACCCCTCTGTTCAGATCACCTTTCCTGACCCTGCTTCTCTCTTGGTTTTGAGAAGACTTGGTCAGAAGCATTTGTTTGTTCCTGTCTATTGGAGCGCCGTGGAACGATCAGAAGTAAGATGGTGTTTACCCAAAGCAAGCGTCCTGCTGCAGCAGCCGGTGGGTCCACAGGGAAGACCTGACGTGGAATCTTTTAATTAGAACAAATTATGCTAAAATGACTCTCAAAACCCTGTCTGATAGATTACATACAACAGTGGGAATTCCCTTAAATACCGGTGAACAGGCCACAGACAGAATGCCACGGGCAAAGCAAGCAGCAGCAGCCAGTGCACGGGGCACGCTGCATAATTCATGCTGTCACACAAACATCAAAGGCAGTTTCCAGGGTGCCACATCTGTCCCCCAAGAAGCAGGCCATACTTGTCAAAAAAATGTGGAAATCTAGGAGAGATGAGGGAGGGGATTCCCCAGAACTTAGAAGCTACGCCAGGAATCCTAAAGACTGAGAGGCAGACGAACTGACTCAACAGTACAAAATAAGTACGGGTGGTGAGATGCCATTGATCCTGGTGGGGCAGAAGACTGAGCTATAACATCTGACATTCCTTTTCAACTTCACTATGTCCCTGTTACGTAACCACAGGTAAGACACCTGTCCCATCTGCAGCCTCCACTTCTAGATCTGACAGGTGAAGAGGACTCAAGGTCTATGCCCTGAGCAGAGAACAGATGGATGATGGGATGTAGATGAGACAGGAGATCAAGGACAAAGTGCTCACAGATGACTGCTGAGACATGCGTGCCACTGTCACAGCAGCCCATGGCACCATGCTCCCGATGGAGCACGGGTGCCCTGGGCATTGAACCCAGCCCCTGGCTTTCACAGAGGACCAGGAGATGGCCGCAGTTGTGCCCCCTCTTACCACTGCTGATGGCTGAGTTTGCAATGACTGTAGCGTCACTCCACTGGTCGGCACTGGAGACTGAGTAGGAGCGCTGGTGCATGCCATCGGGTCGGCTGTTGAAGGAGACCAGGCTGATGCCGCTTGCCATCTGAGACCCAGACGCACTAGTGACATTCCCTAGGAATAAACAAGTCAGGTGAACACCATGCTGGACTGCAGACCACAGAAGCCAGCATGACCTCATCTGTGGGGCTTCACGCTGGCATAAGTACCTGAGCCCTGCACGCTACTGTCATTTTGCCTGGTAAGTCAAAGGAAGCCTTGTATAGCACAAGATCACGAAGAAAAGGACACTGTGAACCCCAATGGTGCCCCAGTGAACAAGAGTGAAGAAAGGCTGTGGGCAACTGCCCATAAATCCATTCCAAAGACAAGTAGTCCTGCTACAATCTCTAAGGACAAGAGAACCAGTGAGAACAGAGCAAGTCACCACGGGACAAAAAGAGGACCATGGGAGGCTGGTCATGCCAACCTACCCACACAGGCTCATCCACGGGGAGGCAACTGTCTGTTACTAGGGGACGCTGCTCATAGGACAACTGTCCCTTATAATCAACACAGAGGCACTACAGTGGAGACCCTCACTACTGACCTTGTAAAGATTCTCAAGAACAAAAGTCACCCCGTGCTTCAGAGCTCACAGGGGCTGAGAAGGAAGATAGTTCTTTTGTAGGCACGATGATTTGAGTCAGTTGCTCAACATCAAAACACTTGATTGCCTGGTCACACCAATTTTAGACTCAGCAAGGTAATTACTTAGCTGCTTTTCTCTAAGGCTTAGTCAGTCACAACCATGCTTGTGAATGGGTCTGTTAAGAGCAGTGTGGCTCTTTGGAGATACTGTTTGGGTTTTGATTTGTTTGCTTTTGAAGACAGGGTCTTTCTACATAGCCCTAGCTGTGTGGAAACTCACTATATAGACCCCAAGCTCACAGAGAAGGCGTGCACCACCATGCCCAGCTACTGGCTTCTCATTTTTGAACTTTCCTAGTGGTTTTGGTTCAGAACTATCTCAGTGGAAAGTTTTCCTGGAGCAGGGCTTTGAGTGAGTGGTCCACCATTAGTGCCCAAGTCTCACCAAGCAGAGGCTTTAGAAATTAGGCTTCTGACTTTCATGGATAAGGGGCAGGGCTGAAAGAATATGAATTCACACACACTCACACACACACACACACGCGCGCACACAGTAACTTAGTTGTTTGGTGAGAGGCAGTACGGAGCAGAACACCACAATGTGTTAAGTAAAGACTGCTGGTTATCTGTCCCATCACTGTGACAGAACACCTGAAGAAAGCAGCTTATGAGAACTTTGTGTCTGACTGACAGCTTGAGGAACTGGTCACATTGTAACTACAGCCAGGACCCTGAGGACCAGTGCTTAGCTGGGTCCTCCAGATCTCTCCAGCCTGGGGCTACAGATCCTGGTATGGTGCTGCTTGCACTTAGGGTCCACTCTTTATCAACTACATCCCAATCTACCAATGTCCTCACACACCAAGATGATCCTACAACCAATTCACATTAACGAACATAAAGATGTCTCTCCATCAAAAACAGAAGCACAACAGAACACCGGTTCTTTGCTGTTGTCTGAACTGAGTGTTGTTTGAACCTCAGAGGGGAAACCACCTGTGTGGGTCCAGACCAAAACCCAGAAGTCACAGCAGAGGGAAGAGCCGAGGGCCACAGACCTTCCCGTTCAGTGGCATCCTGGGAACAGAGAAGCAGGCCTGAGAGTGTCCAAACTGCAGAGTCCCCGACAGCCTGACCCTGCTGTCATTCTAGATGGCCAGGTTACATGAGTCGGAGCAGACCTTCAAGAACTCTGAACTAAGACCAACATTCAACATAGGTAAGTGCAAGCCAAGCTCTTCATCCCAACAGACATTTGGGCCAGGTGCCTGAAAGCTGTTTGTGCGTGCGAGCGTGAGTGCGTGCGTGCACGTGCACGTGTGTGTGTGTGCGCGCGCGCGTGCGCACACGCGCAGGGGTGTTCAAAGCCTCAGGGCCAGCCTCCCCCAGCTGTCACAGTCTGCAGGCATAGGAGTATCTAAACACCCTGGAAAGGAACACTACTATTCTGAGGCCCATGGTCTCAGGGACAGTGCCATGAATAACAAGACCCTGTTCCTGCCCAACACCTCCTAGCAGCTGGGGAGGGGCTGCTGTTACCAGGGAGACATTATACACAGCTGCCAGGATTCCTCACATGCCTCTTCTGAGGCCACAGTGGAGCTGCCTCTTGGTAAACTCATTCCCATAGTACAGAGACAGCACCCTTCCTCTGAGTGGGTGAGGGGGCTCCCTCCACAGGAACAGAGCTGTGGTTCCGTAGCCCCTCTGCCAGGCTGTTCTGCTGGGGGCCGCCTACATGAGCTGTGTGCACTGCTCTTAGGTACTAGGAGAAGAGGAGCAGGGCAGGGATGTAAAGGAGGGAGGGCAGGGAGACTTGGGGAGTCAGTTCTGAGGCCATTCCCTGAGCCTGCTTTGGGCTGGCTGCCTCTCTGCTAGCGTCACTCCCACTGGCTCTGGAACCCACACTGCCCATCTAGTCCCCTTTTCCTGGGCACACCGATGCCATATGTCTACCCATCGAGGCTGTATTTACAAAAGGACCACCACCCCACCCAGTGTCTCCCCTGGTTCCCTCCCATTTCTATCCCATGAGGTCTCTGCAGACAGAAGCTGCTATAATGGAAGAAGAGCCACGCAAGACTGAGAGCTATAGTACTGAAGAGGTGGCGACTGTACCACAGTGAGCTCCAGGCCAGCCTGTACTACAAACCACAGGCTAGGAGGCTTCTTCTCAGAAGAATGAAGTGGGGTGGGGAGGTGTTACATGCCCCAGGGAATGAGGGGGAGACGCCTTTTGGCCTTGGACATCCTCTGAGTCCATCCAGCCTTATAGAGACTCATACCAATTAGCAACATGTCAAGATGATTCTGCATACACATGCTTTATGCCCACAGGTCCAAACACCTCAGAAACTGAAAACAAGCTTCATCATCTTCTGGTCCAGGATGACAACACTCAACACCAGCCACCAGCAACACTCTCCAGCAACAAAGCTGTGATGGTGACTTAGGGTTTGCACTGCTATGAAGAGACACCATGACCGAGGCAACTCTTCTAAGGACAACATTTAACTGGGGCTGGCCTACAGGTTCAGAGGTTCAGTCCATTATCATCAAGGTAGGAGCATGGCAGCATCCAGGCTGGCATGGTGCAGGAGGAGCTGAGAGGTCTACATCTTCATCTGAAGGTTGCTTGAAGACTGGCTCCCACTGCACAGTGACACACCTATTTCAACAAGGCCACACCTCCTAATAGTGCCACTCCCTGGGCCAAGCATATTCAAACCACCATGGATGGTTAGTTTTAACTGCCATTTTGACAATCTAGAGTCACCTGGGAAGAGAGTGTCAATGAGGGGCGGCCTGTGGGTACATCTGTGGGGGACTGTCTTGGTTGCTTTAATTGATGGGGGAAGGGCCGGCCTGGGAGTGGAAGGGCCCTGGACTATAAGAGGAGTGAGTGTATGAAGTCTGCTGAGTGTAAGGATGGACACATTCATCTCCCTCTGCTCCTCTCGGTGGACTCCTGCCTTGACTTCCCTGAGGTGAGGGGCTGGACGCTGGAACTGTGAGCTACGGCAAACCCTTTCTCCTTGAAGTTGCTTTTTGTCATTGCATTTTATCAAAGAGACAGTAATGAAGAAACTCACAGGCATCCAAACTTTTGACACTATCATCAGTGAAGACTGAGAATAGGGTAATCATGTTATAATACGTAGATAAAACTGAATAAAGCTTGTGGGACTTGTTCGGGTGAATTCAAAACTATCTTCAGCTCTGTGTGACCTGAAGGCTGAAATCCCTTCCTGAAGGGCGGGCCTGCAGGACAACCCGCCTAACCCTTCTGAAGTGACTTTCTTGGAATTCCCAAGTCTTCATCATTGACTAGGGAAACAGGCCTTGGGAGGAACCACAAGCACCTGAACCACAAGTCCACCTGAACTTGCAGGAGCAGCACAGACATTTGGATGGAGATGTCTGAAGGAGTGCTCAGGGTTGCTGGGATGCCAAAGCGCTGGGAAGTGAGGGCAGATTTTCTCACAGTGCATCCGCTACAGACAGCACCAGGACGAGGCTGTTCACACATTCCTGGCTGCTGCTCTCCATGGCAAGCCTCTTCCTGCTGTTCATCAAATGACATTTAAGCACTAGCCAGACGTAGTAAGATGCTGGTGAGGCAGCTCTGGGTTTGGCAGGGCTCACCTTCTGAGCAGGAGGGAGTCTCCAGGGAGGCAAAGAGGACTCGTGGCCAAGGAGACCTGCGTCTAGAAGGGCCCTGGCTATCCTAGCTGCTCTGAGAAAGCAGATACTCTGAGAAAGCAGCCCCCATCTAACCAGACACCCCACATCCCAGAGGCAAGACTAAACCGACTGCAGTTATGAAGGGAGACTTCTGAGCTGTGTGCTAATACCCTGGCCTGGAGTAATGGCCAGGAAGTGCTCACAGATAACAGTTCTGCCTACGTACAATGATTTTTATACCCTAAGTAGAATTAAATTGGAGATTTTATTTCAAAACAATCCATGGTTTGGGTGAGCAAGGGGTTCAGCTAACAAAAACATTTGCTCTCTGATGACTTGAGTCTGATTCCACAGAGAGGAGAGACCTGACTCTTTCAAATTGTCCTCTGTTCATAAAATATCCCCCCCTCCAAATAAATAAAAAATCAAAATATATGGCTTTTGGCATCACTTAGCTAATGAGAATGTCTGACAGCTGTGGCCCTGGCTTTGCTCCTGACACCATGAGCAGAGGCAGCATCACCTGAACTGTCTGGACGCATCAGTCTTGACATCTTCTCAGACCCCTGCCCACTGGTTCCTACTCTTTCATGACTCAGAGTAAAACAGTTTTCCAAAAATAGAGGTAAATATCCCAGAAACCCAACAGTTCTGATTTCCTCTGGGATTAAAGCTCTTTTTTTTTTCCATATGTACTATTTTATTCCATTTTAACATGAGTTACGACTTGTACCAATTGTGACACAATAAACCAAAAATGTCTTCTTTGTCAGGCATGGTGACATACACCCAGCATTCAGGAGCCAAAGGCAAGAGGCTGGCTGGCTGCAGGTTTGATGCCAGCCTGGTCTATATTATGAGCTCTAAGATTTAAAAGGAGACCTTGTCTCAAAAACAATGACAGCATATTAAACCAGATACCCTCATGGGTGATGCAAGTATTTATTTGTCCAATTGAAAATAAGAAAGATATGAACACCAGGAATTATTTCTATACTCAATACACTGTTCAGAAGCCCATAAACATACATATATAAGACCTGGAGGCAAACCACTACCCAAAGCTGCACACACCATATAGAGTTTGCTTAGCAGGGTCAAGAAGCATCTCCAATAAACACATTTCTGGCTGTTTCTATCCCTTTAGTGAGTCTGCCATGCAAAGGAATAACCCTACAATGTTTAGGATCTACTGAGCATTCTTTTGTACCTACACCCATTTTTAACTGCATCAGGGGACAATTTCTATTCTAATTTCCTTTCCATTTCTATAATAAAAACACACAAACCGAAAGAAGCTGAGGGGAGGACATTATTTGATAATTCTAGGTCACAGTCCATCACTGAGAGAAGTTGGGGCACGAACACAAGCAAGAGCTTGAGGCAGAAACCACAGAGGAAGACTGCTGACTGGCTCACAGACTCGGGCATGCTTAGTTAGCTTTCTTATCCAGCCTAGGGGATGGTGCTGCCCACAGAGGGCTCGGCTCTCTTATATCAAACAAGAATCAAGACATCCTCCACAGACATGACCACAGGAATTCCTGATCTGGGAAATCATCAGCTGAAACTCTGGTCTCTAGGTTATGTCATACTGATCAGGGCAGTATCTTAATGCTTTTCTTTTCTTTTCTTTTTTTTTAAATATACACCTGCAAACATGTAACACATAGCTCCACTTGTTTCCAAGTGCATGCACATCGCTAATTGCTCAAATATTACTATCCCCCATGTATAGTGTCCACAGGGGAGTATCTAGCAGGACCTGCCTAGGCCACCACATAAGGAACTTACACTTCTGCAAACATCTACACACACACACACACAAGTAGTAGTTATGCTTAAGATACTTTTATTCTTCAAGCACTTGAGGGCTAGGACTCTCATTGGGTGGCAATTCACTTCATGCTGGCAAATTATTAATTAGGCCAAGAAGCAGGAGTTCTTATCTGTGAAGGACTGTGAAGTCAGTCCTTATCTAACTGTCTGAGAGCTAAAGACCTTGACCTCAAGACCACTTAAGGCAGAAGTGTGTATAAGCACTGTCTCAGACACCTTCAAAACCAGGCTGAAGTACGCCAGTGATGTGGCAGCTGGCTTTGATCCCTATCATTAAGTTGAAGGGCTAGGGTGCTGATGCTACACACGTTTAGTGAAACCTGTAACTATACTATGACCAGGGTATATCTTGAGCTTTTGCTACCTAGTGTTAGAATTTCAAGCATGAGATGGTCAACAGGATTGAGTTACAAACTAAATATGCCAGAAGTCCTATAAGACACAATCACACCCCCAGCTGAAGCTGCCAGCCTGCAGCAGCCATGCCAAGGGAATGGCCAGCAGAAAAGTCTAAGGTAGGTCTCAGCTGAGGAGCAACCTGTTTTTTTGTTTTGTTTTTTTTAAAGATTTATTATTATATGTAAGTACACTGTAGCTCTCTTCAGACACTCCAGAAGAGGGAGTCATATCTCATTACAGATGGTTGTGAGCTACCATGTGGTTGTGGGATTTGAACTCAGGACCTTTGGAAGAGCAGTCAGTGCTCTTAACCGTTGAGCCATCTCTCCAGCCTGAGGAGCAACCTCTTAAAAAGATCACATGCATACTTTGTCAGACAGCATTTTGCTGGTATGCCTGGGAAGGTAACATAAATTTGGGGTCTTTGGGATGTGGAGGATTCTGAAGGCCAGAGCTGGTACCCACTGGAAGCCATATTAGGTCTCCTCTTTGATGGGATGGAAGACGGACCTGGGAGGGGGGTGTTCTGATGCAGTCACAGACCAGGGCCTTGAAAGGAGGTATCTACTTCCTGAGGCCAAGAGGCCACCGGACTCCTCAGGGCTGAGTCTCTTGGAACAAGGCCATCTGCTTCTTTTGCTCCTGCACCCTGACGCTCTTGTGGCCTCACTGTACATGTCCTACTCGCCACAGTGGGCAGGCAGCTTTCTGTGGATCTTGGTTTTCCTTGAATCTTGTGGGTGTGATCACCAGCACCTTGTTTTATGCCTTTTTCTCAAGGGTGTCTGCAGAGCACACTGATGACAGGGACAGCGCATTCCCCAGAGAAGGGCAGAAATTTCTACTGCCTGTGATAATGTCAGTTCCTATGGCAAAAGTAGGCTTGCCCCCAACCACAGAAGACTGTCCTTCATTTAGGTTCTGGACTATATCAGCATGCTATGTGCCATGCCATCTTGAGAGAACTGGGCCTGGGGTGGTGGCAGTGCTGACCTTCTGGCCACTGCTGCTTCTGGGGTGGGCTGTAAATTATCCTGGCCCACAAGTCTTATCAGCCAGGCAACAGGTTGGAACAGAGGAGGGGTCCTCTGTGTCTTTCTTGCCCCGATTCCTTGTCTTAGAAGCCTTGTCTCATCACACTCAGGCCCTGTGCACCTGGCACGGACACCCTCAGCAAACTTGTAATCTAATTTACCTGAAGGAGTCTGACAACCCCAGGGTCCCCCATTCATGCACAGAGACACAGAAGCCTTCAGAGAGACTGAGGGGCAGGGGGCTCCCCCTGCTGGAAGGCCTCCCTTGGAACACTGTAAACTTGGAACACTGGAACTCTAAACTCCAGAGTTTAGACTGTGGAGTCACACTATCCCTGGACAATGGAGGGGGAGTGGAGCCTGCAGAGGACACACCGCACTCTCACAGGGCAACCTCAGACTTGTGTTAGCACAAAGCTCCACAGAGTGTCCGAGTCTGGTTCACTTCTCTTTAAATATTTCCCTCTTAGTTCACCCCTCCCCCAACCAGGTCCATGTCCAGATCGGTTCAACCATGGCTTCCCAGAAGCACAAACGCGGACGGCCACTGTGGTTGCGCTCCATACTCCCATCCTGGATGTTAGCAGCTGGACCCGCTTTCCACGGGCACGCCACAGCAGTCATCACCCACATACCACCGGAGTGGAGGAGGCACTGACCAATGGCAGGAGGATGAGCAGCACACAGACCAAGGGCAGGTGGCAGCAAGGAGGACCACTCAGGCTGTCAGGACTGTCAAGGGGCATGTCACATCAGGGGATGCTAAGTGACAGGGGCCATGCTTGTGTGCACTGAAGGCAGAAACGGGGGGGGGGGACCTCAGGGCTGCCAGCAAAGCCCCCCCCCCATTCAGCTACATTTCAGAATACTTCACTGCCTTTAAACATTTTTTAATGAATGTTTGTGTGTGTAGGTGCATCCTTGCCCTAGTGTGGAGCTCACAGAACAATTTTTTGAGAGTTGTTTCTCTTCTTTCACCATATGGGTTCTGGGAATCAAACTCAGGTTGTCCGTCACCTGGCAGGTGCTTTTATCCACTGAGTCACTTCCCCAGCTTGAGTTTTGCACTTTTTACACAAATACTGTATTGGTTACATTTACCCTTCCCACAAAGTTGAAGAAAAAAAAAAACAAGACCTGCTGCCCTGCTGGCTTGTGAATACAGATGCTGCTTCAAAAGCAAGGACTGGGATAGGCAGAGGAAACTTCGCAGCAGTGAGTCCCAGGGCACGACCCTGCTCTGAACAGTCTGGGATGCCGACTCTCAATACGTCCCTGAAGCACCAACTTGGCTTTTCATCTGGGAACTTCCTCCCAAATATTACCAAATATTAGTCAGTTACCTGGCCAGCTCAGGGCTTAGGGAGACTCTTCCTGGAAAACCTGCTTCCGGGATCAGCTGGTGCTGCCTGATTAGCAGGGGGCAGCCGCATTACCATGCTAATCCCCGTCCCCGGGCCTCTTCCTTGATATGGATATGTGCTGTGCGTGGGCTTAGCTGCTCCTCCTGATGAGCACAAGCTTCCCAGTGTCAGAAGCCCTGATATTCTCTCCAAAGAATAATTTTCCTTGTACTTACCTCCCCTAAAAGTGTAAGAGTTGATTTGAAAAGATACTTACCTCCACCATATGCTATTTTTCTTTAAACAATTTGCATTTCAAAGTGAATATGGCATTTATATCTGAATGAGCATCAGTATGTTGCCTGAACTGATCTCAAATGAGCGTGGAAAAGATGCTGCTCCTCTATTGAACGAGGATGTTTTCATCCCCCAAATGACATCAAAGACAGACTCCCTCTTTTAAGCCATAAGCTTAGTACATTAAAAATAGCCTGCTCTGATTAAAAAGAGTACATCCTCTGAGACGATGGCTTTCTGCAGCCTTCAAGTGCACGTTCATCAACAATCATCCCTTTAAAACACATTTTCATTACCTATTCTGTTTCCTGTCTAGCTTTACAAACAGGTTGTAACTTTACCAAAGAGTTTAACTAAAGGGGGTGTGTAAAAAAAAAAAAAACAACCAAACAAAAAAACCCAACCCAAATCCTTGGCTTTGGCTTATTGGTTAAATAAGAATGAAACAATTAATTGCTTCAGTTACTGATGAAATGGCCATGAACTTCCATGCATGCTGGGTGAGAATGAGAAGCTAGAAAGGCTCCTGTGGAACACCAAGCCAGAAACAGTCATAATGGAATTCTAACTTTAAAAACCCAAACCCAAACCCTAACTCTAGAATGTAATGGAAAAAAACCATTTCCTTACTGAGGCCTTCACTCAACTAACAGTCAGAGAACACATCTCCAGTCCAGGCTCCCAAAGCTGACATGGGAACGGATACGTAGGAAAACAGGGTCCCAGAAATCACTGCTGGATGACAGGCTATTCCAACGGTCAAGGCATTTGAAACTAGGCTGTCCCCAATATTAGGACTGACAATATTCTGTCCTCTAATTACAAGCAGAAAAGAATAAAACTCACACCACCACCATAAAAAGTGAAATCCAAATGATTGACGTGCCTGTGAGAGAGGCTGTCTGCTCCAGTATTTGCATTGGAAAGCTGCCCTCCTTTTGGCGACCAGAATTTCTGTCCAAGAGAATTGCTGTTCTCCCCAAGGCGATGTCCAGTCTTTTATTCAGGTGCAGAGCCCTGGCCTCGCAGGCCATAGCTCCCCTGCATGCTTCGGCTCCTGTTTTGTAGACAGATGCTATTCAACATGCTCACGACTGAGACATAGAGCTGGGATTATTTGCTGTAGGGTATATCTTTCTGTTACTATACTTTTTCAGTCTAGACCTCGGAGCAGTGAAACATCTGATTAACTAAATTCCCAGGATGACCACACTCAAAGTCAAAAGCCTAGAATTAGAGAAGTTGAGATGTTCCCTAAAATGTGCAAATAGTGTTTCTTAGTCTGATTTCTCTCTAGTTATGGTGCCAAAGGAAAATAATGAAAGTCTATCTTATTGCATAAATTCCTTAAAATCAATTTTGCCAAATGAGTAACTCAGGTTAAGTCCATCAGCATCATGGCAAACAGGACCACACTTTACTAGATACATGTAGATCTTTTCCTTAGCTACAACCATAGAAAAGATATTTTGCTAAATATCCTTTTAAAAAAACTCTGGCGTGCATGTGTGTAGGCACGCATCATGTGAAGGTCAGAAGACAATTTGTGGGAATCGGTTCCCCACTTTTACCGTGTGGGTCCCAGAACTGAACTCAGGCTGTCGGGATCGGGGGTAAGCATGTGGTCTGCAGAGCACTCCCTCTGCCTGGCCCTGCTTCCTGATACTGTCACACGACCGTTTATCTTATTTGGAGACCCAGACTCCAGCCTGTTGAGTTAATGTAGGCACCTGGTATTGGTGGCTCAAAGGCGATTCTAGTTGCACGTTCCCATGGTTAGACACAAGATAGATTATCGTACACTTTGGGCTTTCCTAGGCTAACTTCTCGGAGGGGTCAGGGCTGCAGTGAGTGGCGTAAATCTTTCCGATCCACATTTCGGATCATTTTCTTAATGACCAACGCCCCAAAGAGGACTGCCAATATTAGAACAACGCAGACCACATTTTATAAAACATAAAAATGAATGTGATAAGGCCAGTAATAAACAAAGAAACGATCAAACCATACACGGTACTCTCTGACCACCTCGAGAGTTGGCCATCTCATTGATAGTGGGTTCTCCTTTCCTCTACAGTTTGTTTACTTAGTTTTTAGTAAAAGTTTCAAAGCGGCTAACTCTTCCATATCCAGACAGAGGGTCTGCATGTGCTCCTTGCTGGTCTGCAGGCGATCTCCTAGTCGTGCCTAGGCTAGCTCTGGGCTCACAGTTGGCTTCACTTCATGTGAGCTCACTAACTCACCGGGCAATGCCACCGAATACATCCGGTGGCCAGGGAGAAACTTAGCACTGGGGATAACCCATGCTGTGCTGTGAGATGTAGCTTCTTCTTCTCCCCTCCCCCACCCCCAGACAGGGTTTCTCTGTGTAGCCCTGGCTGTCCTGGAACTCACTCTGTAGACCAGGCTGGCCTTGAACTCAGAAATCCGCCTGTCTCTGCCTCCCAAGGGCTGGAATTAAAGGCGTGCGCCACCACGGCCTGGTGAGATGTAGCTTCTAAAAGAGGGATAGAGAAGAGAGAGGAACACATGTGGGACACAGGGAACAGTAAGGACTGCTTCCTGTCAGTGTGTGACAGGCAGCGAGAGGGCAGCAGAGCTCCTAGCACCATCACTGGCAGCTAGTCTTCCTCAGGATGGAAGCATCAGCACATCAGCACAGCTCAAGAGCCAGCGCTGAGCATCTCAGGGCAGTTTCCATCTAAGAGAGGTGATTTAGAAAGACACATGTATTCCCAAGGCAACGCCAAAGCCTTCCCCACCAGAACCAGCACTCAAAGTTCAACCATACAAGCCCTTCTCCAGTTTGCCAATTTGCATCTGCTTACCAGCACCTGCTGGAAAAATACTGTGGGTGTTCGAGGGAAGCCATCAGGAAGCTCGCTTGGCAGCAACCCACTACATGTGTAAGTAACATGACCAAATGTACACGCAGGGATGGAATCATTACACAAAAGGGTGTTAAAACCTGGGCTTTTTGCATCAACCAAGAGCATACAGGCATAGTCAGAAAAGTAGTTTTATAAAACTTTCCAGGGTTATTTATACCTGGTCCTTATTTGGCTAACCTTCCAAAAAACAAAATGTTCAGTCTCAAGAGCCATGCCTAAGTGTTCTTAAATTAATATATATTCACATACATATATACACATCTATTTTAACATATACAAATATCTTTTGCTTGCATGTATGCACACCACATGCATGTAGTGCCTGCAGCAGCCAGAAGAGGGCATCAGAACCCTTGACCTGGAGTTACAGATGATTGTTGTCATGTAGGGGTGCTGGAGACCAAAAGCTGGGTCCTCTGCAAGAGCAGTGAAGCATTCTTAACCCCTGAGCCATGGCTCTCCAGCGCCCTTTAAAGCATTTTTTTTTTCTTTTTGGGATCAGAGCAACAGGTGTCTTTTGCACAAAATATACTTGTTTACAGTTCTTTTTTGAGGAGACTTGGCTATTGTCTCTCTAGAACAAGACAAGTCACTGGAAGAGGCCAATGGCCCTGTGGCTTTACCATTCCCCTCCCTCACCCATCCCACTGTCAATTCTTGTAGCATACATATTGTACCTAATGATGACACAGGCGGCACAGAGCAGTTATGAATACTTGGGGTTGGTGTTAGCACGATAATTAAGTCGTTTGTGGTTTTTCCCCATGCTCTAGATGTATTTCAGAAAGATAAAATAGTCTGCATGATGGCTTGATTTAAGTGTGCTTAAATTAATATATATATTCACAGTTAATATATAATTAACACACACACACACACACACACACACACACACAACAACAGTGCGGAGAGAGGCAGACTGAAGACTCAACTTCTCTGAGCTTCTCGCCTGCCAATGCTGAGGTCTGCACACTGGCTTTTCCTTTTAAAAGGCTGCTGGGGCAGCAACTGGGATCATGGCTTCCGCTTGTCCCAGGCTGTTCTCACGGGTTTGTCCTATGGTTTCATTAGAGAAAACACTGAACACACGCTTTTGAGGTGCAAAGTTTCTAGGGCCGCTTTTATCTACTTGTGGACTTATAGGTTACTATAGAAATGAGTAGTTCAGGACCACAACATCCCCTGTACACCTGGCGTGGAAATCCTATAGAATCAGGTCGACCGCTTTGCCAGAACTTACACAAAATAATAATTTACTGTTAGTTTGAGTTTCTGGGAAGGATCTTCCTAAGTTGGAAGCATATTCCCGTTTCCTTTTGGATTGCATCCCAACAGTCTACAGCAGGAAGTATGTTACTCAGAAGAAACTAAAAATGTCCTTCTTCATATTTATTACTTGCTACTCACATCATGAAAATAAAAGAAGCGTCACCAAACAATTGCTTTATCAAAATTTAATTACTGAATACCCATTACAACCTATTCTAATAAATCTGGCTTCCAGAAGCTAGGTATCATATGGTAACTGGATTTTTTTTAAAGGAAAGTAATTTCTAACCAATAGCTTTGGGTGACACATGTTCTTTCACTCCTCTGAAGGGTACTGAGCAGAAGTGCCCATTTCTGTATCAGAGGGTAGAATGTTGTAGCCAGAGTCTAAAGCATGGGGAATTATGGGTAAGCAAGCAGGGCTGGGAGAGGCCCAGCCCCAGGACCATAGGCCTAGTGCTGTTCTACACACAGGCAGGGGACCAGTGGACCCGCACTGCCCACCCATACTCTAGAGTTATTAAAATGTTTTCTAGACCATTTGAAACTAAACAAAGAAAAACTTTGTCTCTCTGACACAACAACGGATCTCATTTGGACGCTGTGTTATTATTTTTTTTCTTTAATAGCTATTACCACTGTAACAGCAGCTTAGCGACTCCGTCTGCAGCGTGAGCAGTTTTGATAAACAGCCTCTGCGGGCCACACAACGGGGATAATGTATCCTTAAGTACCGCCAATGAGCTGCCGTTCTGCACAGCCAATTACTTCTGTGCGTCTGTCACTCAAAGGAAAAATGACTGAGCCCATTAGATCAAACCTTTGTCACTGTTCCTAATGCACTCTTAGGCCTCATTAATCTCCGGGAGCAGCAACAGAGCCGCCGGTGCCTCGCCGCCTCCCCCGAACAGGCCCACGTGAAGCCTCTCATGTCTCCCCCAAGTGCGCGCGTTAATCAAGCTCTCCTTATTGCCCGGGTCCCTGTCACGGCGGAGAGCGCTCCCTCTTAAATGCTCTCATTATGACCCATCCTCAGAGCCGGCTAAGTGGAAAAAAAGAGAGAGGGAGCGAGGGAGGAAGAGGACGGGAGAGAAAGAGAAGAGAGCAAGTCCAATCCCATTAATATTCATGACAATAATTAGTATTCTAGGTCACTGAATATTCATGCTATTAGTTTGGTTTTTTTATGGGTTTGCTGGATGTCCTGATTGCTGAAGTGTGGAGAAAACAGCATGGCTGAGACTGTCGATGTCAACCGCAGTTCAATACTCCAAACACATTCCCCGTCCACCCTCCCCCACCATGGTACTCAGAGCATCAGCTCAGCCCTCCTGCAGGCTGGCCTGCCTCCAACTGCAGGGGACCTCAAGTGGGGGAGGCGGAGGAAAAGGGGCAAGGGTTCCTCTTACAGGGGTCGAGGTGCCAACCTGGGTAGAATGGGGAAAAAACCCATAATTGTAGAAACCCAACAAAGACACATGCTACAAGAGCAGGAACACAAGCTATGGCCCCAGAACAAAGATGTTGAAGTCAGAAGTCATCGAAAAATTGATGTCAAGGTACAGAAAAGGGAGAGGCCTTCACAGAGATCACGAACACCTCAAAGGACACTTCCCAGGCCACCCAGCACGGCCATCTAAGTAAGTATCTAGTGGGGGACAGTCTAGATACGTCGTCTGTCCGCTAGCAGGCATTTGAAAGGCAAACTCAAAAAATGTCATTTGGCCACCCCTCCCCCACCCTATCTTGTCAGGAACCAATGATAAGGCCCTGGAAGTCACAGACGCCAAGAACACAGAAGTTAGAGTCAGGGAAGCTGAGGCATAGAAACAGACCTGCACTGGAGGGCAGGGCCAGGGTTCAATGCTGTATTTTTGATTCCAGAGTGGCTACTCTTAGCCATAAGCTTCTCTATTTTGTACAGAGACATCAGATAACCTAAGGCTGATACAATTTTATCTAGGTCACATGTGTGTAGCAAGATTTACCAAACCAGGTTAGCTAAAACTCACTAAAGAAAACATATAAGGGCATTTCAACTCTCTTGGAAGGATTTTAGGAATTAAACTTGGGAAGACTCTCAAAACGCAGCTACTGATAAATTCCCGGTTACTATGGCAACTAGGGTCCCTCCCATAAGCTCCCTGCTAAAGGAACAGAAATGAAGCTTCCCCTGGGCGTCCAGAGGGGAGCCAGAAGAGGGACAGATGTGTCATGAAAGGGATTTCAGCCAAATGTGGATCATTTTTTTCTAGATGTTTCCATTTTACCATTTATTTTTGCTGGAGTAGGTCCTCATGTATTTTTTTTTTTAAAAAATGTTATATTCAGACAGAAATATTCTCTCTCTCCAACTAATGACATTGGTAGCCAACCAATGACTTTTTAAAAATTATTTCTGTTCTTACTGGCTTGCAGCAATCAAGCTTAGAACTGGCTTCTAGAGGTCAGGGTTATTTGTTCTGAGAAGGACGCACCCGCTCTGTCGCCAGCATCCTGCATGGGCACCACTCTTACACGCCTACAACCCGGGGTTCTCACAGGTCAGAATTGCGAACTCCTATCTGGGCATCTTTTACCTTTTTTGTTTGGTTTACAAAATTTTCTCTTCCATCCAACTCAGAGTTTGACTTTCAGACTGTCCTACTCAATGGCGGTAATTTTCTTCTGTAGCATCTTAATCAAAATTGTCTTTACTCATGCTTATTTCTACTTGATGATTTTGAAAAAAAACTTTTAAAAATGTATTTATTTATTGTGTGTGGAGGTAGAAGACAAAAGTTGGTTTTCTGCTCCCCCCAGTGCGTCCTGGGGATTGTACTCAGGTCAACAGCTTGGGCAAGCACCTTTACCTGTTGAGCCTTCACACCAGCTCCATATATTTACTTAGCTGAGATCCTTGTACTCCAGCCTGTCCTCAAGGTTGCTGTGTAGTCAAGAATGACCTTAAACTCCTGATTATCCTGCCTCTATCTCTCAAACGCCAGGAGATATATCCCCCTAAAAGCAGCCTGTGTGGGTCTGGGGATCAGACTGTGCACTGTAGGGTAGGCAAGCATGCTACTAGCTGAACCAGAACCCCAGAAATATATGGGGAGCCAGGGGGAAAGGACTGGCAGGAGGAACACAGGAAACTCAAGGTACATGAGGTACACAGGGTTCACTGGGAAGCTACCATGACAATGTGCTTTGACCACCTCTTTCCCCAGGAAAACTGGACATTAAGATTATAGCAATTCCAACAATTCAACATTCACATAGGGGAAAGAAAAATAAAACCTCTAAATTTAAAGTTATGAAATGCATAAAAGTAAACTATAACAATATTCGATAAACATAATATGCTGGTATCCCAAATACACAGAGACACATCTCTAGCCAGGTGTGATGGTGCACACCTTTAACCCCAGCTCTTGGGAGGCAGAGGCAGGAGGACTCTGAGCTTGATGGAGAACTAAACAGAGAGACACTGTCTCGTCAAAACAAAACAAAATAAAACAAAACACAATCATCCAAACAACAACAAGAAAAAGAGCAAGAGCAAGAGAACCGTATAACAGGAGCCAGGCCCCATCTACCCCCTCAATACCGACGGATATCTGCAATGCCTTAGCAGTGTGCTTAGTGCAGTAGTACCTGCACTGAGCTGGTGGGCTCCTGGAGGGTTAGCCTGCTCCTCTCACCGCATCTTCACAGCAATTGTTCAAGGCTAGGCACATAACAGACCAAGTAGCCAAGGAAGAAGTGCTGTGTCTACTCATAAACTGGATGGAGAAATGAAGTCAGTCCAGAACAGAGCTGGGCAGACGCTGTGGTATGGAACGGAGATACAGTCATGAGATGTGTCCTGTAGCTCACCCAACTAACATGACTTAGGTTACATGGCTGGATATGAAAATAAAATCTAGGGGCTTTCGTGTATGGAAACCACTGAGATCATGTAAGAGGTAAACCATTTCCCTGGAAAAAGATCAGCATGGTGACTGGAAAATTCTGAAGACGGAATGGATTAGCAAACTCTCTAGGACCTGAATGAAGACCACAGCTGGGCAAGACCAACCTGAAGAAACCCAGAAAGAGCAATGAGTCCCCTTCCTCACCCCCACCGTGCCCATAATTAAACCCAGTGTTAGGGACTGGGTTTTACACTCGTCACTATTACGCAAAGTATGTGTGGTGACACATGGCTATAATTCCAGTACTTGAGAGGCACAGGCAGGAGAATCAGCAATTCAAGGTCATGTTCAGGTGTGCACTGAACTCAAAGGAGACCCTGTCTCAGAAAAAAAGAAAAGAAAAGAAAAGAAAAAGGCCAACAGCATGAGATGATTTGGTGGTGTAGTTGTTTTCCAGTTGTTCTGAGGGTCAGGGAAGAGAGAGCAGAAATGGGCAGCAACAACTTGGGTAACTTGCAGGTCAAGGCGGGGTGTTGAGGCATTCCCTGCCATACGGAACCAAGTCTGATGTGTAACACACTGTGGCAGAAATGCAGCAGCATACAACATCTCACAAAGAACAGTGGATGGAGCAGAGAGCCCCCAGAAAGTGCATTTCATCCGAATTTAGCCGTACATACAGACGGTGCAGGATTAATGAAGATCATTCAACAGAAAAGACAGGTGGCTGCTTGAATTGACAATTTGCTTATTATTTTCTATCAGATATAATGGATCCAAACAAATCGAAGGTGAATTAGAAGTTAATGATATTTTTAAAAGGGTTTAACAAAAGAATAATAAAATTTGGAAAAAAATGTCTATCAGGTGCAAACAGACTTCAGACCATTTTTGAACAGTTCAATGTACAAACTACATATGAAATGACACAGGAAAAAAAAGAAGAAAATCCTATGTATAAATTTAAGACTGCAAAAAGTAAGAAAAAATATTTTTTTAAAAGATTTATTTATTTTCATATGTAAGTATATCATAGCTGTCTTCAGACACTCCAGAAGAGGGCATCAGATCTCACTATAGATGGTTGTGAGCCACCATGTGGTTGCTGGGATTGAACTCAGGACCTTCGGAAGAGCAGACAGTGCTCTTAACCACTGAGCCATCTCTCCAACCCCAAGAAAAAAATATTATATTTAAGTTTTGCATATTATAAAATACCAATATCCTTAATATATAAAGAGCTTTCCCATATCAACAAGAAAAAGAACCCATAAAAAGAACACATAAAGGTGACACATAAAATAATTACAAAACAGATACATGGGCAATAAGCCTAAGGATCACTCAGCTTCACAACTGATGAAAGAGATTAAACTTTATACCCAGCATGGGGTGTTTTTACCCTGTTGATTTTGAAAATGACAATTAAAAGCAGTACCAGGTAGGTACTTTATAGGAGCTATCTCTAGAGGTTATTTTGGAAATATACACCAAGAACCTGACAGAGAGATCACTGGCTGAGCCACACTACTAAAGGCTGCTGCTGGCTTCAGAGAGTAACTGTTGAGTGCTGAGGCTTAGTACGTGCAAGCCCCAGGCCAGCCAGCCAGAGTAGGAAAACTAAGTAACAATGGAACTTGGGAACTAAGTACCCCACATACTCAACCCCATGCTCTCAAAACATGAAGACAGCAGAACTCAAGAGTAAAGAGTATCATCAATTACTCGTCCAATTGTAGCAAACAGCTACAATAACTATTTTTAGCTCAAAGTCCATCACAACACTTATCTACTTGTTCCTCACACAGGAGTGTTTTATTAGTAACAATTTCAAAGCCAGGAAACTCAACTTGCAGAGCATAATTTAGCGTCTAAGAACGACAACCCAGCAAGTGCCTTAATTTCTTAAGTGAAAAGCAACATGTCATTTTACATTAATGTCCAGATGTAAGAAGTCAATTTGAATTAAAGTTTCACAACATGCTGGTGAAGTAGCTGTCTCTTACAATCCCAGACCCATACTCCAGCCTTATTTATACCCAAGGACTAGCAGGCATCGCCCAGGAACGTGGTCTGAGGCCTCACTGAGTCTCACTGGAAGCGATGACATCACCCTTATGCCTACTGAGGAAGCCCAAGCCACATTGCCCACGTTATGACTGGGGCCCTGGGGCCCTGTGACTAATGTCATACTCCTACTTCCCTGTCCCAGCTGACGTCTGCAGAGCTAAGGAAATCAACTAGGTGGCCTCACAGATCAACCTAGTGGAGGGTTGGAAAGCTCCTGTCCTAAACCTGAGGGGCGTGACTATGCAAAAGGGTCTGACTCTTGCCTCTACCCAACAAGCAAGGCTTTTCCTGCAGAGGAGATTGGGGTGAGGAACAGAGCCCCCATTCTTAGAGAATCCGGCGTATGTCTGGTGTGTTACTTGGAAGCCCAAGAACTCATGTCTCAGCACTAAGAGGTCTGAACACCTTAGTGTTATCCACTGTCTCCTGGCACACACCATGACTCTTCCCTTACGTAGGTCTCCAGCAGGCTCTGCTGCCCCCCTCCAGAGCAGTTCCCTGCCCCTGGGTCCCGTCCTAGAGATCCCAGCCCTTTCACAACTGCCACCCTGGACCCGAGAGTGCCTCTGGTGCGTGCTCGGCTTTACATTCTGGGTCCCTGGGTTTGGGAACACAGGGAACACTACAAAATTAGCAGTGACTTCAGTCAGCCACAATGTAGACAGAGTGCCTGTCATAAAGGACAAATACCTGTTACTTTTGTCAACTTAAAAATAATTTCCCAAGTGTTACAGTCCATTAAAATGTATCTAGAAGGTGTTCTAAATCCTTCCAGGGAACTCCCACATAAACGTCAATGTGGGCAGAAGCAATGCTCGCTGCCATGACTGAGCAGTGGACAGGTGACTGCCAGATACAGGGAGAATTCTGGAGGCCAGAGACTCCAAAGTCACTGTGCGCATAATGGATAAGTATTTCATGACTAAATGAAGGGTGATGTTACATAACAGAGAATGGAGACCAATGTTCTATTCATTCTTGACTCGTTCTTCTTCCTGGGGTACCACCCTCCTCCCTTCCCACCTGATGCCAGTTTTGGGAGTCAGGAGAACAGGCCAGAAAGGGCCACAGAGCAACACCCTCACCCTTCTGGAAGGAACTGGTCTTCCCCTTAGGAGAAGTCAATTTTTAGTTTGATTATTAACTGCCCCAAATCCATCACCTCTGCCCCTTCCGTGGTCCTCCTGTCTATGCTGACACAGGTAGGTAGCCAGGCAGACCTGGGTATTGACTTGACCAGCACTGTAAGATACGGAGAGGCACTGTCACTGTCTGGGAGCCACACCGGGACTCGCCCGTGGCACCCCACTTTCACCAAGCAGTCCCATTCACCCTGTACAGTTCATCACACTGACTTTAGAAGCACCTGGCGTTTCAGAAACAAGAAGCCCATTGTTCCAAGAAGCCGACACACGTTAGCACCTGCAGAAAACTCCTTGAGAAGACTGAAGCAAGTGGGAGAAGGAACTTTTTGTGAGTGGAAACAAGGCACCTTTCTGAAGAGATTCTGCATGCTGAGAGAAGACTCCAGCTCTTTTCCTGGCTTCTCTTGACAAGCAATCACAGGAGGGCCAAAATGGCTCCCAATCACCTACAAGCGTGACTTGGTAAAAACAAATAAAATGCCAGAGGCTGTGACTGCACAGAAGTTGGCAAGTTCCCACCACACCAGATTGAAAGAGAATCAAGAACAAAGTTGCTTAGTTAATGAGGAAGGGAAGGAGGGAGAGGGAGAGGGGAGAAGGGGAAGGGGGAGGGACAGAGGGAGGGGGGAGAGGGAGAGGGGATGAGGGGGAGAAGAGAGGAAGGGGAGAGTGAGGGGGAGGAGAGAGGGAGGGAAGAGTGAGAGAGAGAGGGAGAGAGAGAGAGAGAAGAGAGAGAGAGAGAGGGAGGGAGAGAGAGAGGAAAAGAAAGAGATGTGCTAGTGAAGAGAGCAACGGATAGTTCAGCTCAGTGAAGGTCTGGGTGTGCTGCTCATGGCCTCTTCCTCTTGCAGTAACCAGGTATTCATCTACCTTTGAATGACCTTAACCAGCTGATCCACGCACGCAATTGCTCTAACCCATCCTGGGAACGCCGCCCTGGACCCTTATGTTAGTGCAGCCGTGGCTTGCCTGCGGCCACAGAACACAGGCTCAGAGGGAACAAGGCTTCAAAAGCCTGCCTGAAGCTACACCATCTACCTGCGGCAGGAAGTCCTCGGCTCCTCAGCTGCGGCCGAGGCTGAGCTTACCTGAATTTGGTGAGATGTGTAAACTGCTCATGTCCTTGGCCAGGCCGTTGGTTTTGGGACTGGAGATCGGGGCGCAGGCTGACGTGGCTCGGGGTGGCCTCTTCCCCGGCACCTTCACAGTGGTTCTCAAGAGGTCTATCTCTTTGCCGTGGACATTCTGCATGTAATCCTGTGTGAACGTTAAACACCCAAGAGAGATTAGAGACAGGATGGGAGCCAAGACCCTATCGATGTCACGAGCTATAATCCTGTGGCTGTCACGCTCTTCTGCAGGGTGTGGGTGACATCCTTCTTCAAGCCCAGGCTAGGCATCTACATACTGACCTAATCTAGGACTGGGAATGGGGGAAAGAAACAACTTGGTTGGATATGTGCCAACTAGATCTTAGTTCTTTGAACTCTTGCTTCCCAGATGCAGTTTGGGAATGTAGGCTCGTGCTGTGAATTCTGAGACATAGTCCATGGGGATAATGGGGAGATCCATGAGAACAGTCCAGAATTTAAGGATGTAACTAAGTTGTGCAGGCTTGCTTCATATGGACTTTGATGAGCTACACTTATCTGAAAGGAGGAAACCTCAATTGAGTAGATGCCTCCACGAAATCCAGCTGTGCGGCATTTTCTCAATTAGCAACTCAAGTGGGAGGGAGGACGGGAGGGCCCAGCTTAGTGTGGGTGGTCCCTGGGTTGGTGGTCCTGGGTTCTATAAGAAAGCAGGCTGAGCCAGCCAGAGAGAGCAAGCCAGTAAGCAGCACCCATGGCCTCTGCATCAGCTCCTGCCTCCAGGTTCCTGCCCTGCTTGAGTTCCAGTCCTGACTTCCTTCAGTGATGAACAGTGATGTGGAAGTGTAAGCCACATAAAACTTTTCCTCAACTTGCTTTTGGTCACGGTATTTCATCACAGCAATAAAAACTCTAACTAAGACAGACTGGGGGACACGAGGTACCACCACCACCACCACCAACAACAACAGGAACAACAACAGTATGTTCACAGTGGGCACTAACAAGAATATATATGTTCTCCTATTAACATCATAAGCCCCTTCTACAAAGTCACCAGCATGACTGCATGCGAAAGGCCATGGAGTCCTCAACCCCACAAAGAACTACAGGTGACGGAGGAGAGCTGGGAACTGGAGAAGGTGGCCTTTCCCAAGGAAGAGCACACCGGTTGGCTGTCCCATGCCAGCCCTGAAAAGATTCAGACAAGTAACATTATACGGATTTGCAAGGCCTTATCTGGGGATGTATGTGCACATATAAATATATACATGTGCGCTGTAACAACTGATGAAAAGAGAGAGGCCCTGTCTCTTGAGGGAGTAGGGAGGTGCTTACGGGAGGGTTTGGGGGGAAGAAAAGAAAGGGAGAAATGTTGTAATTGAAATACAACCTCAAGAATAAACAAACAAGAATGCTTATCCTGTGCCTCCCATAAGAAATGCCCCCACAGGCTGTGTGTTTGCACACTCTGTTTCTGGCTTGGGGTGCTGCTTGGGAAGGTTGTGTGGCCTTTAGAAAGTGAAGGCTTCCTGAAGGAAACAGTCACTAAGAACATGCTGGAAGGCTGAATGGATTTGCTTCCCGAGGACAGGGGTGATGTGACCAGAAGCCTCCCAGCTTCTGCAGAGCTGGAGTAGAAATCCCACCCTTCCTTCAAATGCTTCTTTTCAGGCAACTGAAAGAAGCCAAAAATTAAAGACAAAGGGAAAGAAAAGCCTAGAAACGAATCTACCGGTCCCCTGGCTCCTGAATGTTGGCAGCCAGCAGCCAGCAACTATCAGAGGGTAGCCTGGGCTAAGTCATTTAACAATCCTCCATACAATGGCACAAACACAATACCTGGGAACAGAGTGTCAGGTAAAGAAGTTGTGTGAGCGTCCTTGAAAAACGGCTGTGTGCCGAAAGCCTAGCTGTCAGCCTGTGGTGCTCTTGGGGGGCGGTGAGACTTTAGACGGCAGGACTCACCCATCACACATCAAAAAAGGATACATCCTGAATCAGATAAATAATGTTTCAGGTACTTTAACAGTAAGCAGGAAGTAGGACTAGGAAGGAAGCAGGAAATAGGATTCTTGGTAAACTCAGGAATTTGTGTTGCCCTAAGTGATTCAATTCAGGTTGGAGCACCTTTGGAAGAATTGACTTGTTCTGAGCTCCCGGCTGTGCAGCTAGCAGCCGCAGATAGATAACCCACACATGCAAAACAGGCAGGTCAGAGCTTTAGTCTGCTGGAGATCAACAGGGTGGTGCATACTGATGGAGTGGTGGGGGGTCAGGACAAGTCTGTCCTCACTCCTGGGAAAGAGGCAAGCCATGTGATGTAATCATAGAACAATGTCCACGGTCTAGCGGACCAGGTACCCGGAAGCCGCCTGTGATGGTTACTCTTGACTGCCATCTTGGTTATGCTGAGAAGTATGTAGGGCAGAGAGGAACTGGGCTTCTAGGTATGCTGACAGGAAGTTCCTGAAGACTAAGCTGAGGTGGGAGCTATGAACACCGTGGCACTATGGGTAAAGCTTTCCCAGGATTTATTCTCTGCTTCCTGGTCACAGTGATGTGAGCTGTATTTTCCGTGCCCCGCCCCAAGATGGTAGGGTATGGATCAACGATAGAAGTTTTTATCATCATCAAGTCAGACTGAAGGATGGTGTGAACTCTGGTGGGAGGAAACCGGCACTGCAGACAGCAAGCCAAACTCTGGTCTATCAGGGAAGAAAGGGACTCCAGCCAGGGCAGGTTTTCAGAAAAAAAAGGCTGTTCTTCTCATCTCTAATGCCTGCCATTAACACCCACCCACACGCAAGCCCATTTCCAAACAGAGCTCTGCTTGCAAACAGCGAATTCTTTCCTGCGCAGTTACTCCTCTCAAATACCAACTTGCTGTAACTTTCTCCTTTAATGCCGATTCTTGACAAATTAAAATACAATAACAGGAGTGTAATTGAGCATTTATTGCTTATGAGTTCCAAAATGAGGCTAATCAGAGAGTGACTAAGGCCCAGCGTGGGCTCTTTTAATAGGCATGTTTTAACATACAATAACCAGGATATTTTATTTAAAATTATTGTAGAAATGTAGAGTCTGCTTTCTGGATGAGAACAAGATGAGAGAAGACATTTATCTTGAGCCCAGCATGGGCTGGCCGATCTGTTTTCTTGCACATGCGAGACACTGCAGCATGAGAATTGGCTCGAGGAAACTTGAGTATCAGAGGGCTGAGGGTGGCATGGTTGGCGAGGTGCTTGCTTGACCTGCAGTCTGCCTATGATCTCCTTGTTGGGGAGGTGGGTCAGCTGCCTAGCCACACTTGTGTTGCAGGTGGGAGAAAAAGTGACAGAGACACCCAACTTCAACCTCTACCCTCTGCAGGTTCAGGTGCACACACATACACACCAACCCACCAACCAACCAGAAACCAGAATATTCATCCGGCAACTCCTGCATGTCCACTCTGCCTTGTTTCCTCTCCCAAGAGAAAAACTGCTCTGAGTTTGATCCTGCTTCTATAAGAACATGGCCTTTTCATCTCTGCCTGGCTTGGTACTTGAGGAATTAAAGCTGGGATCACTAAACAATGTGGTGTCTTCAGAAGCTGACAGGATGTTCGGATCATGGGTGAGTGTGAGGCAGGGACCTCGCTGGGTAAAATAAAGACAGCAAGCTTATTTTGATATGCAAATACCACTCAGCTACCCTTCTCCATGTTAGCTGCAGAAAATGCTGATCGAAGATAAAAGAGGGGAAAAAACCTTTAACAAGGCATGAGGGTAATTCAAAGCCAAGTACTTTTAAACAGCACTTAACAAGTCCCTGGGGCCCACTCAAGAGCCAGGCCCCCCAGAGGTGCCGTCTCCCGCCCCTCAACAGCTTGAAAAAGTAGTAATTGCAAACCTATTTGCATTTTTCTCCTCAACTTGTCCACGCTTATCGTGTAGATTCTTTTTTCCAAGCGGGTACCAGAGCAAAGGGACCCGTTCAGAATGCGCCAACAGCTCGGCAGCCATGCTTGCTGTCCCCCTGCACCCGCGCCTGCACCTTTGCCTTCCCCTGTTTTTTACATTTTGCTCCTAATTACATTGCATCTATTGCCGTACACTTAATTAGCTGCATTAATGTGATTTCTTTTCACATAGTCAAGCAATTAAGAGCTATGATTGAGTTTCATTCAATTAGCCTCAACAAACATGCTAATTGATGTCCCAGATGCAAATGAGGTGCAATGAGAGAGACCTGCTTGCAATTGAGAGCCACGTCAGAGACCCAGAGCTTTCGGCTTGCTGACAGAAGCACAGTTTAACGTGGCTCCTGCCTTCTGTAGGGTGGCCTTAGGAGAAAGATGGGGGGCCATTAGCGCCTCTGTGTTCCAGATCCTTCCGGATATTGAGAATTCACTGTTTAGCTGCTGTACAATGTGGACCCACACTTCACTGTTAGGTGTCCCTGGACTAGAAGGTGATCAGCTGGGTAACATTTGGCTGCTGCAGACTGAGTGCTGCACAACTCCCATCAGCAGACAGTTACAAGGCTGTCAAGAAAATTTCCCCCAAGAACCTCAAAAGCAATCCCAGCCATCCCCAAGCCTTCTGTGTGCGTGATAGCCTAGACGGTGTTCAGTAAAGGGGAAGTTCATCTTCGTCACCTCTGGGGCATTTGGCACTTGAGTTAAGCACAAAATACAGCAATCCATCAATAGTTCCTAAAAATATTCTTAGCAGATCGATTCTCGCTGCCTTGCATCTGGAGGTTACGTTCAGATGCCTGTGAAGGATGGCTTGCTGATGCATTCGTGGGGTTAGCCAAAGCAGTTAACATGAAGCCAAAGTGAAATGCACAAACTGTGATCTGTACCCCCAAACTACATCTACTACAACACAAGGCCTGCTCTACTCGCTGCTAGCCTAGTTAAGAATCAACCAACACCACTTTTGTTAAACAGATAATTTTAAAAAGAATTTCAATGCTTAAAGACAAATGTCAGACAAAGTAAACCTTTGCTACAGTTAGATTTTCCCAATATGCTCTGGCCTCTAAGTATACAATGTGTTGATAAAGTTGACACTTTGCTACAATATATACTACTTTGTTTCAGATAACTTTTACACACATGTCAAAATTTGTTTTCTTTTAAGATTGTATTTATTATTTTTATTTACGTTCTCTCTCTCTCCTCTCCCTCCCACCCCGTGTGTGTGTGTGTGTGTGTGTGTGTGTGTGTGTGTGTGTGTGTGTGTGTGTGTGTTCTGTATAGGTCAGAGGATAAACTTGGGTCCCACACCAGAAGCCTCTCTACCTGGTGAGCCACTCCCTTTATGTAAAGTAAAGCTTAGGAGTTAAGCACACAAGACCACCTTGGAGGACCACCAAGAATAGCAGTGGCAGCGGAGTAGATCAACCTGAACTTTGAGTGTTATAGAAGGCAGAGCAGGAGAAGTGACACCAGCTCTTTGGAGATGCACAGAAGATCATGTGTGGATCTCAGACATTGGAACAAGAAGCTGTGAAGCTGAAATTGACTTGGGGACCCTAAGATGTTAAAGATGCCAGAGCCACAGGATGCCTGCCAAGGAAAGCTGCTAACAGGGAGTGGAACAAGCCCAGGAGACAGAACTTTGTTGAAGTCAACAAAGATGAAAAAGGAGTTGGAGATCTGAAGACTGCTTTGCCACCAGACATGGAGATGCAGAGTTTGGACTTTGCCCAGCTGGTTTCCAGTCTTGCATGGGGGATTACAGTTAAGTGATTAGATAAATCTCAAAAAAGACCTTGAACTTTGGACTTGTTGAGACTGCTAAAGACTACAGGGACTTTTGAAGTTAGACTAAATGTATTTCGCATTATGCTATGTTTAAGTATGGCCCCCATAGACTCATGTTTGAACAAGCCTATGGGGGCCAGGGAGTGGAATGTGATGGTTTATATATGACTGGCCCAGGGAATGACCCTATTAGGAGGTGTGGCCTTATTGGAGTAGGTGTGTCACTGTGGGTGTGGGCTTAAGACTCTCACCCTAGTTGCCTGAAAGTCAGTCTTCCACTAGCAGCATTCAGATGAAGATGTAGAACTCTCAGCAGGAGGCTGCACCATATCTGCCTGGATGCTGCCTTGTTTCTGCCTTGATGACAATGGACTGAACCTCTGAGCCTGTAAGCCAGCCCCAATTAAATCTTGTCTTTTATAAAACTTGCATTGGTCATGGTGTCTGTGCATAGCAGTAAAACCCTAACAAAGTCAGAAGTTGGTCCTCCCTTCTGTAATTTAGCTTAGCAATCTTCAAAGTGTGGCCCTCCGTGCCTGTTAGGGGATCCTGAAGACAACAAACAGTTCAGAATGGCTCTAGGAGGTAATTTGTTTTTTTTTTTTAATTGTATGGCAATTTGTTCTAATGTTGCAAGAGTGACAGGGCATTTTACAACAAAAAGCTACTTTCATTTTCTGAATTTCAACCATCAAAGCCTTCCTTCTTGTCTGACGGTCATTGGGTGCCTCATTTGGAATTACCAGCTAAACTAGCCATTTTTAAGGGAAGCAATGTTTTCATTTAATAGAAGGACTGTCACACAAACGGTATAGTTATCTCTTAGGAAATTAAAAAAAAAAAGAATAAAACTAGTCCTTCAAGGAAAATAACAGATAGTATTAGCGACTAATGAAGGAATCTGAGCTCCCTTGCAAAAATGAAAAATTTAAACCCTTATTTCTCTCTAGCCACGAGGTTGGTATCTTTCAAATACTTAACATTTTCTGAAAAGATTGGTGATGGTATTAATGCCAGGCCTATGTAGATAAAACACACAAAAAGTCATTCATGGTGCAGTGTGCCGGGCTCACTCCTGAATTCTAGGATGCATGCACTGTGCTTTAGTGTATCATCAAAGAGCAATACTAAGGATGAGTGGAAACAGTACTCATATAAATCTCCCTCTTCCACTACGACTATGTGAGTAGATGCCTTATACCTTGAACAAGAATTGTCAGGACTTAAAGAGGTTTGGAAAAATGGAAAAGAACATTGCTACTTCATGGCTTTCTTCTAAAAACTACTCTCCTTTTATTTATCTATGGCAAGAGGCACATGTGGCCAGCCAGCACCTGTAGTCTCCTCTTGCATTCTGCCATGTGACTTGCAGGGATTGAACTCAGGGTGTCAGGCTTGGTGACAAGCACCTTTACCTACTGAGCCATCTCACTGGTTTGTAAAATATATTTTCATAGAACTATTATCTACTTGAAAACAGAATGTGTAGGTCCTTACTTTAAATGAACTTGAACATTTAAAATTTTGTTTGAATGCTTGGCATGAAAAAAAAGACCCATTTCTTATTTTCACTATACTTTGAAAATGCCCAGGTTCAAAAAGGAAGCGGTAGTTCATTAACTTCTGTTTAAAAAAAAAAAAATCTCACACAAAAAGTGTATGTAAGAGAAGCCATTGTTAGATACACTGCTATTCCCAAACTCCATTTAATATATTTTTTCAAAGGAAACTAATCCATAAAGACAGATATAGCACCCGCCATTCACAGAGATCAAGCACATATGAGAGTCCCACACGTATGAATGATAAACAATAGCCTCATGCATAGTCACGGGCAGAGGAGAGGCGCACACCTAAAAATACCACGGAAATGCTTAAGGACTACGAAGAATCTGGCCACATCCTTTCAGATCATGCAACTCAAAGACCACAGTTTCTCCTTCTCTCCAAAGGGTCCTGGTCACAATAGCAAGGTAGGAGGCAGCTTCAAAGCTACAAAATTTCTATGAGGAATAGTTTTGTTTCCCAAGACACCTGACAGAATTCCAGTGCTCTGCTTTTGCAAGGGCCTTCTCGAAGAAGGACACTTTTCAGTGCATATACACCTGACCCTGGGCCATCTCGGGAACAAGGCAGCCACCAAATAAGAGTCTCACAGTGACTGAGACTGAGGAATCAGTTAGGAGACTGTCTGCCCTGGTGAATGCCTCACTGGTCTGGGTAATTACGCTACTCCTGGCAGCTGGGGGAACCTAGCTGGGGTTCACTGGCAGTCCGCTTTCCCTATGACAGTACAAGGGCCAGGGTGGGCTCACCCCTGCACGTCAGCAGGGCGACTCTCTCCATTCTGTTCACTAGTGCGACCAGCATCTGCTATGATGGGCGAAATTCCAACATCAGCCCAGGGGGATACGTTATTGTAATATAAATCTAAATAGCAGAAAATCCCACAGTGAATTATGAATATACCTTTGGCCCTTTGATTGTATCTGTCTTGATTGACTTACTCTACTGAGCATCACACTGCAAGAAAGAGTCTTCTTATTTTAGGTTCAATTGAACATTAACCAGTTGTAACCCATGCATGTGCAAATGTAGCCTGTGCCGGACGAATGCGCCCGCTATGTGAAAGACTGTCTGTCACCTGAGGAGCTGCAGGCATCTCTGAGGGCAAGGCATGCTTTACCACGGCAAACTGCTCAGGCAGGGCAGTGCTAGCTAATACTTTAGTTTATTTAAATACTGGTAGAGTCGCGGGTCATCTTAGCATCTGCTCTACAGAAATGTTCGGCACAGTGGTGTCTGGCTTGCCTGATGTCTTTAAGTCTTCAGACTGTTACTGAATAAACTGGCTAGAAGAGACACACTGTAAGAAAGAACTGACTTAGGAAGAGCAGGCTCTTACAGTGGAGGGTACAATGCCTTTACCTCTGTTACGTGACCTAGGGGACACTCAAAGGTCCCACTGGAAGCACCACAAATTTTAAGTACTTCTAATTTATAAGAATCCATATAGGCCTGCTTAGAAATCTCCTGTTGTCAGATCTTTCTGTGAGCTGCTTTCTCAGATGTCCCCGTTTCCCTTCAGGCCCACAGGGGTAGTTGACAGGACCACATACAGGTCTAACTTGCATGAGGGCAGTGACTCAGGATTTTCATGATCGCCTGTCCCACACTGAGGTTAGAAGACAACACGGCTTCTCCAGATGAGAGGGCAGGCCTCCACCAAGCAGCCCGAGTGGCTGTTAGGGACCATGACCACTTTCTCACTCACTGTGAGTGTAGGGATGGTGGCGCCAGCATCCTGGTCTACGCATCCACCCGCAGCCTTCCTGCCTTGTGGGAGGACTGCTATGAGGTTTAAGCTAAGGTGATCCACGAAAGGCTTGAGAAAGTGCCTCAGCTCTTAGTCAATAAAGGCCCTCACCACTTCTGCCCACTGCTTCTCCCTCGTCTCCCACTTTATACAGCTATTTCTTGAGCTAAAGGTGTTATTCCCAACCTCAGATAGCAGTTCCGACACGAGACGCCATCAGGGGACTGTGAGTCGATTTTTCACTTTACAGTATAGGGGAAAACTCCCTTGGTGTGCTGTCATTCTCTACGTTTCTCCCCTCCTCTTTTTTGGTGGGGGAGGCATGTATCTGGCAGTCAGACATTTTTATTGCAAAATGCTGTCTGGAAAAGATGCAAAGTAAAACCTGCTAAAATGCAAGGGCAGAAACCCCCACAAAACTAAGGGGGGAAACAAAAGGCCCCTTCCCTTTGCTTATTGAGTTCAGAGGCATAACAGGCTGCACCCTGCAGCAAGCGGGAAGCTACACTAATTTTAAAGCCATAAAACGCTATCAAGTGCCCTGCGGGGCAGGAGGCTCTGAAGCTAGTGGCACCTAAATAAGACATGGTTCATTTACTCCGTAGCTTAGCCTAATGTAATCATCAGCGGTTTCTTAGCCTAGAGTTGTTAACAGGCGAGTAGCCGGCACAGAGGCGGCCCTCCCAGCCACTGAGGGGGCTGCAGCTAGATTGCTGTTGATTAGAAAATTTTTCAGTTTTGACAAGCACTTAATGAACATAAATCGCACCTTGATTGGTTTCCTTTCGGGGCCACGGGCACACCTGAGCAGAAGAGACAGGCCTCGCCAGCGTCACCCTGCCCTACCTTGCAAGACCCTAGCAACAAGCGGGCAATCAGGTTATGAGCCATAGAAGAAAATATTTATAAAATAGAATAATGAAATCCAATCTCTCAGAGGAAGAGGGAGAGCATTTGCTATCCCCTTGGCCATCCTCTCCCACTGAGACCTCGGTGGTGACTGTCACCACAGGAAAATATCGGGTTTTGATTTATCTGCCTTTCTGGGGAATTTCTGGCCACAATTTGTAACACTAAAAGGCCCCCCAAAGGAGGGGGTGCAAAATGATACAAATTGGGTACAAAGGATAGCCACTACTATGTGGACTGTCATTTGGTATATTAATGTTTCCTGGACTCTTCTAGAAATTTAAAGACTCAGAACCATGAGCCACACGGTTAAGTCTGTGTTTATACACATGCTCGAGTTCTCTGTTTCTCTCTCTCTCTCTCTCTCTCTCTCTCTCTCTCTCTCTCTCTCTCTCTCTCTCTCTCTCACACACACACACACACACACACACACACACACACCCTACTTTCATTTTACTAAAACAAGCAAGGCAGCAGTGTCCATCCTCAGGAAGCAGTTCAGCGGAGCCCTCAAACATCGGTCTGCCGGTCTGCCTCACTCAAGGTACCCTTCATCAGCATCCAGACACATGTGCACAGGAGTGAGTGCACATTTTGGCTAGATGCATTTACATGGTCTGATATGTGTATGTGAGCCTGTGTTCATGTAAATGTTCATACCTATGTCATGGTATGTGTGGGGGTCAGAGGTTAACCTCCAGTACACCTGGCCTTCCCCCGTGAAAGTCTCCTTTTCATTGATGGCATATGTCAGGTTAGTGGATCAAGAACTTTGGAGCATCTCTCATGTCTGCCTCCATCACATGGAAAAAGCCATGGACTACAGATGTGGCTCTCTGGACCTGGCTTTCCAGGTCTTCTGAGGACTCGAACTCAGGTCCTCACACTGCACACAAAGTACAAAGTGCACCTTCTCCTCAGCTTCACTTTTATTTTTAAATCTGAAACATTGCCCAAGACCTGGAGTAGCATAAAATAAATTCTTTGGACAGAATGTAACTTTGACATAGACTCTAACCATGTATATGAAAAAGTCTGGGTCTCCCAGGGGGCCCCTGAAAATGCAGACACTGTCACAGCAAAGTCAGTCCAAGTGTATGACACTGCTTTTAAACATGCTTACAAGAAATTTGGATGAATGACAAAAATATTTACCAGGCCTCCCCTATCCTGTGGCAGACTATAACCACAGGACAGCTAGGGAGAGGAGTCTGGATGGCCAAAGGGCTTATTAAGAAGACTCCAAGGCTCATGAGGGGGTCTGGAGAATGTCCCGTGCACATCTCTCAAAGTGGGGCTCTGGAAGGCTGGCTGGCTTCACAGTTACAGCCATTCCTATAGCCCTCCCACAAGTAGGGTTTAAAACTAGGTGCGTCCAGCTCCCAGCAGTCACTTCTTGTTGGTACTAGGCACCGACTTGAGACTTGAACATGCCAGCCAGCTGAGCAGTTTACCAGTAAGTGCCTTGTCTGTCCAGGATGGCACCTTTGTTGTGTAACAATAATGACTACAATTTACTACAATTAAAGAACAAAGTGCGGCAGCCTCCACCTCCTGCCCATCCATCACATCCGTTCCCCACAGGACAGATTCTGTACCAGGCTGTGGCTTTTCCCTGTGGCTTTAAAAGCACCACTGAGTGAACTCTTCCCCTATGACTTCAGGAGCGCTAGCCCTGAAGCTTTAAGGGCAGGCGAAGTGGCACAGTCTCACTCCGACCTCCCACCGTCCACCCATCTGTCCTCGCTCCACGCCTCACCTGCTCCATCAGCCCTGCATCCCTCCACTGCTTGCTCACCTCTACCTACCTCCTACCACAAAGCATCTCCCTCCCCACTGACTTGTCCCTCTACCCATCTATCCAATCCCACAAACCCACCTCTCAACACACCTACTCCATCCACTCTCCACATTCACCCACCCAAACAGGATGTCAGCCCTCACGGCAGTAGAGAGCTGGTGTGGTGCTATGATAGCTGAAGGATAAAGAATAAAGAGAGGAGACTCTCATGGAGAGAGAAAAAGCCAACACAAAAATGATGTTCTTCTCTGGAGAGATGGCAGGCTGCAGAGAACTTACAGCAGAGTGCCGTTACTCTGAGGAAACCAGGCAGAACCGGGTACTTCAAGTAACTTCTGACATGTATGTGTAAGAAGAGAGTTGGCTGGCTCACAGTTTCACTCCAGGCAGGCCTGGGGTCATGGCTGCGCACTGTGGTTGGACCACTTGGCAAGGGGAATGGTCACTGTATGGTGTTCGGAAGCAAAGAGAGCTTCAGAAAGGTGCTGGGTCCAATGTCCCCTTCCAGGCCTGTCCCCCAAATAGCCTAGTTTTTGTTTTGTAAATTAGCCCTCATTCCTTAGAAGTTCCCTCTCTTTTGGTAGAGTCCCAGGGCTAGAGACTATGTCTCCAACAAGGCTTTTAAGGGACACCCAGCAGAGCAACAAATGCCACCTGCAGTGACAACATTCACGTAACAAGGACCTTGATGTGTCACCCATCATGGGCTTACTGGGCCTTTATCCCAACATGGAGGAAGCCCTGCCCCCAAGGATGTTCTCTTGAGACCCAGAAAAGCCACAAGCTCTTTTTACTTTCTGCCATCCTCGGAAACTTAAAAGAGGGGTCCCAGACCAGAACAATACTGACTGCTGGGGGCAAGATCCCAACCTTTGGTTTTCCATGTTAAGACTGTAACATAATCCTAATCCAACTCTGAGAGGGCTCTTCATACTGTACTACTATTTTCAGGTGGTAAGACATTATTGGTTTTGTGTGTGTGTATGTGTGTGTGTGTGTGTGTGTGTGTGCGTGCGCACGTGCTTCCTACTCCACTATGCTACTCCATGATGGATCACCCGTGTGCACATTTTGTGGTCAACGATCCTAATGGTAAGGTCTGGAACTCAGGCCATCTTGGATCAAGGACCCTACAAAGCCACAACCCTGACATCCAGTGTGACCACACTGAGGGCGACACAGCCCAGAGGCAATGAGCAATGCTTGTGTAAACCACTGGCCAGGGCAATGGTGAGAACAGTGCACAACAGCCCTGGCACTTATTCACTAAGAAGCAAAGCAGCCCACTATTCCTAAGTGACACAAACTCAAGCTATGCGTCACCAACATGACTCACTGACTACGCTCATGTTCGAGATACAGGAAGGCTGGCCGTTTCCTGTCAAATGGCTCTCCATGTGGGAACAAGAATACGGTCTTTTGAGCCTGGGATCTTGCTGAGGCAGAAGCCGGTCTGTTTTCTGCATGGTGCTGGAACAGCTATCCCTGGGCTTTGAGTGTGGCTGCATGTTCTCCACAGGGAGTAGGAGGTTCACTCTGGCAGATGTGAGGTGCTGTGGGGAGGCATGATCAGAGATTCTGCCTCCTCCAACCTCAAGTCTCCCTGTGATAAACGGCCAGTGTGCTCTGCCTGCAGGGGCTGCTGTGAGAGGAACTGCTTGTTCAGGAAGACGTCTTTCAGAAGACCTAGTTAGGAATCATCTCAGATCCTGTTCTGATGTATCAGTCAAGCGGTTTCCTGTCTGCCTGTAGACGCTGGAGCTATTAAAATCTAAATTCTGACGACAATTTCCACTGTAGCTACTTATTGTCTCAGAAAAGCGCCAAACTGAAGGCTCGCAGTATATGTGACTACGTCTTGCTAGAAGCATGGCCTCAGTTATCTAATCTCTAATGGATCTAGAGAGTAAAAGGTGTCCCTTCCTGAGTCTAGTTCCAACTTTGCGTATCAGGGAAGAAAACCCAGGGCTGATCTGGTTTCAAGAGGGTATCAGTAAGGAGGAGAAACACATCTGTAGAGGGAAGCGATCCATACAGACCCGGCTGGCCTGATGCACAGGGCGGGCTGGAGACAGCTGCCAGGCCCCTTGCAAGGAAGGCAGAGCTGGTCCCGACCGTGGCCTGCTTTCTCACACAGGGTCCCCATGTCATGTCCTTGGTTTGCAGGGCTCATTCTTACAGACATTTAGGAAGTCTACCACACAGAGACTACTCCAAGAGGAGTATTGCCAGCCATGCAAGTGGCTGTTCCCCGACAGACACGGAAGATGAATAGGCCGCGGTGCTGCTGCGACGCAGAGCCCCAGGGCGAAGGTTCTTTCTCATTATCCCTCCATTTTCCATCATGGTGCTCCCTACGGCTGAGAGTTAAGTCCACGGAGAGAGAACCCAAGGATCTCTCAACGCGTTGCTCTGCACCCACCCCACCCCTCCCATCAGGATCCAGGAATGAGCCTTAAATCCAGGAGAGCCTCATATATAGATCTCCTCCCCAGGACAGAGAAATGCTTTGAGCCTTGCAGTTCAGGGAGATGAGTGATTTAAGATCTTTTCTTATTATTTTATTTCATGTTTCTAAGTGTTTTGCCTGCACGTGTGTCTGTGTACCACATACCTAAGAATGCCAGAAGGTGTTGGATCTCCTAAAACTTGAATTAGAGTTGGCTTTGAGCTAAGATCTTCTGGAACAACAGCCAATGCTCTTAAAGCTGAGCCATGCCCAGCCAAGACAGATGATGATGATATCATCATCATCATCATCAATTAAGAGCAAGCCTTTGAGTCAACAGATGAAGGCACCAGCAGGCTTCACAGAGCCACTAGGCTTGCTCTTGGTTGCTTCAGTTCTATTTAAAAGCCTGAAGTTGTCAGGACATACGCTCCAGTAGAGGTAAACAGCAGACTTGGCTTGTCAGTCCTGGACCAAGGCAGCAGACAGCCCACACTCCTTTACAACTCCCATCCCTTTGCCCAGAACTCCCTCCGTCCTGAAAAGGCCGAATGTTCCCTGTGAAGGTATTCATTCTTGCCTCAAGTGGGCATACTTCCGGTTACCTAACCTGGCTCTCAGGTTCACTCACTCAGCATCAGCTGAGAGAGAAAGAGGAGGAAGCTGAGTGGGTTTTGGGGGATCCCAGTTTTAGGCCCAACATGTAACTAAGTGATCCCCTCAGCATCTTTGGTTTCTGGAAGGGCTTTTCCTTGGATATCCAGCTACATTAGCTTTTTATTTTGTTCAGTGTGGTGGAAATTTCTGGGTCCCGCACTCCAAAGGGTTGAAAGCCATCCTGAGGGCTGTATCTCCAAACTCCCTGCCTAGTGAATGATTCTCTGGGTTCCAGGAAAGACATCTGCCAGCCACACTCAAGGACACAGTATACAACAATCAAGGCTCTGAACGTCAGTGCGATCTTCCAACTTCCAAGCAGACCACACAGCCCATGCCCAGCACTGGTCTGGGGCAGAACCTGCTGTACTGAGACACTTTGCCAAGATGGCCTCTGGTTTCACCATCTGGAGCCCCATGGGGCCCTGTGACTATGGTGGGCACCAGTCTGCCATTATGTGCTTCTCCAGTGCCTCTGCCTCTCCCCTCCACATACAAGCAAGGAGGACCAGGGTCTGCACCATCTAAGCCTTGGGAGAGACTAGGAGAGGGAGCAGAATGGGCTACAGTCACTGGGCCAGGGTGTTCTTCTGGAGACAACCACTGGGCTCCCCAACAGGAAACAGGAAACTGAGGAGTTTCCTTCCATATATCCCATGAGGACAGGGGTGATATGGCATAGTCCAGGATAAATACAGGGCAGAGAGAAGTGGAGCCACCAGCCAAATTTTAATTATTATTGTTCACCGAGTCCCAGCTCTGTTCTCTAACGCACATGAAACACCAGAGCTGGTAACAAGAGGCCTTTGGTCTGACAGGATCTGAGGAAGAACAAAACCCAAGACAGGGCAGCCTTCCTTGTCGATTGGGCTGCTGCAGGGTAGGGAGGGCCTGGAAAGGCGCATCTCTGTGTGCTCAGGGATGGAGCCTGAGGGCGGAAGAGTTGCAGAAGCACATGGTGCTCAGTACAGCAGCTCTGGAAAAGGCACAGGCCCTGTTGCAGGTGGGTCTCCGGGATTGGATATGCCATCCTTCCACCATCAAGGCCGCCTGGAGAACCACATCTATTCCCAAGGGGTGTTCAAGCGAGAGCCACACAAAGAGATTCACACCCAAGAAAGAACGTCTGTCCACGCATGAACACAACTGCACCTTAGCATATACCAGAACCTATGAACACATGTATAATATGTATCTTCCATACATGTGCATACACAAATATATACACACAGACAGACAGACAGACAGACATACACCTTAGGATGGGGATATATATACTCTGAAAACACAGTATGGAGTGTCCTGCTTAGCCCAGCCCATCTGAGTCCTATACAGGACTTGCCTGCATCACCCTGTACTTGGGCAAACTCATCTGAGCCAGGGTCTGTGTCATACTCACACACTGACCACCTTCATAGCTCTGCTGCGTATGGTACTGAAAACGGCAGGGTGGCTGTACTGGAAGGTTTCACGCTCATGTCCAGTCAAAACATCCTGTATGGACCACTGTAAGCCAGGCATGGCAGGCACCCCCATTAGCACTACAAGCCTGCCAGGGACAGAGACTGAAGCAGGTGCTCTCTAGGGTGGCTCTGAAAAGTATAGCCACTGCTATGCATCCGGGGGAGAAAGTCACAAAGTCATAGCAGCAGCAGCACACACGATACTGGGGGCAGTGGCGGCAGGGAAAGATGCTTTAAAAAGGTGAATGTTCTTGAGTGTGGAAGGGAAAGGCCTCTCCCAAAAGGCTTTTAGGGGAGAAATATGTGCATACAGACCCCAGGGATCTGACATGCATGCTCAAGCCAGTAATATCATATAGATAAGACTCTTGAGCTCTGCAAACCGATCACTGAGAGTCTGTTAAAGAAACAGGTAAGAACCAAAGAGATATCAGGAGAAAGCCCATGCCATTCATTCATTGCCTGTGTTTTATTGACTTGAGATACTGTTGAACCATCCAGACTAACATCCATGCAGTGGCATAGTGGAATACTATACAAACATCAAAATGGTGCCCCATATTTGCTTTCATGGAAAAACACTTGTGACCTATCCCTGGAGCGGTCAGAGGAATGTGAGCTGTGTTCCTGCCTGTGGGAGCACCCAGCCCATGCGCAGAGACACACAGGTCTACAGTCCTAGCACGCATAATCAGGGAATGTTTTCATCTTCCATGCAGCATGCTTATCTTAAACCTTTCTGTTAACAACTGCAATTTTTGAAGTATTTCAGTTTTTAAATCTGTAAAAGCTCAACAGGGTGGTAAAACCCAATGGCCAATTCTCAACCTGGGCAAGTCATGGATCTGAAACAAACAGTCCCACCTTAACAGCCACCCATTGTGGACAGAATGACCGGATATCTGCCAGAGAAAAACTGAGTCCGCTCTGAGAACCTTATAGAAGTTACGAAGGTAACACATGCTGAGGAGAACAGTTTCCTGCCTTCCAAGCCGGCACCTGGGTTTGATGACTGACATCGAAGCCTGGCTCTGCCTCTGTTCAGAGGGCGAGCCTGAGGTCAGATTCAGCTGGTGTAGAGCTGCCCATAGACACTCTCCTGGCTCGCCCCCTTTGCCACTCTCATCCAAGACACTACTTCATAAGCAATGTGTACTATAATCTACTCCAGAACAGACGGACCTGGATTAACAGATGAAGAGGACGGGAGTCTGAGGGCCTGGCTGCCTTAGCTACCTCTCAGGGGATCTAATACCACTGTCCGCTTCACAAAAAGGCAGGAAGGGGTGGGGCCCTGCTCCCATCTTTGACCCGCGTACTCACGTGTAAGCTGGGGTGGTAGGTCAGCACGCCGTTGTCGCACAGGGTGACGTACTTCTTCTTCCACTCCTTGTTCAGTGACTTGCCACTCCGCTTCAGCAGCATGCCCTGCGGGGGAGAGAAGCGGGAGGAAGGCCCCATGTGAGTGAAGACAGGCCTACAAGACACAAAAGGATTCAGAGACGACGGAAACTTTCTGGTGGGGTTTGCATTTCCAGAGAACATTATCCTTGCTTTTAGATTTAATCTGGGTTTCCTTCTCTTTCATAGTCAACATGCTAGGTGATATTTGAAACTTGAGCTTTACGATAGACTCTTCTCGGTTCCCTGCTGATCGACAGCTGAAGTGGCCATCCCTGCGGTCCATCAAACGGCCCGTGGCACTGAGTCATACTGAGTGGAAGTGCCTAATGGAAAGGTGCTTTGATTCTTTGCTTGTTGGTTTTCGAGGCAGTGGGAAGTGAACCCGGAACCTTGCACAATCAAGAAAAATGCTCTGCCATGCTCCAGCCCCTGCCCCAGCCCATCCCATCCTACCCCAGCCCCATCACATCCTACTCCAGCCCCAGCCCCTGCCCCATCCCTAGTCCCTGTCCCAGCCCCATCCCATCCTACCCCAGCCCCATCCCATCCTACCCCTGCCCCATCCCATCCTACCCCAGCCCCAGCCCTAGCCCCTGCCCCATCCCATCCTACCCCAGCCCTAGCCCCTGCCCCAGCCCATCCTGCCCCAGCCCATCCTACCCCAGCCTCAGGAGTAACATTTTAAACACAGAACCTAAATTGCCTTCTCTGATAAGAAGGCAGCAATGATCATCTCACCGTAATTTTATAAACACTACAATTCCATGTTACAATTTCTTTACAGAATTTTAATTTATTCAAACTGAAATTCCATTTGCAAACTTTAGTAACAACACTGGGTGGGTGAGCAGTGTGTAATTCACCTCGATCGGTTTTTAATGAAGTCCCATTAAGGTTTCTGGGAAAGCTTTCAGAATGTGAAGCTAACATATTTTGGAACTCGCCTGTGGCCTAGCCATCCCTGGATGGCTGCTGTGGATGTGTTCCTGGTCTAAGTGCCAATTCCCAGCAAATCCTGCACCTGTTCACCTGTCCCCTGGGTAAGGACAATGTAGGGGCGATCCTAATGGGGGTCAGGCCAATGCTTCAGCCTGGGGCTCCCCTTTTTCTCGGCTGCAGCTTTCCTGCCCCACTTGCCCACTCCTGCATTCTAATTCTGAACATGTGCAGAGAGGAAGGCTCTTGCCCGTCCATAAACTGCGGCAATTATGAAGCTGAGAAGGCACGTGCCTAACACTAGCTAATTAGAACAGTCTTAGGAAGCAGGAAGCTGAAGGTTCTCAAATACACCTTGACCCCTTGGGGAAACAGAGGCAGCCCTCTACTGCTTCCTGATCTTGCTCTTCCCTAGGAATCTGCACAGGAGACTGGAAGAAGCTCACTTGTCAATTACCAACACTGCGAGGATACTGCTCTGTTTACTCATATCATAAATTGGCTTCAAATCCCAGACTGGGGATCTGGTACCTGTTACTGGGCCATCTGAACAACCCGTAAATGGACCATTGGAAGGCCATGGCTCTGCAAGATCTTATCTTGTAAAGAAAGAACCCAGGGGAAAATGTTTGTGCTGAAAACTAAAGCAACTGAAGTTCCCTTGTGTGGTACAAATGGACAGGAGACGGTAAGTCACACCCAGGGACACAATAATAAACCAACATCCTCTAAACCCTCACATTCCTGCCCCATAGGCAACTCCGTTCTTAACCCAGCAACAGAAGGCCACACCCAAATTCTCCTATGAGCTCATGCTTTCCATCATCCACTTCACTGCAATGTCACTGGAAGGTTAGGGCGGCTGCGGGCTTCAGAAGGCCAAGGCCCCTCCTGCGCAGGCAAGCGCCTGCAGATGTCTAACACAACTCCTTTGGGAGGGAGGCTCATGAGCACTTTCATGAGCTAGCCCTAAGCTTCTAATTATCCTTTCACCAGTGAAGGCTGCAGAGAAAAAGAGGAGAAACTGGCCAGGCCGGAGGCATGTGGAGAAGCCCTCCCAGTTATCTGGGGACTAAAAGAAATCATTTTTAAGAAGACTTTTTTTTGATTTAACATTCATTCATTTATTTATTATTTGTATGCCACCGTGTGTGCACGAGCTGGGTCAGCGGACAAGCTGTAAGACTCAGGTCCCTCCCTTTACCATGTGGGGTCCAGGGCTTGAACTTAGGTTACCAGACTTGGCAGCAGACGCCTTTACTTACTGAGCCACCTTGCTGGCTCCAAGCCGATCAATTTTGTTGCTAGGAAAATAATGTCACCAGGACAGAAAACATGAATGTTGACAATCGTGAATAAATTAACCTGCTCCTCAGAGGACACTGCTGCTTCGCTCCTTGTATTAGCTCAATATTCTAGGAGGAGGCAGGCCGGAAGAAGACTGACCTAAGGGCCGCCTCTTTACGCCTGCCTGCCTTGGCCCCACTGACTTAAGATCTCCTTTGACATCTGCCCTTCAAGGTTACAGGAGAGACCGAGAACCCCAACTTTTCTGTTCACACATCCTGTCTATGGTCAGCAGGGCCTTGAAGGCCTTCTCCTTCCATGGCCTACACACTGGCCTAGTACCTGGCTTCCTCGAGCACCAACATGCTCACTCCCTCTTGCTCACCACCAAGCACAGGCCAGAGGCCACAAAGGCAAGGACACAGGTTCCTCCCTGTAGACAAGACTCTGAGCCACACAGGCAAACTCATGCCTAACTACTGTGAAGGGCAGGCCTCCCATTCCCACCATTCCCTAGTTTTCAGCCACGGCGAACAAAGCTGGTCTCACAGCATAAACTCTAAGTGTCTTGGCCATTGCCGGACCCAATACCCACAGCCTGGAACTACCAGCTTCCGGAAGCACAAATACAAAGATCAGTGCCTAACATCCTTAGTGGGCACCTGTGACAGGGTTCCCTCCACAGCAAAGTCAGACTGCATGACTGTGAGGAAGGCAGGTACCTCTCTGCTTCACAGCTCTTCACAATTTACGGAGATGTTCAGCTACTAACAAGTTCCAGGTTAAGCTGGGCAGTGGTGGCGCACACCTTTAATCCTAGAACTTGAGAGGCAGAGGCAGACAGATTTCTGAGTTTGAGGACAGCCTGGTCTACAGAGTGATTTCTAGAACAGCAGGGGCTACACAGAGAAACCCTGTCTCGATAAAACAAAAAAGAAGTTTCAGGTAGCTAAGGAAAAGGACTGGACGGTCTTTCTTTTCAGGCCGGCCTGGGGACCCTGCCTGACTCTCAAACTTCCACAGAACATAATGCATTCAAGCTGGGCACTGTGGTGCATGCCTTTAATCTCAACAATAGGGTGGGAGAGGCAACCAGATGTTTGTGAGTTCGAAGCCAGCCTGGCTTACATAGTGAAAAAGCATTCCTTAGGCTGGACTACATCTGAGTCCAGAAGAGGGGGTTCTAGCAACCACCCCGACAGCAGGCAGGAAGCATCCTCAACTCTGAACATTTCTCAGGCAGGAAGAAAATCGGTGTGCATGATGGGAATGAATCTCTTTCTACAAGCAAGCTCCAGGGGCACAGCGGACAGGGCTGAAGGAGCCCTAGAGAATCTACATCATGTCATCTGCCTCTATTGTCAGGGTGTACAACAGAGAAATGGAGGGTAGGCTAGCCCTGTCCTGTCCTCCTCAGTATAAGAAACACTGGACTTGCTTCAGATAGCTTAGCTGAAAACATTGGCAACATCTCAGGAGATTTTTGCACAGAACGCGTATCAGTTTCTCCTGTCCGCAGGCCTGCAGGAAGGCTAGCTGCTTGAAACTTCGAGACAAGAGTCCTGGCTGTACCAGACACTAGGTTCTTAGCATCTGAATGCAAATATGGAAGAACTTGAGAGAGAACACGGGGCAGGAGTATGGAGAGACAGGTAATTCAACGCTGGGCTACAGGCTGCAGAACTGCAGACAGCATGCCGAGAGTCATGTTCCAACACACGTCAGCAGCTTCCTTGATAGAACAGGTCTCCATATCACACAGCCATAGATGAGGCCTCAGCCTGACAGCCAGCATGGGACTGGCCAAGTGAGGGCACCTCTGGCCACATCTCAGCCCACAGAGTGCTGTTACCAAAGGTCTCACCAACACAAGCCATTCCCGTTGTGAGTGTGACCAGGCCCAGAGACTCTAAAATGTGAAATGCATATGGCGACCACTTTCTAGCCCGCAGACACAGACGCAGGGCAGGGTCATGGTACAATGAGGCAAGTCCTAAAACAAGGAGTGACCTCCACCTTGACAGCTGCATACAGAGGCTGGAGGAAGAGATGGGCTGGCTCCTTCCATCTTGGGACCAAATGTGTGCCTAGACCCAGGGTTCTCTTGCAAAGATATAGTTTTCAACAAGTCCCCTAAACTGTTTCCATTTTTTAAGGCCATGCTCATTTGATGGGGTATAATTAGAGTCATCAATGAACCCCAATGGATGATGCCTGGGCATCACATGATTAAAGCATGTCTTCTTCCTTCTTAAGCTCACCCAAAGTGGTAATCACGGTGTCAGTCTACACTCTGCCTCTGCCAGGAGGTAGGTTGCACATTTTCTGCTATGGTCCTACAAGCTCTACCAGGACATGGAGTGGCCAGGGAGTCCTAGGGTGGACAAGGCCTGTGGTAGGCGCAGAGTTCCATGATCTGCCAGCCTGAAATCACACCCATCTCTGACAACCAAGACAAAGTGGCAAGCTACACAAACGGGTCATTTTAGACTTTCAGAGGACACAAAGCCAGTCCCGCCAGTCAGGAGACGACAGAGGCCGGAAGGCTCCTGGCTGTCTAGACACAGGCGAGGGGGGGGGGGGCAGGCGAGGGGGGGCAGAGGCTCCCATCAGTGCGTGCAAATGGCCCTTATGATTCTAAGTCTCTTTGAGTGGCTGTAACCTAGGGCAAGAATGCATGGCAGAACGTCAAGATGCATCCTTTGTCCATCTCTCTCTCAGATGACAATCTGGTACACATAAAGACAATCCTCGCTTTAGAGGGTTCTTGCTGGTCAGCATAGCCATCCATTTGAGAACACTTTATTTCATATTGGTGTGTGTGTGTGTGCGTGCCTGTGTGTGTGTGTGTGTGTGTGTGTACACCATTTATTTGGATGCTGTAAGTTTCAGGAGAATACAGGGTTTCACTCAAGAGCCTAGTTTGTTCGATGCATATACAATAGTCTACAGAAAGCCACAGCCTGCAAGCATCTGCCTCCAGAAAGCTCAAGAGTACTACTACATTGTGTAATTCCAACATCTCTCAGTGACTGAGCTGCCCAGGTGACTCAAGTCAACCCATGGCACCAAGGAATGGACCCTGCCCATGTACATCTAACATTTGTTAAAGCCCACAAGGGGCCAGAGAGATGGCTCAGCAGTTAAGAGCTATTGTGTATCTTTCAGGACTCAAGTTCAGTTCCCAGCACCCACGTGGGATGGCTCAGTTATCTGTTCTTCCAGTTCCGGGGGATCTGACTTCCTCTTCCAGCTCCTGTCAGTACTTGCACTCGCCTGCATCTACCCACATATACATAAACATGATTTTTCTTAAAAAGATAGTAAGTCTTTAAAAAAAAAAAGACAGAGCAGCTCTAGCTTTGTAGAACTCTTGTGTGACTCTTTGTCCTCAGCTATGGTATCACAAGAGATGACAAAATGAATGTTCACACCATCAGATTCCAGGGTGGATAATGCGACTTGGCATCCTGTACCACTGTGTATATATAGAAAACAAACAGCTCCTGGCCTTGGTGTGGACAAAGTCAGCAGGGACGCCAACAGGACTCAGGAATGTTAGTGGAGCGTTGTGGAGAAGGATGCAGTATCATCAGAGGCTGGACAAGGGGCACCAGGCCACAAGATGGCAGAAACGTCAGTACACCCACAACCCAAATGTCATGTGACATTTCATCAGGACCTGTGCACATAGCGGTGGATTTTCACACTGAATTCTGAAAGGACTGTTAGTCCCAACTGTAGGGAGAAGAAAGGGCCAAGTGAGTTTCCGACCAGAGAAGAAAAGAAGATCGTCCCAACTCCAAACTCCACCGTTACAAAACAGTGCCTTGGTGCTAGCTGCTTCTCCCAGTGGGAAGCTCTGGAGGAAGGCCTGGCCTCAGAGCTCAGATCAAATGCAGGCAACCGTGGTGGATAGGGCCAGGAGTGAATGAGGGTCTTATGGGAGGTGTGGCAGTCTGATCCTTTCTTCAGACCTGGGAAAAATGTCAACATTATGTCAGTTACCTTTTATATAGAGTTGGGGCTAGGAATGGTGGACAGATCTCTGTGTCACAGAATGGACTATATCTTGATTCAGCAAAGGACAACAAAAGCTTTTTGGTCGTTTTTTTTTTGTTTTTTTTTTGGTTTGTTTGTTTTTTGTGTTTTAAAACCATCCAACCTTGAACTAAAATGCTCTAAAGTTCAGAATGAAGCCTGCTCCCTGGACCCTACTCTAAGCATGTCAGGAAGGAAGCAGGACCAGGTGGTCACACATCTACTAATGCAGGCCATTTCTTGAAAAAGACAGAAGAAACAAGGACCCAGGATTCCCTGTGCCCAGGGCAGGGTACATTATGAACAGGTATCTGGCTGAACTTCACAACTCCTATGCGCCAGCTACTGTGTGTCTAGTTCCTCTCCACCTGTTTACCATGCGGGGAACTATTGCAATCTGTCACTGGGTCACTGCTAAATGGTATGCGGGTGTTATAATTCAGCTCATCTCCTGAATCTCCTGCCTCAGACAGGGAGAACTGGCCCAAGGACTTCATCCAGGTGTGCCTGTGGAGGCAACTACACCACGCACTTCCAGCCTGAAGCTCCACAGACTTGAGACTCTGGGCATGCTGGGATGGGCTGTGGGTGGGCACACTGAAGCCACAATCCTTCAGAGAAGACCTGTGAAAACCCAGCCCTGGTGGTGTTCGCACCCAGATGGCCCTGCTTCAATTTAACTGGTAGACTGTGGGATCATCTGTACTAGTTCCATCTTCAGCTTGACAGAGCCGGACAGATCTGGCTTCAGTGCCTGTGGGATGTCTAGACTACCCTTATCCAGCTACAGGCAGTGGGAAGGGAAGGCCCTGAGACTGCCCAAAGGGAGCACTAGGTACCTGAAGGATGGCTGTCATCGCTGTCTTGCTGACCTCTGCCCCCTCCTTTGCTGATGTTCTGTACATGTGAGTGAAGGATTCTGGTGCTCCAGCCCGAGGTATGTGTAGTGCACGGAAGAGCCACTGCTCCCCAGAACCCCAACAGTCTAGTAAATAGGAGCCACTGTTGTCTTATACTCCAGGATTGGGTTCAACTGCACAGCACTATAGCCAGAACACAGGCAGGGACAGATTCAGGCATCTGGGCTTCTGCTTGCGACCTCCTTGGAAACCACTTCCCCAATAGAGCAACTGTAAGACTCTGCAGCTTCTATGTTTGTTTAAGAAATTAAAGGGCTTTTGTGACAGCTCGCATTATTCCTTGCAAGTGGCCAGTGCTGATCTAATTACCTCACCTGATTCACTGACACACTGAAAAGACTGTGATTAAAATGATCTACAACCACAAATATCAGGGTCCCAGGAAGGGATGTCCCTTTTTGCTCAGGTGTCCTCTGTGGCACAGCGGCAAAAAGCAGGGCTGTCTAGCATACTGCAATCTCTTTATTCGTCTTAGGTGTGCTTCTAGTCCCAAGAGGTCATTGAAAGCCAAAAGCAATGTTAAGTGTACAAGCTTTAAATAACTTACTAAGTTAATATAATGAATGTAAGTGCGATCTGAAATCCATCACTCACTGCTTGCTGCAGCCCCAAGCTGTGATAAAACACCACTCATAAATTTATATTAAAACTCTACTCGATAGCAATTATTTACCAACAAAGATTTATTGACTGCATTAGAGTCTGGGGGTCTTTCCCAGTCAAATCAGCCTTTGAGTCTCGGGCTGAATGGCGTTGGTCTCCACTCAGACAAGGTTTGCCGTGACAAATAGGAAACAGCTGATGGCCGGGCTCCACTGCAGCAATGGAGCACCAGCTGAGACATGGCCACCCATGTAAAGACCAGATGACCCGCCAGCCCAGCCAGCCAGGTGCCTTCCTTCCAGGCAGCATGCCCAGGACCTGGTTTAACACACATCTGGGCCATGCATGCACGTGTCTGGTTTAAGAAAAGCACACATGAGATTTAGCGGGGACCAACACTGTGTCTCTGAGAGAGCGCTGATGGGCTTTTCCCCCTTAATCAAGTGTAAAAGGTAACAGTTCACCAGGAATGTGGGCGGTTTCCACTTCTCCAAAGACAAAATGAAGTTTATTAGACATACTTCCTACAGAGCCAGCAGCTCGGAAGGCGGACATATCAAGGTGACCATAGTGAGTCCCTGAGGGCTCACAATGAAAGAGCTCTCAGAAACAAATGAAAACCCAAACAACAAAGAGTATGGTTTGAATTCCATGTGGTTCTAAAGCAAGCCAGTGCCATGTTCGAACCACTTGAGAAGATTCTCATTACAGGAGCTAAAGGCTTCTGTGATTTTCTACAACATCTCAGAGGAACGTGAGCAGCTTGCACTGACATCCCAAAGACCTGGCTGCCAATCACTGAACTGATAGATCTACAATAGATGTTCTCATTCTAATTAAGAGTTCCCTCAGACGCTGTCAGTCAGCTGGCTATCACTGTGACATGTAGTCCCCAAGAGGACCAGTTTATGAGGAAAGGTTTATTTTGGCTTCTAGTTCTATGAGTTTCATTCCAGGGTGTCTCAGCTCCATTGCTCTGAGCCTATAGCATTAGAGCTCATCACGATGTGAGTTCACAGTGGCCTGGTAACCTCACCAGGGTAGCAAAGCGGCAGACAGGCAGGGGTGGCTGACTATCTCCCTGCAGGACAGACATCCAGTGACCTAACTTTCTCCAAATGGGCCCTGTGTTTTCACAGTTCCAGCATCTCCCTACTGTGTTACAGGTTACCTAGCTTTCCAAACATGGGACTTTGGGGACACGTATACAAATCATAGCATGTAGGTTACAAGTGGCTGTAAAAACCTAAGACAAGTGGTAGGTGTTTGGAATTCCACTGCCAGAAACCAGGCTGGCACAGGGCCTGAGCCAGAAGTGCCGTGCTTAATGTGTTTAACGTGTCCCCTGCATCCAAAGCACTAAGGGTCCACCCTAGTCCACCTTCTCAATGTGCAAAGCGGCCTCATGTAGGTAATAATATTTCCAAGAAGAGGCCTGGCCTCAAGGCATAGGAAGTGACGGTGCTGCACCTCTGTGGAGGCCTCAGGGGGAATAGGTGTTGCTCCTGCCAGTCAATCACTCAGGCACAGCTGGAGCCAGGACTGATCTTGAACATTACTGAGTACTTACATCTGACCCGGAGCAACTGTGAGGCTTTCGTGGCCTTTATCTGTTTGCATAGTAAGAAATTTAAGGGTTCTGTGATACCTTAAATTATCCCTCTTGTTGCACTCTGAAAAGGCTAGGGTTGATCTAATAGCTGTACTTCAGTTACTGATGCATCAGGGAGACTGTGATTATAATGATCCCCAACTACACCCATCAAGAGTCCCAGCAGGCGCTTGTGTTTTGTTCAGGCCCTGTCTTTGGGATGACAGAAAACAGCAGTATCTGTCACTGGCAGCCTCTCGTCACAGGTGATCTTAAGTCTTCAATACAATGATCTTTTTATAAAAAACTTTTTGCATGAGTGTTTTGCTTGCACATGTATGTGTACAATATATATGTGCCCAGTGTGCCCAGAAGTCACAGGTTGGTGACCAAACACCAACCAGAACTGGGCATGGTTGCGAGCTGCCACGTGGATATGGAAAGCTGAACGTGGGCCCTCTGTAAGAGCAACACGTGCTCTCGACCACTGAAGCATCTCTCTGGCCCCCAGATAAAGCTGTCTTCGCAGTTTCTTACCCAGCACTCTCACAAAGGGTGCTTGATGCTAACACGGTATAGGACCATGGCTGGCACACACCAGTCAGTGGGCTGAGTCTGACCTTCCAACTGTGCTTATAAACAGTTTAATCAGAACATGGTTGGATACCATATATCCTGTACAGAAGAGATAAGCAATTCAGGATTGATATTTGTTCTAGTTTCTTGTGATAAAACTCTTACCAAAACCAGCTCTGGAAAGGATTTACTTCTGCTTACGATTACACTCCATCACTAACGGAAGTCAGGGCGGAAACTCAGGCATCAATCTAGCAGCAGAGCTGGAGCAGGGACTTCTATGGAGGAACGTTCCTTACTGGTTTGTTCAGCTTCTTTCTTAACTCCAGGACCACCTGTTCGGGGTGGCACTGCCCACTGTGGGCTGGACCCTCCTCCATCAAACATTAATCAAGAAAGTGCCCCACAGATTTGCCCATGGGCCAATCTGAAGGAAACATTTTCTTTTATATTTCTGGTTGTGAGCCCTCTCTCCAGCCCACGAAGCGGTTTTTCTCAAAGTTCCCTCTTCCCAGAAATGTCTAAGTTTAACAAAAACAGACCTGCACAGCCCCACAGGCTATGCTGCCTGTCTGCTTCCAGACTTTTCCAGAGGGGGCTGGCTGAGACCTGTCACAAGATGGGAAAGGATAGAAGAGTCCAGCAGCCATCTTCCTCTCCCTTGCTCCCTTCCCACTCCCAGCATCCCATCTGTCCCTTGGTGTCTACATGGAGCTGCAGGCCACAGGCTCTGGGCACCCCAGTTTCTGTTAAATAAGCAGAGATGTTCCTTAGCAGCCGCCGCAGTCTCTATTGCCAGGTTTAGCAGTGCCCAACCTCTTCCTGGTCCAAAGTGGGAGTCCCGACCCTCAGCTCCCCAGAATGCAAAGGCTGACGGGACCTCCACTTGGGCAATTATATCAAAGTAAGGCCACAGTCTGGGGGAGGGGCTCTATGACTACAACATATGTCCTTATGAGGAAAGGGAAGTAGAACATGAAGGTGGCCAGACCATAGGAAAGGCTCCAGGAGAAACCACTTCTTATCCTTGGACCTGATCTCTAGCCTCCAGAGCAGTGAAGAAAATTTGTTTAAGCCTAAGCCTGGACTGTGGCATGCTGTCTTCAAATGATCCGCATGCAGGCATATGGATAGGCTGTGCAGCATTCCAGGGCAGGACCGCAGCCAGCACTAGACCAGACTCGGGACCAGTCTGGTGCTCTCACCACACACGAATGCAGGCTGCACGCTCTGCCTTCGGTCTCTTGCCCATAAGGAACCATGTTTGCTGGTGTGTCTCAGGTGCTGCATGCCCGCCCAGTCTACAAGGCACATATGGTGTGTTTCCTTGTGGACTGGCTCTGCGTCCAGATCTCAGTTCAGTATTGCACAAGTGGGGGGCCAAACCCTAGCTGGCACCTCATGGGGTGTGTAGGAAGAAAAGATGTGGTAGAAATGCCCAATCAGTGTGGAGGAAGATTAGCTTGTCATCCAAGGTACAACTCCTCTTAACTGGCCAGAGTCAATCAATAACAGAGAAATCATTAGCCGTGTACAGGGAGACAATCCCAATTACCTGGCTTTTCTGCTTGGCCCGTGAGAGGAAAACTTCTGGAGGATCACTTAATAGGTACTCAGATGTAACATCTGGTGGCTGATGGCCAGTAGACATAAGCTCCGCCTGCTTCTAAATCAGTTCAACTTTCCATCTAGTTTAAAGTGTTTCCATAGAAACAGAAGGGATGCCTCCAAACTGTGCTGAGAGAGAGAGAGAGAGAGAGAAAGAAAGAGAGAAAGAGAGAGAAAGAGAGAAAGAGAAGGACCTGGCACTGTCCGAGCAGAGACCTCTTCCCCAGCCTGCCCAGCATAGGGCTCAGGTGGGGGAAGGGATACAGGGATTATTCTAGATCTTTAACCAGCTCCCTGGTGACCCTCCCCCTCCCCCATTCTGGTTAGTAATATTTCTGTCATTCTGCCAGGTTGTCGGGTACAAAGGGTTACACTTTAATTGAGCTGTCAGCATCTCCAACCATCCTGTAAAGCCCCGATTATGCACGGCGGGGTTAGTGACACACTGGTTATTGTGGATGCCCTATTTGCGAAACCCAAACCTGCACCACACACAGGTCAGCTCACCCGCTCGACCTTCCTGTCATTAGCCGCGTCTATTCCTACCTCACTGCTGAGAAAATCACACGGCAAGGGCTTCAAAGCGCAGGCTGGGACTGGATTCGACCAGGAGCTAATCACCCACAAATCCAGCTCAAATGGCAACAATTGGCTAAACTGCTCCCCTCTCCAGAGCTCAGCAGTAATTTGGGATCATAAAGAAAAGAATTATTCAGCTAACTGCCCCAAAATGTATGCTTTGTGACCGACACACTTCACATTTTAATAATGATGGACAGAGAATCCAATTTAATACAGTCACCCGAATAACAAGACCAGGCACCAGGGCCATGGAGATGGGGGAGGGGTTTGCTGTGCTCCCTCCCCCGAGGGGAAAAAACAACCTGACCATGAGTGTTGCTGCACCAGGCCTGCCTGGTGCAATGGAGGCTCAGTTCAACTCAAATGTGGATGGCAGGAAGGAGGGGGAGAGGGGAAGAGGGATGGAGGAAAGGACAGAGGGCGCAACAGCAGAGAAACTATTATCTAGAACAACGTAAAAATAAGACCCTCAAGAAAGCCCCAAACCGTGCATCCTAGGACCCAGTACATCCCCAGCAAGCCTGGCAGATCCCACTTTGACTTGGGCAGTTGCATCTCCTCCGGTTGTGCTGTTTGCCCTTCCTTATGTTCTGTTGGTCCCTCTTGGGATTTTCAGCACCATGGATGCTGGTTTCTTAACAGGCTGTTAGGGAAGAACACACCTAAGTATTGCTCTTCCACATTAAGTGGCACTGGGGTACAGGAACCCTCACCAGCTCCCTGCCTACGGCCTGCTCCTCCTGCCTGGACAGCCTGGAGGCGGGACTCCTAAATGCAACCAGAGTCTCCATTAGGCTTAGCGCCTCTGCCCTGCTGGCCTAGGAAGCATGGGAATGCACCCAACCAGTCCCGCACAAGGCTACAGTCAAGCCCCTGGCAGGATAGCATGAGTTCTGCAAAGATGCTAACGACTTACCAACTGCCATGGCCGTGGCACGGCAGAGAGGAAGCCTGCAAAACCAACAACAAAATCCTGCTGCTGCTTTATTCCAGCCATGACCCCTGAACACCACCAGCACTGCAGGTATCACAGGCGCACAGCGACAGCCTATCGATTCCCGTGGGAACAGTGAGTCAGTGTGCTCGGGCCCCACCTGTTAGGAGTCAAAAGCTAATGTGTCAGGTGCGTGATGGGGTTGATTTTTATATCTGCATAAAGCACTCAGTGTCTGCTGCACAGGAGACCGTTCTTTGTCCACAGCCCATGCTTTCAAATATATAATATTCTTAGAATACACCCTCTGCTGGCTTTCTCTAGGCCTTTCCTCTAGCCCTGGGAATCTGTCGTTGGCCTGTCGCTGGGGAGCTGCCACTCACATCTAAGAGCCCACTGCTGTTGACGTCACACTCCTAGCCAGGAGGGCTCAAGCTCCCCACACTGTCTCACTGTGCCGACCCAAAGCAGCTCCTCTTCACTGCCCTGACTCATGCTCGAGTATGGCTGCAGTGGAGTGTCTGAGTTGCTCTTCCTGCTCTGTGATAAACTATGCCAACAAAAGCAAAGTACAGGAGAGGAAGGGTTTCATCTGCACATAATTCAAAGCTACAGTGTAACCATAGGGAAGACAAAGTGGTCCAAGTCACATGGCCTCCAGGATCAGGAAGCAGGAGGGGACGACTGCTCGCTGCTTGTCTCCCTTTCTCCGGTCCAGGATCCCTCCCGGCCAGGGAATGGCGCCTGTCTTCCCACCTCAGCAACCCTTCCAGGTTACCCCCAAAGGCACATCTGGGCTCATCTCTCATCTCCCAAATAATGCTAACTTCCCTTCCGCTGACGATAAACATTAACTATCATGGGGTGTAAGCTGTACCCAACCAAGTACTTGCAATACTCCTAAGCACGAGAGGCACCACACGCCTCCTCCCAGACCGCCTCAGCTTGAAGAGTCAATGTTGAAGACATGCTCTAACAGTGCCACCGTAAGGTGCAACAAACAGCGAGGGAGTACGGGTTGGGTCCTAAAGGAGCTGGACTACACGGGACTGCGGAGGCTCCGCAGGACTGACTCAGGTGTTAAATAAGACATACCAGCAACGTTAATTTCATGCTCTACTCCACACTGCTGCTGTTCAGACAGCACTGGCCCAATGATTTGGCCTTCATCTCTAAGGTACTGGCTTTCTAGACAAGCCCATTCTGACTTTGCTAATTCTATATACTAGATGCCTTGCAAATAAATATCCTTAAGTGCCTGACAAATGACTAAAGGCTTAGAACCATTGCCACAAGTAGAGGCTAAACACTGATGTCAGGGAATAGGAACAGTAAGCGATCTCACACTGCCTGTGGCCTCCACATACCACAGCAATAAACACTCATGCACATATATACACATACATGCATGCATGCCCCTCGTACTGCAGGGCTGGTAAGAATTACACACATGGTGGTCCAGTGTGTGTAGCCCAAGTACACCCCACAGTCATGGCTGAAGGACACTGGAGCAGAGCCTGCCCTTCAAGACTCACATCTCCCTGGATGCTGACCTAAGTACACAAGTGGACAAAGGCCAATTCAATCCAGACACACTGGAATGCGGTGCGGAAACCTGTCAGGGAAAGGGCTGGCCTACTTACTGGCAAAGTATGGAACAAGATGTGCTCAGATTAACCACCACAGATAGGACATACTTCAAAACTTATACCAAGGAAAAGTACTGGGCTCCAGGTGGACATTCAAGTCTCTCCACCCGCTCTTATCTCAGATCGTACTGCAGCTCAGGAGCATGTGCCAGGCAGTATGGCAGGCCCTGCTGCTGTGTGGAGGGCAGCAGGAACACCTCCAGCTGCCCTGAGCTGCAGCACGGGGTGTTCCTATATCCCAGTCCGAGCAGACTGACAGCCAGGTCAAGCACCAGAGCTAAAGGCTAAGTGATTTATCAGAAATATGAAAACATTCATGATTAGAAGTGGAATTAGAATCCAGAAGGCATACTGGATCTGCAGGTTGCTGCCCTCCAGGCTGGGTGTGCAGAGCTGCCCACGGACACTGAGGCACAGCAGCTTTGAGCGCCTGACCTCCACTGCACTCACTTGCTGTGGAAGACAGGTACCCCTGCCAGACGACACACTCCCCTGACCAAGGAAAAAGGCACAAATACAGACACCGAGGGCTCTCAAGAGCACGGGACAGGATCCCTGACACCCCCTATTCTTCTGGGTGATTCTCTCAGACTCTAGGGTCTTCTCCACTAGTTTCATGTGGAAATGCAAGTAGGAGGGCACAATAGATTGGGCTTAAGTACAGTCAGAGTCATCCCTGAGACCAGGCCTCAGAGAAACAAGAACTACACCACACACACACACACCTTACACTACAAGGCTGTGACTACTCCTAAACTGTCAATGGCAGTGGCCAAGTGCCTAAGCCTGTCTGGAACTAAGGTGAAGTGGAGAGCCTAAGTCAGCACACATCACACCCTGCAAATCGCACACGTGAGAACAAGAGTTGATATTTTATCTCTGTGAAGCATCCCTATAAGAACCCTAATGCCCCAGCATAGATGCTGCCACACAGCAAACTGCCGTTGCTATGAGCACAGAGCATGGTTCCTCATGAGGAAGAGGAAACTGCTATGATGCCCAGAACATCACCTTACTGATGGAAACACATTGGATGAAATACCCAGAAGTCATCTAAAACACATGGAAGAGGACATATGTCAGGCGTCACTCCAAGTCCTCACCTACCCACTACTGGTCATGAAGGAGGGTGGAGGCACACCAAACAATTCCTTGGCATATCTCACTTTTAAAAATGGACTGGCGTGGCCCTTCTTGAGGAGCTGATTGTTAATCAGGGCAGCCTGATGATGAACAACTGCAAACCTTGCGTCAGCAAGTTAAAAATGCCCTTATTGTTTCTGTGTGAGAATCACTTAGCACATGCTATATGTAGAGACTGCATTTCACGCTCCATTTAATGTAACATATTAGTGGATTCAGTCATCAAGGGACAAACGTCCCTTTGCCTGGCTCAGATATTGTGAGGGCGTGGGAGGGGCTCCTGGGTGCAAGCAGAGACGAGCCTGGAGGTTCCCTGACTGTGCACAAGCAGATAGGTGGCCCTCCTCACTCTCTGGTCCTGTCAACAGTGTTAAGTAATTACATGTCAACACCGCAGCAGCAAGTCTTAGCAAATCCTGAATCTGCAAACATAGTTACTAATTGAACCATTATTTGGTGTGCTGTTCTTTGTCTAATTTATTTGAGATTACTCAAAAGGACCACTGCATAGTACAGCCTTCCTGCAATTATTTGACTGATTTCACTTCAGCATTAAAAGTGTCAGAAGTATTTATCAGTAGGAACGGAATGCATGCTGCATGCCACAGGTCTCTGCAAAGATCAGTATGCTAGGATCCTTTCAGCCTCTCAGCCCAGGGTCCAGTGTGACTCCTGGGCTGGGCACAGGACAGAAGAGCCAGCTATTTCCCGGGCTGGATTCCCTTTTTTTATTTAACAGTATTCATCCGAGATGTTATTATCAAGTCTCCTTGGGACCAGAAGACTCAGAGGCAAGAAGGTGGTTAGAGACCTGTGTGGTTTGAGGAAGGCAGCCTGTGCACAAGAACACACAACCCACCTGAAAGCAAGTACTGACAACTCTTGAATTCAACTTATTCAGGACAGAGCTAAAGGTAACATAAGTGGTGCTCAGAGGATGGCTTCCTGAGGGAGCTTGCAATTATATTTTCCTTTTTACCTTGACTGACACAGGGTGCTCAGGTGAGCCACATTTTAAATAAGTGTATATTTTCTAATACACTTAATCCCCTTTTCCTTAGCTTGTTTATTGTTTTAATGAGTGCCTGAGTTACTTCCTGTGGGGGGTCGGAGGAGGAGGAGGAGGAAGGAGAGGGAGAGGAAGGTAAGGGTATGGCTTGGCTTCCCACTGTTGAGGACCAAAGTTAGGCAGGTGGGTGGTGTGAGAGGGGAGGCGACTGGGTTGGTGAGGCCAGCCTGGGGCCTGCTCAGGAGATCTGCAGGGGGCAGCAGGTGGAGGGCAGAGCAGTGGGCAAAGGAATGGGCTGTCTAGAACCCAAGTCACAGCTCTTTGGGGCCCACAGAGGGCTGGTCTGAGCACTGCATCCATCACATCACATCGGTCCTTTGAGTCGCTCGTGGTGCTGCAAAGGGCGGGCGACAGCTCCTCAGACAATAGCTCAGAACTTATTCAGCAAAGCTTGCTATTTTTTTTCCTTCAAAGGTTGAAGTTTGTTCTGCAGATAAAAGTAATGCCTTTGGGAAAATGACTCTAAGGTTTTCCTTCTTGACAAATGGAAGTGGCTCCGAGAATCAAGTCACTATTGTGCAGGGTTCGGTCAACTGTGGAAATAACAGGAAGGCAGGGGAAGGCAGAACTTTTAAAGAAAAAGCTCAAGAAATAAAATAAAATAAAATAAAAACAGGGAGCTAGACAGTCGGTGCCAATTAGTCCTCTGTACCTGAGTGCTGGCAGACCCAAAATAGTAGCCAGTTTGTGGAGGAGAGAGGCTTCCATTCTGGACAGGGGGAACAAAGGAGGCCTGCACTGCACATGTCAGGCCCTAGCACCAGAGTGTCCGGGAAGGGCACTTATTTCAACCACAGATCTGGTCTTTGGCTTCAGCAAACACTTCCTGTTTCACTTTTAAAACTTCCCAAGGGTGGAGAGTAAGTTAATAAAGAAACAATATGTATTTAAAAAAAAAAAAAAAAAGGCAAGGTGCCCAGAGTACGGCTAATGGAATTTGATGCTGGCTTTAATTTTAATGAAGAAAGTTGCCAGTAGCAACAGAACTGTCAACCGCTGCCGAGCGCCATTAATAAAGATCCAGACAACATTAGTGCCCAGCTCCAGTACAAAAGGTTCCCCTCGCTTCATGCTGTGCTAAATTGGCTGCCCAATTTTTCTTAAGTGTCCATTCTATTTAGAAGACAATTTATTAATTTTTGCCATTCATTGTCAGTTGACAGGCCATCATTTTGTAGCCCGAATTTTAGATGAAAACTAATTGAAAAGACTGGCAGTATTTATGAGGGGTATTATTTGTCAATTACAGCTGCAAATACTCCTTGCTCCCACCAACTTTGATGCGCCCCCCCCCCATCCTCTGGGTGTAGGCACTATGACTGCTGGCATTAAAATATGAGCTGGTCTCGCCCAGCTCATCAATTTCAAAGGCACACACGAAAAGCACCTTTCCTGTTCTGGGGACCCTTCATGCTAGAAGGAGACATTGAAACTCATGACAAAGAGTAAATCTGCATCACATAACAACTGCAACCATATACCAAACAGACTTCCCGGCGGGCTAATTCCCACGGACTGCTGTCTTTATTTCAGTACAGCTATCGGGAGTAAACACTCTTGACCTGAAGTCCAAACTGTGGTTCTGAAATAGTTCCTGCCTTCTACTCCAGTGTCTGAAACAAATCATAGAGGGGTGAACACACATGCACTTAAATATTTGCATGCGTACTCACAGGCTCTACTAGTCAGCCTGTCAAAACGAAAACAAAATGCCTTGCTTTAAGAACAACATGCCTTTCCTTTTCAGAGGAAAATATTTGTCAAGTAAAAAGTCCTCAGAATGCTCCAGCTGAAGGGTTTTAACAAGTTTATTTCATTGAAAAGTGTTATGGGGCCAGTAAGATTACTTGTTAAATCTAGGTACTTGCAGATAAAACCTGATGACCCCAGTTCTGTCCCTAGAGCCCATATTAAGGTAGAAGCAGAAAAGCAACTCTGCCTACCTCTGCCACCCACCCTCTCTCCCCTCTGTCTGTCTCTGTCTGTCTGTCTGTCTGTCTGTCTCTCTCTCTCTCTCTCTCTCTCTCACACACACACACACACACACTCTAATACTACTGACTGATAAATTAAAATGCTATGGTGCACATTTTCTAACAGATGTGATCCCAAGCCCAATAAAGGAATGCTAGGAATAATATCAACTTGCTTATCAATGGAAGAAAGATCTAAGGAATTACGATGCATGTAACCAACTTAAGTCTCCTTCCTGGGATGATGCCTTTGCTGAGGTCTGTAAGAAGAACTGCTATGCAGCCTGCATGATGTTCAATTTTCCTTTACACGAAGTTAAAGGTCAGAGCTATTAAGATGCATGTTTCCCAAAGGAGTAAGAAGAGAGAAAGGGGGATGGCTCTGAGCCATCCTGAGGTAGAGGATGGAATTCTCTGAGGTTGTCAGGGCCATGGCTGTGAATGTAGTTACAGGTACCCAATGCCGACAGCTGGTCCCAAAGGCCTCCCTGTGCTTTTTGTCCCTGCTTCCTGCTCTGGGACTCACAGCTGCTTCTACCCATCCCTTACTAGACTCCACCTTGAACTTGGAAACAAACTACTAAGGTGTTCTGCTGTGTCACTTTCTGGAGACCATGCACATGAAGAGATGGATGGTGTGTGGGTGTGTGGGTGTTTGCGCATGCGCACAGACACATACACTTTGAGTGTCGGAGACGGGATGGGAGGAGCTCAAGACTGCAGAGTCCCTGAGAGTACTCCATTAGAAGGCAAAGGCATACCACCTCATGTTAGTGCTATGAAAGGCCATCCCAGCAGTTGGGTGGGTGTCCAAGAGGCCACTGCAGAGGGAATGCCACTAAACATGGGTACCCCTACTGTCCTGATAAGGTAAGCCAGAATTACTTGGGTTGTATGTACCAGCAAGCCTGCCTCACATGCTGTTAGCATGGAGTTGAGGTAGCCCCAAGCAGCCTTATGAGGCCTCTCTTGATTTGGATCTCCAGGCACTGGAGCTAACAGGTTAGCAGTGGGCTTCTGGATGTTATACTCACATGGACCACATCTCAGAGTGCTGGGTGTGTTTGCAGGTCTGCTGGGTTAGCACTGGGTAGGAAGCACTATCTGAACATCCATTGCCTTGTGCGGTGTGGCATCTGTGAGTTCTGGGTCAGGTTTCAGAATGTGTGGCACAGGGGCCCTTCTGACTTAAGTCTGTGAACTCTGGGGATTATTCAGCCAAGGCAGGGCCATGGTGTCCTTAGTCACAGCGACATCACATTGCTATTGGATAGCAGACAATGCATTAGGACTACTCTCAGCAAATCTGAGCCACTCACTTCTGGACTATGGTTTGAGGCTACTGTTGCCCAATTTAGGGGCCTAAGTTGACATGACAACGCACAGGGCCTGACAAAGGCTCCGGTCCAATGAGATCAGAAAGAACTTTAGGTCCTCTGACACGTCCTGCTGCCAGGATCACTGAGACAGGAAGAGTGACCACGTGACTGTGCCATGCCAGCAGATGCTACTGGAATCATCCTGTGCTTGGCGGGATGCAGCTCTAAGAAGGATGACAAAAGGGCTGTTAACTGAGAAATGTGAGCATGGTGATAGGAAGATCTCCTGGGAAAAGACCAGGTGTAGTGGGGTCCTGCCAAGCGATGCCCACCATCCCCACGGTTCAGTGTGTGACCTGTGATGGCTTGTCAACAGGACTGGATATAGAGTCACCCAAAGAATCAGCTCCTGAGCCAGCCTGTGAGGGAGGGGTTTTCCAGAAAGGCTTAAATGAAGGGCAACTCCTTTCCCAGAGCCGATGCCACCCTCCCATGCCTCCACCTGGAGAGATTCAAGGGAAATGGCGTTGCCTGTCCCACCTCCCCCTTTCCTTGTTGGTCAGTCTACCAGTGCTGCTATAATCAAGCCTTTGCTGACATTAGAATCCAGCTTATTTCGCCTTCAAACACGGACTGCACACCAGTGACTCTCTAGGAATCCTCCAAGTGTTCAGTGCCAGAGCAGGCATCCAGCCTCACAGAGTGCGCAGCTGTGAGATTCTCTGACTCTCTCTGGCACACTGGTGGCCATTACTGGGAGGCCCAGCCCTTGCTGCCTAAGCCAGTCTAAGTTTTCTTTGTTCTGACTGTTGGTTTCATTCTTCTGGAGAATTGGACTACTAAATCAACCTACCTGTGCAAATCCAATGAAATGAAGCTTGAAGAGACTAAGAGACATTGCTGAGTTCAGAGTCACTGGGTGGGGCGACTTGCCACGACCTGGCAATAGGCTTCGTCCAAAGCCTCCAGTATCTTGGCCCTGGGTGGAAAACTAACACCTATCTAACATGGTTGGTGCCCATTCCCCTTGCAGCAACAGTGACAAAAGCTGCAGTGGCCCATGTGACACAACTTAGAGACATTTCCCTCGGGAAGAAGAAAGGGAGCCAGGTCCCAGGTCCTATGGTCAGCAGATGGGAGCAGAACAGGTTTTGATAGCAAACAGTGGTGGGGGTGTGGTCTCTCTCATGCAGTATTTTCTGTATTACTTGAATAAGAAAATGGGCCTAAATTTTCTGACAGGATGAGGTCCAAACCTGGAGGTTTTCTGGAGGTGACCCCTGAACTCTGGAAGACAGGGGAAGGCTAAGTGGGTGAAGCTAACACCCCAATGCCAGCCATCTGGCTTCTATACTCAGGTCTCAGTCATTCTGGGAGCTTGTACATCTGATTCCTTTCCCTACATGCAAAGCAAGCTCTGGAGGAACTTATTTCCAGTTACCTGCTTCATTAAAAACTTAAGAGTCATTAGGTATGGCTCAATTACAGCATCTAGTGTTTCTATATTGGATGCTAATGAAGACGCTCTACATTTATTAGTACTTCCTGCTAATGCCAGTGCTCCCCCAATTAATTCTGTGCATAGCTTACGATGACTTGCAACCAGCACCCTAAAAGCTAGCACACTCCTTACCCGCCAGAGCCCACCCATCCAAACACTGCTTCCTCCTCCTATGCCCCCAGAAAGTGAAATAATACCCGGGGTACATTTCAGCCCTTTAGTGCCAGGACCACACTTCACTCCTCCAACGGGGCTGAAGAATATCCTTGCCTGATTGCATTTTCATTAGCATCTGAAATCAGCACCAATCATATTATTTTATCAAACATTTTAGCTTTTGAGTCCCTCAGAGAGTCACCACAGGGTCTCAAAGTGACAACTGGTTATACCAACAAAGAAAAAAAAGCCCTGTTTTTTATGATCCCTGGATCAGAGAGCCACCGTAGGGGATGGAAGACTCCGTTCTGGGTGCAATATCCCAGCTGTGAGGGCGGTGGGGGTGGGGTAGGGGGTTATCTGTACCTGCCCCAGAAGCTCATTAGAAAGAACAGAAAGATCATCGCCATTTCTAGGTCGGAATTTGCTTAACTCAGTATCATGAGCGGAGAGAGAGCCGCAGGCAGGCTCCTAATAACGGGTTCTCCCTATGCTGGTATCAACTGGATTTAAATCTTGGAAGTCAGAAGGGGCAACCAGAGTCTCAAGTCGCCTTTGATTTTAATGCCTTACTTTTGAGCACTGATTGTCTCCAAAACATGCAATGCACCAATAAATGGGATTTTCCTTTTTTCTTTCTTTTAAAGAAGTTTCCTTCAAAGAAGAGTATAATCTCTCACTGATTCCATCTTTTGTGAAGAGATCGCCTGCTATAGAAATTAAGGGAGTCTTTTGTGAGTTGCCCAACTTCTGGAGGAAGGAGCCATCGCTTTCTCTAACCTCTTTGTTGCAAAGTGTCAAAGGTCCATCAGGGATGCGCTGAAGTCAGGACAACGGAGTGACCTGCCAGCTATCGGCCAGGGGATCTGCAGTCCACCTCTGTGTTAACTCCCACCGCTAATTCATCATGGCGCGGACAGCTACACTGATTGTGGAGCCTCACAGCACAATGTGAGGCTCGGCTGACCATCCCTCCGTCCTGGCCAGGGGGAGGGCTGATGGGCACGGGCTCCGGAGGCCCGAGATAAGTGCTGGCTGTCAGAGCAAGGACAAAGAAGGGCAGGCCCTGGGGAGAGAAAGGAGATGAAAAAAATCCCCCACAACTGCTTTATCTGATGAGGGTTATGGCTAATTAATTATAAACTCAATTACCTACCCCTTACTTCAGCAGTCTCTATTCATTAAGAGATAAAACTTGACTGGCAGCTAACTTTCTCACACACTCAGTGTGCTGCCTTCAATTTATACTCACTGACACCAATCCCTAAAAAGATCAACAGAGACTCCTGTACCTGTCAGGCTCTTGTCAACACACAGCCTATCTCAGGGGTTCCCCCACCTCTCTCCCCTAAAGTCCTTTTCGGCACCCCAGGAGGCCCCGAGTTCACGCTGGGCCTGGCGTTAGAAAACAAATACAGAACTAGACAATAGACATCATGTGCTCATGTGCCCTGTGGTGCTACCACGCATGCCTCTGCTACATTTTAAGCCAACCATTAAATCTGGGTTCTAAATTTGAGGCGATTGACTACAAAACTATTTTCCTCCCCAACTGGAAAAGGGAAGATGTGGAGTGCAGGGCATCTATTATTTTAAACACAAATTTCCACTGTCCCCGACTCCGGACGGACGGGCCTGACCTCCCGCGTCAGCTCCCGCACCTGGTTTCAGAGGCAGCAGCCACAGGCCTGCTTCATCAATAGGGCTCTATTCAGTGGAGGTTGTTAATCTCTCTCACCCTCTCTCCGCTTTGCCCACTTTAATGTATTTTCATGTCTATAAGTTCTTTTAATAAGCTGGGAGGGTCTGAGAGAGAAATACTTCAGGTTTCCTTACTGCTCGTCGCCAAAATTACCTCTGGCAGACTGCGGAAGAGATGAGCTAGTTGTGTGTCAAAACACTTCGCTTTATTTCTCCTCCTGATGGAGGTGCCCAGACCCTCAGGTTCAGTGTCAACTCAATTATTTTTACGGAGAGGACTCAGAAGCCACCCTGTCACTCTCTTCTTCCTGCTCCTAAGCTCCTTGCCCACCCTGTGTTCCCGGGAGCTGCCCTCCGACTACAAGCACACTCCAAGGGATGTGAGGGTACAGGAGAGGTGACTGACTGCCAGAGCAGAGAAAAGCCTTCCAGGCAGAACCATCCCTGTGCCTCTGCCGGCCACCATGACACACTGGTTATAGGGTGGGGTAGAGAGGGAAGGGGTTGATGACAGACACTGGACGGGGGAGCCGGGGTGAAGCCGCTTCTGTGCTACCAGGAACACCTGGTAGCTGTGGGGAGTTGCTCTGCTGCCCTGGATCAGGGAGAGCGCTGGGCAGGCATACAGCGCTGGCATCTTGGCATGATTGGGTTAAGAGGTCACACACCCATGGGTGGTGGATCAGACCGTTCTTCCTACAGAATGTTCCTCCTATGTATGTGGGTCCAGCCAGTGTCTTGGGAGCTAGCCCTGCAGGTTGTGCAGGGAAACGGAGCGGAGTAGAAGCACCTGGCACAAGGCTTGGCACCATCACCTCCTTACTAAACTGCCTTCAGGATGGGGCAGCTGATCCAGCAGGACAGACACAGTTCTAGAGGCCACTGGACCTTGAACCTCAGGGTCCCCTGATCCTCTGGACTGTATTTGAGCTCAGTAGGCTGTGGGTGAGGCATAGAGCCCTCTGCCTCTATGGTGCAATCCTTTTCTGGGATGTAGAAGTTCTCACCCCACACTGTGGGGTAGCAGGAAAACGATCACCAACACGAGCCCTCTTGGCAATATCTCTACACCAACCTAACTTCCTGCAGCTTCCTAAACCTGCCAGTATTGCAAGGAGTAATTGGTTAACAAGTGCAGAGAGGGACAGCAGAGACTCAATTGATGCACCCCATGCACTGCACAAAGTTGGTGACTCACAAGTGCTGGTACCCAAGGAAACCATGTCAGGCGTCACCCCTGGAAGGTGACAAAGGACATGAGAGCTGCCACTAATTTGCAAAACCAGATTAGTAAGAAAGAGGCCTTTAGTCACCTAGGGAACTTGACATCTCTATCAGGCTTGTGTTTTAGAAAGCCCGAGCTTTCCCCTGGAGAGTGGTTTTGCCATGCAGGGTGAGAACACGCAGCCCTCTCATGTGCCCAGCTGCCCATGTCACGCTTCGCGTATCCCTGCAGTTATTACTCCTCCGTCTTCTTGTCTACTGTGAACTGTAGCAGCCTGGGGTCAGGGATGCAAAGCGAAGTGAGGCAGGCAGGGGAAGGGTCAGGTACAGTCACAGGGGAGCAGTGGACTAAGCCATCTGGACACATTGCCCCCATTCATGTTCTTCCTGGCCTCTGGCCCCCAACAGAGAGGAAAAGGCAGTGGAGGAGGCACAGGGGGAGTGACAGTGGTGGGACAAGAGAGGGTCACAGTGGAGGAGGAGAGGCAGAGCAGGGTATGCAGTGAGAACAAGTCCTCTGGTGACTTCCATCTTCCTCCCTCAGAAGCCAGGTGGGGAGATGGTGAAGTGGAGATGCGTCACGGAAAGGACTGGCCTGTCGGCTGAGAGAAACAGAAAGCAGACAAACAAGGGGTGTGGTGAACATCTGCAGTTGGGCCATTCTCTTCTGTGGTGCACACAGCTGAGAGGATGAGAAAGGAGATGAGGCTTCCATTCTCCCAGGACACCTTCCAGGGTGGCACCTAGGGAAGCTGAGGCACACTCAAACCCAACATGGAAGGAAAGAAGGGTAAGCACACACTGGCCTGTTGACAGCAGCGTTGCTGGGATGGGGGAGCCGCCATGATGAATACCTGGAGAGACATTCCCAAACAAACTGGTTCATTATGGTCCCACATGCATCCACGATGGGCCCTGGTCATCCAATAGAGGGAAGCCATTTGCAACTTTCCTTAGAAAATTATATTCTGAATCCTTCACGAGGTGGACCTCGTCCTTTTCTGAGAAAACGATGGCGGTCTTTAGTATTCACTGGCGTAATTAGGACTGCAGTTAATTTCATTAAATTCTCTTGCTGCTAAATGAAGCAGATTATGAGACATCTTTTATTGCAAGGCGTGAAATTACAGCCTGTCAGCTGCCAATGGTGGGGTGAAACTAATGAATTACAGGGTAAATAACACCAGAATTAACCAGCCAATTTAACACAGCACCATGGAACAAAGTCATTTTTACTTGGAAGCTTTGAGAAACAACATGGACGGGACATGGATAGAATACAGGGGTGAACAGGAAGAGGGTGCAAAGAGCCAGAGGCAGGAGGAGGAGAAGGAAGCGGAAGATGCTATGGTTACAGCCCCTTAGACCCTTCTGGCATTGCCGATGTATTTAGAGACCTCCGACAAAAGGGGGCAAAAAGTATTTTCAGGCAGGGGAATGAAGTTGAGGAGCTGACTGATCCAGGAGAAGCTCTGAGGGAAATCATATCTGGAAACTGGATGCAAACAGAATCTCAACAAATGGACAGTGGAGTTTGGACAAGACAAACACATCACACATGGTGCCTTCTATGTGGGCTAAATGATGTGTATTTTTTAGAGACATGGTCTCATCAGAGGCTTCACAGGCAGAAGTTTCAAGGTAAACTGTTACCCCTTTTTGATGAGTCCAACTTGTTGTGGTAACAGTCAATCTCCCTGTCCCTCCAACCCCTACTTCTGACACTGAACAGGCTCCAGATCTACCAGTGTGAGAAGCCATCCGTTTCTGAGGGTAAGGCACTCACCACTCAGCTGGCCAGATACCATCACAGCATTATGCTGGGTAAGAGACGCACAGGGATTCAGCCATTCCCTGAAGAGGGAGATGCTGGAAGGCAACCTGAAAGGTCCACGCATTCGGCTTAGTGGTCCGTGGGGTGCTGGAGGCACCAGCCAAAGGCCCTTGGCTCACACTCATGGTGCAGCTTGTGGAAGGCATGATGGAGAGTAGCAGACCCACACAACACTATCACCACCCATGGGTCTCTGCCAACAGCATGTGCTTATGGAACTGTCTGCAGCACACGCTATGCCAATGGATTTTAATGTTTCCTACCTCACTGACCAGCCCTTGAGGAGGACTATCATTCTAAGTCTATCTCCTACAAGGTATGGATGTACAATGGGGACAAGACCACCTGGTAAGAACCCTACACCCTCAGAGCAGGGGTTGGGTCAGGCTATATCTAGTCAGAACCACACCTGAGGTGTGGGTCTACGGAATCACTCTCAGGGTGGACACACACAGGACATGGGTTTTAGCATCCACAGGCAGAAACAAGGGCAGATGGCAGCTCTTCCAGGGAACCAGCAGCCGAACTGCACTTGAGTGATGAGGACTCAAAATATTGAGAATTCCTCTTGTTTGATAAAATGACACAGATTAAATTACTCTGGCTGAAACAGTTTTACGATAAACTTGATTCATTTTAACCCTGTCATATCTTTTCAAAGATGTAATTTTCTATACAAAATGAACTTGGGGCTAAATAATTTATGAAGTGGTTCACATTACTTATGAATCCAACAGAGAGTGTGTACACTGCAACAGCATCATTTTCACTGGGAACCATTTTTCTTCAGGACCCAAACTGAAAGCAGGTCCACGCAAAGGCAGGCAGGAGCCTTCTGCATTTAGGATGGCACGGAGAGACAGAGGAGCCACGCTCCACACTGACACCCAGCTACAGGCATTTAAAGGCCCACCTTCTTTCCTAAAGCAAGTGCTTCCCTTCCTCTTCCATTCACAGCCTGTCAGGTTGCTCCGTCTTTAAACCTCTACTCATACCCAGAGTCAGCATTTGGCTCCGCAGTTGGCCTGAGGAGCACTAACTAGGCAGAGTCTCAACCTCCTGTGGTAGGAGGAGGAAGACCCTTTGGAGGATGGAAGAGAAGACATACAGGCTGTGCTCCAGGCTGGGAACCAAGGATGCTCTACTTTTACAATAGACAATGGTATAGTTTACAAATGACTTGCTTTTATTCCAAATTGTCTTCATCTTCCGAGTCTTTGATTCATGTTCCCAACAGACAAGAGAACTGGTCAGAATGCTTCTTGTGAACTTAATGGTTTGCGTTAAGTGAGCAGACCAGTAGTCCTCACTTCCTCACCTGAGCACTGTACAGACATAAGGATCCATTCTTGTTCAGGACCCATGGCCAAGTGAACAACTCAAAGCCTCTAAACAAAACACTACAACAACAAATTTTAAGATTTACATTATAAATTCTAAAAATGTGATGAAATCTTATGCTACCCTGCCTCATCTATTCTGGACCGTCTTGTTCTAGACTATCCAAGCTGTATACCCTACTTACCCAATGATGATTCTAAACCATCTTATCAAATCAATTGTTATAGTATCAGAGTACTTCATTTTCTTATGGATGGTTCCAAAACACAGAAGTGATGATAGACAAAAGGCATCATACAGATAGCAGGTTAACTCTGGCACTAAGTAGCATTACTGTAGGACGATAGGATGGATGGATGGATGGATGGATGGATGGATGGATGGATGGATGGATGGATGGATGGGTGGATGGGTGGATGGATGGGTGGATGGGTGGATGGGTGGATGGGTGGATGGATGGGTGGATGGATGGGTGGATGGATGGGTGGATGGATGGGTGGGTGGATGGGTGGGTGGGTGGATGGGTGGGTGGATGGGTGGGTGGATGGGTGGGTGGATGGGTGGGTGGATGGGTGGGTGGATGGGTGGGTGGATGGGTGGGTGGATGGGCAGGCAGGCAGGCAGGCAGGTAGGTAGGTAGGTAGGTAGGTAGACAACTGAGGTTGGTACTAGCCACAGCTTCAGGAATCTACTACAAGCCTCGAAACACATCTCTCTTTGATAAAGGTAAGCTACTGTACAAATAATCACAATGAAATATGGAACATGTTATAGTGAAATAAAGTAACTACAGAGAAATTTCTAGAAAAGTCATGTCTTTTTGCCCTACTGGAGGTGGCATGCTTGGGGTCTTGTAAACTATTGCTATCCTGACAGTTCACAAGAAGAACTTGCCAGGATCCTGCCTGCTGCTGTTATAGATCCTGAGGGCACAGCACAGAAGCAGAAGCCGGAGCCTCAGGCACAGGCTTCCTGGCCTCTGGAGGTGAGTCACACAGGACACACCTGTTTCTCTAGCAGCCAATGGCACCAGCAAAGCTGTCGACTCAGGAAGCTCATTATATCTGGAGGCCTGGGGTGTTTCAGGGCTTGTTCCACAGGTATCCCGTGCCCAGAACATACCCAGCTTTCAGACTACTAAAGGCACAGCAGGTTTATTCTTTGTGTGTAGAACAGTGGGACACTTCTTGGCCACTGAACCAAGTTCTCAGAGGCTGTCCAGGGACAACTTGTAAGCAAGCCCTTCCCAAGGACAGCAGTTTCTGGCAAAGAGAAAGGTAATGGGCACCAGACAAGAGCATTCTAGTGAAAGCAAGAGTGGGTGGAGCATTTCACAGGACTTAGGAGCACCAAGGGACCAGAGACAGGGAAGAGGAGAAGCAGGAGCTGGATGTAGGTTTCAAACCTCATCCAGAGGCCACAGTGAGCCTGGTACAGGTTTCATCTCCATAGCTGCATTAAATTGTAAATAGAAAGGCATCTATGGGGCAGGGAGGGGCTGAGGGCTATAGATCAAAGGCCGTGTACAGCCAGGAGGCCCCAACACATTCTTGGCCCATCGACAGCTGATGGTAGGTATTCTAGTCTTTCCAGGATTGATCAGTTGAGTATCCTTAGTAGACTGCCCAAGTCACCTCGTGACTGACTGGCTGTGACTATACCCAGATTCTCCTCCATCATCGTTTTTCCTTTCCTAGGTTCTTGTCTCATTGTTGCATATAGAGCCTGGCTCTTGTAACATCCCTCCTAGAACTTGGCCATGGACCACAACTGATTGCTTAGCTTCTGTGTGGCCAGCTGTGTCTTCACTACTGTGAAGCCTCTTCTGTTGTAGACCTCGTGTAGCTTTCGGTTGTCTGTACATGACAGACCGTGGCCTGTACGGTAAGTCCTGTGGCTGCTTCTATAAGTCAGCTGCCCTCACAGCTCCTATGCATGGGCTGTAACTCTGTCTGTCCTCCTGCCCCTGAATTCCAGTCCACTGAGGGAGGCCAAGGCAGGAATTTAAACAAGGCAAGAATCTGGAGGCAAGAATCTGGAGGCAGGAACTGAAGCAGAGGCCATGGAGAGGTGATGCGTACAGCCTGCTTCCCATGGCTCCTTCAGCCTGCTCCTTAACAGAATCCAGGACCACATGCCCAGAAATGGCCCCACCAACAGTGGGGGACCCATTAATCACAAATTAAGAAATTTCCCTATAGGGTCACTCACAAGCCAGTCTTACGGAAGCATGTTCTCAATTGGGATTCCTTAGCTGAATCTACTTTGTATCAGGTCTGAAAAGAGAGACCTCTGATTCAGGGTAGAGAGGAGGTCCCCAGGTATACAGCCTGGAGCTGGACAGAGCGACAGTGAGGTGGACATAGCAGCAGCAGCAGCAGCAGCAGCGCGGGCTCTACAGGAGCACGGGAACACTTCAGAACTAAGAGGGAACTTCACATCCTCACAGCTGTAGAGCTCAGAGGGCTGTGGTGTAATGGTAAAGGAACAGGACTTTTGAAAGCATGATCTCCGGCACTGACGCAGGGCGTAGTCCTACAAAGCAAGCTGGGATGGAGACTGTGACTCTGAAGGCAGAGGGTCCAGAGTTGCTGGGGCAGAAGAATGGGGATAGGGGTGCAGGACAGCAAGGAGAGAGAAGGAACCTTCCAGCAGGAAAAGGGTCCATCGAGGGCAGAGTAAGCGACTGGAGTTCGTCCTCCCTAGACCTGCCTTCCAACAGGAGAGGGTCTGTGGGCTCGGGGCACGGAGAGGCAAGAAGTGCTGAGTGCCATCAGAGCCCATCAGGACACTCGGACTCGATGGATGCAATGTGCCAAACCCAGAAGGGCGGGCACCAGCACCACGCACACCTAGTTTTAACATCTGAGGCTTTAATTTTACCTACTATTTTGTCACGGCATGAAAACATGTTGAAGGTATGGACGTGACCAAGGCAGCAGCCCATAGGGAGGCTGCATGTGTGTGGTCTTTCTCTGTCCTTCTCAGAAGAATACCTTCCATGCTGACGTCTTGAAAGGCAATGGATTACAAAAGAAACAACTATACTGAGATCTGCTCCCTAAAATATAAGAAACCTCTGTGGGTGAGGAATGGAGACATCTTTATTAGGATAGACTGAGATACATGGGCGGGTCCAGTACCTACCATACCGCCGAATAATAAATCAAAGCCATCAATTACTATGGAACCACAGGATGACAGGAGATGGCTGGGACTTGGAGAATGGCCAGGCCACTGGTTCTGCTAAGGTTATGTGCTTATCTGAAGGCACAGCTGAACTTCTGGCTATTTCCCCAAGCTACTCAAGGCGCCCTGCATTCCACTTCTAGAGTCTCGGCAAAGAACAGCCAATCCAACCAATCACTCCAAGCCATTCCTGTAGTAACAACAGAACATAAGCTGTTTGTGACCCTGGTGCCATTGAATATGTGGGTTAGGCTCTGAAACCAGGACATGGAGAAGCAGCAAAGCCCAACACTAGTGGGTACTGGAGACAGGGAGAAGGGGGAACCCAGAGATAACGTTTCCAATGTCGAGGTGAGGTCTTCTATATAAGTGGCGCCTCACATCACAGAACAGTGATCCGAGCGCCGAAGGGATGTGGCCATGAGTTTTCAGAATGCAAGCTCTCAAGTCACTGCTCCAAAGATCTGCTGGGGGGAGGGGAGTCAAACTTGGGGAGCTGAGAGCAGTGGGTACAGAGGCTTGGGGTAAAGAGGAGTTCATGAAGAAATGATACTTGAGCGAAACTCTGGGAGGAGATTTATACTTAAAATCATTATTCTTTCAGCCAGAAGGTAGCAGGAACTCAGTGGAGATCAAATGCCAGATGTGCAGGAAGTCCTTGATGGGTGCTGGGAATTCTTATACATCGCCAAATAACAAGCTACTTACTATCTTAAGATAAATGTTTCCTAGACTTTGGTCACTGTGCCATTGTGTTACCTAGCATCTTCCGGCCTGGTCCTCCCTGCCCCCTCTTCCTCAGGGTGGACTTCTCAGTACTGTCTTCCCGGTTTCTCAACTCTCCATTGCTCTAATGACACAAATGAAGACATGCTTTTAGTCTTTTTCTATTTCATGTTTCTCTTTTATCTTTAAAAAAAAAAAAGCAAATCTCTCCTCCTCTTTAGTATAAATCTCTCCATTTCCTTAGGGATTTCAAATTTCTTATCCTTGAGTAAATGTGCATGTGCATATTTGTGTGTATATGTGCTGGTATATGTATACATGTATGTCACATGTATGTAAAAGTCAGAGGTCAACCGTGGGTAAGCACATGTATATGTTATGTCCCACGGTACACATGTGGAGGCCAGAAGGTTCTCCTTCTCTCTTATGTGGGCTTCAAGGACTAAGGCTGGTACATCAGGCTTGTGAGACAAGCACTTCACTGTCTGAGCCATCTCTCTGGTCTCATCTGAGCTTACTGTTTTTTAGGTAGGATCTTTCTTAGGGCTGGGAGTTTGCCCACTCAGCTTCAGTAACTGTCTAGGGGGCCCTAGGGATGCCCCTGCCTCCATCTCTAGTGGGTAATAGGAGAGTACCACTGCACCCAGTTTTTACCGTGAATACTTGGGCTGCAACTCCTGTTCTCATGCACTGTAGGACTGAGCCGTCCCACACCCCCTGCTGCTGTGGTGCTTCTTCAATCACCCACAGCCATTACACATAGCATCCTGATTGTATGGCCTTCTCAGTCTCTCTCTGGGATCCTGCCCCTCTGGCCCAGCCACCATGACCATTTGACCACACCTCGTTATGAACCACTAGGAACCATGACTGCTGAGTTCTAACCCTTTACCTGCAGACCTTGAAAAAGAGAAAGAACAACAAACAGGAAACCGAGGAGACCAAGGAAGAAAATGAGCTTGGAAGTGACGGTCCTCACCTAAAAAGGACACGAGGTGCCCCAGGGACCCTCCTGTTCCCACCTCAACATTCCTCAGTCTTCTAAACAGTCACCACAATAGTCAAGTCCACCAGACTGCTGCCGGAGAGCCATTCACCGTCCCTGTCAGCCTGGTTAGGCTTCAGAGAGGTCTCGGACCGCCCCAATCACAATACAGGCTGATTACAAACATTCTTCTCAATGTTTTGAATACGCAGCTAATACACTCTTAGCTAGAGAATTATTTTGCCCATAAATTATTTCAGATTTTAATTTTCCCCCTTTCTGGTTATGTTGCCTCCCTCCACTGACTTTCTCATTTCAGGGGAAGTTCATAATTCTTTCTAAGTTTCTCTCACCCTGTGCTGGTGACATCTATTTCTGGGTGGAAATCAAGCTAGAGAAATGTCTTTCAATGGTAATAATCTGAAAATAAGGAACCATTTTCACATATGAAACGGCAGAGGCCTCTCCCTTCCTTAAAAGTCCCAGGAAAAGGGCGGCAACAGCCCCTGATAAAACATTTGCCTTCAGGAGGGGCTCTCGTGGGGTGTAGACCAAGGGCAGAGTCCTCACAGAAGGGGCTACCCTCACAGCATCGATTCTTAGAGGAGAAAGTAGCCTCGGAACAACATTCTTATGGGGGTACTGACAGCAGGAGCCCCATGGGGACACACATGAAGCACCATTCTCACGGGAACAGCCAGGCTCCCACCTAGGAGTCTTCATTTAGTTTCTCAAGTGAGTGGGTAGTCAGGCATGCCAGGGCATACGTGCAGGACAAAGGACAGCTTCGGGGAGCTGGTTCTCTCCTTCCACTGCATGGGTTCTGGAGATCAAACTCAGGTCATCATGCTTGGTGGCAAGCACCTTTACCAATTAAAGCACCTCAGCTGCTCTTAGAGCAGGGGTGTCTGTAAGTGCTAAGCAGGTCCACAGCAGGGGGTCTCACAGAAGAGGCGCTCTGACAGGTCTCCAGGGTTGCAGACACACTAGGAACTAACTACCCACAGATTCTGTGCCTAGCTTCTCTAGCACAGTTTTGACTTTTCAAACTCTTCAGGTTGTTCTGTGACCACCTTAGGGAAAACTCGGAGGAATGCCAGGCCTCTGCAGGCTGAATGACCGCCACCTGCAGTCTGAATGACCGCCACCTGCAGTCTGTCCTGTATGTAGTGCACAGGCCTCTCCAGGCTGAAAAGGGCAAGTCCAGGGCTTTGCAGTCTCCCCTGTGAGACATCCAAATGGAAAAGTACAAACATTTTATTTCAAACACAGGCTGTTATTTGTAAGCTTGTTGCCATTAAAAACTGCTTTCAAGTAAACAGGCTAGGCTCCTGGGAATGGAAAACACTCAGGTGTGTCTTCTGACACTTAGATTTGTCATGTTAAATATACAATATGGCCGATTTTTAAATATGGAGACTTCTACATGTTGTCTCCTGAGGAAATCCCACATTCATCCCAGTTGGTTGGGAGGGGAGCTTCATGTTTCTGAGTAAATCCCTAGCGGTGACATTTAAGCTGGAAAGTCTTAGAAAGTGGAGTGTCACCTAATGTCCCAAATTAAAGGCTCCTTCTGACTCAGGCTCTCTGTTCAGGAAGCCTGAATCAGTTCTAAGAGAAAAGTTTTGGCTTCTCACACGTCATCTGTAAAACACAGCCAACACTAGAGACAGGACAAGCACGGAGTACTGCAATGAATGTCCTCGTCAGGTTCCTTGGGCAATTTTGCCGAGGCCTGACTAGGCCACAGCTTCTGAGCTGGTCCTGACCCTCCTCACAGGTTACAGGTTCTCAGAGCTGACCCAAGCTCTCTCTAATAGATTTCCTCTTTGCACCCGGGGGAAGGCTGCCAGCACACACACCAGAGAAAGCTGGCTTCCTGGCTCTGAAGTTCACCACTCCACAGTATTTAGGTGCAAGCCACTTCAATTTCACTACATTTTCCAAACACTCCCTCCTGGGGAGGAACAGGTACTTCAGAGAGTGTGGCTTCCATCCATGCATTCTGTGGCATGGAATGTTCTGGCACATGACTTAAAAACATCTTGAACGCAAATGTTTACAAGACCAGCCTGTTTTCAGTCAACAGTACCATTAATTACATTCGTCAGATGGCTCAGCTACACATGTTAATTGTGTGGAAGTTGGCTTTGTAAACTAGCTTCCCGTTCCCTCCACATGCTTCTGTCGTGCCTGCATTCTGTGGCATAGTGCTCTTTATGTGTGCTTACCCTTTTCACATTTATCTACAATTAAGAGAAATTCACTGATGAGGCAATGTACTGTGTCCAGTCACTACTGTCCACGGGTGTAATAGGGTCTTGCCTCATCCTTACAGGAGTGCACGAGTGCAGTGCTGTTTACTGAGCTACTATTTCTGCCACCTGTGTCACATGTCATGAGTTATCTTATTCCATCTGACAAAACTAGAGAAGAAGGCCTCTCTCTCACTATTACCTCATAATGACCTGAGGTTTAGCAAGCTCTGATGGTCTGTGAAAGGGTCAGAGCTATGAAATCCCATTTCAAAATTCCGACTGGTGTTTATAACCAGCACTCACGCCTTCCATGCAACTCCGGGGTCAGGGGTCAGGGGTCAGATCAATGCCACGGATTTTGATCTTTCAGCAAGGCTCTCCCCTCTACAGAGCCAGGCTTGGCCTTGTCGAGCTCAGCTGCTCTTCATCTACTGAACTTGAGTCATTCTCAAGACTCTCGGGCACCCTCTGGCCTGCCTCTTGTCGGAGCACCAACCAGGAGAGAAGCACGCATGGGCTATCCTTTCTCTCTCTTTGTGCTAGCCGAGGCTCTAGCTGCAGGAGGCTAGATGCTTGGGGCTGCTGGATACAAACAGCTCCCCGTAAGGAGGACCTGCTTCAGTTTTTCCTTGTGGTCTCAGGCCAGGTGAGGCCTGACCATATGAAACCCTCCATCTGAATGGAGGAAATATTTGTCCTTAAAGGCAAAGCTCCACATGAGCAGAGCCCCAGGAGCCAGGATGCCAGACCCCAGACCCCGTATATCTGGTGAAGGGCTTGCAGCACACAGGCTGAGTGAGACACTGGCTTAGCACTGAAGTGTGCACCAGAACTTCAGTGACAGAGTGACCCCGGGTGCTGCTGCCATGCCCTCTCTGGAAATGCCTCTCATGAGAGATATTTTGGGAGTTGTGTCTTGCTGATTTTCTGATGGGTTCCATGGGACTAGCCTGCCAGAGCTCCAGGCTGCTTCTGCACCTCTCTGACTAGCGCTCAGTCTACATGGCTTCTGACCACTGCGCCTCTACTGAAGAATTAAGGTAACAGGGATCATATAACCATATTTACAGTGTCAAAGTTTGCTTCATTCAGAAACCGGCTAAAGGGCTTTAGATGCTGGCTGTTCAGTTTACTCTTCTGATTGCTTTGCTGCTATGTAAATCAATTTGTTAATGTTCCTTACAAAATGCATGAGCCAGTTATACTGACAAACACACAAAGCTCATTCGTAATTAGCAGTTAATTAGTAAGAAGGAACAGATGCTGCTGGAGAGTCAGCAGGCGAACAGGTTCTGTAAACAATGCTTATAAATCTAAATGAATTTATTAACCACAATACGACTGTCAACATTTTTTTGGCAACCATACAAAATATGGTGGAATCCCCAAAATGTCTTCACAACATATTAATAATCGTGGTGACAGCCGAGCCACTCCAGCCAGTGGTGAGCTGTTCTCTACCGCCTTCTTTGCCTCACTGAGAGGCAGCAGAAGCATCATTATGTCCCACCTTAATCTACACATGCTGATTACCACACGGCGTGAACGGCATTCAACTCAACATGAGCTCCCCACAATGGAGGCAAGATCCCGTTAGGGGGGTGCGCGTAACACACTAAGGGTACTCTTGAAACCCATTGTCTGGGGGAGCCAAAGGTGGGCCCATCTCCTGACAAGGTCACCTGAGCTAACAAGTAGACAGGGTGCTAAGAGAACTCCCAGCTTTGGGCAGGGGGCATTCTTATCCCTTACAACCAGAAAGGTATTAAGGCAGAGAGAGCCTGGAACGATGTTTATAAGACAGACAATAGGTGGATGAGGATACGGGTTTCTGCCAGTCTAGAAGCCAGCCCACAGAAACTATTACACAGTGTGTCAGTGTGCACACCAGGAAATGTGACAAGGCATATGGGAGCGTGTGTGTGTGTGTGTGTGTGTGTGTGTGTGTGTGTGTGTGTGTGTGTTGAACTGGGTGAGACTCAGGCTAGGGCTTCTGTGCCTCTGAAGGAGTCAGGACCCTTCACGGCAGGCAGTAGGTACCATTTGGTCCCTACTGCTTGTGACCAGACCCTCTAACATTTTCTGTTAGTTCCGTTATGGTTAAGTTTGCTCACTTGATGAGATTTACAGTTTACTTAGGAGACGAAATTTGGAAGAGTGCCTGTGAGGGCATCTCTTTTTTAAAATTGTTAAGTTTTGCATGTATGTGTGGCTGTGAGTGCTACAATACACATAAGATAACTTGGTGGAACTGGCTGTTCTATTGTTGCTAGGTTCCAGCCCCGCCAAGTGCTTTCTACCTGTGGGCCATCTCCATGGTGAGAGATTTTCTAGATAAGGTTAATTGAAATGGGAAGATGAGCCCTAACTGTGGTCACCGTCCCACAGTTGTTCAACCATCTTAGGCTGAACAACAAGAAGAAATCCAGCATCCATCTCTCTCTGCTCCCTGCCTATGGATATAATGTGACCAAGTCTCAATCAAGCTCTTGCCACGGGGCCTTTGAGGCAAAAGGGACTGTACGCTCAAACTGTAAGCCGGGCCAGCCCTACCTTAAGTATTCATCTCAGATGTTGTCCCTTGGTTTCGTGTGGATACTTCTCCAAGGGAACCATGTTAGTGCGTGCTGTGCACCTGGAGGCTGTTGTGTGACTGGGGAGGGTGGAAGTGAGCAGGAGGAAAGGGCTGTGACAGCAGGCAACACAAGGTTACAGTGACTCACCCTGATCTAATTCCTGAAAGTCACTACTGTCCAGTAGTGATGATTACGTAGATTAGTGATACTACGGCGAGGAGTCTGGAATTTTCCCCCCGACAGAGTCCGTTCCGCTTGCTTAGAGCACTAAGAAGGGCTGGGCCGTCCCTGGGTCCAGAGCTGTGTCCTCCAGCTCCAGCAGGGGATGGAGCCGATTCTCTGCACAAGTTCCCAGGAGGTGTGAGCCTTCCTGCCACACAGGCTTTCTCTCCAGCTGCCTGTCTGATTGCAGAGCCTCTCCTCCTTGGGTGACCTTTTATTTAAATGACATTTTCCTATCCTCTCATGGGGACCTCCTTCATAATAGTCTGCTAGATGAATAATCGGCAAAAATGGAGGCCAACTCCAGCATAAGGTGCCCCAAATATGACATTCCAGATAAAATATTTTCTCAAGGCAGGCTCAAATGTGTGAATTAAGTGTTATAATTACAGCTGGGCTGCAAAGAATGGGGGACCTCTGCCCTCCTGACACACAGGGACTTAGTGAACTCAGCAAGGTTAGGCAGCCGGGAAGGCAGGCAGTTACCGTGCAGACTGGGCGGAAGAGAGCAGGGAGGTATATGGAGATATCTGCACTGATAATCTACCCCCGTGGTTTTGTCTGACCCTGTGTTATCATTAGGAACTAGTCTTGAACCACATCCTAGATGGGTCAGAACAGCGCTTTGCATCTGTAGGTAAGAGTGAAGATGCCCTGGAATCTTTCTCCCACAGAGTGCTAGGAGCCAGGCAAGCGGAAGTTGTGAGCGCGCCTTTAGCCTGCAAGCTCCACACTCAGCCGACCGGCTCAAGCTGGAAGGAGAGCAGATCTGGAAATGTGGAGCCAGAGTTATGAGCACAGGACAACAAGTAGGTCAGACAATCGTGGCTGCATGTAGCACTTACACAAAAGAGCAGGGGAGCTGAATGAGGACAGGGGACACTGAACTCCTACTCCACAGGAGAGCCACTAGGACACAGCAGAGCAATGCATGGGATGAAACTAGTGGGCCTTGCTGGGTGTCCCACTTGCAAAGTGCATTAGACAGACACTACTCTGGTCATTCGCTGTTTCTGGAACCAAGACCTCATGCCTGGAACAGGACTTAACTCTGATGTAGAAGCCAGAAGATGGAAGCTTTGAGGAGAATCTAGTTTTGATGGAGAACGAACAGACCCTTGATATTCCCTCAGTGTTGATACACAGGGTCACCCTGTATCCACAGGCCTGCTTGCTGGCTCCATCCTGCCAGCAACCATCCCCAAGTTAGCTACCATGAGGCCACCCAGTCATTCTGGTGGCCCACCTAACCATCAGCTGCTCCAGGTCTCATCTCATCATGCAGTCTCAGAGCCAAGTCCCTGGTACTGTCAATTACAGAGCGTGGTACTGTGGGTATCAGCTGCCCTTTGCCCAAGGGAAGAGGAGGAGTTACCTTCTCCTAGAATCTCTCCTTTCTCCTCCAGTTCACAATACCTACCCATTCACCCACAGTATTTTCATGGATGACCACCTGCTTTCCTGTCCACAGGTTGTGCCCCTCTCTCCCCTGGGCTCAGCAGGGTTGGTGAGCACATGGTCACTCTAGTCAGCAAAACTGGAAGTCAGGATACTCTGTTCACTGCTAATTACAGAGATCAGCACTGACCCAGGACAGAGAGCATGGTTATGTATCATGCATGTTACACATTCCTGAATGCTCATCAACTGGGATTAACTTTAAGCACCTGTAATATGTAATTTATAACATGCATCACCCATCCTGAGGTCCTGGGCAATTTAATCATCAAGAGTTGAGGAAGCACTCACTCACAAAGTTTTAAAACATCATAAAAATGGCTGCAGCTGACTTCTCCAGTAAACGGTAAGGAAAGTGGTAATAAATATTACAGACCAAACTGAACAAGCCTGAGATCAGAAGGAAAGGGAGCAACAGTAAGTGTCCACATGGAGGATCGCTGGCAGGGAGGAGCTGCCCAGCAGCCCAGACCAGGGGAGGTGCTTACAGATGACACAGCCATGAGGACACATCGCCCAAAAATGCCACAGATGATGAGAATCAGTAGCAAAGCAAACAACTCAAGTTCTAAACGGGCCCCAGACTGGAACAGACCCCACTGAAGAGCCTGCCAAGGCGGGGAAGCAGGCCTTGGACCCTCAGTACTTTACGCCACTGGGAACCCACAGACGGAAATGAGGAGACAGCTGTGCAGCCCAGAGAACTGCCAGGTGCTGACAAGTGCTGACGAGTGAACGGGACAACAGGAGTCTGTGCCTTTGGGGACTGGGGGTGGGGGATGCAGGACAGTGCAGCCACTCTGGAACACAGTTTGACAGTTTCTTACAAAACTGAAAATCCTTCCCATACAACCCGGCAGTCAGGCTCCTTGGCAGTCACACAGATGAGCTGAGAATGTAGAGCCACAGAAAACCCTGGCTGTAGATGCTGGAAATCTGCCTTAACTAGCACTGTCCAAATGCAGAAGAACCCACGAGGCACATGGGCACTTGAGGCAGACTCTGACAAACAATGTGTTACAAGCTCTAAGGAGAAGAAGACGTGGCCTGGTCAACCATGGGAAGAGGTGAAAGAACTTTCAAGTGTGTGTGTGCGTGAATGCATGTGCCCTAGATTAATTTCTGAGGCTGTGATTAAAAGCTCTGAGCAATTCAGGAGGAAAGTGGGCTCACAACTCCAGGTTACAGTCCACAACTGCGGGGAAGTCAAGACAAAAACGCCAAGCAGCTACTCACATTACATCTCGTCAAGAGCAGAGAGAATTGCATCTTTCATGCTCTCCTGCTTAGTATGTGAATGGCTTCGGTTCTGCATTCCCAGGACTGCCTACCTAGGGAATGATGCCACTCACAATGGGCAGAGTCTCCCTACATCAATCAGTCCCTCATACACATGCCCACAGGCCAACCCAAAGGATTCAATGCCTCACTAAAACTCTTCCTACTTGACTTCAGGTTGTGTCAGCTGAAAATGAAAGCTCACCAGCCTACCATCTTAAAAGGCTACTATAAGACTCCACCTATATGATACTGTGTTTTGCAAAAGGCACCATTATGTGGACAGTAAAATGGCCAGTGGGGCCTGGAAATGGGGGAGAGAAGACTGAATAGGTAGAAAGGTTCCAGAACCTTTGAGGGGTACCACACTGTAATTACTTGAAACAATGATATAGTGGTAGTGTATACTCTTGGTATATGTTTGTCCAGACCTATACAATGCACTATACCAGGAGTCAGCCCTCATGTGAAGTAGAGTCTGGACAATGTTGAGTCTCGTGTGACCACAATTTGTATGAAATGTATCTTTAAGTGGGCTCCCTGGTATTGGGAACCCTGTGGATATATTTTTGGAACCATCCCACCATCAGACATGTTTGGGAGACACTGACTAGGATAATGGTGACAACTTGCCCAAAGAATCCCACATCCTCCAAGACCACTTCTCTCAGCCAAAGTTCTGAGCCCACAGAACCCCACAGAATCCCATACTGAATTCTTGAGCCCATGATGGCTTCCTTCAAAACCTGCTGTTAATCCAGGAAAGTACAAACTTTATCCAAAACTTTCTGGGTTACCAGAGAGCTAACAGAATAATGTTATGGAAGGAAAACAGCAAACCAATCAGTTCAAAGCCTTCCTGTACCAGGTTTGCTTTGACCTTGGGAGGGACAGTGCCACTGCTGACAGATACAAGAGACTCTTGAGGATTACCACAGAGCATAGAAAACCTCAGCCTGGTGAATACTTAAGTGACCCTTTAAACATAACCGCCTTACTGATAAGTACACTGAAGCACGAGGGGCCAGCCACAGTGATTTCAGGTCAGCCCACCAACTGTCATGGAGATTCCTATTTAGAGCAAAGTTCTTCCACATCCATTATCTTCAGTGCTCCTAAGCCATCTGTCTTCATGTTCTTTCTGTCTTAATCCCAATGGCCTTCCACTGAACCCTGTAGATGGTACCTGTCTTAGGGTTTCTATTCCTGCACAAACATCATGACCAAGAAGCAAGTTGGCGGGGGGGGGGGGGGGGGGGGGGGGGGAAGAGTTTATTCAGCTTACAGTTCCAAATTGCAGTTCAACACCAAAGGAAGTCAGGACTGGAACTCAAGCAGGTCAGGAGGCAGGAGCTGATGCTGAGGCCATGGAGAGAATGTTCCTTACTGGCTTGCTTCCCCTGGCTTGCTCAGCCTGCTTTCTTATAGAACCCAAGAATACTAGCACAGAAGTGGTACCACCCACAAGGGGCCCTCCCACCTTGATCACTAATTGAGAAAATGGCCCACAGCTAGATCTCATGGAGGCACTTCCCCAACTGAAGCTCTTTTCTCTGTGATAATGCCAGCCTGTGTCAAGTTGACACACAAACCAGGCAGTCCAGTACCCAACCTATAACAGCTCAAATCAAAGTATTCAGTTCTATTGTAGAATAAACAATGGAAATAGGACCGTGGGAGCTTGTTCAGAGTATGAAGCAGGGGTGACAGTTTTGGTAAGCCCTTTTCTCAAGAAGGGTCTTCTAATATGGAGGAAGACTTTCTCTTCAATCAAGGATGCAGTTTGGGGAAGAATATATAGTGTGGAAGGAGCAGGGAATCCTAGATGGCCAGTTACAGAAATCAACCCTGTCCATCAATGGAGTGACAGACATTGCCCTCACATCCAAATGACTAGTATAAATTTTGAACCTGGCATTTTTCCCTGGGCTAGGGGATGAGGTCTCACTTGTTTTGAGACACTGGGCAATATGTGAGTACAGCCCCCATTAGACCCACAAACACAACAGCAGCAGCCACCCCGAATCTGCTGTGTGCCATATAGGGTACCCTTGGGCTAGCTAAGTGCATTTCTGACTCCCAATTGCATTCAAGTTTCAATGTGTAAGGGGAGCCCTCTGCAGCTCAGAAAGTCTCCATGTTCATACTTTTGAGCCTGGCTAACATGCCATGGCACTTCCATTAGGAGAACACATTTGCCCTTCTAGACTGGGGAGACATCACTGTCCACCATACTCAAGATGGCAAAACAGACTTGACAGAGGTCATAAGCTCCAGGTATCTGCAGAAAATGGCTTCCCTCACTACCAAGGCTAGGGCTGATTCCCCCGCCCTAGGTGAAGTGGGAGGTCTGCCCTAGGAGCTCTGGATAGAACAGTGACAGGAGGATTACTACTGGCTTCTTGACCTTGAGTTCTGCATACCAGTGGGGGCTGGCAAGGCCCCGGAACACGTTAGCAACACGGAGCAGCTGCTTTGCTGTCCTGGGAACTCAGTCGCTGCCAGTGCCCAAGAGACACCCATTTCCCAGGAGCCCGAGAACAACTAGCAAATCCCATCCCCAGATTTAAAGGTCAAGACCACGATCAACATCATCTTCCTCTGAAGGACTTGTAATGATTCTATCAGACCACCTTTCTGGACAAAATTTCAGCAGATTGTTCAGTAGTCTCAGTAAGCCCTCTAGAAAGTTCACCTCCACACAGAAGCCTGCCGGGCTGGCTTCTCTGGACCACAAGAAGCTTCCATCAGCAGGCCTTCCTCTGTGGTAAACCTTGCCGAGGCACTTAGGGCACAGGACATGATTCAGGACAATACCTATCATATACAGCTCAGAGCGCATGCAGGCGGGGGTCCATGCCCTCTCCCCCCCCTTCAAGACTCACGTATGACAAAGGAATACACAACAAAGTACCCTCACACTTTAAGAACTTTTAAAAGTCATCGATGAGGTTTGTTAATGTATCAAAATGTCACCTGCTCAGTTCGAGCCATTAAAAATTATTAGCACGAGTATTAGGAAAAATAGTCATTAGAGTGCAGAAATATCCAGAGAAATACCAAGCAGATACAGACATCACCTTGGAGGTGCCCTGCCAGTCCTCGTCTCCCGTGTCAGGCCTTCAGCCAAAGCCCTGAATCCTAGCACACACATGATGATGGGTCTTGGTGGAAAACCAAATTTAGGGAAAACCCCTGAAAAAAATTAGTTAGCAATCCCAGGGGACATAATAGAAATTATCTTCAAACATGAGATGCTTGCAGAATGCAAAAGTCCTATTTGTAACTTCTGATGTTTACAATCGTGTCTTCCCAATCTGAAAACCAATGTAATTCCTCTCTGCTATTTGGGAGGCAGTGAGATCCTTGGTAATCAGCAGCCCAGGGTCGTACATGTTCATTGCTTCTTGCATCCCTCAGGTCCAAGAGGGACTTCCTGCTGAACGCTCTTATTAAGTGGAGAGCGAGCCTTCTGAGTTATCTGAAAACCGAAGGCAGTTGATCAAAATGTATTGGAGACAACAGAACCAGGAAGTAAGGTAATGAAGTCATTGCTTTGGTGGATGCCGCCCAAATTCTGACCTTTTATAATGTGGTAAAAACAAAGGGGTGAACTGAGGTAACTACAGGAACTTCTAACAAATGCAGCAGAGTTAGGTCTGTGGGGAAATGGTGATGAAAACATTTAAGGGTTTGGGGAACCTGACAAGGAGGAGGAAGCTAAACACTAAACACAAGACAGAGCTCCCCTTTCATGACTGACACCAGAGTTCCAGCACCTCTGAGTGGCAGAGGCTGTGCCCTGTCAGACCTCAACAGGCCACAGGCTAGCGAGGAGCACTCCAGCAGCCAGAAACCTGGTGCTATGTGAATCTAAGACTCCAAGCTAAATCAATCCCTGGGCCCATCTGACATGGTAAAGGTATTCAGATTAAGCATTACATTGTATTGTTTACACCCACCAAGGTGCAAATATATCTACCAGATGAACAAGAGAATCTCTGTGTCAAACTGATAAAGGACTAACTAATCCTACCCATAGCCTTATTCTAAAAAAGCAACTGCTAAATGTAAACACTGGCTGTTGTTCTTGTGCTGCCGAAAGTCCTTCAGTTCTTACCTGAAAATGAAGTACCACATGGCCTGGGCATGTATGCAGCTCAGTGACAGAGAGCTTGTCTACCAGGCACAAGGCCCTGAGTTCAATCCCCAGTACTGGGATAAACTGTACGCATAAATGATATTTACATACACAGGTGGCACAGGGCAGTAAAATACCCAACTGAGTAGTTTAAAATAAGTGGAATCACATTTTTCTAGTAGTCTCCCATATTGCTTATTGGGCCATGTGTGTAGCAGCCCACAAGAAGCCAAGAATGTCTTTCTCTAAGGGACAGTTCTGCCTTTCACAGGAGCGGCACCAACATGCATCTAAATCCCAGTGTCTGTTCCTTTGAGTCTTTCGGCCGGAAGGCGAAGGGGCTCAGGCCTGGGGCCTAGCAAGCCATCTCCGACCAACCCAGGCCTCCCGGGGTGTTCCTTCTATGCACACTCAGTTTCAGTGTAAGTAAACAAGTCTCACTGTCTTCGGAAATCATTTCCACTAGCAATTTGCACTCTCCAACAACAAATGGGCTTGTGTGTGGTTATTCTTGCCAAATTGTAAACGCTAGAGTTCTATGAATCAGGTCTACAAGTCCTCCCTACTGTTGAGAAAAAGGAGGGATTCCATGAGGGAAGGAGTGGGAGGGGCCTGTAATCTGGGACATAAGCCATGCTCTCCTGAAGGAATTGTTCCATCCCACAAAGGCATGGCCACCTCTGAGAGAGCACCTAAACCAGCCCAGAAAAGCTGTGGCTGAGACAGGTGCATTTGGGTGCTGCAGGTATGAACGGACGGATGCAGGATGATGGAAGGGCATTATCTAATCTAACTGTGAAAAATATTTTTATTGCTCTGGGAATAGTCACTGTTAACTGAATGCAACAACAAAAAGGGGGGAAAAGAGCATGCGGGCCCGAGGGGATTACCAAATCAATTAACAAGTAATTCAGGAACTAATTTCTATATTGCCTCTTAGCACAAAATTGTATCTTTAATTTCTCCTGCAATAAGCATCCCTGTGATGGTCCTAACACACACTGCCGCTGTAAATGAGTTTACAAGTATCTCTTTTTGATTGGCTATACAGCATTATTTCTTCACAGTTCAATGCTACTGCAGCCAAGTGCTCTGAAATATTTAATTACGCTGGTAGCTACCAGTTACCAATTTGCAAGACCCACAGTGAGTACAGTACATTTTAGAAAACTAGTAATCAGCTAATTAAAACCACAGCGAATTCCAGCTACTCCAATTACCAACAACGGCTGTTGGATACACTCAGAGGCTTTGCTTTAGGGGAAGGAGTCCTCAGGACTAGCTGTACCTGGATAGAACATGGATGCCATACAGCCAAGGCTGCTCCTGACACAGAGAGCTGCACAGCTGTTCTGGGTACCATTCTGTACCTAAGGCTTTAACATACAGTAACTGGTGAGAAGTTGCAGTGCTGGCTTTAGCAGGTTTGGAGAATAAGCACACTGGGTTTGAATCCCACAAGGTGAAATTTGGCTTGCTCATCTGTTAAATCTAGGATGAATGGCATGGCATGCCACCTCGGGGCTGCTGAGGGGACTAAGAAGCTTGCCTGATAAACACACACAGACAAGAGGGTGAGCTCTGCTATGAGAAGCAGGTCTTCTGTGTGCTTATTTATTTCCTTCTTCAACATGTAGGAGGTTTAAAGAAAATAGCCAGCGACAATGCTAACGAAATCTGGCTTATGACAAGACACATTGTTTATATATGTCCTTAGATGAACATGGGACAAAGAACCAGCCCCTGGTATTTTCTGTAGACAGAGCTCTGTAAGGATGGATGCCTAATCTGCCCTGCTGAGAGCTTTGTTCATTCTATCCTTCCTGGAGCTCAGTTTCCCTAAATGCAAAATGGGTAACTTTTCCATTTTCAAAGCAGCTATTTACTGTTCTCTAAGATTTACAGCTTGTCTGCCTGGGGTGTCTTAAAAACATCCGCATGTATCTTTGGAGGACAGGCTCTGTCTCCCCTGCTAGAAACGTGCCCGCCCTCAGGAGCTCTTCAAGAGCTATCAGAAGGTCCGAGATGGCTGAGCAAACGTTCCTGACACTGGGTCAAGACTGTGAATGGCAGAAAGACTGGAGAACTGTATTAAGTACAGGCGGTGAGGTGCGCACAGCAAAGGCCTGGGAAGAGGGGGTCAAACATTGGGTTGGATTATGGGGTCAAAGTTGACCAGGCCTCTGGATCCCTAACATCACATTGGTTTTGAAAGCTGTGTGAGAGGTTTGCAAAATGCTTGCGCTGGAGGAATTGAGGATGACAGACAGGACTACCAGTGAGGGCTCTTCCCAATGTTCTAAGAGGCAGATTATTTCCAAACAAAAGACTGAGTTTTTTAACATTTATTCCGTCTCAGGTCAACCTCTGTGTTTTCCTAAACTCCAGTGCCCAGCCATCCTTTTATACTGTAACTTTTACAAACAGCTTATGGTTTTTATTTTAAATTTCTTACTACACAGTTGTCCCATCTCCAAGGAGGCTCCAAAGCAGCCACTGGATGGCTTTTTCCCTTCTTTCTTCCCACACTTACTGTGACCATGCTTCCCCACGCTCTGCCCTCCCTAACTCGCTCTCCTTCCACATGGCTGCCCGCCCACCATGTCTGCCCTCCACGCCACCTCCAACAGCATGGCTTCTAGTCTTTCCTCCGTTCTTCTCTGAGCAGCCTCTGAGACAAACAGCTCAATTGCCCTAGGGTGTCTTAAAAATATCCTCACATATCTTTTGAGTCCATTCTCAAATTCCTTTATTAATGAGACAAACCCCAAGAGAGGACACTGATTTCCTCAGTATCAACTGGTATACCAGATGGGACTCCCCAAATTCCGGTTACAGTATCGGAGACATCTTGGCATGTGTATATTCCAGTATCTGCCCTGCTATTTATAAACTTTAAGCAATTTTCTATAGAACAACAAAGTGGGTAGTGGAGACTGAATATTCATATAGTATTTTAGCAAGGAAGCCATAGGCTAATATCATTAAAATCTGTGGGTTTAATGTTTAAACGTTCCTTAAGCAAAATGATGGGCACAAAGACATTTATTTAGAGACAAATTTTCCAAATGAGTTCTAAGAAATAGGAAAGACTGAAAGAAACCAGTTGTTTGAGATGATTTCTGGGCCACTGACAAAGGCTTTTATTCTTTGAAGAATAGACAGAGAATGGCCTCTTGTGTAATCCAGATATAGCACCTTATATACATGAAACACAGTTAAATATAGAGAATGATGGGTTAAAAATTAGACCGCTTCTAAAGAGTAACAATGTATAGCACAGCTTCTTCAAGGTTAACGTATCCTTTGACAAGAATTTAAAATTCATTTTAAGGGAAGAAAAAAACATTCGCGCCATCAACTTACACATTTTTCACCACTACCATCACAGCTGTCACCGTTGTGAAGTTGTCACCTCCACAACTCCACCACCATCACCGCTGCTTCACCATCCTCTCCACCACCATCACAACCTCTTCACTAAGACCACCTCTACACCACCAACAGCCTCACCTTTACTAAAACCACTCCACTCCCACCTGTGCCGTCACCACCACCACCATCATCAAAGTCAGTAAGACCATTTCCACCATCACCGTCACTGCCGCTTCCACCATTACCACCCTCACTGAATCCTCCGTCGTGTCCTCCTTGATCTGTAGACACCAATGGAGACAGCATTCCATCATGAGTACACACAGGAGGAAGGAGAAAGAAGACCCCACTATTCAACAAGGTGTGGGGGGGAAGAACAGGGAAGATACTGCATCTCATCAGTCGTCAGTACACCTCCTGGAATAGGCTTTGAGCCTCAAAGGCGACAAGCCCCAGGAAACCTCACGTACCTAGATAAGGGAAACCCAAAGCATGGAGCCTGGCCCTGCACCATCAGCATCACCTGGCAAACGGATGCTCAACTTACAGTCTCAACCTTGACTCAGCCCCTCCACCTCAGGTAATGCTATAGGAGCTCATGGGGTTTACATACTGCACAGCTCCCACACAAGACAGTCACTGGCCGCCTTGAGCAGAGTATCCTGTGAGCTGGATGGGACGTGCAGCTGGGAAGACTTGCTGAAGGCATGCTGTCGGGCCGTGAGGCTTGATGCCAGTTTCTCCACTTGTTAGTGCTGCAGACTCAGTCCCCCAGGGCCTTGGACTCCATTTGTAACAGGGCCCAGGCTGGTAGAAATTAAGTGGGTTCTGAATGAAAGCAGTAAGATGCTCTAACACATTAGAAGCCCCTCGCATGCATAGGGCACACTCAGCTCATCACTGCCAGCGCCCCACCACAGATCACACTCAGGAGCGCCAGGCACTTGGCCAATGCTGATGTGCCATACATAGAGGCCGGAGTAAGTATGGCGGCAGGTGAGGATCTGGTGTGATGCGAGAGGATTCCAGGATGAGAACCGCTTAGTGTTTCTGTCTTCCCTAGTCTACAAATAATTCTGATTCTTGGGACTTCAAAGGAAATGAAGAAACCTAGGAAAATATTTCTTCCGTGTCAATTTTAAATCACACCAACCTTCTCCCTATATAATTACAGCTGTCAGTGTTGGCATCAAGGGAAAGTGGTGTCCTTGGCTTTAAAATGTGGCCATTAGGGGCTCAGTTAAAAATAAATTCTCTTCCTGAGATGGAGGACCGAAAAATGTGCTTTTGCTCCAACCTGATAAGAATGTCACTGTGTGATGCCTTTCTTGAAAAGCCTAGGACACCACTGAGGACTTCCTCAGATGTCCCCTTCTCAGCGGAACAGGTCCACAGGGCAATCCTGTCAGTGTGGTGGGGCAGTCTACTGAGGAGCGCAAGCAGGAGCTCTGTGGCCAGTGCTGCCACTGCTTTAAGCAGAGAGAAACAGCGTCAGTACCACAGTGAGGGTGTGATATCTGCCTGGCAAGTAGTTGATGTCTCCGTTTACACCAGTCTACAAACAGCCCTGATATTAGGTATGTAAACAATCCTATACAAACATTTCCCAAACTTCCATTTTGCAAATGAGGAACTATCAGAGCGTGGTGCAGATACCCCAACCATCTTTGGGGTATCCAGTCTGAGAGTCAAGCCATACACCCCAGGGGACTCACTGCTGCTCTTTCCAAACAAGGGTTTTTGAGACAGAGCAGAGGGACCCCTTTCACCCTGAGGCATGGGGACAGGAATTAAGCAGGCGGGACAATGCCAGATGCCATACTTGAAGCTAAATACCCTTGGAAAGGAAAGTCACAACACAATGGAAATGCCTTCGTATGACTGCGAAGATTTAAAAAAAAATTGAATTTAATGTTTTAACTTTTACTAAGGCTCTCATGTAAACACTCTTCAATTTTCTTTTCTGTGAATAATCCAAACCCTCAGGAATGGACCATCTAATAGGCTCCTCCCTTATCAGGGCAGCCTTGGAAGGTGAGCTGCCAGCTGGTCAAGTGCCCCTGCGGCAGCCTGGATGTTTGAGAAACCTCTCAGTCTGAGGCACCCCAGCATCTACAGAGGGCAGTTACAGCCACAGGGGAAGGCATACTCCCATGAGAACCACTAGCCTTTACGATCAGTATGACTGTTAGCCCTCTCTTATTCTCTGTCCACCAGAGGGGGAGCACTTCCCCTGATGGCCCAGAAGGTGGCCTTGGTCATGCCCACCCCCTGGCCACATAACCAGGCTATTCAGTTCACAGTCCTTGTCCCAAGAGGCAGCCTCTTGCACTGAAATACTCTGGCCCATAAATAGCTTCTCCAGAATGGTCTATCTTTGTACTGGCAGGTAACAGGCACATCAGGGCCACCAAGTAACAGGACAACAGCCTGTGACAATATACGATGCTTAATCTTCTCTGTCAATCTGCCTGGATTTGGAGTCACCCAGGAGACATACCCCTGGGTGAGTGTGTGAGGACATTTCCAAGGAGAACTCCTGCTGCAAAGAAAAGCCATACTGAACATGGGCAATGCCACCCTACGGGTAAAAACGCCACACATAACATAAAGGGAAAGAGGATGGGGGTTGAGTGCCAGCCTCTGTCTCTCTTAGTTTGCAGACCGTGGGTACAATGTGACCAGCTGACCCACACTCCTGCCATGATGGACCACAACCTGGAACTACAGCCAAAATCAGTGACCCTTCCTTCCCATAGGTCCTCTGTAGGCATTTTGTCACAGTCATAATACAAGTAACCAATACTCTGCAGTACTGTCAGGTTACAGCTCCCCAGCACTCAAGCCTCTGCACAGAGTAAGAAGTTGGGGGACTCCTATATGTCAAGACTAGGGTGAACACTGCTCTGAGAGCAAAAACCCCACCCCCACTTTAGGGCACATCACAGCTGGAGAGCTGTGGCTCCCTAACCACAGCACAGACGTAGGGCGAAGACCCAAAGCCCTGGAAACTGCCTGGAGAAACCAAGAGTAGCGTGCGCGTGCGTTCCGGCAGGAGGGTTGGGGTTCTCTCCACACCTCCTTAGGGTTCTTCAGTCGAGGTTAGACCCTCTCGAAATATCAAAACCTCAGGCCAAATTAGAAGCCCTGGGCTTCTAAAAAGCAGAAGGCAGAAACAGTGCAAAACCTCCAAGCAAGGACTCCAAGCAAAGCAGAGCCTGGCCTGTGGGAACCCTGCTCTGACAAGACAGGGTCTTCACTGGGACCTGATTTCAACAGTTAAGCAATCCTGGCAAGGCAGGCTCCCAGGGTGGGGCTCTGAGCCTATCCACTTGCAGCTGGCCCGCATGGAGAGTGAAGAAAAAAATTCCCCAGAAGCCAGTTAAGCAGAAACAATCGTTTTCAGGTTTGGAATCTCTAAGACCTGTTTGTGCTGTGGACACCAGTGGAATCCACGTTCAGTTGTGGAAGTGTGATGGGACACTGAAACCTCGAGCCTGCTCTCGTGTGTGTGTGTGTGTGTGTGTGTGTGTGTGTGTGTGTGTGTGTGTGTGTGAGTGAGAGAGAGAGAGAGAGAGAGAGAGAGAGAGAGAGAGCGAGCACGCACACACTCCTGTCATCTCCGACTCCCAGCGTGAGCATTAGGTCCTGGCTCGGAGTCCACGGAAGGGGAGGAGGCTGAGGCTTAGGGCTATGTATCTGCACTCAAATATAGAGATTAAAAAATGCTAAAGAGAAAGAAGAAAAGAGTACACAGCTGCCGTCCCCCAAACAGACCTCCCATCTGCCACCCACGATTTGCATGTCACCTTCTCCGGGCTCATTTGTACTTCATTAACTGCCATTGACTTAACAAGATTTATGCAAATGACACCATAGGAGCCCCCTAACTCCCACTGCAATCAAGTGATTATGTATGTACAACTTGCCACAGCGATGAAAAATTAATACGTGACAAGCCCACTGGCCGCTGAGCTGGGCCGCTGGCTTTTATTTTCCTCGCTTTGCTTTTTTCAATTCCACTCAAATAGACCTTATATTAGTAAGAAAGGAAACGGGGCTCTCTACATCCATCCGCTCTGGGTAGCCAGACAGGACAAAAGAAGACTTGGGCCCAGATCCTGAAGAAATGAAATTAAAGTCTAGGAAACAATTCCTTATTCTTGACGAACCTTAGCATGGGGGAAGAGAGAAATAGTCCTGAGGGATGGTGACCTGGTGACTGACTTGTAACAAGCTAAACAGGAGGAAGGCAGTACACGGGCAACCAGTCCGGTCATGAGGTCATAGGGCGTGCACTGCCCCATTCAATTCACAAGTACTCGTGCAATTCCCATGAAGGAGCAGAAGTGACCCGAATACCAAGTGCTCAAGCACAGGAGCTTTGCAGTGACTCCTCCCTCCACCCTGAGGCCAGGGCTCTTCTAGTCTTTACCAAAATTCACTGAAGGCCAAGGACTCTTGGCTTGTGAGAGAGGGACACAGGCAGGGCGGTGTTTCCCCTGAGGACAGATCCACACTCCCCCGTATCCCTGAAGGAGCACAGCCTTAGACATACTCTACACGGTACACGATACCTTTGTGTGAGGTGAGGGTTCTCATGGCTGATTTAACACATGTAAAACTTGGGGCTGAAGAAATGGCTTAGCGGTTTACACCGCTTAATACTCTTGCAGAGGACCCAAGTCTGGTGTCCTGCACCCACATGTGGTGGCTCCCAGCGAGCTGGAACTCTAGTGCCAGGGGATCCACTGCCTCCTTCTGGCCTCTGTGGGTACTGCATGCACATGGCGCTCATAAACTCACACAGGCACACCCCCATAAAAACAATGTTCAAAACTGTAACTTTGCTTTAGAGGGTTCCTGCCACCGAGTAGCACAGATGTGAGGTGCCTAGCTGGCTAGCCCTGAATATTTACCGTTTGTGAATATTCACCCTGTTTGTGGTTAACTTAAGATCAACATAACCTAGTGGCCCCTACTCTGCTAGAGGTTAAACAGGATTCTACAGAAAAAGACATATAGATAACAAGCTCTTATTTAAATGTTCATTTATTCAAGGAATTCACCAGTGGGTTTTCTAGAACATTCTAGGCAGGTAGTGCCCCTTTCAGGCATTGCCCTCTGCTGTGTGAGGTCACCACAGCAGAGAGAGGGCTGCAAGGGGTGTAGCTACTCTTCCTTGATCCACACTTTGAAAATTCAGGCATACACAGCATGGAGCACTATAACCCAGACCACTATAAGCTGCACCTTACTCCACAGAAAGGGTGGGGTACCTGGAACACCACAGACAAAAAGCCTGCAGGCTGAACGGAATATGAACATCCTCTATGGGGAGTCTAGGTGTGGTACCTGAGCATCGGCTAAAGTGGGACCATGGGGCTGGGAGCAGACCTGGTAGGAGTTAGTCCCTGGGCCCTCACTGTGGACACCTAGTGGAGGAAATCAAATGCTCCCTCCTCCCAGGAGTCCCAAGGAAACCACGATTAACATTTCAACAAGAGTATTACTGAACATTCAGGACAGAAAAGCTTCCCAAGGGATGGATGTAAAGCACTCACTTTACACCAGCTGGTCACATCCTCGCTTTGCAAACTCAAAGTTGGGTTGGGAAGCTGACCCTGTCCAAAGATGAGCAGGGAACAGATTAAGTGAGGCTCCAATTACACCAGGGCCTGGTTGGCTCCCCAGAAGTTTCCGGTTGGGACAGTGAGCCCCCCTCAGGCTGAGAGTGGACAGGACGGGAAGGTGATGGACATTAAGAAGCAATCCTCTTCAATGCCCCAGCTCTGGTTCTTACATGAAGAATAGCTGTGTAATTTTATGACTCTACAGGAGACAACTTGCGCAGAAATCATACAATAAAATGGCCTTATGTAGAGTTATATTATAATAAATAATCAAATTGAGGAATCAGCTATGTTCACGGCCCTCAGAAGTAATGAGCCTGTTTATAAGGAAAATACCGCCCATCACTAGGAAGGTTTCTTGCCTTGTTTGTAAACACATGGAAGGTGAAAATTTTTCTTCATGGTGCTGCAAAAGCTGGCTCCTAACTTTGTCACCTAGTATGGCAAGGGTGGTCCTATGCAGACGCCTAACAGCCTCGGCTAGCACTTCTAGCCCCCTTCCTCTGGGCCAATGGCTCACACCGCCCCACGGGCGAATGTTGCCCACGGGGCACTTTGGTCTGCAGCAGAGCGGAGTGCAGCAGTGCAGTCTTGGCTTCTCAGAAATCCCCTGCGGCGGCTCCTCAGCTTTCCCATCTTCCACCTGAAATGCTCCTCCCGCTCCTCACGAGGGCTGCAGTCATTAGCTGCAAACAGGTGAAACCTGCACTGCACACGTGAGTCCACTGTATTTGCATCAATACTTTCCCCCTCCCTCGAGGCAACCAGTGCCCATGCGCACAGACCAAGGGAAGCCGGGAGGAAGCTGCGGAAGAGGCAGCGGATGCCCTAGATCACCCAGAGCTCCCAATGGGCCACCAGCGTCACCCATCGAAGGCAGAGCTGTGTCCTACCCACAGATTTACCACCCCCACCCAAACAGAATAGAGTCTAAATCAATTGGCTTTCTTTATCAACCAAAAAGATGACATTTCGAGAGCCGCTGAGCTGGGTTGAACTCTTTATTCTTATTGTTTCGGAAATGAAGCGGCAAAAGACGTCACACACGAATTCCAGTGTGTCTTGCTAGAGACGTGAAGTAATTTAGGACCTGGTTTCCGGGCTAATGAAAACCCATTTCAGGCTAGCAACATTGGCCAAAACAAATGCTTGAATTCAAGTCCTGTTGTGTAATGGGGAAGTTTAATTAAGGCCCCACATTACAGCTGTAAATGTTCCTGTGTATAATAAGGTCTAAATGAAACTGAACCTAATCAAAGTTACAATCCCTTCATTAGCAAATTACAAACAAGAGCGCACAGCTGACACGCCAGCTAGGATTATTACAACTAATTGCCTCGTTGTTACAGACCGGCCTGAAACAGTGTTCAGATGTCCGTCTGCAAGAGCAAATTAGGGCCACGTCAGGCTATTCCTGTGATCACAAGGGGTTCTTCTACAGTGATCTGATTTACCCCTGTCGCCTGGCGGCCAGCGGCCCAATCAAAGCTATGCTACAAAGGCAGCCTTTGAAGCCAGTGCGGCATGGAAACACACTCCATATGCAGGCGGGCAGACCGCACTTCATTAGGGCTGCTGTCGCATTCCCCCTTCTTATTCTAATGATCCCATTTTAATACTCACAGGAACCCCTTCTAATTGATGTCAAGTGAGTGACTTCTACATTCATCAACAGAGCACATCAAACAAACCCTGGTGCTCCAGCCAGCAGCATCCCAGGCTGCACCGAGGTGTGTCTCCAGCGAGGCGGGGAAGGGGACAAGTGTACCTGTTTAATTGGGATGGCTCGCCCGCTCCCGATGCTGTCCGCGCGGCTCTCCAGGCCTTTCTTCTCTTTGTCTGGGTCGCTCCCTTTCCTAGACTGAAAAGCAAAAAAAGTAAAGTTAGCATTTGGGCGAGGGTTGTGGCTGCCAGACGGGTCTTGCCCCTCTGCGCGGAGCTCCTGCCAACAGGATTGAGGACCGCCACCCCCAGCAGTTCATCCGCACTGACTCATCATTCCAAAGAGAATTTTCTAAACTTTCCCCCTGACTTTTCTACTGCGAAATTATCTTTTAATTCTTTTTTAAAGAGTTCAAAATGCAATTACTAGAAACCAATGGACCATCCAGGAAAGCAACGCCCAGCGAGAAAACACACTCTAGAGCTGCAGTGCGCATGGCTGAGGAGAGAGGGGGCCTCGAAGGTTATCTGGAAGCCCCTCCACAGAACAGTGTGGATTAAATTAATGTCTGCATGATTTAGAAAAGTCTATTAGCCACGCAGCAGTGTGGCTTACTGGTATGCCTCCATGCACCGTTTTAAGGGGCAAGCAATGTTTCCTTTTACTGCTTCTGGCCGGTTAGAAAACTGATTTCAAAGTTAGAGCAGTCTCCTGTGCAATGGAAGGATAACAGAGGCAAAAACTGAAAATCTTTCTGACAAAACGTCAATATTCGGGGAGCAATGAGCAACGGCTTGTTTGCCAGGTTCCTGAGCCAAGCATCTTGGAAGGGTTGTTGACGCTGCTGCTGTGTGAACTGCCCAGTGGCTGGCAGATGTCGGGAGGAGGGCACCTGGGGAAAGCCGCGGAACGCCAGCCACCGGTCACCGACGCCCCGGCTCCTGCTGGCATGAGCAAGCGTAAGCACGGTGATTGTCTGACAGATTTATTTTATTATGAGAGAAAGATCTGAGACTCGTCCTCCTTAATAACAGTGCTGACAAGTGACAACTTCACTCCATTACTTTTCAATGGGAACATTACTCACGCAATATTGAAAATGGAGAAACATTTTCCTGTGCTTTTCAAATCTGAGATGATATATGGAACAGAGAGACTCGGTGGTGTCCGGTACTGCTAGGAGCAGCTAATGAAATTCAGATTCAAAAGGATGTGGGAGGAAACGGAGGACCCTTCTAAAACAGCATCCAAAAGGATAAGGCTCTGGGATTTAATAAAAGCAAAGCCTGATGGGACAGCTTACTGCCAAAATTTAGTTGGAAGACAGAGGGGAAGGTGCTTGTGACATCGACTGGGCTGGGGCACTGCAGGGCGCTGACTTTGCCCCAGGGCAGTGCACACGAGAAAGCACACCCGTAGCGATTTCAGCAGCTTCTGCATTTGTCCGTGGCTCCTTAGTGCCCCATGCCGCTGCCCTCACCGTGAATCCCAGATCTGTCATAGAAGCCCCTTCGCTCTCTACTCCTCAGTCACTGACAACGCACGACAGGACCGCACACAGTCAGCTCTCTGCTCCACAGGTCAGTCTGTGGGCAGGTAGGCACAGGAAGGCTCCAATCAGAAAATTAAGTTCCAAAGCTTGTAGATGACAACATTTCAGGGAAATTCTGGATCAATAAAGAGCATTAAAGGCATTTTGGGAACCTTATCATCTCTAAATACCTAAATTCGAAAATTAATCTTCATTATTCTCCATTAAGTAGGATAATTAACAAAACAAACATTAAAAAAAAAATGAACATTTTCCTGGAGGCGGCGCATCTGTCCTCGGTTGCTGATCTCAGAGCAGAATTCTGAATTCCACAGAAGCAGGAAGCAGCAGCCAGTGCTGTACACAGCTCCAAAGTCGTAAAGAGACAGAAGCCTTATTTCACACAATCATATGCTCAGAGACAAGTGAGAAACTCAGCGTATTCATTGGAAAAAAAAAATCCACAATGATACAATTTTCAGTGGAAAGTGCCATAAAACTAAAGGAGATCTCTGACAGGCTGCTGAGCAGAAGTGTCTGCTGCCCACGACAGGCCGACCCAAGAACAACTAAACCACAACCAATCCAGCAGGTATGACACCCTGCACCTCGTCATCCCTAGGGAGGATTCCCTGCATTCCTGCCCAGACTGAAAGACTTCAGTGGTCTACATCCTCCCACCGCCGCTGCCAAAACTGTTGCCTAGGAGCTGCTGACAGCCCTTGGTGTCTATTGCTGTGTCCAGCCTACGCATTCCTCAGAACCAGTTTTATCACACCCACTGAGGGCAGGAGACTTCAGGCCAACCACTTCAAGCTCAGAATGACTGCTGCGTACCTAACACTGAAGACAGAGGGGAGGGAAGGGACAGATTATCTACTTCGTTTAAAAAATGGTTAGCTCCCTCTATGTAAGACACAAAGTCACAGAGGCAGCCAGTCCCTTGCACATTTAGCAGGGAATCGCCGCTGGCATCCCTGCCCATCAAACAGAGCCTGCTCCTCACTTCCAGCCAGTAGGCTGGAGCAGACGGAACACGCCATGCCAGGCGTTGGGGCTCCTGTTCTCCGTGAGACACTGAGTGTCAATCCTTTTATACTATGGATTTCATTGTGCCTTTTCCTCCTGTGAGCTTTGCTGAGTTAGGTACAGGTTCTGTGTAATCCTTGGGTACTGGGAAGCTAGGCTGTGTTTAATGGTATCAGCATCCCATGGCAAGTTTTTTATGTGGTTTTAAAAATGCCACATAGAGACACAATTCTTTAAAAGCTTGTAAAGAGATAAAGCAACACCATACAGAACTTAAGAAGCCTTGCTAGCTTAATACCCCCAAATGCAGACAGCACATATCGACCCACCCAGGTAAATGACCATCCCTGGAACAGGCAGGGGAATGGATAAGGTAGTTCAGAATTTCACTGAGGAATATTTTAAAATATTATTCCATGAAACATTCTAACCACATGTAAACCAGGCTGCTAAATGAGCTGTGCGCCCACAAATTGAATATTTCTAAAGTAGGCACCCAATGGGAGTCATCTTCTAATCTTTCATTTCTCAAAGCCATGACCTTACATTAAAAAAAATTAACAAAACACAATACAAGTTAAATTCTCATTGGTAAGGCAAAACTGCCACTGCTAAGTAATTTATAACCTGCTACAAATGGAATGATTTGGTTAATGTAATTTCATACAAAATGCATGGGATTTATTTGTTTAAAACTCGTATGTTTGCAAATAAAAACATCTAGAGAGCAGAAGATCTTGTCCCTGTGTGGCACACACCACTTTAAAAGGCATGTGTGGACAGGCTAAGTACTATGTGTATACGGGTTAGCTAAGTGGACAGAGCCCAGCAGCTGTCTATCTACATTCTGGGTTGTGGGAGGAGCTAACTAAGATGGCTTGCATCCAGGACGGCTCAATGGCATGTACACTTTGACAATGTTAGTCAGAAGTCACCCACATCAACAGGAATGAAGACTCTGAAAACTGGACACAGTTAAAGACAGGAGCAGACTGTTACCTATTAAAATCTGGCTTCTTAATTGCTTAGATTTCAGAATCACTTCACCTCCTTTTCATTGCTGGTATAACACTGACATCTAGTGGAGTCAGTGTTTCTAAGTCCTTTAACTCAAAGTGTTCCCCACGGCCTTCACCACCACTCTGCCCAAGGCCAAAGCCAAGCCTGAGAAGAAGCAACACACTAGACTTTCAGGAATTTCAGAGAGTTCATCCTGCAGTGCCACAGCACAAAACCACAGCAGCACCAGATTATTGCAGGACTCCAGATTTCTATTCCATGAACACTAGCTGGGAAACTGGGTTCAACTTTTTCTCTCTTCTGACATTAAAGAGGCGGACGGCAAAGGCAGCATTCTAAGACACCTCCGTGATTACGCTGCAGTTCACAGGGCACTTCAGTCACTGTTCTCAACAGCCCCTTGCACACACCCTGTAAGGCCTGGAGCACTGTGGCTTCCTGGCTTCTCTGTTCTTCTTTCACTGTGGCCATTTCCTAGACACTGAGTAGAGCCAGGGCTTTGAAGACCAACTATTAGCAAACCTATTTCGCTCCATCCCTCTGCCTCCCCCACCTCCTTCAGATCTTAAAATTGAGATCCTTAGAAGGTCATGTGAGTTATCACCCAGGCCCCAGGGTCTTTTTGGATAGAGGAAACAGAACCACCCTATTACTAGCTCTATATAAAGCAGTATGTCCTGGCTTTCATATGCCAGAAACCAAAGTTACTTTGCACTGATTGGTGCTAGGCAAGAACCTAGCTAGGCGTCCTCTGCATGGCCATCCTTGTAGCATGGATACAGAAGGTTCTCATCCACCAAACCAGTACATCCTTGGATCTCAATGTCTAAAGACAGCTGTGACAACTGTTTTTTGTTGTTGTTTGTTTGTTTTTTAAGGGGGAAGCCAAGTCACAAATGAATGAGCAGCCTGTTTTGGGAGGTGACATCTCTTTAACCATCTATCCTACTCTGGACATCAGCGACAGACTGATGGTGGATGTGACTGTTGTGGTATGTCTAAGAAACTGTATGGCGCACCACCTTGCATCTGTGTACTACTTGCACACGTTAGACCCTTGCCTGCACCGTACAGAAGCCAGAACGACCCCAGCAGACCTACCCCGCAGTCCCACCTACAGCCTCTGCTGAATACCACTGGTGTCCATGTTCCAGACTTCAACAGCAGTGAGAATAACATACATTTGGCTGCTATAGCTCCTCCGCCCCTCTAGAGTTTTCTTAATAGTCCCACGCAGACTAGCTCCTGCTCCCAGATCACAGAGGTTCAGTGATTTGTGTAAGGCCAAATAGTGCCATCAGCAGTGTCTGTTAGCTGTACCATACAGGACAGCGAAGGAAAGAATGGGATGCCTCAGAGGGGACCTGCTATCATCAGCAGACTGAGCATGAGTGACTTCACCATGAAGACAGCCACAGACATGTGAGGAAAGAGTGAGGCGCCCACACCTGGCAGGTACCTACCTGGCAGCACTAAGTGAGCATTTTCAAATGACGGCACCAGGGTGGACAATGAACTTCTAGCTACTCTGGGAGACTTTAGGAAGATAACAATAAGATGCTTCCTTGTGACTGAGTCAGTAGCATTCAACCAAATCCAGGGGCCAAAGGATTTGCCTGGGGTTTATTCAAAGATGAAATATTACAGAGCTGGCCAGAGAAAGACTTCCTGAAACCATACCATAGTACCTCTGGGCTCAACTACAAAGCCATCCATGATTAACTGGTGATATCTGCTGGACATAAGAAGCATAAAACAGTATGGTTCCCTTTTCTGTATTCAGGGAACACCTGTACCCAATGGCTCAAAAGCTTGGAAACTGCACACATGTGGCCCTCCCTTAGACTCAGAGTTTCTAAACCAAAGTTAAGATTTCCAAACCAGGATACTTCCTAGAGGGCTCTGAGGAAAACCCAAGAGAAGCCCACGGCAGGAATCCCTAGAAACCCTAGAGAGAGAGAAATGGGGTTTGCTATACTGACGGGCAGGCAAATCCTACGTGCCCACCTCTGGAGCCAGTTCTCGGACCCAACAGGTGAATGGGGCTATAGCCAAGGTCTCTCTGTGATTGGTCAGATGCAAACGGAAATTCTCCCCAAGACCTTCCCCATCTCTGTATCTAACACAAGTCCTCAGCAGGAGAGCATGAAAGTCCTGGGAGGGTAAAGATTATGCATAAACTCCTCAGGATTCCCACCCAGTCCCTTCTGGGAAACTCCCATTCTGCTCAGGAACCAAATCTCTGCTTCTCACCATTTCCTCAGTCTCCAGGACAGTCACTGCAGTTCTCATTAGTTTAGCTTGGGTTGTGCAGACATCATGGGACCCTAGGACAGACGCGTGATTAAGGCGCCAGTGTCATTGAGAGGTTGGCCCCCAGCACGGACACTCACTGTGAATAGGTTGGACCTGCGTTTGGACTGCTTGCGGACAGGCGTTGGAGTGTTGGCAGTGGGAGGGACGTCGATCCGAAGCTCCTTCTGGCTGGTGCTCGGGGTGGAAGGAACGGATGAGGAGTAGTCACTTAAACTCCCACCTCCGTTACTTGTCTGTAAACGTCAAAAACAAAAGCAACACACTGTCAGTGAAACAGCATAAAACCCACCCCACAGGGCACAGCAAGAAAAACGGCAGGTGACCATGGAGACGTGCTCTCTGTGAGACAAGGTGTCAACTCCTTTACCTGGCCAGTTTTATTAGCACTGATTGCTGTTAGAAACAAGAATTACTTTGTCTGAGAAAAGAGAGCTCAGGTCTCCATAATGGGCCTTGAAATTTTCTTTCTATTTCTTGAGAAAGGGCCTCATTCTGTTGCCTAGGCTGACCTAAAACTCACTATGTAGCCACACTGGATTTGAACGTGAAGTAATCTTCCTGTCTCAGTCTCTACACTACTGAGACTACAAGTATCAGTACCAATGCAGTGAACCTTGAAAAAAAATTGGGGGGGAAAAAACCCAAAACAACTTTATTTCTTTCTCTGAAAAACAAGGTGCAGTTAAAAAACCAACCCTGTGGTCCCGCCCCTGTTCCTCCTGGGGTGAGGAGGGAATGGGTACTCAGAACAATGTGCAGCCTCTTTTAAATGAACCTCATAAAATCTAAAACGTTTATTGATCACTCAAAAGCTGAAGACACCAATAGTGAAGGGGTCCAGGTGTGGCTGGGCCACCCTAGGCCCAGGTGATAAGAGCACCACGGTAGCAGCTTCCCAGGCAAACTGAGCGTCTGGAATGGGACAGTCACCCACGGAGGGCTGATCACAAAACAAGGACCAGCTCCTTAAGGAGGCTCCAGGTGGATCCCTCTGACAAGTACTTTGTTTCCAAATTAATAATTTAGTGAAATATTGCTGAGGTGCAGTACCAGCTTCTACAGGACCTAAAGGAGATAGTAACTGTAGCCAAACACCAGGTCTAAGCTTAAGTAGGTTCCTGAGGGTAAAGGAGGCACAGGCCTTTAATCCCAGCACATGGGAGGCAGAGACAGGCGGATTTCTGAGTTTGAGGCCAGCCTGGTCTACCAGGACAGCTAGGGCTACACAGAGAAACCCTGTCTCAAAGAACAAAAAAAAAAAAAAGTGTGTTGCTGAGCTGGTAAGATTTACTCCTAACTATTGCTGCCATAAACCTATCAGGAGCAGTGCTAGTGATTTCAATCAACAGCAACGACAGCAGCACACACCTGGCACCACCCTGTGCCAGCATGCCTCATAACGCAGGCAGTGTGCAGAGAGAGCATTAAAGACTGACTCCCATAAAGCCCACTTGGCCACAGCAGCTTCTCTGAAGAAAATGGGAAGTCAATTACTGACATGCTGTTATTTACAAAATTAAAAAAGACAAAAAAAACCAAAAAAACAAAAAAACAAAAAACAAAAAACAACAACAACAAAAAAGACTGCTGACAGCCTTGGCGTGGCTGCGCGCCCTCCTGCTCCACTCTGTGCCTCATCTCCCACGTCACCGTGCACGTGCGTACCTGGCTGATATGGACCGCGGACACTTGGGCAGAACACACAGAGGAGTGGCTTGGAGAGTTGGGTAAGGACTTGCAGGGGCCTATGGACAGCTGCTGCTTCTTCCTCGTGGCAACAATCTTCTGGGCAACTAGTAGACAGAGACAGGAGACATCGCTGTGAGGCTGCTGGCCGCGCATGAGGTGAACAACAGGGGCCTCTGGTGATCCCTGGCTCCTGCCATGTCATGTTCTACAGTGAATTTCGTCTGGACACCTACTACCAGGATATATAGGACATTTCCCAGGGCTTCTGGATCCCTCCCAGCTGATCATGGCCCACGCACAAACCCTGGCCAATCAGGACAGAGCACAAGCAAGCCCTGGCCAATGGGACGAGAAGAGGAAGCTCATTTGACCTGTCCTGAGGTGAGAGCTGTTCTCTTTGAAATGGACACACGAGACTCTGGTGCCAGCAGTCACCAGGTCCATTAGGTGACTTGGACCACACTAGTGAGATAGGATTCAAAACAGACCAGCCCTGACTCCTGGAAGGGCCTCAGCCTGCCTGCTTGAACCACCTCAGGGGACTGAAGCGTGTAGCAAGAGGTACAGAGCCACCACAGATTATCCTAATCAAATAGCAGTTTCCAATTATTTGATGTAAGAGTAATCCCAAAAAAGGAAAAATGAACAGAATCCCTTTTAAAATTCCTTGAAAGAATGACTTGTAACAGACTTGTAGAATTATATACTTAAACAAGAGTATCAAGAACACTTTCTTTTTCCTTTTTTCCCTTTTCCTTTTTTCCTTTTTTCCTTTTTCTTTTTTTTAAAATTCTAATATACTCCCACATACACTAGAAGTTTATCTTAATCAATACAAATATAAATTCAACCAGCCATAACTTCTCTCAGCAAATAGGCTTGCTGATAAAGCATATTGAATTTAACTGCAAGGAAGATCAGTGATCAGAAAGCCATTCTTATAGCAAGAGGTGTCAGTGCAGAGGAGCAGCTACAGAGGCCCATGTGGAGGCTGGGGAGTCTCTGGGGAGGCTGGAATGGAGCTTCCCAGCCCTCACCTCCGCACACTCTGCTGCTGCTTTGAGCCACTCTGCCCCTCTAGGACCAATGGTTACAAGAACCAGGCCACACGGTGTTCACAATTTCATTTCCAAATGAATACAACTTTAAGCAGAAACTGGTGTGTCCACAGCTCATGGCTTCTGTGCAAAGGAATGATAGTGTTAAATGTGACTATGTGGAAATTCAATCCATTAAAAATGGTTCCCAGAGACGAAGCAGGCGCTTCATCAGTCACGACCCACCTCCAAAAGGCTTCTCATCACCCCGAAAGGATGATATCAATTAATTTATCTTCCCGCCACATATTGATCATAACCTTCATCAGCTAATCATGTTTAAATTACAGAGGAATTTCGTGGCACTCCGTCATTTCAAAGCCATTGGTGTATTGATCAGGGACCGTTGAAAATGTGTATTAGACGATCTTAAGAAAAATCATTATGTGCAACTCAAAAAGAAAACCTAAGGTCAGTGTCCAGGAACTGCAAATACCTGTCACACGGAGGTTCTGAAATTTCAAACCCCAAATTCCTCCAACTCCTAACTGCCCGGGTGGGTGCCGGGGTCTGGATGTAAAAGCCGCTTTGGGCTCATCTGTCGGGAACTTACTACCCAGTTCAGGAGGCTCCTGAAGAGTTGTTCAGGAGGCTCCTGAAGAGTTAGAAGGTGGAGCCCTGTTGAAGGATATGTATCCTTTAGCCTGGTCCCACTTCCTGTTCTCTGTCTTTCTGCAGATGAAATGTGATCAGCCAGCCTCCTGACTGCCAGTCCATCGTCATCTTCATCTTCCTGCTGCTATGCCCTCCCCACCATGACAGGTCCTATCCCCTCTGCAACTGTCAGTCAAGATGAACCCCCTCACCCCAGTTTCTCTTTTTGTGAAGCCTCTTGTCACAGCAATAAAAAAGTAAGAACGCACCAGGCGACTAATCATTTGCAAAAGGAGGCTCAGATACTCAGTGTTTTGTCTTCCTCCCAGCCTGAGGTCCCACCAAGGCTTAACCACGGACCTTAGAGAAGAGGCACAAAACAGCTCCCCTGTGCTCTGCAGGCCTGCTATGAAGGCCTTCCACGAGAAGGGAAGGTTTAGGAAACTGAGAAGTTTGTTACAGAAACTCACATCGTGTGAAACTTGGAATGCAAATCCCTGCCATCTTTCCTTCTTAGAAGGAACCGGAAAAATATTCAAGAATAAAGAACAGAGCTCAGAGCAAAGCTACAATGTGTGCAGCACATGAAGTGTAAACGCCTCTGTGCCCCCACAGCAACTGTTCCTCCAACCTTAATCATCAGAACATAGACTCACAGCATCTAACAATTGGCACCATTTATTTTTACTACATTTTATTTCCTGTTTGACCTACTTCCTCATTGTTATTCTTTAGACCGTCTAACTTACACCAATAAAGGAAAGAAAGTGATTTTTAAGTTTTTTTGTTCTATGATATGAGTACTTTGAAAAGATAAAACTTAAGAAGAGGGCACATCTACTTAATGCCAGACAAGAGGATTCTGGGTAAGGATAAATGGGATGAGAAAAGGAGAAGATGAAGAAGGGTTGTCCTGTGTTGAAGGACACCTTGACACCTTGACACCTTTTTTGCCTAAGGGAAAATGGATATTAACTATTCAGTAACTTCCTGTTAACAGTGGCTTCCTATATTGTGTACCAAGGAGGAAACATCATGCCTGGTGCCTCGGCTGAAGACTTTCCTAAGCATCACTAGGTGACTGAAAAGTACAGACAACTCCAGTCAGGAAGGAACTATACGTACGATCATAGGACCATGACCACCATCATGGGACTATGTGGGAATCTGGGCAGGTCTGATCCCAGGAGATGACTGCTTGGTCCCTCCCCAATCATCAGTCTACAGCACAGGCCACAGGGACAAACGGCAGGCCCTGCCCCTGTGAGACTATAATTATTGCTGATACTTGGAATAAGTACTGGTGGGTTTACAACAATCAGATATAACCCTAGACTCCGCTGGCTGGGTGATCTCATTCTCTGAGTTTGCTAGTACCTTGGTCATTCAGCAAATAAGCTGCTACATATCTTACATCATCCGTATACATATGTAAACATCTCCTTTTATGTGTTATCCACCAAGTACACAAACACCCATGGTAGAAAAGGATGTTTTTTGGGTTTTTTTTAACTGTTGAGATTTACAATTCTCTCATGCTTGGTGGGATCCCACCACTACAGGCTCTGCTCCAGCTAAAAGTGTCACCTAGGACTAGACGACTATTGCCCTTTACCATAGAACCCCAACACTTCCTCTCTTTGGGGTTCTTTAAAGTTGCTCCCTCTACTTGTCACAAGCTTTCCGTTTAGACTTGAATAGTGGGGGCGGGGATGACAGACAACAAGAAGTCTTCCTTTGTACTTATGGATTTAATTTCATAAAGCTCACAATGGCCAAGTTCAGGCAGAGGAGCGTGTCAGAAAGGCACCGCCTTATGCAGGGGGGAGGCTAGTACCTAGGGGGTTGACAAAATTCTCTGGGTTGGAAGCTCTCCATCTTAATCTGGGTTAATATAATCCCTAAACTGAAACAACCTTCATGCACATAGCTGCATTCTCCAATTAGAAAAAGTTGCAGACTGTTAACAAAAACCGACGTGGGCTTACTTGCTTCTTCCAAAACTGTACATTTTCTACTGAACGAGGGAGCACTGGAAAATGCTGAGACTGACTGCTCCGCTGGACCCCAGTCACACAACCGTCTTCTTCCATGACGTTGTTATTGGCTCGGCCACACGAAAGCTTGAGTCACCTTGGTCCTAGCAGGAGAGTGAGCCCTCTGCTCACAGCCCTGTGACCACGCACAGAGAAGCAGTGGTCTCTGCTGGCTGAAGACTGAGCATGGTGGGAGACCTATGACCACACTCTGTCCAGTAGATAGAGTTGGGGCTCACTGGTCTTACAGAACCTGAAAGACTGAGGCAGGAGGAAAACTACTAGTTCTAGACCAGCCCCGAATACACATAGATCTAATCTCAAACCACGCCACTTATAACAAATGAATACAAAAACCAAAGCAAGGGGGGACAGCAGCTAGGACCATGCCTGGAAGGCTCAAGCAGGACCTCCAGCCCAGCCCACACTGATCCAGGACAGGAGTGGGAATCCCTTGCTCTCCAACTCCTTCCCCATTTCTAAGGGTTCTTACTTGCATAACCGCCTGTTGTAATTGAAATGAGATATTCACCCCACAGTCTCCAGCATTAGACATCTTAGTTCCCAGGGGGCGGTGCTGCTTGGGGCAGAGGCTTAGATGGTATGCCTTGTTTGCGCACACCTTTAAGGCAGAATGGGAGCTCCTGATGCTTTTTTTCCTCTTCTGCTTAGTTGTGCTTGAGGTTCGAGATGTGAACTCTCAGCTTCCCACTCCAGCTACCTTGCCTGTGCGGCTTGTCCTGACAGAAACATAACCCTCTGGAACTATAAGCCCAAATAAACTCTGTCTTCTCTTACTCATACAGTGACATAAACAAAGGAAGCTTGTTGCCAAGACAACAATGGCGTATCAACCAAGCAGAGGCATAGGCCCCTCTCTCCAGCAGCCTCCTTCAAGCCTGTGTCCTTCTCTGAGGCTACACCCACCCACAACTTCTGACCCCTGCACCTTAGGAGCTGGTCTGTCTCTGTGACCTCGTGTGGCACCTAGGGTCCCTGGTAGCTGCCTGCAAGTCAGACCACAGTTTCCTACCTGAGCCCTGGGCAATTTCTGGGGTAGCTGACTATCCTGTCCAGTCCTTTCTTTTCTAGGCTTCCAAAACACACAAGGTCCTTGGCCTTTACTCCTCAATTCCTTTGTTAGCTTCTCACAAGGTGCTTCCAGGGCTCTCTGGTCCTTAGGCTCCTCAAAGTTCCAGATTCTCTCCTGGGGAGGCACCTAGACATTCATGTTTTAGTAACCCTTTTCAATGCTGATGGCTCTGTTGAGCGAGCCTGTCCTGATGAGGCCCTGCTGTGTTCTAAAACTACAGGACCACAGCCAGTCCACCATCGGACTTTACTGTGCTGCCAGCCCATACCTCCTTCCTTTCCTCTGCAGTCCCAGCCGCCTGTGCAACTGCCCCTGGCCCCACACACAGAGAGGACACAGAAAACCATTGGTCCAACCACCAGAGATGATCCCTGACCAAGCCCTCAACCTCCCATGACTGATTAGAGACAGACCTAAAGGACCCCTAACTATAGCCTGGGGCCCAAGCTTCAGGGCCATCTTCTCCAAGATCTTGTCCAATCTGATTGTGACATTGAGATTGTGGCATTGTTCTGAGTAGGTTTTCAATGACTCTGGCCATACAAACCTTATGCGGGTTAAGGGTGGGTTTCTGCACTCCTGTGACAGCCCTACCTTAGCACACATCTCACCACCTCTTCTAGAATATCCAGAGATCTCAAATTCCCACGAGGTTCTAGAGCAGCAGTTTTCAACCTGTGGGCTTCTATCTCAAAAAGATATTTACACTACAATTCATAGCAGCAGCAAAATTATGGTTATGAAGCCGCCATGAAAGTTATTTTATAGTTGGGGCTCACCACAACCTGAGTAAGTGTATTAGAGGATCACGGCATTAGGAAGGTTGAGAACCGCTGCCCTAGAGGAAGCAGAGGCACCGAGGATTGGCAAAAGCAGGAGCTCACAGCCCTGCCATCCAGGGTATACAGACCGAAGCACTTAAGACCCAAGTAAAGACGGAAGACAGTAGCACACTGCTAGCCTAGAGTAAGAAGGCCCATTCTCAGGGCACTATTTTAGATAATTAACTATATTAATATTTTTATAAAAGAATAAAAATAGTATTTTCATTGTAACAGATGCTCTAACAAAGGCCAAGAGCCACATGACAGACGTGAATTATACATACGTGAGGTACTTGAGACAGTCTTGCTCTGTAGCCCAGGCTGGCCTCTTATCAGTAATCCTCCTGCCTATACCTCTCAACCTCTAGGGTTACAAAGTTCGCCAATCTACCTTGCCCCAAAAATATTTTAAAAGTTTAGTTGCTTCAGGTAGTGCTTCTCTCTTGTAAGTTAGCCCCAAAGCAATGCCTATTACACCTTTCACCATAAGGCCCTGGTGGAGAGCTATGAGGGGCTCACCGGGGAACCCCCATAAATAACAAAAATCAACTGCGGACTGTAAATCTTCCAGGGACAAATAGAAGATCCACTAATGTCTTCACTTTAAATTACAGGAAAATGATCATTAAACTAGCTTATTAATTAAGGAGAAATTAATTACCAAGTTACCTATATAGCTCTAAATGTGTGACTTAGGAACGAAAAAAAAGGAAAAAAAAAAGAAAGAAAGAAACTAAAGTAGAATATTTCTTACCAGAAGACTGGTAAAGTCAATCCATGTCAGAGGCACGCTCCATTCTGCTGGTGATCCAACATGTTTATACAGTACCTAAGTTTTCAGCAAGAAGAAAGCTATACCCGAAGGAAAAGGTGAGGAAAACAGAGCAAGGCTGGGGCACCGCATGGCTGGAAGAGTACAGGAAATCTGGGCTACCCTCTGCCCAGCACAGCATAAGCTGGGCGAGATGGTGCACACCTGTAATCCTGGCATCGGGAGGTGGAGTCAGGGTGTCACATCAACCCTTGCTACGTGGAGAGTTGAAGGCCAGCCTGCTCTACACGAGGCACTGCTTCAAAACCAAGCCAACAACAAAACGGGAGATGTGGGAAAGAGAGTCAGCGTGAGAGAACGGAGAAGTAGAGACGTGCGCGCTCCTGAAGTTGAGACTTCCCGAGGTAGCTGAAGGCAACTCCCAAGCCAGGAAAGAGCACAGCCTGCCACCTCAACACCTGGCTGGGATCCAGTCAAACCGTGAGGCCCTCTGATGCAAGCTTTAATACCTGCATGGGTCACTCTGCACCCCTGGGAATGCAGGAAGGAATAACTGACAGAGGGGGTCTGACAGGACGACAGCTTAGGACAAAGGAGGGAAAGAGAAATGAGAAGGGGAATTGGAAACTCAAGAGTGCAGCGGCTAGCCTGAAGGCAGCGAGGAACATCTCCAGTCCTCTGGGGTAAGGACACTGGTGTGGCTTGCACGAATCACGCCATCCCCACCTGGACACCTGAGACAGGAAGCGTGTCAGAGTGCTGTGGGTAGACTGGCGTGGCACTGGGCTCCAGAGCCTGGCTGCTGGTGTTTTGATTGTCTACTCATGTCTGTTGTCAGTCTACCCTTCCTGTTGGGTAATGCTCACCAGGCTGGCTGTGCGGCAAAGCTAACAAAGACTCTTATTAAAGGGGGAGAGGGGTCTCACTGCTCAGGGACATTGTGGCAACACCTCACAGTCTCTTTAACAGCATGGGACGCTTCTGTGGCTGACTCTGCAAGGGAAATCGCATTAACCTACGGCTAAAACAGGCTTCAGTCCCTGCCTGTCACCATTCAAACCAGCTCTCAACTCTTCGCAAGTCTAGTTCCTTCCATCTACCTGCATGGCCACCATCCCTTCTCATTTACAAACATCACTTGGCCCAACGGCATCCATGTTCCCTAGAAACCTCTCTCTAAACCCTTAGAATAGTCTTCCAATTAGAACAAATACTAACGAAGAAGGCGACTTTTCCTGCGATTGGACAAGGACTACTGAACAGGCCTTGTGGACCTCTGCTTTTCAAAGTCTTGCTGGTGGAAAGCCCAGTGAGGGGCTCTGAACAGAGCCACAGCTATGGTCCCCACGCCACCAGCAAGTCAAGAGAGGATAGGTGGCCATGGTGAATGGAGACTCTGTGGTGACTTACCTTCCTCCTAACTGAGACCAAGATGTCTACATACATCTGACTACTTCCATCTTTCTGTTTACCAATACATGTATATCAATAAACTAGTGTGTATTTATGTGTATCAATCAATCAATCAATCAATCAATCAATCAAGTAGGCTTGGTTGTCTTGATTTTTAATGCTGGGACTAGACTCAGATTCTTAAATATGCTAGGTAAGTATTCTTTTGCTGAGCTAGCCCCCAGCCCTGACAATATTTCTATTACTCTCTTTAAAATAAAAAACCCTCTAATCTAAGACACATTTAAAAAAGCCACATTGCAATTTCTTCTGGTAAGGCCTTTTGAGTTTTTCCTGAAGTAATGTAGTCTGAATTCTTAATCCGAGATTCAGTTCTTGTCTGTATTCTTTTTATCTCGTTGTATTAAAACAAATTTATCTTCATTTATGTCGCAATTACCTATTAGGGTTGTTAATTTGCTGGAAATGAAGCTATTGTTTAATTGCTCCTATTAATCGGGGATTTAAATGCCGACTGTAATAAACAGTTACCTTCAGGACGGAGCAAAGTCAAGGCTGGGGACATTAATTTCAGAATTTTAGAACCAGGGGAAATTTCTGCATCCAGGGCCACCAGATTCCTGCTCACAGGAAAAGTAAAAAGAATCCTGAATACTCACAGGAGATTCAATGGAACAACGCAGTCTGCCTGCTCCTTTTTACACGTGTAACAGAATGCCACGTAAAATAAATGAGTGTGACAAAGGGACAGGAGAGCTCGCTGCAGGAAACACCCATCCCCCTGGTCATCCTGAGCACAGTACCAGCGGGGATAGACCTGCAGATAACCCACCTGGGTGCTAGCCCACAAGGGACAAGGTAAACGTTCACTGCTCTGAGGGTGAGCCTCGCCGTGCCCCGGCTGGGGACGGCCTTTGGCTGGCTCCATTTCCACTAGGATGGACGTGGGGCTTCGGTGGGCAGAGCTTTGTACCACACACTTCTAACACGTCAGAAAAGTGTGCTTGCCAAAGCAAACAGACTCATGGGTGTCCTTTAGGGTAACATGTCAGGCCCTCGCCTGTTTCCTGTGCAGACACAGTGAGGTCTGCATAGTCAGGGTGCACTAAGATGCTGGTGGCTTCCCCAGCTGTCCCCCTCAGCATCTCAACTGACACCTGCATCTCCTTTTCTCACACAACTGCCATACCGCTGAATGATGGCAAATCCTGACTGGGTTTGTCAGGATTCCTCTCTAACCCCGGACCTTCAATCTGCATCTTTGCTTTCCTTAGCGTCTCAGCTCAGCGGCCCTGGGCTCGGTCTGAAAGCTGCCCTTCTACCATACTGAACAGCAGGGCCCGAATGATGCTCTTCCCTGGGCTTTCAGCCGTCTCAACCCAAGTGTGAGCAGAGCCCTTCTGCCCCTCCCATCCCAGTGGTGTCAGGACCAGGCCGGAAGATCTGCATGCTTACCATAGCTCAGCCCCAATGCCAAGTCCCAGGAAGGTCCCAGAAGGCACTTAGTCATGTTCATAGTCTCACGATGATGCTACTGTTCCCAGCATGCTCTTGTTTCAGGAATGTGCTTGTTGACTCCAGAATTCTCTCAGTAAGACTGTAGGTTCTAGGTGTATTTAGTTACGTTGCTGCCCTGATTACTATTCACTACATTCTTGGTTAGTGTTCCAACAGGTAATGCGGCTGATGCCCGTTCCACGGTTGACGCATGGAGCCGGCTGCCTTACTCGGCTGTACGCCACCGCTCAGCTCACCAACAGCTTCATCCGCGGTACCACTGACCTGGTGCACATACCACTGGATATACGTAGGAGCAGTGGAGACTGCCAGGCCACACTGGCTGGCCACCAGCACGCTAAAACTAAATATACTACTCCATCACTCCCCAGCCCAAGCATCCTATGGAAGAGACGAGATCTAATTCTTCAGGACTTTGCTTCCTGGAGTAACAAAAAGTAGCACTCCGCATCCCAAACGCCTCTGCTTCTTGGCACCTGTCTTGGAATTCAGTTCTTCCTGGCTTCCCTACTTAATGCTAGATAACACAAACAGTGCTGCAGAGGAGAAACAACGCAGGAATTGTGTGCACCAGGGAAGCAATGAGAGTTTGCAGATACCGCAGAGAAAGCTATGACAAGCAGGCAATGTTTAGGCAGATAAGGAAATGTGTGGGAAGTGCCTGACCTACAAAGCAAGCGACGGCAAGTTCACAATGAGAAAGGTTTGGATGCTCCGCAGACCTACACACACGGTATACTGCACCAGGGGCTCGGGCAGTGCTACGTGCCGAGTTCTAAGCTAGGACCGGGAAGGACACAGACTTGAGAAGCTGATGTTTCCCACAGTCTGGAGTCACATGACCCAGGCCAGCTATACTCCTGACCACCAAAGCCTATGTCCACATAACTAGAGCTGGACCTCTGATAAGTCCAGCTTCCTCAAAGATGCTTCAAGGAGACAAAACTAATATATGCTTGGAAAAGCCACCCCAGAGAACCAGGAAAACGGACAAGTGTGGAAGCATGTACCAATCTAGATAGCTCATGCACGACACAGGAAGGCACATCCTCTTACTGGCTTTCCTCGGGGGTGGGCTCCCTTCAGACAGTCACCTTTGCTGTTCTGCACTGAGGACCCTACAGAGAGAAGCTGACCACAGCTTCCCTCACTGCCGGTGAGCATTCACTATTATCTAACTTCACTCGATCCAACAACCAACAAAACAAATAGCCCAGCCCAATCGTAATCCTAGCAGTCAGGCAGCTGAGGCAGGAGGATCGAGAGTTTAAGTCCAGTATGTGAGGCTGACCTTGCAGGGTAAGGAAGCAGGAGGTTAGGAAGGAGACGGGAGAGGAAAAGAATGAGTGAGCAAGAGGAGGAGGAGGCGAGGCTCAAGGCAGCTCACACAGCTGGCACTTGCTTTGGCCTGACATGAAGCGAGAGATGCAGGAGCTGAAGCCCCTTGGGACAGCGAGCTGCATGGCCAGGCATGCTATACTCGGATGTGAGGTTTCAGAGAGGGGAACACACACCCACATTGATGAGAAAACATGTAATGTTTCAAATGCCACAATTAAACACTGGGGGGAAAATCTCTTCAGAAGCCAGGAGATGATTAACCTCCCTTCTCACTTGTCCTCAAGTCGGATGCAAATCAGCGCCTTCTGAGCCCAGGCAAGTGAATATCCCAATAAATTGGCAATACAATTCGGGTGGCAGGCGAGGAGCTAAAAGATAAATGGCTTAAACAAAGAGGGGGAAATGAACCTGTCACTTCTCCTCAGCTCAGCAAGCTGTCTCGCACAGAAGCGATGATCCCGGAGCAGGGCTGCTTCTGACACCCCGAAATGGGAGCTGGGGGGCGGGGGGCTGACTGGGAATTCTTCATTCTGCAGACTGGCTCACTGGCCACAAGTACAGACCTCACAAAAGACCAAACTGGTTACAAAATAACCAACACACTTTTATCAGTGACATCAAAGAAAGTATGAAGGAAATTGTGAAGGGCCAGGCTGCCACAGAAGCCAGCTAGAGATTGGAAAGCTAGTTAGGAGATGAACTGAGTAAGGGCTTTCAAACATGGAGGGGTGTGGGGGCAGGGGGGAGACAGCGACAGGCAGAGTTATGCAGACGACTGGGTAAACTTCCCAAGCCAAGGCAACAGGTCAAGATTTGAAAGATTTTAAAGACATCAAGGTCAACGAGGCTCAGGAGACAGGCAGGGTCCTGAATAAGAAAGGGAGGCCAGGCGGTCCAGTGGTAGATGCCAATCACCTCACAAACCTGGGAACTAGTGATGTTCCGAGCAAGGGTCAGCTTTCCCTTTAGTGACTACTGTTGTCCTAGCCAAGGGTAAAGTCTGACTCCATCTCCAGTCTGAAGAGCAAGGTAAACAGAAGCCAAGGTGCTCTGAACCATCTCCTGCCTCCACACCAATCTTCAAAGAGCTTTAAACTGCCAAGGGGAACAGCTCACAGGTAAAAGCTCTTGCTGCCAAGCCCAGCCAACATGAGCCTGACCCCAGGATGCAGGCCGTGGAGGAGAAAGAGGACTCGCACAAGTCTGTCCTCTGGTCCCTACATGCACATGCTCTGAGGGAACAAGGCCCCTCCTCCTGCTGTCAGTCACGATGCCTCGTTGGAAGGTCTCAGGGAACTGACAGTGACACACAGGTTGAATTATACAATGTATTGTGATGTGATTAGAAAGAAGGATGAGGTGACAGAACACATTTCCACTCTGTTCCCAGCTTGGCTTTGTGCATTGAGTTACAGCAGCCCCCTCCCCCATGAACACACCCCCCCACACACGACACACACACAGACACACCACACCATATCCAAACACACCCCCCCACACACACACACCCCCCACACATATACATACATTATTATCCCTAGCTGGCACCACCCAGAACCCTGCACTTGCCAATGCCTCACGCAGGGTTGCTAATGCAGCAGGCTTGCCTTTGGAGACACTACAGGATTCTGGCCATGTGAATGCAATGAAAAGAATTGCAAGATTGCTCAGTGAGTAAAGATACTGATGCCAAACCTGATGACCTCAGTTCAATCTCTGGAATCCACAGGGTGGAAGGAGAGGACTGACTCCTACCAGCTGTCCTCTGAACAAGAGTACATGGTATGTACGTACACACACACACACACACACACACACACACACGGGAATCCACAGGGTGGAAGGAGAGGACTGACTCCTGCCAGCTGTCCTCTGAACAAGAGTACATGGTATGTACACACACGCACACGCGCACACACACACACACACACACAGACATGCATAGCAATAATCTTTAGAAGTGACCAGGCCTATGATGACTTCCAAGAGTCCAGTAAAATACATGGTGTAAACTTCTACAAAAACAACAGGAAAGCCTTAACAGTTCTTTTAAATGGACTGCGGCTGCCAAAGAGTTAAGTAGACAGTGGACAGAAACTTTCTAACATTTCTTTCCTTTAATGAGAAATTAAGTTTATCAACTGCCATTATAATTATGCAGAGCACCTCGGTAATTAAAAGGGATCTAAATCTAATTTTATTTACATTTAGAATACCTGAGGTCATCTCTGATCAAGACTTCACATTCGTGACTAATAATACTTCAGTGTTAATTAGAGCTCAGCAGAGAATGCTGATTGATTTTGAATCTGTAATCAGTGATTTAGCAACATTGAGGGGGCTTTAGTACTTCTTCCTGGAACGCAGCTCATGTGACTGACTGGCATCCAGTACTTACAGCTCAGAAAGTCTCAAAAGAGCACAGATGCTATACTGAGCACTTTATACTAGAGAGAAAAAAGACCTTCATATTAAATATAAATTATTCTTAGTATAGGATGAATGTGGTAGTGTTATAAATACATAACTACTGTATTGACTTGTCCCTAAAACGTTTATAGTACAAGTTTTTCTACTGAGATGAACACACATTTCTGCCCCACTAGACTTGATGGTAATGTGCTGCTATGCCTACTCTACTGCACACCTACGCATCCCTCCTTCATCCCCCATCCTTCTTGTGTCTCCCTCCCTCCACTGTATGATGTATTTCAAGCTTCGTGCAGGCTTCAGTTCACCTGCTAACACTTCACCAGCATCCATAAACAAAAGGTTATGAAGAAGGCTGGAGAGATGGCTCGGCGGTTAAAAGCACCGACTGCTCTTCCAGAGGTCCTCAGTTCAATTCCCAGCATCCACATGGTGGCTCACAACCATCTGTAGTGGGATCCGAAGCCCTCTTCTGGTGTGTCTGAAGAGAGCTACAGTGTACTCAAATATGTAATTTTTTCAAAAAGGTTATGAAGACTCAGACAAAAAGTCAACCCATCTCTTCTCAAACTACTTGCTTTCTACTTGAAATTCTTGCTTTAATATATCCTAAGGAAATATGATTTTTCAACAAAGTAAAAACTACTGTTCTTTGTGACATTGGGGCTAGAAGTCACAGGGAAATAAGGATTCTAAAAGTCTGTGGTGGTCGAGGTTAGGCCTGAAGACTTTCAAGCCAAATTGTCACACTGCAAACTAACACAAGCCACATGAGAGAACCTGTAGGTCAGAAACCACCACCGCCTCCAAGTTTAAAGTACCAAAGCAAAACATAGACAACCTGCTGCCTGCAGTGAAGGGAGCGGGCACCGTGTGATGCTTATGCTGCTTCCCAGCACACCCATGCACACACGCACGCACGCACGCACGCACGCATACATGCACGCACGCGCGCGCGGGAGTCCACACACACACACTAGGCTGGCCTTAATGCTGAACACAGAAAGTCAGCAGGGCCAGGCTGTGATTCTACACCATTTTGGGGTATCACAGAGAAGGGAAGACTTTTATGAGATAATTCAAAGAAGGCAGGTTTTCCTTTTAGGGTTGGAGTCCTTCACTTATTTGGTTCAATATCAAAATGAACAGGAAAATTTAGATCATTTCTCTAATTATATGTATGTGCATGTGTGCCTCTGTGGGAATGTGCCCTCTAAGTTGAGAGGAAGATGTTGGGGACAGTACCTGCTCCTAACTGTCCAGTCATTACTGCACCTACGGCATTTTACATACTAAGAATACATTCTTTACACATGAGCTTCTCCCGTGAGGATTCTGGGAATTCATCCTGAACTCAAGGGAGTTACAAAAGCTTGCTTGTGCTGGTTATCACCCCAATCCGTAGTGCTGCCTCCGACTCAGAGACTGGAAAGCAGCGCCCTCTCTCCATGGAGACGCTCACAACAGGCCCACAGGTGAGACCCTAAGTGAGAGGCACATCACAGAAATGTAAAGTGCCAAAGGACCACACTACCAAACGAAGCTCACACATTGGGCATCCAGTAGATTGTTTTCCTTCCTCAAAAACACGTGAAATGGCAAAGGTATTATGTGGCTTTGTTTCTCAAACAGAGTTCTCTTTTCACCAAAAAAAAAAAAAAAAAAAAAAAAAGGATTATAATAAATCTGGAGAGGAGTCCACACTTGCCCTCCCTCAAATACATTGAAATAGTCACATAGCTAGGCTCTGAGCCAAGGTCCGCTGAAGCAAGGGGTCGCTCTGTTCCTGCAGCTTCTCTGGAGGGCTAAGGTTTCAGAGACCACATCCACAATCAACACATACAACCCCAGGGGCTGACCAGAAGCACTAGGGCGTGGCGGATGGGAGCCACGGGCAGGACTGACAAACATTTCAGTAAGCCTCCATGATCCAGGGCCTGAGACATCCCACTGGAGGAGACAATGGCTTATTTCCCCAGAGCAAATTGCTAGGGAGATGAAAATTGCTATTGGTATTTTGAACTTGCTTGCACTGGCCAAGGAACAGTGAGGGCCTTACCCTCTCCAAGCCACAGAAGCGATGGACAGAGTCTGGCTTGTCCAAGCCTCTAGAAGCCTAAGACAAAGCCAACTGGAGAGGAGCCGGGAGCCAATGAAACTAGGCCTTCCTCTGGGAGCACAGCTGAACACCCAACAGAGGCCCAGGCCTTCCTGCGTGCCCACGCGAGCATCTAACTGTCATAACATCTATAATTCAGCCTAGAAAAGGCATCGCGGAGCATTCATTAGCAATCTCACAAAACATATAAGGCTCCCCTGCACCTCAATCATTTGCTAACAGTTACAATAAGATTGTATTAAAAATTTAAACTGCCCTACTTAAGCAATTTACCTTCAAACGTCCATTTCCAGGGAATGAGTCCGAGGGACATGAATGTCGAACCCTTGTTCAGATTTATTGCGCTGGAGAATATTTCTCCGGATAACGCTTTGAAGAGTGAAGTCTAATGACTTTAGTTTTATTACTTTTTAAGCACTTAATGGGAAAATTTAGACATTTTCACAAGACTGAGCTTCAACCCGAATGGTACCTTTAAAAAATGACAGGCAGAGGCAGGTCTGTGAGATTACCACAGACGTACCCAGGTTAGCGCCATGGAGGTTTTAAGGCAGTGACTAATTCAGCAGGCTTGCCTCCGCCGTTATCAGTGTGAGCTCCCCCACCAAGCCCACTTTTTTTAAACTGTCTTAAATAATAACCCAGAGAATGTTTAGCAAAGACTAACTGCAGAGAATTTTATCATTATACGTGTAGAAATTTAAAGCCATTAAAAACCCCAGAGTATTTAATCTTTTCCCTTGCACTCATAAACCACCTTCCATGGGGAAGTTACAGGGCAAACACCATAATTATCTCAGTGCCATTACCCAAGCCCTGGTCAGTACGGGTTGCTTCGACCACCAACCATCTTGCCAGCAGGAGGACCACCTTTGAAACAAATATGGAAGTTTCTCTTTACCCCAAGTCATTTTCCCTCAACTTCAGCTGCAGCTGTGATCAGTCAGACTTCAATTAAAGTGCAGGCAGTCATCCTATCAATCACGAAGGACGATAAATTTCTTATCTTTCTCATTAGCTACCCCGTCACACGGCTTAAATATAAACATACCTTGCAACAGGACTGTAAATCACTCAGCCCGTGGTGACTCTGCCCAGCAGTGGAAGAGGCAGGAATGATCTGAGGAAATCCGAGGCACAAGCACCACTAAAGCTGATTTACACAGCTCGAGAAAATAAAAGGCCTCCAAGAATCACACTGACAGCGGGTCTCTTTGAGTTTGTTTATTTGGCTTAAAACGGGTAATGGCCTGTCTTTATTAGTATGACTAAGTTTTATGTGCAAAATCCAATTTTCTGTAGAAATATTTTTGCTGCATCTGCCAATAGTATCTCTTGCAGTTACCTGTAGCTATTAATTTTTTAAAAAGCTAAATCCCTAAACATTTTTTAAAGTTTTAAAGGGGAAAAAAGAGTAGAAAAACCAACCAACTATTTTTTTGAGGTAAAATGAACACGAGCAGAGGCAGACAGCAGAACTGGCTGTGGGAGGGGCGCCCCCAGAGGCCATCACTCAGAGCCACTTCTCAGCAGTGTTCATGTATTTTTTTCTCTGGGCCTGTCGTAAGATGTGGGCTATGGCTGTGCGTCTCCAAGAGCAAACTTTATACAGCCCTCAGGACACAACCCAGGTTATTCTGCTATCCTACCGTGGGGCCACTACGAAATCAAGCAGCTGTCACTGCAAGGGAACCCATTTGTGCCTCCGGTGTGAGCTTCCAGGCTCCTACACGCCACATCCTGTGTGTGCCTAGATTCACTCTATCTTTCTAATTTAAATGGAGGCAACACAAGGTCTTGCTACCATCTTTAGCCCACAGGGGCTCTAAGTAGGTTTCTGCAGATCACACCTGAAGTCAAGGCTGCATAGTCTGAAACCCTAACCAAAGGGCAGCCCTAGCTGTGACTGCACTGCCACCTAGTGGCCTACATTTGACTTATCTGGTACAACCACAGAGCAACTAGTGCTGTTTTGACAGCCCCAAAGGATGTCTCAGTGATGATGTAACAGTGAACACACTGAGAGCTGAGAGAAAAGTCAGGCCAAGACAAGCCCGAACAGGTGACCACCCCACTGGAGTTGACAGTGTGTGACCACTGGCTCAGGAAAGCAGTCACCTGAAAGCCACAGCACTCCAGCCCCAATGGCTACAAAGTATCTTCTTCAAGGAGCTGTGATTCTCCAGCTATTGGGATTCTGACAAGTGGCCAATGGCTTGGGAATCCTGGACACAGAACTGCTCCGGTGTTACAACTGATGACCAGTGTGATCTCTGGCAGGGTATCTGACCTTTCTGTGCCTCAGGTTCCTTAGCTGAGAGGTGCATGCACGGCATCTGTATTGGCTGATGGATGAGACACAGCCTGGTAGTGAAGATTTGCTATGAGATAGAGAACAGACACCAGGCAGGCAGCCGCCACCCCCTTACCCCGCACCAGCACCTACTCTAGCTTCAGCAAGTGCTGTGTTAAGTAGATTATGACCTCTAAGAGAGGAACTTGGACTCTGTCCAGCTCAGCAGTCCTGGCTTCAGATACAAGACCCGAGGCAGGCAGAAATAAGGGAAGCAATTATTCTAAGACCCTAGTTTTCAGCTGGGACATCCTAGGGGCAAAAGCAAGGCTGGAGAGAAGAGACAAGATCCAGAAAGAGAAGCAGAGCCTCAGCAAGAGGGGCAGAAGGGCAGGATGCAGGGCTGGAGGGTGCACATGCACAGGACCTTTAGTCCTGGCTGCCTTCCATCCAGAAGGTGCCCTCCCATCATACCTGCACCAAAGCCCTCTGGAGTGCTGGGGAGAAGGCATGGAGATGAAATGTGTGACTCCACACGGGGTGGACCAGGTGGGCATAGGGAGGAAGGGCTAAAATGGAGCCAGAGCTGCCTGGTAGTCTAACCTAGGCGTTGGAACAAGGGAGGCTTACTATTACTTGGGGGGCTGAGACACCCAAACCCTGACTTCTTCCCAAGAATATGCCTTTCATGACTACTAGACCACTTGGCCACACTCAGAAAAGGTGTATGTGTCCCAGTGTGAAGCCAAGGCCACACCAAAGAGTGCTAGTGGCTAGGACTGGGTCCGAGGGGGCAGGAGGCAGGTGGCAGTGCCACATCCTCTCCTGCAGTGGGAGACACTGTAGCCTGGTGTCCGGTGCCACATGTGCTTCTCACCTGAACACAGGCTGCTGTGTGCTTGCTCCAAGGGGGCAGCAGGTGTGGACAGAGGAGGGGAGTCTGCCAGGGAATCTCTAAGCTGCACACTGCTTCATTTTGTGACGGTTCTGCACCTGCTGTTCCTAGGACCTCTTTGGCGCTGGCACACTCACTTTCCTGTCAGATTCCGGTCATCTTGAGCGAAGCCACCCATTTAAGGGGTGCTGAGAGGATGCTGCTGGCTGGGCTAGGATGAACACAGAGATCTAGGGATCCGGGGAATCTAGGTGTCGGAAAGGCTGAGGGGACCTGAGACTCTGGTGCTGACATCTGCTTCACATGTGGTGCGGGCTGGACAGCTGCACTAAGCCTCTGTGATAAGGGAGGCCATGGGAGCTTCACACAAAAGACACCACATGTAAGCCTAGGAGGTGGGTGGCTGTCCCAGTAGGGAGGTGTCTCGCTTTGGTTCCAGCACAGAGGAGGCCGCCTCTAAAGAGCTTCACAGAAAGTGGAGAAAGTCCATCATGGGGCAGTTGTGAAGCATCGTGTGTGTGTGTGTGTGTGTGTGTGTGTGTGTGTGTGTGTGTGTGTATGTATGTGTGTATATGTGTGTGTGTTTGTTTGTGTGTGTGTGTGTGTGTATGTGTGTATATGTGTGTGTGTGTGTTTGTTTGTGTGTGTGTATGTGTGTATATGTGTGTGTGTTTGTTTGTGTGTGTGTGTGTAAGTGTGTATATGTGTGTGTGTTTGTTTGTGTGTGTGTATGTGTGTATATGTGTGTTTGTTTGTGTGTATGTGTGTGTGTGTGAAGCACAACTGCTCCTAAGTGTTGTGCCACCTTTCCAGCACTTCCAAATTTATTTTAGAAGTTTGAAAAATTCAACAGAATACATTAATCATTAAACATTAGTCTAATACTGCAGCCAGGTTTTTGGATGTTTGCCTGGCAATGTACAAAGCTCTGGGTTCGAACCCAGAGCCACATAAAGCAGGGGTGGTGGCACCTACCATCTTAACATGCAGGAGGAAGAGGCAGGACGGGCAAGGGCATCCACATATAAAGTCGAGGCCAGCCTGGGAAACAGGAGAACCCATCTTAAACTAAAATGCCATATATGTCTAGTGGTGGGGTCAACAGACCACTTTTTATTGGCATCTTTGTTGGTTATTTTCCTAACATATTTTAATTGTACAAGTGCTAAAATGTTTCTAAGCAGATATAAAATATACACAAATCTACTGAAATCTATTTTTCTACAAGTAAGCATGAATTTATAACAGTGTGATAACATTATCTAAGAATAAAGTCTTCCGTCTCCCAGGGCCAAATGGCTGCCTCTGCTCCTGTCAGCTAGCAATGTTGACAGACAGAGACGGCAGGGAGCCTGTGCTGGAGCTTCGCCAGTGGCCAGCGGCAAACTGAGTTAGTGGCATATTGCTTCCTTCTTCAACACCTTCCTCGCTGCCCTGACCTCGACCCGGGGCTCCCACTGTAGGGACAGCCTGGAGGACAGAAGACAAGCCAGCAGGCTCTGGGACCTCTGCTGCTCCAGTACGACTGAAGACAACAGCCTTCAACCTTACCATCACAGTGTGTGTGCACGCATGGATGTATGCGTGGATGTGGGTGTGAATGTGCCACAACGCGTGTGAAGGAATCAGACAACTCTGTAGGCTGACTCTCCCCTTCCTCCTTTAGGTGGGTTCTAGGGATCGAACTCACGATTTTGAGGTCCAGTTTATGCCACAGACCCTAAAGTTAAACTTTTAAAAATATGTCAGTATTCTCCACTGTGATAGCAAAAGAGAAAAGAAAATCCAGAATGAAAATATTTTAAGTGCTTCTGGCACCCCCTAGTGGCAGCTCACTAGATTACAACAGCACTCAACCCTGCCTGCCAACCTTGTAGATCCTGTGAGGAAACCCCCTGGATGGGTGGGTAGGGATAGTCCACTATAGCTGGTTAGTCCCCAGAACTCAGAGTGTTGAAAGGTTCTAATCCTATGAAACACTGAGAGATTCAAGCATTTTGGTTCAGGCTAGACCTTGATCACGGTGGACTGAGGGCATGATTCTGGTAATGTGCTTGCCTAGCCTGTGAGAGCCCAGAGTATTAAGTAGATAAATACATAACCAAGGGCTTTCTGTAGGCCATTCAACACCAAGGTAACACTAGAGCCAAACTACAGAGAGCTGAATGTGCCTGCTCTGCTACTGAACTGAGCGGTACCAACTGCTCCCCTGTCTGGTGAAGCCAACAAGGCTTTCTACCTCTAAAAGCCGCCCAGTTTGTAAGTCAGGCACGCATAAGATCAGCATCCTGAGGGTCGCATTTTTTTCTCTTCCATGAACCGGGCAAGCGGAGCGCTGCTAATCAAGCATCTGTAGATTGTGCCTTAATGAATGAAGATTATTCAGAGCAGAGGGGAAGAAGGGTTACAACTGCAAGATTTCAAAGGAGTGGGAAACCTCAGCTACAGATTATAACAGCTCTTGACTGTCCTGGCTAAGTGACATTTTCTTATTCTCTTGATCAGCGCCTCTGTAGAGGGCTAAATAGGTCAAAAAGCACATCACTGTTCAATCATTTTAAAAACATTAGGGAGAGCAGAGCACCGTGGCATTATGAACAGATTATGAACAAAAATAAAAGCCATTTGTATGCATTAATGATACATCAAGCTAATTCAAGCTGGCAAAAGTCGTTAGGGGAAAATCCTGGGGCAAAACACAGTACTGGTGCTTCGGCACAGACTCAGAGTAAAACAACCATTTTCTATGTCATTGATAAAATTAATTCTATGAGCCAGGCATGAGTCTTAACATGAAAATCTAAACAGAGCACTCACTAATAGTGTGCTTAACGATCTAATTCTGGCAGCATGAGCATTGATGCAGGATCTCTGCACAGAGATACGGGCATCTGTGTACAGAGCCCAGAAGAGAGCAGCAAGAATTCCAGACTGGAGTGAGACACTGCCACAGAGCACAGCCCCCCTTTTCTATACCACCCTCCATGCTATCAAACAAAAAGTCACTGCTGTCTCTGGTTGTTTCCTTGAGACTCTTCTTCCTACTGTAGCAAATGGAGACGGTGAGCGTAAGAATAAGAAAGGTTGATGTGGGCTCATGGCTTCAGAGAGGTGTACCCATGGTTCTCTGGGCCCCAATGCTCTGCCCTGGGGGGGGGGGGGAGGGCACATTGCTCTGGGAACAGGTACAGAGGAAAAACTGCTGGTCTTGGACTCCTGAGTGTGAATGAGAGAGCAGGGACCATCTCCTCACTGTCCCGTCAAGGGCCTGAAGCCCTCTGAAAGGTTCAGTCACCTCAACAGTGAAGGCCAAGATGTTAGCACCAGACCTCCAGGGACACTTCATATCTGAATTAAGGCAGAGAAGAATGCCTTCCTTCAAGAGTGAGCAGGATGAGACACGAGGGCTAAAAACAAGTGAAAGCCAGCCCAGGGCTACACAGCAAGACCCTATCTTCAAACAAAACCGAGACAAAAGTTTGTGGGCTAGAACCCAGCCGGAGGGTCCCAGCGGATGTCCGGGACCATGTAAGGGAGGCATGGTAGCTCACACCTATAGTTCCAGCACGTGAGAGGTGTAGGGAAGAGATTCAGGAGTTAGAAGTTCATCCTCAGCTACACAGCAAACTCAAAGGCAGCTTGGGCTACCACGAGAACCTGTCTCCACAAAGGAAAAGAGAATGACCAGGTTTCAGAAATGACCCGAACCATCAGGGCAGCAGCTGTGGTATGGACCACCGACCTTAACAATCATTATGACGATACCCACTGAAACGTGTCCATTTTGCATGGGTGACTTTAGACTAATCAACTAAAAAGCTAAGGAATGAATTCTTTTAAAGTCCATCTTCTGGGTCTACTGAACAGTCCAATGAACCGGAGCTAAAAGTGGAAGGCCTAATAAGAGCGGGCAGACTCACAACCTGAAATGACTGAAATAATGACACCCAGAAACTCTGGGCTCGGTCAAGGATAATCACCTCAAACAGACCCCAGCTCACTCTGGAAAAATTCAGTGTCACTTTAAGTAATTTCATCCTGACACACTCCTACTTCCTGTCTCAGGAGCCAACTTTCATGTGGTTAACAGTTTAGAGACTGTAGATCCAGCTATGACGAAGGCTTCCATCCAGGAAGTTTCAACAAGTTTTCAGTCAAGGAGCATTGAGAGGGTCGGGAGAATTGGGGGTGACACAGAAAAGTGCAGGCAGATACCAGAAATGCCAGTTTTGTGGGGTACCAGAAGCGCCTGAGACCCTGGGAGCAAACACCTTTGTGCTCGCCTAGTGGGCCCCGCCTCCTTCACCAGAGCATGCTCACAGAGCCTGGCTCGTCAGCTCCCCTTCCCAATTATGTTCAGTGCTCCCAACACTTTCAGATCATCTATGGCTGTCTTGCTTCCAAAGATGAAAAACCTTTTTTGAATGTATTCTTTTACTAAAACACGTTTAGTTTTTCGTAAACAAAGAACAGCAACAGAAACAGAAATAACTCAATAATCACCCCCAATGACTCCCAAACAAGAAGCTGACGGCAGGAGAGGATCAGGCGAGCCCCAGAGACGACAAAGCTATGCAACAGTGATGACAAGGAGCTGTGGTGTCAGCACCGCACAATGGTTCAAGGTGCTCCAGCCTAGACTAGGACACGCACATAACGATGCCCCCGCATGTGCTGTCGGGCTGCACAGCACAAGCAGGCTCCTTAGCACAGCCACCTTCGCTTGACTGGGCAGCTGGAGATGTGTGATATGAAAGCTGCTTCTCTGTGTACCCAATGCCAATCTGTGGGAGCAGCAGATGCCTTCGCATGACATAACCAGGAAGAGGCGGGCGACCTCTCCCAGCACAGGCTTCTAGCCAGCATTTGCACATAGGCAAGCTGTCAGCGGGCAGGGATAGAATGGCTAAGAAAATGCTTTCCAGAATGTTAACTAAAGCATAAATGTGACCCACTAGGATGGTGGAGTTAAACTAGAGGATTGTCACATGCCTTTGCAGAACAGGGACCACTCTGCCAGATGCCTGCCCAGGATGATAGGTAACAGCCTGCAAAGGAAGCCCTGGCAGGTGAGGGCCAGGGACCCAACCAGGGGTGCTCGGAACCTTCTGACATGGGGTTTCCCATTCTCGTGCATCCAGAGTGGAAACGTTTCATTTGACAACAACAGATCTAAGTAAGAAAGGATCACATATGTGATCTATGGTGGGTTGATAGGCTCGCGTATCTGGATGCTTGGTTATTAGGGAGTGGCACTACTTGAGAAGGATTAAGAGGTGTAGCCTTGATGGAGAAAGCATGTCACCGTGGGTGGACTTCGGGATTGCAAATGCCCAAACCAGGCCTGGTCACTCTTCCTCCTGCCTATACAACTCTCAGCTACCTCTCCAGCACCATGTCTGCCTGCCTTGATGACAACGGACTACATTTCTGGACCTGTAAGCTAGCTCCAATTACATGCTATCATCTGTAATCATAGCACCTGAGAAGCAGAGGCAGAGAGAAGATGGTTCAAGGTCATTGTCAACCACACTTAAGCTCAGAGATGTCCAGGGCCACAAGAGACCTTGCCTTTAAACACACCCACACACATACACACTCTCTCACATACACTCAGATTCTCACATATACATACTCTCACACATGCATACACAAGAAAACAAGTGATTTGTAAAAAGGCAGAATTAAACATTCCTAACAATGAGCAAAACTTTCATTTAGAACAAAGCACAGCACCAGAGAAGTCATGCCTGAACAAACGGCCTGGTTTTTCTGTAACTCACTTTCACGTACTCATCTAAGGCCTGAGAGAATACACAACATCTTGAGAGGGTTTCATGCTAACGCTGAAGTGACTGCTCTCCCAGACACCCCAAACAGCAGATACTGTCGAGGAATGCAGTCTGAAGACACCAGCAAGGTGACCCTGAAATGGCGATGACCCTGTAACCCACTGCTGCCCAAGCCTGTGCTCCCTCCCTGAGGTGCTGCTGGCAGGCCAGAGAGCCACATGCCTGAGGTAAGTCGGCCTCTGGATCCATTCAAACAGCACATTGCTCCTGCTGAGTGACGCTCATTTCAGGAATTCATGGTGGACATTCTGCCCTAGTCCAGCAGCCTACATGCCCCAGGCCGAGAAGAAGGAGAGGGCAGAGAACACCAGGCCCATCATAGTCCCCCCTCTTTACCCCACTCAGGCAAGATGGAGCTTACATTTCAGGGAAACCATCATCCTCCCTGGGGGACCCAAACCTAATGGACGGGTCCTCACTCCTCACTCCTCACTCCACATCCTGCCTGTCTCCAGCCAAGGACAGACACCTAGTGCAAAAGCTGAGCTCAGGTGAGCAATGCGTGAAGGTTAGATGGTAGGACAGACGGCCACACCCCTCCTACCCACAATCCTCTGTCCCCCGGGCTACAGACTACCCAGAGTGCCACGCACTGACCACAGCACATCAGCCACAGTCTCGGAGCAAAGCAGACAGAACTCTGCTTCTCTTCCCATGTCACAATTCACCTGTTCTGAGACACCACGAGGCCACATTGAAACACCAAGAACTCTCTTAAAGCTGGCCAGCTGGCTGGTGGGGACACAGACTCTGGTGTGGGGGAAGCACTGGGGACGCTGCTGCCCACACTGGCCATTCAACCTTCCTCAGCTGTACACACAGAGGAATGCACCTCAATTCTGAGGACCTCGTGTGGTGCCCTTTAATGACAGAATGGCCCAGTGTCTGGTTAAGGCTTAAGATTCCGGGCTCCCCAAACGGCAGATGCAATCCTGGCTCTGACCAGGCAATCATGTTCGTTTTCCTGAGTCTCAACTGTCCTTGCTCGTGTGTCTATTTCTCTTGTAATACTGGGAACCGAACCGAGGGCCTCACACTTAGCACTGAGTCACATCCCTTATCTTTCTCTTTCTTGAGATGGGATCTTGCCACATAGCCCAGGCTGGCTCCCAATTTATAACCCTCCTGCCTCAGCCTCCCAAGTGCAGAGAGTTCACAGCCCTCAATGCCTCAATCTCTTTAAATATAAAGACTTGTATCCTAACAAAAGGAGTTTATGGCTTAAGTAAAAGAAAACGCCTAAAGGTAAATACCATATTAATGCAGGATAACTTCAATCTCATTTTTAAGCTTCCTTCTTCATATCAATGAAAACACTTTTATGGACAAAAAGAACAGAATCTGCCCTGTGTTTTGGATGTCCTGGCCCCACGGCTACTTTTCCTTTTGAGACCAGGTTCATTCTAAAATAAGAAGTAGGATGAATTCAAGTCTGCAGCCTGTGGCAACAGACCCCAAGAACAGCATGTGTCCGCAGGGAGAGGACAGAGAGTGGGTCCACACTAGCACTCCTGTACTATCTCCCCATCCTGGCATCTGGAATGAGCTAGTCCCCTCGGCAGCATGCCCTCCCGGAGAGGACAACGGGATGTCTCCATCCACAGATGGCTTCCAGGTGTGACCTTGAGCTGTCTGCTGTGCTGGGAACAGAGCATCTGTGTCACCCAAATTCCTACCTTGAACTCTTCCCCCTCCCCGCTGCCTTAGTGAGGACACTGAGGACAGGACAACAGGCCTCACCGGGCTCTTGACCTTGGGCTTTCTGCATTAAGGCCTCTGAGGAAAAGCTATCTGCTGAGAATTTGCTGCAGTGGAGGAATGAACAGAAACGTTTCCCTGGTGTCTGCCGGTGAGTGCCATAACCCTGACAGCGCCCACTGTGAATCTGCAGGACCACTTGTATAGAGCTGGCTCCTGTCGCTATGGAAAACGCACGGGCACTAAATAAATGCAAGAAGTCAGAAAGGCTTGGAAAAGAAGGAACCCACACCAGCATCCTCTGAAGTCCACATGAGACCGCCATTCTCCGATGGCTGGCGGGAGGGCATGGAGTCTCTGCTGGGACCTCTCGATCATCTACAGCCTCTAAGCAGATGGCAGTAAAACCCATCCGTAGAAGCTGAGTCAACCTGGTCAGCTCACACAGGTGTTTGGGGCATGCAGGAGCAAATGTAAATCTCACCATGTGCCACGCCTTGGAAAGACCTCGAGTGTTCCCCTTTACCAGGGGAAGCAGCCAGCCCCAGTGCAGCTCGTACGTGAGGCTGACAGGACGGAGGCTGCTCCGGAGTATGCACCACAGTCAGAGGCACCTGAGGAGGCCCGGGATATACAGGGAGGGCAAGAGGGAAGATGAGACCCAGAAATGCATGTGGTGTCTCAGAGCTATCCTGGGCTTCCTGGGAGCTGGCACTGGGAAGGATGAAACGCAGAGCAAGACAGAAGGAAGAGAGCAGGACGGAGACCCAGAAAACGGGTAACAGTCTGCGAGGCAGACATCTGGAAGAGCCTGGCTGCTTCAAGAGGGGACATAATACAAGGGTGGCAATGTGGCCCAGTGCTCAAATAGAGTACAGCAGAAAGAGGTGGGCCCGAATCTCAGCTGCAGAGTCAGTGAGATAGCCCAGGCCATTCAGTCACACAATCCAAAGATCACAGATTCCAGTTCAAGACTGGGTCTCTCTCATGCAGCCTGGGCTGGCCTCACACTTGCAATGTACCCAACCCTCTAGCCACGAATACGTGCAGAGTGGAACTGACGGAGGTTTTAGTACTGGTCCACCTGTGCAGAGCAGGCTGCAGTGACGCCCAGGATTGCTCTACAGGGCCCCCTCTTCGGGACACAGCCCCTGAGAGTGGAACTGGGAGCTGCTGCCCAACACAGCTGCCCACACACTGCATGGTGGGCCTCTGCCCCCACCTCCACATGTGACTGTTCTCCAGAGTGTGTCCCAGAGCCCCTGCAGTCAGGAAGCTGGACATTTACCGTCCTGGAAGACCCGCTCCACGTTGAGCCCATAGGTGGCACACGTCTCATAGTAGGTGCACCGCTTCAGGTCGTTGGAGAGCTTCCGAGCCCTGACGTCATCGATGACCCTCGGGTTGGAGGAACTTATGGCATCTGCAACAGACAGGACAGGGGGTGCTCCTTAGCAACTGCTGCCCACGACTTAGAAGCCACGTGACTTAAACCTGCCCTGCAGCCAGTTTCTTCCTGCAGCTCTGGGGGCCCCTGCAACTCAAAACCCATCAAAGCCCAGGGAGAAGCCATTACTCCCAGAAGTTGGGATTCTAAAAACAGTTCACCCTCAAAATTAGACTCAACTCAAGCTACAGGAAAGCTGGGGCGAGGAGACCACTCATGTCCTAACATTTAGGAGGCCGAGGCAGAGGCCGAGTTCAAGGCTTTCTTGGAGGGAGGCTCTCCACCCTATCCTTCAGGCTCACTTGGTGTGTCAGAAACTAACAAAACAAAACAAAAACAAAACTATGTGTGACTTGGGACACTCAGCGTCCATGTGACAACAGCCTCCCCAACAAAGGTTCCTTAGACACAGCCCACCAAAGAACATGTCCATCTGTCTTGCCCAACAAGTAAGCATATCTGACATATGTTTACAGCAAGTAAGGAGAAGGTCCTTTGTACAGGTGTGAACATTTTGTTTTTAAAGTAAAATAGGAAGGAAACAAATTTAAACCCTAATTTCTCAAAACCTTTTTCTAATTTGGGAAACACAGGCCACCGAGCCTCCACCCAGCTCACATTTTATCCAGCTTGGGGCTCCAAGCTGCAGACACCCAACCCACATATGAATTCAGGTCAGTGTGTCACAGAGGTGGCCCGGGGCCCGCAGCTTAGCTCAGCTCTACCTGGCCCTCTCATGTCCCCACTTTAACTTGGCATTGTCCTAAGGCTGCATGTCCTTCTAATCAGTCTAACTGGCACATCTTTGGGGGGCAGAGCTGGCCTAATGAGCACAGGAGGGGCCTTCACTCACCCACATCCCCCACATGAGCAAGCATAGGCTACCCCTGCCCTAGAAGATACACTGAGCTTGGCACCGTGTCTCGGCACTGACCTCCCAGCCTCCTGCATGTCAGGCGTCCTAAGGGTTTTAGTGCTCTCTCACACCCTAACAACCCCTGGCCTCTAAAGCCACCTACCCTAGGCAGCAGAAAGGAAACCCCAGGTACCTTCTCACAGCACCCGAGAGCCTTGCACCTGCATCCCCAGTGCTGCCCAGGTGCCTCAGGAGCCCACTGAGCATGCAACACATGGGGACTGACAGCAGATCACCGGAGAGCCACACACAGTCCACTTCCTGCCACAGGTGCCCTTGGTCCCTCGGCTTAGAAACATGGTGCAAGCAGTGCCCCAGCAGAGCGGGCCCCACACTGAGATGACAGTGGTAAAAAGTAAAACCTCGATCAAGGTCAAGCCATGTCCACTGACCCTTGACACACGGCTACTTGACTTCCATCCATTCTTCAGTTCCCTCTCCCAGAGCACTGAGGGTAAAGGTCAGGCCGCCTGGCCACACTAGCTCTAGTCCAGGTGTGTGGACCAAAGCCTGGACTCTACTCCACTCTACTGCACTGCACTAACAGAAACAAACGCTGTGGGATGAGAAATGCAGCAGGCAAGTCTGTTCTTTCCAGCCAGCCACGAGCCACGAGCCACGAGCCACGGAGAGGCCACAACGGTAAAACACTGTGTCTCAGATGCAGGCCCACACGGCTCTTACACACCAGGCTGCTGCTGAGAACTGCCTGGCCGGTCATAGGCAAAGCTTTTGTTCAGAATTCCTCTCCTCTGCTCCAAGACAGCTGTGGAGAAAACTGCCTGAGAGACGTACTAGATTTAAAACACCACTTGAGGACTTTCCAGAGCAGGCACCTTAACTATGTCAACCACCATACCAGGACACTGCTTTGTATTTTTGAGACAGTCTAGTTTTGTAGCCCAGGCTAGCCTTCAGTGGCAATCTGTCTTGGTCAACCTCCCTAGTGCCATGACTAGAGGTGTGTGTCACCTGTATGTTAATTACCCCGTTGTTGGACCCCATGAAGACAGGAGGACCAACTGCACATTAAGAACCAAAGCGCTGTCTCCAGGTGACCAGTAGAGGGAGCTATGGGAACAAAAAAGTCTTCTATTTGGTGTAAGATCTGGTGGCAGAGTTTTTCTCTGCATGCATCAAAAAAGGGAGAAAGGGTGGTCTCCATGAAAACAATTATAATATTTTACGAGTGACACATTGAGGGCAGGCAGGCAGTGCCTCATTACACGGCTCTCAAACCCTGACTGCACTTCAGCTGGTAAATACCAGGTTTACTAATTCCAAAAGAAATAACAAAAGCAGCTAAAAATTTGGAATAGCCAGGAAGGGACACTGCAATTTTGCCTAAAACCTTGGCTGGACTCCTGTGGCCAATTCACGAAATGGAGTCTGTGACCAGGGCTGAGGGTGCTGCCCGAGTCTGTGTGACAATCACCTTACTCAGTCAGAGGCCATGCTTTAAGTGACATGAAAAACAGTAATAACTGAAGCCACAGGGACCCTGCGGCCTTTGCGAAGGGGCTGCAGGGTAGAAAAGGAGAGACCACGAGATCCCGGAGAAGAACAAGGGCAAAGCCCAAGTGTGTGTCACTTGTCACAGGCGAGTATCAAAGGGGCACTGAAAGTCAAAATAAACCAGACACTTATTGTAACAGAAATAAATAAAAGCAACCTGATTAAAAGGTGTTTTGTACAAAAGGCAATTAAAACATCGTAATGTAGAAAAACCATAGGTTTTCCTAAAGCACCTGGGGTGTGTGTTGAGGGTGTGCCAGGGACAGGTATCTTTCAAGTCTGAATGACATCTCCACAGAACCAATCAAGAAACGGCCCGTGATGGTAGTTGTCACTCTGAATATCAAATTCAGCCCCAGCCCCCATGTCCAGCTTCAGGTCATTTCCAAATTCTTCCATACTTTGAAGACACCCACAAGACCTCCAAAAGCAGCTGTGCATGACTGGCACTCACCCTGGGTCCCCACCAGCACTAGTGGGATCTCACTGGTGTTCCTGTAGTTGGCCATTCGGCTGTAGTAATGGTAGACGGTCTGGAAGCTGATCTCATCTTCCAAGCTGAAGACAAAGATGACCGCGTCCACCCACATGGCAAACTGCAGAGAGAGGAATGGAGAAGTGCAGCTGAGCGGCGCCCAGGCAGAGGGTGTGCGGCCTGACCTTTGGGAGCTTCAGGACAGCACTCGGCTGTTGCCTGACCTCTGCTGTGTGCGCTGTGGCCAAATCACTGATATCTCCCCTGTGATCCTAAGTGTCTACCCTCTGGCATGACCAGCTAAACCCCAGCCTGCAGACAGAAGGCCTGACCTGTGCCCTGAAGCCTCCCCATCTGGGGACAGGTCTTGGAGGTCGGTCCACACAGCCTCCACAGAACCTTCAAAAGACGCAGTGGCCTTAAAGTTGAGTGGGGACTCCTCTGCAACCACACTGTGTGCTCAAAAGAGTTGTGGTACCCACCACACCCACCAGCAGAGATGGATCATGTGTTTTCCCAGAGTTCCTGCTACAGCAGAGGCTGAGCTGCCACCAAGCCCACTCAGCTTCCTGCTGGGAAATTACTACTTACTTGTAAGAAAGTTAAAAGGGGAGTGGCAAGGTTAATCTACACCCAGGCCTCTTACATCATCTTATTTACAACAGCTCTGTGGGGAGGGTGAAGACGAGGGAACAGGCTCCCCACTGGGCCGAGCAACCCACTCTCACAGAAGCTGACAACAGCTCCTCTGATCGGCTGGATCCAGTCTGCATCCAGTACTGAGTTCCCTTCTCTTCACATGTGTAAACAAACAGGTGAGCCCCAATCTCCCTCTGCTTTCTCTACAAGAAGCTTAACCTGAGGAAGCTCTTAGGCAAGGCAGAGCTCCTAATTGTGTGTGCCTGCGTGCGAAGTGACAGCCACCTACAACAAACCACATTCGTTTAAATGTGGAATATTTACACAAGAGACATGCAGCCTCAAGCTCGAATGGCACATGCACAGGTCAGTACGACCCTAGGGCACAGCTTTCTTGAGGCAGACCACGGACACTGTCTGGTGCACAGGGCACAGTGGTAACCGAAGTCTGGACTCTTCTTTACCTTGGTGACGGTTGGTGTCAACTGTCTACTTGACAAACCTATGATCATCAAGGAGATGGGCTCTGAGCCTGTTCAGGGGGCACTGTTCTCATTGTGTTAATCCAGATGGGAAGGCATGCCCACGGTGGGCAGAATCATTCTCGAGGTGCAGGTCCTGGACTGTATAAAATCAAGTCTGCTGAGCACCAGCCTCACTAATTCTCTGCCTCCTGCTCTTGACTGTGGCTGTGGAGCTGTTTCAGGTTCCCTGTTGCCCTATTCCCATGACACAATGGACTGTACCGGGGAATTTAGGCCAGTTAAACCCTCTTCTCTAAGGTTATGTTGCCAGTGAGTTTTATCACAAGAAAAACATGAAACTAAAACACAGTCTCCTCCTAAATGCAGAAATAAGGCCCTATCTACCAGCACAAGAAGTGGTCGAAATGCTTCACATGAGAGTGCAGCCCCTCATATGAAATCAGAGACACCTGCATCTCCTTCTCCCCAGCCCTCCGTCCATCCTAGCAGGTGTGAGCTGTCCCAGCAGGTGTGAGCTGTCCCAGTGGGTGTTGGCTGTCCCAGCAGGTGTGAGCTGTCCCAGTGGGTGTTGGCTGTCCCAGCCGGTGTGAGCTGTGCCTACTTCTGGGTTCTTTTCACTTAACCAGAAGATCATGGTGTCAATAGAACAGTATAAAAGTGCTGATGCTATCTTTTAGAGCTTCTTCAGGGGAATCACAGCACACTGTGGCCTAAGGTTCACTGAGCAAGAATGAACGTGGGCCGAGAGGGCCGGCAAGCTGTGGGATGCCCACTCCTGTCAGCTGCCAGAAAAGCTTTGCAATTCCATCCAGCAGACCTTGAAAATGACATTGCTCTGAGGTCAACCAAAGGGAAGGGGACAGACCAGAACATGATGTATTTATAAGTATTAGAATTTCTAGAAGCCATTCTGACAGTCATATTTCAGAACAGATGCACTTGCTTTTCCTTCTTAAAACCATATAAACATAAAAAACAATCAGCCACATATACCCAATCTTCCTGGTTACCTAAATTCCATTTTTTTTTTGTTTTGTTTTTGTTTTTTTGGATTTGGGTTTTTTGAGACAGGGTTTCTCGGTATAGTCCTGGCTGTCCTGGAACTCACTCTGTAGACCAGGCTGGCCTCGAACTCAGAAATCTGCCTGCCTCTGCCTCTCAGAGTGCTGGGATTACAGGTGTGCACCACCACTGCCCGGCCATTTAAAAAATTCCATTATTTTAAACTTGATTCTTGTTCCAGTCTTTAGATCAAGTCATCAAAGAGCAAAAGATCAGTCTGGCTTGGGTGTGCATGCAGTACTCACCTGTGCCTCTGGGGGGCCCCCTTCATCCCTAATCAGCAGCAGATAACTCTGTCCATCAACAACAATCTCCTTCTTGAACCTGCCACCTGCCACACACAAAACACAATGTTACAGAAGAAGATGGAGGGGGTGGGGCAGACAGACATGGGCTTCGCTTGTGGAAAAATACACTCCAGGCCAGGCAGGGAACTGGCTGGGAGAAATGAGGAGTAGATTTTATATATCTCCCACAAGTGCTGCATTTTTAGAGCTGAACTCAGATTTAAATATTTGTCTAAGAACCCGTGCTCCTTTCTGGTTACCAGGCACGGCCTCCTGTGCAATGCCAGGAACCCTGGCTAAGGAATGTAGACTTTTCATGTAGAACTTAATTCATAAGTCCAGAGATTCTCGCCCACTGGCAAACAGTGGGCGGGCTCTCAAAACCCAGAAACTCTTTCCATACTAGAGCAGCACCTGAAAACCTGTATTCTCCTCAAGGGAAACCCAATGCTTGGGAGGGAAACACACAACGGCATGAGGATGGCGTCTCCGGAGTCACAGGCCACAGTTAGGGAAGGATGCCCGACTACTACACACGTTAGACACAGCTACCGATGGAACTGCACAATCAGACAGAGCACTGCAGCAGCTGACAGGGAGGCGTTAGAGACCACACGGGGTTAGCGAGAAACCACCTGGGGCCCTGCTGGGATGTCAGGACAAAAGGCAGAGAGCACTGGCAGAGGGAGGCCCACAGGCCGCCCAGACACAGCCAGGACTGGACTGTGAGGTCTGCACAGTGGAGTCATGCCATCTCCAAAAGCTGCCCTCCACATTCAGGGCTCTGAGGCCCTCTGGTCTGTCTTCTCAGGGAGGAAGGGCTCTAGTCTTCCTGGGGGTATGCGTCCCTCCCTGGCTCGCATCTCGGAACTTCTGTAGACGCCTCCCAGGGAACCCCCAATGAACCCACCAAACTCTGCAAGAACCTTCCAGAGCTACTTCTGCTCCAGTCTCGGGTCCTGGCCACTTCATCACAAAGCTAAATAATTACAACCCACACACAAACTCAAAGGTGTCCAGGACCTACATTAAATAAGTGGTTCCTGAGGCAAGAGGGGAGCTCTTCCTACACAAGTATAGACAGACAGACAGAAACACACACACACACACACACACACTCCTTTCTCTTGTGTGTGCCTAACAAGGAGTTGTGCTTGCCTTTCCTCCTCATCAACTTCCTCACTGACAGAATACAATAAACCAACGCTGCTGTCCTAGGACACACACTTGTGCTCTCTCCCACCAGAGCAGAATCACAGGAAGGCGCCGGTGGAGATGTACTGGAGAGTGAGCTCTGCAGGGACAGGAGAGCTGCCCCCCAGAACAAGCTTAAGAACACCTCACATGGGCATGTCAGCGCCATAGGAGGAATTCTGTGACCTCAGATCCCCACACCATAGATTCTTCAGCTACAGAGGGAGTTGACATCTCTTCTCAAACAGGCTTCTGTCACTCCTGACACAGAGCAGACACCCAAGTATGACAGCTGAAAGCATAGTTGTACCCACACTCTACCATCATTGCCAACTCTGAATCAGGGCTGCCCCCAAACCAGCCTCCCCAGTCACCTCCCTCCACAGCAGTGACCCAAACTGGAAGACGTGAGGATGACATCTGGTGGACTACAGTACACAACACAGCATGAACAGCAGGGTCCAGCATGACTGCTGCTAATGTTCACAACTGTGGTGTGCTTCTAGAAGGACACACCTAACAGCCACAGAACTTGCTTAGAGGTAAAAGTGCACACACGTGGGGTGGCCATCACTGTCACTTCACAGATTCTACTTTTGAAATAAGAAATGGGAAACTTTGTTTGTTTTTTATTTTTAAATTTATTTTCATTTTATATATGCTGCTGTTTTATCTGCATGTATGTCAGATACTCTAGAACTAGTCACGAACAGGTGTGAGGCTGGCTCATGGGTGCTGGGAATTGAACCCAGGTCCTCTGGAAGAGCAGCTGGTGCTCTTAACTGCTGAGCCATCTTGCTAGCCCAACCTTCTATTTCTTGATGAGACAGATGGCAAGTCAAACTTCAAGTAAAAAACAATGTTTGCAAAGCAACCTGGCATTCTTGGCTCTGGGAAATCCCTCCTGTTTACCCCTGGACCTGGACATGCGGCTAGACACACTCACCAGGTCTGGGGAAAGCAGTCTGTGTGGAGTTTAAAAATCTTTCCCATGGTCTTCTGAGATCTAGCTTTCATGGTCTGATTGATGGTGTGATCACTATCACCAGAGCGGTGCCCACTGCCGGACAGACCATCTCTGAGGGTCACGGCAGCTGGCAGGCAGGTCTAAGACATGCTCTTGAAGCTCTGAGTCACAGGAGAAGGCATAGTAGGGGTGACCTAAGGGTCTCCAGCAGGGCACAGATTTGTTTTACTGGGTGGGGCTAACTTCGTGGCACTTTGCTCCCATCCTCATCCCAGAAGTGCTGCCCGGCCATCCCAGCAGTCCCTGCCCAGTGGCCAGAGGTAAACACCAAGGCTGAATATACACGAGGCTCCTCTGTCTTGCTCGGGACAGTCTGGCCTTAGCAGTAGCCCTGGATGCCACAAATGCCAGTCGCCTCACTTCCCTCTCCAGATCTAATCATGAACTCTGTGCAGTGACTGCCCCTCCAGAAGGCTCCCTACAGAGTCCCTGTATAGTCCCTTGGACCTGACCATAAGAGCTGTTTCCAGGGAGACAGGCACACCAGACCCTCCCTCACAGGCCTCCCCAGCTTCACAGAGGCCATGACCCCAAGAGAAGGGCTCTCAGACCCATCCGCGTCACTTCCAGGCAGAGGAAGGTACCTCCTTCCACCTCAAGGGTCTCTGCAGACTGACACCTCTGACATCCCAGATACAGAACACGTGACTCCTACTGCAACACTTCTTCATTTCAGAGAACACCCATTCAGCCAAATTGGGAAACTATAGGGAACGTCCCTGAACCCAGACGTGTAATATAAGGAGATTAAAACCCAGCCAGGGGCGGGGGCATGCAGCTGTGAGAAAGCAGTCCACGACAGAATGGGATACTATCACCACTCGGTCACTCTGCGGGACAGGCATGCCTAGGTCCAGAGAAACCAGGTCCAGAAATCTACCAAAATAACACACTGACACTTGTCCTCCATGGTCACCCAAAGAGGGAATTGTCCTTGGCAGGAAGTGGGTACCTCTCTAGCAACTCCATTCTGAGGTTGGGATCCTGTATCTGAAATGCCAGAAACAGGAAGTATTCTCTTGAGATCACAAGAGCCCGCTTGTGGGACTGTCACCTGGGCCTCACCAGTCCAGCACCTTTCACTTGAGCATCTGATGCTTTCTGAGAATCAAAACTACTGTGGATTCTGGGATACTTTGGATTTGGGGGTTTTCAAAGTAGAGATACCCGCTCTACTTTTAAATTCAAACCTGCCATTTCATCTTGGCCATTAGGTCCTGTTTTCTACCAAAAACTTCAGAAGATGAGCAAATTCCAATTTCATTGTTAATGTGGGCTTTTTTTTTTAATGGAATCTGAATGCCATGTTTTCCCAGAGGTCATGTGAGTCTTCTCTGCTATTCCAACGTTGGTGTGTGTGTGTGTGCCAACATACACATAAGCACTCAATATAGATGTAAAGTGTCTATTTAATATCCAAATCCAAGTCATTCTCTCACAGGTCTACCTTACCCAGCTATCCACTTCTAGCGTCACGGTCTTACTATGAAGCTGTGCTGAGAACTGTCAACTTCTCTGACTATTGGTTATGATAACCTAACATTAAATTGCAAAAGGTATCACCAATATACACCTGGCCTCTCTGATGGATAGATGTCTGACCCGTGCCTAGTTTACCTCGTGTGTGTGTGTGTGTGTGTGTGTTCACGTGCACACGCACACACGCCAGCAGTCAGCCTCGGGTGCTGATGCTTGGGTCCCTACACCTTGCTTTTAGAGACAGCAAGACTTGCTGCCCTAGAGCTTGCTCTTCAGGCTCATCTACTAGGGAGCCGGGCTCAGGGAGTCGCCTGTCCCTCTCTTCTACAAAGGTCACAAGCATGCATTACTATAGCTGGCTTTATAACAACAAAAACAAATGAGTTCCGGAGACTGAGCTCAGGTCCTCCTGCTTCTGTGACAAGCACTTTACCAATCTAACACCCCACTCCCCAGCCAGCTTGGGGTGCGGAAAGACAAACTTCTGCTCAGCAATACATATGGCCAGCACTTCAGAAAGAACTGTTCAGTGGAGGAGCAGCACGCTGGGGAGGAAGGGCACAGCTGTGCTCTCTGGCTTTAAAGCATACTTTTAAAGGTCTGATTAGGGGTGTTTCTCACCATCCGACCTCAGCCAATTTCAAGGTGACTATTCTGAGACTCTCGCTGTAGGAACCAGCTCTAAATCTGGGACAGCACATGCTAGCTAACTGGGTTCCTTCTGTTTCAGCTCACACTGGGAGGAGCTGTCCCTCTTACTCCTCTCGCATGCTGGGCCAGGGTCCCATCTCTGTCCAGTTCTGCTTTGAGGGGTAAAATAACAGTAAGTGGAATTTTCCTATTCCAAAAAAAGGAACTGCCTGGCGTTAGTAAGGCCACAGATGTCTGCCTGTTTCGTCATTCCCAACACTTGCACTGAAAGCAAATACCGTATCCCTAACAGTTGTTCAAGAAGGAAGACTGAGGACAATGAAGGAGCTCCTCTCAGTGACATGGACAAGCACCACTTGACTTATTTCCCATAACTGCCTGTGACACAGCATCAGAGACCGGCCCAGAACCTCTGGGAAGTCTTTTAGACACTAAGGGACAGAGAAACCCCTGCCCTCCCACAGGCTGCTAGGGAAGCTGGAGCTTCTGGTCCTCCAACTGTCCTCTTCCATGGGACACCAAGTCCTACATGACCCAAATATGACCCTGTCTGCAAAGTGTCATTCTCCTCAGCCTTGGAGCTGGCACAGGATACAGAGAGCTAAGTAAGCCTTCTCCCAAATAAGCCTCCGCTCAGGGGGCAACCGCTCTAAACCATCGCTGTGCCTCTGAGACCACAGACCTCTGCTGAAACCCCCAGGACTTCTTGTGGTTGTGCCCATATCTGATGCACAAGGGAGGGCCTAAAGCTACACTGAGCCGGAGCTCCCTCTGTGAGGCCACTGCAAAGGGGAGGGCTCAGTCTCCCCCGAGCCTAACCCAGTGGCCCTTACAGTAGGTGCCAGCTGGCCCAGAGCCTAAACCCGGGAGACGGGGCTTGTGCCAGGTCTCTTCTTGCCACTTCTAAGTAGATGTTCGTGAGATCGACCTTTTCCACCTCAGCTTCATGGTAAGGCAGGACAGGCCCCTGCAGACGTGGTCACCTTGTCATCTACAGCCATGGGGACGGAGAGAAGCTGTGGGCTGCAGGCCTTTCCTGTTCTCCCTCGGGGAACATAAACTTAATCACAAATGTGCCAAACTCCTTTAAAAATTAATGCGGCTTTTAAACTATGACAAAAATATTTAAGCCAGTACTTTATGAGATTGGGGCTCTGGAAAAGTTTAGTATTGTGATATTTGAAAGGAATTTTGGACCACATAGTATTTTTACAGTGGGAACAGAGGTTATTGGTAACACTCGTTATAAAACTTAACCAAAACAAATTTCCTCCGCCATGCTTTTTAAGCTTACGGTGGGAAATAAAAGACGACCAGAGCGGTGTGCTAAGAGCGAGTGAGGAGCCAGCCACAGAGCCTGTCAGAGTCTCTGTGGGTGGGTCACTGGGGAGGAGGGTGACCCAAGGTGGCCTCACTTAACTCAAGTCCCTGTCAGATGAAAACGACTGGGAAGGAAAGGACACCTCAGTCCCAAGCAAGCTGGGGTGGCACACCCGAACTCCACGGGGCCTGAACCGACTCCTCCATTCCTGGGAGAGGTGAGGGAAGGGTGAGGCAGCACGAGAAGGAGCAGCCCAGGGCAAGGCTGTGGGAACAACCTGAGGCCCCGCTGAAGGAAACAGAGGCCTCTCCCACAGCGGACTCCAGATGAGAGTGAATGCAAGAGACTTCCCATCTGCAGAAGCGAGGCCGGCACTCACAGCAACCGAGGGATAGGCAGTGATGCTCCGTGCCCCAGGACACACAACGAATGCTGGGAGAGGGCCTTCAGCAGATGCACAGGGCTGCAGGGCCCCGGTCCCTAACCAAGAGAGAGCTACTTTCCTGGGGAGAGAAACAGAGGGAGCCAGGACACTATGATTGTCAAGGCTGGGGACGCTTAGCTCACCGGGAGGCTCTTCAGGGCTCCGTGCCATCCTCCCCTGCAGCTGAGGAGTTAAATGAGAGTGGTCCACAGAAGGGCATTTTCTGAGGAACTGGCACTACAGCCTTGGAGCCCTAGTCAGTGTACATAACCCTAAATGATACAGATTACTCCTCACCAAAAGAGAGAGAGAGAGAGAGAGAGAGAGAGAGAGAGAGAGAGAGAGAGAGAGAGAGAGAGAGAGAGAGAGAAAATGAATCAATACAACCCAGTCTCCATGGCAGTGATAGGACAGAGATGCCCACGAGAGAAGTGGAAACCATAAGTATAAAATATTGGGCAAAGATCCCATCAGGTGAGGGGTCAATGGGGGAGGGATCAATGGGGGGAGGGGTCAATGGGAGTGGGGATAAAACAAACCCCAAGCTGCAGAAGGGCACTGTGCAGCAATGCTTTACACTTCAGTATGACACAGCCAACAGGCAGGTGTCGGGCAAAAACTGAGGGCCAACAGAGCACGCGGGGCCCAATGTCTACAATTTGACAGAGAAACAGCTTTGGAGCTGAGACAGAGCCTGCCACGGCAGCAGAAGCTGGATCCTGAAACCCCAGGTTATGTGTACAGGCGACACCAGTGCTCTCCTCTGACACGGCCTCGAGAGCCATTTCTCAGACAGCCCTGTCACTGAGCCGTGCCTGACTACACTGCAGAAGGTAAGAAGCTATTTCCATAAAAGGCCAGAGTATTTTAGGCTCTATCAATGCTTATTTTTATTTCCTTGTAAAAGCCTCTCCATAGCTCACAGGCAGCAGCAACTCAGGTCCAGGTAACCACTATCTGAAGGCTACTGCTGGGCCCCTCCCTCCCTCGTTCCCTCCCTCCTTCCCTTGATCTGATGCATGAAGTACTAGGCTAAATCTCCAATAATTCTTTAAAAAGATTTGTTTTATATACGTGAGTACACTGTCTGTGTCTTCAGACACACCAGAAGAGGGCATTGGTCCCATTACGGATGGTTGTGAGCCATCATGTGGTTGCTGGGAATTGAACTCAGGACCTCTGGAACAGCAGTCAGTGCTCTTAACCACTGAGCCATCTCTCACTCCCATGTCAAGAACTGAACCCAGGGCTTCAGCTAGCTAAGGCCCAGCTACTGAGCTATGTGCTAGTCTGCATTCTGAAGCCTCCTTTTGTAGACGCATGTGTTTACTGTTCTGAAGGTCACTTGTGTCAAGTCTCTGGGGCATCATTCGTGTTGTAATCCTACACAATTTGTTTACTAGAAGGATTGCACCAGGTTTTGCCTCAAGGCTTCTACTCTTCCTGAAAGGGGCTCTCCACTGCGAGGACCCACACCTCACACTGAGGAGGACCCATCAGCACACTAGCCTCCTGTTTAGAGCTGGCAAGCAAGATGTCCTTGTACCCTCTTCCTGGGGCTGGAGCTTCTGGGCCTCAGGCTCAGCCCAAGCCTGACAGACCTCGCTTCATCCAGGACCAGCCTGCATCTGGAACGTCTTAGAGTAAGGTCTATGTGCTCTCAACACTGGTGTGTGGGGCCCCAAGCTGGCATGTCTGTCTGAAAAAGCCAACAATCCTGACAGGACATGAGGGCGGAATACAGAGGATTCCTGTGGATCACTTTACCAAGATCTAGGTCAGTTCCAAAGCCTAGAGGAAGTCTGGGAACTCCTACCTACATGCCCCGCTCTCATCTCCAAAGCATGCACTACATCACCGTCACTTCTACTGGACAGTGACCCCATGCTTGGGTTGGGACAATTCTTTAGGAGCCCTGTTCTATTCAGGCATTGAACTTTACTTCACGCAACCTAAGCCATCTTCCTATGGGCGTGCAAGGGCAGGCGCGGTGTGGATGGGTTCTGTCCTCAGGCTCCCTCCCCAGTGGCCGCACACTGTCTGTTCAGCATAGCTGGTTCGCTCACTGGGCCCTCAAAAACAACTGTCCTGTTTCATTATTGTTTTTTCATGGTGTTAGCTTTTTTTAAAAATTAAAAATTAAATGTTTATCAATAAGCAGTGGACTCAAAAAGCCAGAAACTGCTGGCCACATACACTGACCTCACGGTCACAGGGACAGGCCAGCCTCAGGTCCAGTAGCACACATGGCAAGTGTCCCTACCTAGGTCCCCTCAGAATCCTAACACAGTGTACCCTGGAAACCTCCACAGACAGAGGCAGGACAGCACTACCAGCTATAACCAAACACAGATAAATCAATTACACAAACTCATTAGGGCCACGCAATATAGGCCGCTGTCAGTATGAGGCCCCGTGCTGAGATTACATACACAGTGTGGGCCCGTGCGGGCCTACACCCACAGTAGCCCTGACAAGCACACACATCACTGTGGGAACCAGGGAGGGAAATATTTCCAGGGAAGAGCAGACCACCTAGGCTCAGTGGAGCCATAACAGTTAAGGAGACACCTGTGAGAGGCAGGTTTGGGGTGTATGGACAGTGCTCCCCGACTCTGGTTCCTACCATGCTCAGTCAGTGAAAGGAAAGTGAAATGTACTGCACAGGCCCACTGTTTAAATTCTCAAGGAACTCTGGATAGGACACAGGCTTGGTTCTACCTCCATAACCAGCAGCTCAGGAGCCAGCAGTGAGGCACACCTCGCTACTGTGTTCCAGGAGACTAGCTGACCAGAACGTCTCCTGAGACCTAGACTACAGGCCGGTTCAAAGAAAAGGCACAGGGCCGGAGCAAAGTCCATCAGCACAATCTCTGAGTATTTTACTAGAAAAACAAAGAATTGAAAAGCAAAAGGGAGAAACATTCCACTTTTTCTCTGTACTGGATATGAGCACCGTGGTCAGGGGTCAACAACATGGTGGGAAAGCTAACTAGCCAGCTGCTAGTGTCAAGGCCAGGACAGGCAAGAGCCGGGAGAGGGAGGAGCCCCATCAGTCTAAGTGCATCAGAGTCTGTGCTCTAGGAACAGAGGTCGAGAAGGAGCAGCAGACCTCCCTATCTGAGCTGCTCTAGGTGGGTCCCTATCCCTCGTCCCCACCCATCTGCAAACGGATCTTCCTCCAGCCAGATCCCAGCAAGTTGTTGCTACTAGGAGCCTTAAAGTAGAAGCAGGCTACCCATTGGTGGCAAAGGCAAGGGTGAGTGAAACAACAGACACAAGGACTAATGTGAGGTCGGGGAAGAACAGATTTCAAGACTCATGTCTGGCGGATAAAGGTGATGACCTTCAGGGTAAGACACCCTGTGGAGGTAAAATGTATCATGAAACATACCCCGGGCTTGCAAATGGGAAGCGGAGAATTCTTTCCTGTGGAGAATGGTTGTGCTGCTGGACTGGGGACGCAGCTCAGTGGGGAGAGTGCCCGTCTAGCATGCATGCATGGTTCTGCTTGCTGCACACATACCCTGGGCACAGTGTGCATGGCTGCAATCCCAGCATTGGAGAAGTAGAGGCAGGAGGATCAGATGCTCAAGTCACCCTCTGCTACATAATGGCACCAAGGCCAGGCTACAACACACCAAACCCTACTCCAAAAGTATTAAAAAAAATAATGGCTGTCCTCAACTCTTTAGATTGCTGGGACAGCAACAGGCATGTGGAGAGCCAGGCCGGCTGATTCTGACTCTGGAGACCAGTGGTATCCAAGTGCATGCACGTCTACTGACCATGACCTGATGATCCTGCCCAGTACATGCCAGCTGATCTACCCTAGCTGGGAGGGTTGGGAGACTTGACCTGGCCAGGTGTACATCAGGTCCATGTAACGATCAGGGAAACAACTGCTTCCTGGATGTACACGCCACCTCAGACCCTGGAGCAGTTTTCAGTGAGTCTTCAGCTTCTTGCTGAAGTAATGATAAAAACACGGGCAAGCCACTGAGTTCCTGCCAACCAACTGAAAAGCACATTTTGTTCTGGCAGACTCACGGATGCCAGAAACATGACAACCTCCTCTTTTCTGGCTTTGTTGCCCTTTCTCCTTGTTCACAGTGCATGCTTCTCATTGCATCTTCTAAAGTCTGGTAAAGAACTAAGTGTCCTTCACCTGTCTTACGCAGTATCGTGTGCAGGCTCTGTGCTATGCAGGGTAACATCGTAGACTGCATGCAACATACAAGATGCCAGCATGGAAGGTAAGGTAAAGTATATTCCTGTTAGTGACCAGGTTAGCACCTCAAACCACCCAGAATAACAACTGAACTGAACTATGGAACCGACCAACCAGTGGGCCCAATATCTCAAAGCTCAGAGAGACCCCTAAATAGTTGCTTTTGCTAAAATCCCTAGGTTGCAAGCAACAGGGTAAAATTCACATTAAAAACTGTAAATGGGTAGATTTCAAAAGCACTCCAGGTTTATTAGGGTTATATGGATTTTTTGTTTTGCTCAAACGTCAAAGAGGATCCAGAAGAGTTTGAGAAGAAGCCTACCATCTGTGCAGCAATAGTGGCTTACTAGACTTTTTAAAAGTTTACTGGATTTGGAAAAGGTTCTCAGAGCCAATGGCCTAAATATGTTTCAGCAACTCTGAGAGACCAGGCTGGGTGTTTACCACGGCGTTTGTTTCTAGGAGACTAAGCAAACATCTATTAACAAAATATTTCAGATCCACATGCTTCTGAGAACACACTCACTAGCCTGACGCTAGCCAGACACATCTGTTAGGAGAGCAGTCCAGGCAGGCCTTCCGGGGGAATACCAAGACAGAGGCATGGGACAGTGACTCTCAGGCAACTTCTGGCTGGATGTAAGTGACCACCGGGAACCTGCTGTAGCATGTGACATCAGCAGCCGAGAGGGAGAGAGAACCTCAAATAAAGCCCACACGGAACCCAGTGCCCTGGTGCTACACGTGGCACAAACAACCCCACTTCCCACCTATCCATCAGTGTGGCAAAGAGCCTAGAGCTTCTAGACCCAGGAGAGGGTACCAGCCACTCGCCATCTTGTTCTCTGATCTAAGTTCCTGGTGGTCAGGTGTGGTCCCAGGTAACATAAAGGCTGTGCCTTCCTTGGTCTCACCTGCGTTCAGGGGATGCCCTAAAGCTGTCTGACGGTTTCGTGTGTTCATACAGAACAGTGAATGAGTCCTTGAGCTGAGGAAAGCACTGGTGACTACAGCCACACCTCTGAGAACATCAGTGGGAGCTGAGGCCCCAGAAGGAGTGGAGTGGGAGCCTCTCGTGGCACCCACATGACAGGCCCACACAGGAGGAGGCCACCCATGACTGAGATTTTTCTGAGTATTCTACTCAAGTCACTCTGTGTGTTCATCAGATGCTGAATGTCGTAAGGTTGATGAACGGCCAAGATGAGCTAGGAACCCTGAGTATTGTGCTCCAGGCAGTCATGACAGGCTTTAGCAAGGAGTTAGGTGAAGAGACTGCACAGCAGCCCTGACTGCATCCCTGACTCCCAGGTTATGGGGTGCATTTTGTTCCCTTCCTTTCAGACCCCACTCCTCTCTTAGTGCCCCTTCCCCAGCCCCTACACACATTTGCACATCTCAGTTTGTCTCTCTCCCAGATGTGGACTGCACTCCTTCCCACAGACTGCTTTCACCAAACCTGAAACCACTCCATCAAAAGTAAACAGGCAACATACATGTAAGTCAGCTCCGAGCTTCTCTCAGGGACAAAGAGTTGAGACCTGTCGTCTGCACACTCTAGTTAGCCAGGCATAACAAAGAGCACTGGCAGATTTTTGCTGACTCAGGCTCTAAGTGTGAGTTATGAGACTGTTGTATTATGCTTATCCTCTAAGGAAAAGATTGGCTGGGCCTTCTTCCAAGAGTCAACTGCCACTGGTAGACCTGTGGACTGCTGATACTCTCTCAAAGGAACAGGGGACTGGGAGGGTCACAGGACCCTCACCTGAGAGAGTCCAGCCACATCTCCCAGCCAGTTGTTCACAATCGTCGCTAACTGCACATGGCCTCAGTGCCTCCAGAGCAGATGGTCCATGCAGGCTTAGAAAGGGGAATGGGAAGGGACTCCATCTAAATGGCTATGGGGAGGCCATCATGCATGCTGGGTAAAGACTTTTCAGCATGGCTACCCTGGGTCATCACACTCCTGCCAGTATGCCCTCACACCCAGGCTCTGGAAGGAAGCCCCAAACTCTCATTGGTTCTTCAGGGTGAGCTGTGGTGGAATGGTGCTTGGTGGAGTTTGTCACTGGAAGAGTACAGCATCATTTAGGGCTCCCCAGGGCATTCTGACCCAGTTCACTTAGAGAATCAACCCTCCATATACCCCTGTTGCACACCCAGGGATCCAGCCAACCACAGATCAAAAATGCCCCTCATAACAAATCATACCTACTGAGCATGCCCGATGTTTCCTCACACCATCATTACCAAAAAATACTACAACTGCAACATGTGCAACATTTGCACATATCCTGTGTCGGCTCCTCCGACTCCCTCCAGGGCTTCAGTGGGAAAGATACTGCCATCCCCTCCCCAGGGAAAGAGCCAACTTGGATTTTCTGCCTCTACCTCTTGGGTTACTGTGCTGCAAAAGGGGTGACTCAGGAGCAGACATGTGATTAGCTGTTTTCTGACTCTGCAGGAGAAAGATAAAAACCTGATGTGGGGATCTCCAGGCTACTGTCTGTGCACCTCACTGTGTGTGGTTGAGGCCATTGTGCATAAGCCACTGTGTATAAGACATCTGGATAGCCAGGAGAGCACAGAAACAGGGCTGGGCAGAGAGGTAGAGCCAGGCCTCCTGGAGGTGGGTCTCCATCACCAAGCTTCTGGCCAGGCCCCTACTGGCTGTCGGTGTAGACATATCTAGGGCAACCACAACCTTGAAGTTTCTGCCTCCAAATTTCAACAGGTTAAGAGTCAATGATCAATGGAAAAGTCAGTGACAAGTGGAACAAGTCTCTTATGAATTATGCCCATGTGAACCGGAACAGCCAGTCCACCTACTCCCACGCCACATCTGGATGTAGACCTCTCCTGAAGCTGTAGCCAGTGGTAGTCACTCTTGGAGTAAGACTTGCCTTCCTCCCTCTTCAGGCAGTGAGTGAGTGGGTCTTAGAGCAGGCAGGCCTCAGCCTCCATTTAGTGTATGTGCGTTTGTTTACTTTGGCTCTGGGTAACAGGAGGTGGTTTGTAGACAATACGACTTCAACCCACAGTTCTAGCCCTGAACCATCAGCAGACTGCGGCTGAGAAGTACAGCTAGGGGTGATCAATGTTCTGCCATTCTCAGCTTTGCTGACTTTACCTTAAAGCCATCTACCACTCCATCCTTACAGAAATGCCAAGGCCACTGGGACTTCAAGCTTCTGCAGTCTCAGTGCCCTTCCATCCCCACGGCCCTCATAGGAGGGAACAACACCCAGAGAGGCTGCCCAGGGCCGAGCGCCTACCATCCCTGGAGGACACAGTTAGTGTCCCAACACCTCCCACATGCTGTTGGCAAGCTGTTTCTCTATTTTTCTCCCCACAGAGAGTTAAAATTCCATGAAACACAGGGGTTTGGTGTGAGGGAAGGCAGGGTACACAGTGAATGCTAAGCACTTAACACATGAGAGGGATCTGAAATTACACAGCCCAAACACCGTTCACAACTCTAATTAGCAGCTATTAATAGAGTTCTGAAAGGGAGGTGTGAGGGTCACACCCAGTCTGGTCCTGTCCTGTGGGACTTAAAGCCAGCAGTGCTAACCAACCAGGGTCCAGGGGAACAAACGAAGCTGAGCCCTCCCTCCATAGCTGAGTACACTGGGGCTGCCACTGCCGCCACCACCACCATCACCAAGACCTGCCCTGCCTGCCTACTAAAGGAACCAAACTCACCTAGTGATATTACTTCTGCTTTCAGCCACTGGGTCTATGGTATATTGTAATAGCAGCCCTGGGACTCCGGTATCAATCATACATCATATATCACCCCACATTAACACACACACACACACATAAAGGAGACCACCCATACAATAACTATACTCTTTTAGTTCCTTCCAGGGATCACAGACTCCCTGCTGAGATAAACTGGTTTCCCCTAAGTCACTAATTAAAAGTAGCATTAAATGTAATGCAAGGGGCTGGAGAGATAGCTCAGTGGTTAAGAGCACTGACTGTTCTTCGGAAGGTCCTGAGTTCAACTCCCAGCAACCACATGGTGGCTCACAACCATCCATAATGAGATCTGATGCCCTCTTCTGGGATGTCTGAAAACAGCTACAGTGTACTTACATATAATAAATCTTTAAAAAAAAGTATGTATACACACACACACACACACACACACAGCATAAAGTGTTTTCTCTTGACTACATTTCCCAGGCTTTCAAGTCAACTCTCTTCTCTCAAGGAATAAAATGCCAACTAAAAAGGATCCACTCAAAAAGAGAGAACTGAGCCTCCCTGTGTGGTGACACTGAGAGGCACCTGAAGAAAACAGTCCGGGTGACTGCACCTGAAATGTTTCTGTCAGGAGGCGGAGCTCTTCTCCAAGAGTATTGTTCTGGTCTAAGCTCCTTACCACATTATCCCTCCCATTACCCAACACCCCCAGGAGCAAGCCAGGATCACAGTGCGGTGGTTTGAATATTCTTGGCCCACAGTGTGGCTCTATTGGGAGGCATGGTCTTGTTAGAGTGGGTGTGGCCTTGCTGAAGGAAGTGTGCCATTGTGGGAGTGGGCTTTGAGATCCTATGCTCAAGTTCTGCCCAGTGCAGAAGATCACCTCCTCCTAGCTGCCTGCAGGAGTTCTCCCCTGGCTGACTGCAGATCAAGATGCAGAGCTCTTAACCCCTTCTCCAGCACCATATCTGCCTGCGTACAGTACACTTTCTCCCATGATGATGACGGACCAAACCTCTGAACCTGTAAGCCAGCCCCAATTTAAATGTTGTCTTTTATAAGGGTTGCCTTGGTCATGGTGTCTCTTCACAGCAATGAAATCCTAACTAAGACACACAGCAAAGGATATTTAGTATGCTTTAAGCCAGAGGAACAACCCTGTGACACCATGAACAAGAATGGAGAGAATCCAGTGAGTTGCACAGCCTGGCAGAAATAGCCATGTGGATGGTGGGGTGGCTGCTGTCCAGCTGAGCTGCCCGCTCTAGCAGTCATAGGGATGCCTGTGACTTGGACATGCTTGAGTGTGTCTCCAAAGGTCTGTCTCCCAACAATGGAAGGTGCTGAATCCTTTAAGATAGGTTATAATGCAGGGAAACTACTCATTGGAGATGCTGTCCTCGGAAGGGTTAATGTAGGTATGGGAGGTGATGGTTCATTCTCAGTAGAAGGGGTTCTTGTAAAGATCAAAACTGTCCACATCCCACACTCAAATTTCCTGTCTCAGAATGTGATCCCTTGTCATACTAGCTCTGGCTAAGATGCCACCAGGAGACCCTCACCAGACCCCAAATATAACTGCCCATTCATGGACCTCCAGTCTTTCAAAATGTGGAGTAAAATATACCAGTTTTCTTTCTAAAGCAAAGGGGGTTTCTGTCATAGCAAGGGAAAATGGAGTGTCACAAAGGACACTCTGAAGGCAACTGCAACACAAAACATTAGGGAGTTGCAGAGGTCACTTCAAATCCAAAGTTCCAGCCAAACATCAACCACACCTGTCCTCCTGAGCTGCACCCTCCTACCTGTACCCTAACAGTCACTAAACCAGTGCACCTCTTCAGAAGCACAGAGACAGAAGGCAGATAAACATATAGGTAGGCAGGGGACAGGGTGAGAGACAGCCTCAATTCTGTCTCCAGATCCAGGAGTCCTCAGCTATATGTCTGCCAATGTGATGATATATTCTCACTCTGCAGGGTGGGGGTGGAGGGTGTTAGCAGCCAATGAGGTCATCTCACGGCACAATTTTTACTTCTGATGTGTGAATGTTCAAAAGAAACACTTCTGTGTTGATCAAAATAGAATGTCATATTCTACACTACAAATAAATCAAGTCAGACACAGGCGTGTTAGGACAGACTGGACGTCCAATGGGAAAAGGACAGACACCACAATAATGACCAAATGTAGATGTGGTCCAGCCTCTTCCTTTAGAATCAGCAACATCAGCACAACCTCCTCTAAAACTGCCAGACCTCTGAGCCACAGCATGACAGCAAGAGAACCAGGGGTTGGCATGGAACATCTAGCAATCCTAGCTCACGTGATGGAGATGTTCAAATCAGAGTTGCCTGAAAAAGGCAAATGCTTGTCTTGCAGTGGGGCTGGCTGCTCACCCTTGGTTTCACCAACTGTCCAATGGTGAGTCTCACACATGGAAGTCCCTAGTCTAAAGCACTCCAGCCTCCCAGTCACACTGGCTGTGGTGACCATCCACACTCAGGCACGATGTAGAAAGCACTTGCATAGCCCTGGATGGGTCTTGGGGGAAGATACTACCTTGATACCTCCCTCCCCCACGCTGTGGGTTCCAGGCACCTGGGTCTGTAGACCACACAAACCCAAGCCTTTGCCCATCTGGTCTCATTCATAAACCTGTTTGGATCCCCTCCTCCTCCCAGACCATCATTCCACTGAGAGAATTTAAAAAGTGGGCGTTTCTCTGACAGGACAGCCACAAGGCTTTAAAAACATGGCTGAAAAACACTGCAGGGTGGTAGCAGAGCCCCAAGCAGGCCCCTCAGAATTCTGTTCTTTCTAAATGGCTCTACAGTCTTTAGGACAAGAGTTAAGGGGCTGAAACGTGTTACAGAGGACACGGGAAGCTACTTTGAACTACTACTCAAAGACAGCTAAGGGACGGAACAGGGTGAGATGCTGAACTCAGGAAAAAGGTGAATGAGACGAAGTAGGATGAGACACACAACAGGGTGGAACGGGGGCGGGCGCTACAGTACAGGGGTGTGCCTCTCCTCTCTCCAGAACGAGACAAGCACTGCATGAAGAAAATGTATAGTTACCTGCGTCCATATCTGCAAAGAATGGAACAGCCAGTAAGAAAAAGAAGGAACCAGAAATTCAGTGTCTCAGAGTTGGATTTCAAAAGGTTACACTGGGAGAAAATATAGTTCAGGAAGTGGCTCGTGGGCTACGCTTGCATCTGGGGGACTAAAGGGCTCCCTTCCTCCTACCACTGTTGTACAAGTTACTTAGGGCAAGGGGAAAAAAAAAAACAAAAAACAAAAACGGAACCACAGCAAGACATGGATATGTCAACAGAAGAATCAAATGTCTAATGGCAAAAAAAAAATGCCTAACTCACATGCAAAATGATTATTACATGTTCGTAATACAATATAAAGGGAAACATACTTAGACACGTGGCAGGGTGATCTGGATTGTATTTAGAAATGCCGGCGTCTGTGACTAAGTAGCATCACAAGGTCAGTGTCCAGTTCGAAGGGTGTCCGACCAAGTCTCAAAGGGGCCTGCACTGGACTAAGGTTCCGAGGGACATGCTCTACAGGGGAAATGCACTCGAGAACATCTCGACGTTAATGCTCAAAAATGCTGGAGCGCTGCGCTAAAACCCCTATGGGAGGGAGCGTATACCTCGGTCTCTTTGCTGCTTGGTGTCTTTCCTATGGCTTTACCATGGGTCATCAATGATTTAGAATATGCTAAAGAGAAAACTGAAGCCCTGAACTCTAAGCTGGTAACTAACCACCTGCCGAACAGCATACCTTCTGGAGATTCCTCCTGCACGTACGTGCCTGTCAGGTACCGGTGCACCAGCGCAGACTTGCCACTGGCCAGGTTACCCACAATTCCCTGTGGCAAAAAAAAGAAGACAACAGAGGTGATTTTTTTTTTTTTTTTTGCACATGTGGTCATAATCACCCCACCAAAATGTTGGAGAGACGCTGAAAAATGAATGCAGCAACTATTTCTATCGGAGAAAAGTGTCAATCCCAAATGAGCTGCTCCTGTCCTCAATTGTGCTGGGTACTGACAGGGTGTCAGCATGCTGGCCTTCTCCTGGGAACACCCTGCTTACTCTATCTGGCACATGTGCTCTGGCTCAACTGTCCACAAAGATAAATTACTCCCTCTACTAAGGAGGAAAGGTTCCATGGGACACGATGCTACACAGTCACGTGTAGACAGGACCATCTGACGTGTTCTACCCTAAAAAGGTGAACATGGAAAAGACTTGGGAGGTCGGAGTAACTGGGTGGGAGAGGGGAGGCAGAGCCTATTGAGAGTAGACAGCAAGCCTGCCTCTCAGAAACACACACAACCAAGAGAAAAACCACAGTCAAGCTGTGGCCAGGATGGCCCAGGTGATCACAGTGGGTAGAAGATAACACTGGCAGGCTAGGGTGGGCGAACGGGCACCTGGCCTGTGCCAGAGTCCTGCCCTTCCCCCACAGTCCCTCGGGAGCTGCTGCACTCAGCAGCCTTGTGCATTCTACTCTTCGCTCAATGACCACGTTATGAATTCCCAGTCCCAACTGCCCCCAGCCTGCAGCCACCCCTGCACCTGCAGGCTGCCCTGGCCCTGCCCCCTCACCATGCTTCCAGCCCTTCAGCCACTCGGCTTCCCACTTCCTGGCTTTGAATCCTATGTGCACAAGCTACCAACCTCATCTCTGTGGACTTGCTGTCTCCAGGTGAGTAGAACTTTCTACACCGACTGATCACAGCCCCAAGTCCTACTCCAACTCAGGATCAACAGCCTGTTCAGAAATCACATCCTTTGGCTTCTGTTCAGAAAACACTAGCTCTGAGGTCCAGCCTTTGGCTTCTGAAGGCTTAAGTCCCCGGGTCCCAGGTGTTGTACTGGGGAGTAGGGCCTCTGATTGGTCACAGGAACACTGGCCAGATGGGATCAGTGTACGTTTGACTCTACCTGTCATCTTCAGGACAGATGACCTCCAAATCCTAACCAGATCCCAAATCTGTAGATGCCTTTGGCTCCCAACCTCTAGAACTATGAACACAGGTTTTACTGTTCACAGCTACCACATCTTGTCACAGTGGAGGGAAGAGAACACCTTAATGCCATACCCTCACCTGTAGCCAGCAAGATGCTCTCAGACCCTAGGTCCTGCTGCTTCATGGCTACACAACTCAGTGTTCAACAGATCTCAGTGTGAGGCTGGGACTTCCAGCCCCTAAAGGAAGGGACTGTGCCTCTCTCATCTTGTTCTCCACCCTGCCAAGGCACCTGGCCCAAGGGATGCCGGCACCAGTCCCCACAGACCCACTGAGTATAAATGAACTTTCTCTGCCTCAGAGAGCTGGGCTGAGGACTAGGGCTTGTGGACGGTTCCTGCACAAAGAAAGGGGCCTCCCCTCCAAGGCCAGCCTGCATCTTCCTACCTCGAGCCTCCACAGTTGGAGAATATCTGCCTATTAATTATTCTTTTGCTCAAGGGCACCTGCTGCTTGTCAGCTTCAAGCTGGGAAAATCCAAGCCAGTATTATGCCACAGAAATGAAATTTTTAATTAAGATTACTTTCTCTTCCTGGAAGGAATGTCCCCTATCCAGCACTGTGCAGCTGGGCTTTCTCTGTGTGGCGACACCAGCCGCTCTTTCCTGCAACAGTGGGCAATGGTATAGCGTACACCTGGGCAGCCCAGTGCCGCCCGCCCCAGGGTTGGGACAGAGGTTTCTTTGGCCCCTGCATCCATCTCATAGGTTGTGGGATGCACCATTTTAACTTGAAACACTGGCAGAACTACCATGTTAGGATAGGGCCCTCCTGGGAAACTGTAACAGCTGCTCCGAATGTCACTTGCAGAAGAGGAAGTAACTCACCCTGGGTCCAAGGGCTTCATGAACATAAAGGGGTACCCTGATAATGCCCAGGCTGGGTTTCTCAGGCAGGTGGTGTCACCCGCCTTGCCATCAGTTAAGGCTCTGTGCCTCATACTGTCACACTCCCAGAAGCAGCAGAGCATAGCACCTTTATAAACTCAATTCTCTAGCATCCTGTGTTTTCTACTCAACTACTAAACAGGAATCTGCTGTCAAAATGTCAGTTAAAAATCCAAGCTGACAATATAAGCAAAATACATGGTGGCACCTCTGCGTGGTCTGCCTCCCATTTCCACCCAGATGAAGGCACGGAGCCTGTGGAGCCTGGCACCAATCTGCAGTGCTGAGAGCAACTGTGACACGGCCTCAGAGAGCCCCAGGCAGAGGCCTGCCACCCTCACAGGAGCAAACAGTGAACCGTATGCATGTCCTGATGGGTTCTGAAAGAATCTCTGAGAAAAACTCCATAAAAGGTCCATTGGAGACTCAGTGACATCATCCCATGGCTCCGCTTCCAAGCAGGGCTGAGGGTCCCACAGAGATGACCTAAAGGGCCACCTGTCCGTCTGGGGTGCTGCATGAGGGCAGAACAATAACATCCCTGTGGGCATGGGAAGGGAAATGCTTACAGAACAAAGAAGTGCCTCTTCAGATCTGAGCATCCTCACCAGGCAAGGACAGGGGGAGGTGCCTGCTGATGCCGCCACAAGAGGGCACCCACCACAGCAGAGCGCCTGGCCATCCTCAAACCAGGGATGAGGCCTTGAGCTCAAGTGAGCTTACTTGCTAGACACACCGATGCTTACCACAGAAAGCCATATACCAGAAAATAAGGTTTTGGTAGCAACAATTCTCAGTTATTATTGGCTGATAAGAATATGTGGACCGGACCAGACATGGCGGCATAGGTCTGTATAATTCTAGTCCTTGGGAAGCGGAAGAAGAAAGATGGTGAATTAAAAGCCAGCCTGGGCTACACGGTGAATCATGACAGCTAAGATTACATATAAGATGCTGTCTTAAAAAGCCCAAACCAGCCAAATTAAACCTGTCCAGGCCCTGTCAACCCGAGGGACCTTTAACTCCCAGGCAGTTTCTCGGGAAGATGAGGACCGACAGATACCGCCTGGTTCCCAGCCATCTCTTGTGCTGCCAGGAAGCTGAAGCACCCACCCCACCCCACCCCCTGCTGATCTCGCTTAAATGGACACATGAGGCCAGAGGCTACAGCAACAGTTGGGACAGGTACACAGAAGGCTCTCCAAGGCAGTGCTGGCTTCGAATCCCAGCTCTACCTAACTGGAGGTGGCTTCTGGGCAAGGTTTCCATGTCTCAGACCTTACCTGTGGCACAAGCTAACAGCAGGGCCTGCCCCTCATGGGGTAATTGTGAAGACAGAAGGCCATAATTACATGCAGGCAGAGCATGCCCAGTGGAGTATATGCTTTATAAACATCTTGTGAAAACACCACGGCCTTGTTAATTGGCACTGAATCTAGAACCAGAGGGGTCAGCGCCTGGGTTTCCTACCAGGAGTATCTGAACCCGGGCAACCTGTACGAAAAGGCACTGCTAATGGCACTGGCACTCTGTGCCCCTCATTAGGTATTTCCAGAACACTCTGTACACTGTACAGGTTGCAGAAGCTACGAAACAGAGAAGACAGACAACAGAGCTATTTCGGAGCCAGTCTTGCAGAACCCCAGAGGCTGGGAAGAGAGGTGTCTTCCATAAGTGGATAACTCCATTGGGGGCCATTGCTGAAACACATCAGTGTCCTAGAGGAAGTGGCTTAGTTCCATCTCAGGTGTGAGACACAAAAGTCCTTATCCCAACCTCTCAGCATCACTGAGGTGCGGACAGCAGGACGGAAGGACGTGGGGCCTTGGAGGTTCAGCTCAGTCACTGGGGAGAAAGAGTGAACACACTGGGAAAACGCACAGTGAGTGGGTGGGCCAAACTGAGGGCCTTCATCATCTGAAACTTTCTTCTAGCAGGTAAATTATAGAGCCTAGCGAGAGAGAGAGAGAGAGAGAGAGAGAGAGAGAGAGAGAGAGAGAGAGAGAGAGAGAGAGAGAGAGAGCAGACACAGGAAGGTTTGTCCCTTCCTTCCATGCTAACGTGTGAGAGGAGCAATAGAGCTAGGCTCTAAGAGGCGACTGCAACAGGAAACACTCACAGAAGCCAGCTATAAGCTTTCAAGCTATAAGCTTGACTTATGCCAAGAATTCATAATTGCATAAACAGTCATTGCTTTTTAAAAATTATGACTCCTGATAGCTTGTTACAGAGGCTGTCATAACACCCAGCAAGGGACAGGTCAATCCCTGGTGGCATATGTAGAGCAGTGTACGTGTAACACAGACACAGAGCAGCACAGTCGGGCTGTTGGATGGCTGTCACAGCTTGTCAGAGCACACTCAAGGCTGTAGCTCCTTATGGCCCGTGATGGCCTTTTCCAGGTGCACACACCCCAGACAGAACACACCCTACCTACAGGCCTCAGAAACAAGCTTGCACACTCACACCCTGCTTATTCCAGCCCCTCCCTCCCCTGGGCCCGAGATGCCACTCACCACTTTGAGCTCCGGGACCGATCGGCTGAGTGTCCATTCCTGGCTGTTCACGAAAGCATCTGTAATAGAGGGTGGGAAACGTGAGGAGGCTGGCCACCACTCACAGCAAGTCAGAACATTCCCTAGATGACATTTTTGGTAGAGGGGACCACGAAAGCAGGGTCCTACCAGCTGCCCATGTTACACCTACCTGGAGGCCAAAACTTACCCAAGTTCACACATTGTCTAGCCTCAGGGCTGTGGTGTAATGCACACTGCACTCATCAACACCCAAGGCCCCTCGTTTTGGCCATTCCTCAATCACTCAAGATTCAGGCTTTCCTCGTGTCCACAGAAGACCTGAAGGCTGTCCTGGTTCTCGGCACAATGTAGAAAAACTGAGACAGGAGCCTGACTTGCCTGGGCCTGACCTTGTGTCAAGCTAGATTTTCATCTTTTTTTTATTCTATTGAAACAGTTATTTTCCCAAAATCAATCTCTCTCTCTCTCTCTCTCTCTCTCTCTCTCTCTCTCTCACACACACACACACACACACACACACACACACACACAGGATATAGACAATGGCTAGAGCTAGCAGCAAGACTGCAGAATATTTGGATCCTCAGAAAGAAACCAGACAGCTTTCAGCAAGGGTGGCTCAGGATAGGTCAGGAAGACAAGGCCCCTCTGTACCGCGGAGCTCCGCAGGGTGTTTATGCCCCGCCTGCCTTACACCTTACGATCCCACAACCAACATCCCTAGTTTTGCTCACAGAATTTTCATGCCACTTCCTGTCAAAAATGATAGCCTGAGGTAGTTAGTACCTACTACAAGCCAGCCACAGGCTTCATGTCTCTTTCCAATATAGTTCACTCTTTTGCCTTCCTCAAATGCCGACTCCTGTTATCTCTAAAGCTGTCCAAAAAGTAAAGCCCCTCACAACACATTCAAGATCAAGTCGGTCAGCATGCTGAGGAGGATGCTTGGGTACTCAGACCCAGCGGGGGTCAGGGCTGGAAGCAATGGCCTGCTGCTCCTCTGTAGACAGCTGGGAAAGGGTGAGAGAGGTGCCAAGCAGACGGGAAGACAGTCCCCGACACCAAAGAGGCTGCAACCAACACAGGGCAGACATTAATGGCCCCGCACTGACTTAGAAACTCCAATGTCTAAGGGGACAGTCACCCAGAAAAAGGCCTCTGTTCAGGGGAGCTAAATCAGGAGAACCTGGGTAATCTGCAGAAGCCAACATACATCCATACTGTAGCCTTGTGTGACATTGTTGCAGAATGTTCATTTTTGTGGCAACTAGGTTAATAAAATAGTTGACTTAGGAGGAAGAAGAGGAGGAGGAGGGAGGAAGAGGGAGAGAGACAGAGACAGAGACACAGTCAGTCAGTCAGTCAGTCAGTCAGTCAGTCAGTCAGTCAGTCAGTCAAAAGAACAAACAGTTTCATCATTAAACCTTTCTTTAAAATCCAGGGCCCAGTCCGAAGGAAGAGAAGGCTGGCCTGCTCTGGATCAAATGAAAAATGACACTATGTGCTTTAGTCAAAGACTTCTGCGCCACAATCTCTGTCACCTTCCTCTGTGTGGCTTCTCAGTGGCTGAGCCTTGTGCCACAGATAGCAATGGAAATGCAAGCTACACAGCACCTACAGAGAAACCTCACACAGCAGGGAGAGGGGGCCGAGGCAAACCACATCTCTGTCCCTCAGAAGACGACTGTGCAGCTGTCTGCTTCAAGGAACAACTCAGGGCATGTGTGCACACACTTCCCAAGGATGTTCCCAGTGGGGCAGAGCCCGAAGGCACGGCCGTTTGTGGGCTTGCTTACTAAGCACACAGTAGGCCCAAGGTTGACGTCCTGCACTGAATAAAGAAAGCTGGTCTGGCGCACGCCTGCCATCTCCACACTGGAGAGGTAGGATCCTAAGGATCAGAAGCTCCTAGGCTGCACAGTGAGCTCAAAGCCAACCTGACTACCCTGACTCAACACCCTCACCAAAAACAATGACACAGAAGAAACTGTGGTGCCCACTTACACCTCACTCCACAGAATACAGTGACAAGAAAGAAACACATTCACAGGCACCGGTTTAGATAAAGTACTACTGGACTGAAATGTAACAGTAGAGCAGAGATTCCCAGTGATGGGTGTGGGTAGCCCCGTGAGCCTCTGCTAGGTGTGGGCCATGCTGCCTGCCTCCTGTTGGATGCCACAGGGTTCTCCGCTGTGGCTTATCATTATTCATCACTAGCCTAGCACGGGGCTTCTACTACAGCCTGCCACCCTCCCCCCACTTCCCCATCCCCCACCCCTCACACGCATGCGCACGCACACACACTTTGCAGTGTGGTGCGACCAATGCAGGGTCTCCACATACTGGGCAAGTGCTCTAACACCAAGCTACGGTCCCAGAATTTAACAGTCTTTAGTCAGCTCAACAAAGGAAGTGGGTACTGTGTCCTGACCTCCCCCTGTAGTGACAGGCTTGTGCTAGCAGAATCCGCCACAGGAAGGCCACAGGATGAACTTCCGGGGCCAGGGTTGCCTTCATGCTCTCTGAGCAGCCCAAAGGGCAGATCTCGCTGCACAGGGGCCCTTTTCAGCAAGGGACACCATTCATCTCCACAGGGCCCACCCACTTTAGGGACACCACAGTGCCATCGACCCCACCCCGCACATGCAGACAACAGCCACCCTAGGCTTCTGTGTGGACCTCCATAGCCTCAGTTCCTCCTGGCTACATCAACTCCTGGTAGAAACTAAGGATCGTGGGGGGCCAAAGGCACCCTGAACCTTCCTTTCCCTGAGAGGCCTTGGTCTCCTTCAGAGCAGAGCCCTATTCCCTACTACAGGGAGCAGGCCATCAGCAACTAGGGAAGGCATAGCAGAAAACAGGCCGTTAGGAGGCTTTGTCCTTCTGACGGCTGGGGTTTGTCTGAGAGACAGGTCAGAAGAGCTGGAGCTGGAACAGCAATGATGTCACATGGGTCAACCCACAGCACCCATGGTCACGTGGGGGGGAAATCGGCACGATGTCATCACAAGCCTGTCAGCAATCCACAACATCTTAAACAATCCAAGATCCTCTAGTGAGCAGGGCCAAGCAGGACAGAGAGCAAGGAAGATGACCAACTGGTGGACGAACTTGAGCTGAGGCAGCCGGGACCTACTGGGTCCTCGCCTGGAGGAGCCTGGTCACTCCACGGCTCCACTGAGTGCCTTCCTGGGGCCAAAGTACCTTGAGCTAATAGCTTGCTAATGCCCTTTATGAGGCCAGAGTCTTAACTGCATCGTCTGGCAGGTGGACACAAGCCGGGCACAGCCAAGACCCGAGGTACGGATGACAGTCTGATCATCACAATGACGTCATGCTCCCTGCCCCCACCTTGCTGGGCTCCACCAGGGACCACAGACACAAGCTCCAGCCACAGCTCCTGAAGCTGCCAGCAGAGTAAGAGAAGGAAGCTGAAATTGTAGGCGAGAGGGGAGGAGGAAAACACTGAACAAAACACACTCACACGGTCTCGGGTCCTGGGATGCTCTTGAAACCTTCAAATTCCACCAAGGTGTTTAGAATTGCACTCTTTTTAGCAACAGACATGAACTTTTTTTAACCAGAGAACATTTGCAAAGCCCTGAAATAGGGAATAGAACATCAAAGAAAAGGAGCAAGTCTACCCAGAAAACAGGCACTGGGGAAAGCCAGGTCCCTGGCCCTGTCAAAGCCTTGCTGAGGAAGGAGACAGATGCTCTACTGAGTAATAGGAGCTTTGCTCAACAGTGATTACCACCCAAGGCAGCAACAGTTTCCAACACTGTGTAACAGTGTGACTCAATGTCTTATCAAAAGTCCTCTATTGCCAGTGGGGCAACCCATGAGTAAATCCAGCCCTCAAGGGTGCTCGCTGATTGCAAGACTCCCAATCCTGCTAGGTGCTCCTCAGTGACCCTAAATATTCACAGCCAAGGTGGCTCTCTCCCACACATCCGGGATGATCACCTCCCCCAGTCACGAGACCTTAGCTTTAAAGAGTGACAAATGTCCCATCACCAAGACGCCACCATGCCCACCCATTCTCTGCAGGTGCCCACACTGTATGCCCATGCCACAGCCTCCATCCCAAGCATCTCTACCCTGAACCTTGATGCACCCACTCAGGATTATGTAGAATCGAAAAGCCCCAGCTGAGGTGTGATCTTAGGACTCTAGGAGTTGGTTGAGCGGGGCGGCTCCCTTTGGTGAGATTCCTCATAGCACCAGGTGCTCGGGGAGAATGGTGCTCTAGGAGCACTGCCTCATGCTGCATGAATATCAGCACTGGCTTGAGAGCACCCATCTGACAAGGAGAGGAGAAAATGTGTGGATGTGAGATTGGAAAGGAGGAAGCTATCCCTCAACCACGGAGGCCAGCCCACAAGCTGAGGGGAGCTAGGGACAGCAACTACAGCTTCCTGTGTGACTTGATACAACCACATTCCAAATCTCCCTGAGAAAGATGTGTGCTGGGTGAGCCGAGGCTGAAATATTCTGAGTGAAATATATTGGCAGCCCCGAAGCCTGTGCCCTCATTCCATCAAATTTTCATCTCACGGCCGTCACCCAGGTGATGAAGGCATCTGCTGGGAGCATCTTCCCGGGCAGGCTACAGATCCCCAGGGGAGAAAGACTGCAGTCCCAGCTCTTTCTGAAAAGCAGAAAGAACAAAGGCCATTGCATCTCCATTGCCCCCCCAAGGCCACCTGAGACCAGTGTCCAGAACGGACCCTTCCCAGGCCTCTTTACGACCTGTGGCTACCCAGGTGAGGCCGCCTTCCTGTTGCAAAGGTCTCACTACAGCTTCACTACAGCCTGTGCTCCAAAGCTGGCCAGCACACCCTGGTGCGAGGCATTCGGACACAGCCCTGGCTGATGGCACTCTTGGAGAGTTTATAGGAGACCATTCCCAGTCTGCTTTCTGTTCCATGTTTATGATTAAGGAGCTTCTCCCTCTCAGCTTCGTGTTCCTGCTCCATGCCCGGAGCTGGGTGCCAGGCCTTCCCCCACTGATAGACTCTGATCCCCCTGAAACCATAAGCCAAAAATAAACTGTCTTCCATAAAGCAATTCTGGTCACAGTGTTCTATCACAGCACCAAGAGAAAAGCGACACAGGCGGTTATTACACTCAGCTCAGTTTAGGGATCCCTGGTCTCCATGTTCTGGTGATCCAACACCCCCACAGGGCCTCTCTGTAATACTGCTGCCCTTACTGTCGCCAGCCCTGTGTGGCTGTATCTGACATAGTACAAACTCTGCTGTGGCAGTCATATACGCTTGGGCAGAGGCCTGTCCCTGACAAATACTATAACCCTGAGCAAAATTAGGCTTCTCGCGGATAAGGTCCCAAAATAAATTTGGTGTAACATATGGAGCACAAAAACTAGGTCACAGACATGTGCAACCAGTACTCAGTCTGTCTACCAAGTAATTAACTAGGCAGAGTGTGAACACACAGGAAGATGGAGGGATGGCTAAGAGGCTGGGTGGCTGTTTCTCCTCTCGGGGGCGGGCCTTGCAGGACCTTGCTTTCCCAATCATCAATCAGAGACCTTTACAGACTTCAGTCCTGTCACCAGTCAGAAGCATCCACTACTTTTCTAAGAAAGGGCAATAAAGGAACTTTTGCAGCCGGGGTGGTTCCTCTTGTGCCTGGAGGATCACAAAGGTTCCACCTGGTGGCAGAGATGGCACACTCCTTAGGTTCTTAAAGGTCAGCCTTGCACTGAAAATGCCACAAAGCATAATTAGAAAATGCATGGCAAAGGGCGCATTACTCTTCCCTGTCTCCCTCCTCAGGCCACGAGGGTCAAAGGTTCTTATCTGCCTTCAAAGAGCTTTTCAAGAGAAAAATTAACAGAAGACTATTTATTTAATACACACATCACCAGCTATAAGGAGGGGCTCAGAATCTCCCACCCATCACAGAGAGCCTTTATCTCTACCCAGAGTAACACACCATCCCAGAGGCCACAGCTGAAGATCCCATCAGGGATCCCTGTCGGTGCTGTTTACATTAAGGGAGGAAGGAAAACTCAGTATCGTGTGCTCTGGTGCCCACCTTGCCCTGGGCATAGGTGCTCACAGCCTGGGACACATCTGCCTTTTACTCACATGTAACTGTGCAGGAGAGAAGATGAGCACCTCCAGTCTACATCCAAACAAGGTGAGGAGGTCCTCAGAACCAGCAGCACACATCCCAAAGGGGCTCAAGATGATGTCTGAGCAAGGCGTGCCAAGTGACCCAGAGAAGCAAAAGACACCCGAAAGGACCTCCCCAACCTTGGCTGGATCCTTCTCTGACTGAACTGAGGACAGGTGAGCATACACACACACACACACACACACACACACACTACAGCCTCCCAATTCAGGTGGTAATTTCTGCTGCTTCCAGAAAAAGCCCACAATACACAAGACGTCAAATACACCATGATTCTTCCATTTAGACAAGTCACAAACTACCATGGAACCAACTCATAAGAGCTGCATTTTTGCCAGAATAACCGTTTGGGGTAGGATGTGACTTCCTGTGCAATTCACTATTCCACCTGATCTATTCAGCCTCTGCTGGACCAACAGGTACAGCTCTGCCAGGTTCTTCAAAACCAGCCAAAGAACACAGACAAGTGTGGTGGGCGCTGGTCCCAGTGATGTTTGTCATGGCTCAAGTCCTTCAGGCAGCTGGCTGAGGCGGAGACCTCCTTCTTAAACTGCCCTTGGCTGGAGAGTGGAGCTCAAGACATGACCCTACGAGGGTTCAACCAGAGATTGATGAGTATAAACGCCTGGCGTGTGGCCTCAACCGAAGCAACTCACCATCTCAGCTGTCAGCCCACCAGTTTCTGAACTCTTCAAGGAGTCCAAACCGTACAATAGAGCAGCATTCTTCCCATGTGAAAAGGTGGAGAGAGGGTCTCAAGACGTGTCCTGCGTGTCACTCTCCTCCAGTGCCCACTTCCTAACTGGCCTTCTCCGTGGTAACTGCTGCAGAGCCTTTCCAGAGCATCTGTCAGGATGCAGCCCAGACAGGAAGCCCCTCTGAAGACACTATGAACACTTAACCTGGCACTCATGGACCTTCTAGGGACATAAAGTCCAGGAAGGCTTTCTCTCCTCCTCACAACACTTGGCAACTCCCATAGCACACTTGTCCACAGCATCCACCAAGTGTTTCTAGATCCAAGCCCTAGACCCCATATTAGTGATTCCCACAATCAACACCAGGCCTGAAACTGCCTTTGAGAAGCATGGATGGGGGGGTGTCATGGCACACCATGCTAAAAGCTACAGAGAAGTACAAGAGAGAAGAGAAGTCTAGCTGTGGAGTGTGCTAGTCAGGGGGTGGTCTCTAAAGTGCTGCTTTAGAAGCTAGGGAGGGAGGGAGAGGGGCAGGTGCTGCGGCTAAGATGGAAAAGGAGTCAAGGCAGGACGGGATGAGAGCAGTATGGTGCTGGTGTTGGCACAGTGCAGTAGGAGTCACCTGGGAGCTCTGAAGGGGAGAGGATGGGGTACAAGTCGCACCCTGCTCTCCAGAAGCCAGAGGTGCGATGGGTGGGATCCAGACTGTGGAGGATACAAGAAACAGGTGGAAGGGGTAGATTCGAAGAGAAAGAGCCCTCAGAAACAAGGATGAGCCAGTGTGGGCAGAGAGCAGGTCCCTGCTGGAGCAGCAGGGCAGATGGAAGGTGGTTCGGTGTTCTCACAGCGGGGAGAAGGCAGAAGGAGCAAGCCCAGGGGCTAGGTATGTCATCGACACAGAGGCTCCTTAACAGAGAGCACCCTCAGTTCAGACTACAGATAAGTCCGCAGTCTAAGCCAAGCTTAGCGTGACCACTTGGGGTCTGAGATTATTCTGCTCCACTGGCTCAGTCATGAGACATCTCTGTAGTTTCTGGTAATTCACTCTACCTGTAGCCAGCAACTGGGTGCTCATTTCTTTGACAAAACTTACAATACATTGACTGACTGTATACACTGGGAAATTTAATCTCTAAATCTGTTTTACCAGGCATTGTCTGCAAGCTACCCCACCCAGCATTTCTTCCAGGTCAGGAGAGTGGAAGGAACATGGTCAAATAGTCTATGCTGGGAGGCCATACTCAGAACCGAGGAACATGGAAAGGCAGAACAATGGGTCCCTAGACCGAGGTCCCTGGGCTCCTCTGCAAAGCCCTCTGCAGATGTGATGAACTCAGAACAGTAAGGATCTACTGAGACTTCTGGGCATCGACAATCCAATACCTGTCACATGTGACCCTACCATAACCACATGTTCATATAAGTCATCTGGTCATTGAATATCACCTGATGTGGAAATAAAATAAAAAATAAAAGAGAGAGAGAGAGAGAGAGAGAGAGAGAGAGAGAGAGAGAGAGAGAGAGAGAGAGAGAGAGAGATCAGAAGCCAGACATGGTTTTCTCAGATCCAAGTGACTGGTTCTACTAAAAATCTGTGGCAGGATGTTCATATCTGATATCTGTGGTCATATGCTAGAGATCTCTCTACACTTCTACATACGCATCTCTATACACGGCAACTACACTATAGAGGGCAGTCAGTAGACCTCTAGCACGTTCTTCTGATATACCCTGCCTGGCCACAGAACTTTAAAAAGCTCGCTTTCTCAATTCCAGAATAAAAGAGTGACAGCAGCACCACAGGTAGAAAAGACTGGCCCGCCCCTGGATTTGACAGCTCCACAGTAAAGTGTATAGGGCTAACTAAGTCCAAGCCACCTGAGCATGCTCAGTCCCGAGGGCCCCAGAGCTAGACTCTCACCAAAGTGACGGGGGCCTTAGAAACACCTGGGCAGGTTTTCTGTGGTTACAGATCTCCTGAGCCCCTCCCCCAATAAACCCCCATCAGAGCAGGCTGAGATCCCAAGCTCACAGCCCAAAAGGAGAAGAGCCCACAGTGAACAACTTCCAAGAAGGCTTCTGGTGTATCAAAAATAGCAGCCTCAAGTCCATGCCAAACCCTCAGTCCAGGCCCAAAGTGTTTATGTGGCTCAATTTAGAACTCTGGATATAAAGCCATTGATTTCAACTTCTTGAATCTAAGAGTAGAGCCAGACTGGAGGGAAAAAAAAAAAAAAACCACACACACACACACACACACACAAAGCAGGAGGATGTCAGCCAAAGACAACCCAGAGCAGAGGGCGGTGCTGGGCCTGGCTCCTCCCATCCCTGCTCTGCTAGGGACCTGATAAGGACACTATGCTGCAAAGAATTCACCTTCACGTGGGGACCACGGCTTGAGTAAAGGAGCTGGAAGTTTTCACAAAAGGAGCTAGAACAATCCCTGCCGCCCATGGCTGTGACTTCTCTAAACTGAGGCTGCGTTTACACTATTGCGATGGCATGGTATTAAATCCTGTAACGTGGGGCAGAGATGAGCCTGAGGGAAAATCCTTGCGTCTGACAGACAGCCCCAGCTCCTCTGCCTGCCTTTGTGCTATTCCAATGCCGTGTGCTACACCTCAGCGGGGGACGAACTAGAACACTGGTTTCTGTGCATTGTGGAAGGAGCTCGTGTACGCACAGCTCTGAGAGCCTGCGAGGGGCGGCAGGCCCAGCCAGGTCCCATGAGTGGGGCTGCCATATGTGGATGCACCAACCCCACTTTCTCCATCATTTTTTTTCTCCTTGTTGCTAGAGAAAGAACCCAAGGCTTTCTGCCTTGTTAGTTCATCTTCATTCCCAACTTGAGATTTGCAATCACCATGGAAACAGACATCTGGGTGTGTCCATGAGGTGTTTCCCAGAAAGGTTTACCAATGCAGCTCTTGCATGGAGGACCAAAAGTGACCTGAACACCAGCACTCCCTCTCGGCTTTTGACTATGGATGCAGTGTGATGAGCTATCTCACGCTCCTGCGGCAGCCGAGTCTTCACCACCTGATGAACTACAACCCTTTGAACTGTGAGCTAAAATAAACCATGGCCTCCACAAGCTGCTTCTGTGAGGCATCTCATGACAGCACAGAAGAGTAATTAACATGCACACACTCTAGGAAATGCTTTACCACCTGCAGCCACCCCCAGCCCCTCCCATCATGCTGGCTCTAGTTTCTAATCTTGTCCATGCCAGGTATCCTCAAGAAACTCCCTTACTCCATGGGACACTGATCCACTGCATGGGCTGTCAGGGCAGTCAGTACACGGCTGACTGGCGCATACCTGCAAGACATACAGCCTGGCCAACAGACCAGGGAAGGGTCAGTGGTGGCAGTGGCTGCCGCTGCTGAGATTGCTTCTTGTGACACAGCAACAACAGTCTAGGAGTCAGGTCAGTTCCTTGAATGACAGCGTCGAAGGACAGGAGTTTGACACTAAGGCATGGGACGAGGCTGGGAGGAACCCGGCCATGCTCCTTTGCGTGTCTCCTAGCCCTCCGAAGCCTGTCTCTTCTGTAGCCATGAAAGGCACAGTGGCTTCTTCGCATCAGCGCTCACTCCCCTGTCTGAGTCCCAATGGTTACTCAGCAGGCGAACTCTCAGCAAAGGGGAAGAATCCAAATCCCTACTTCTCTCCTCACATGAGGGTGAAATGGGTGCAGGGCGGCTAGCAGGGCCTGGCCCTCGGTGTGGTGGGATCTAGGCTTTTCTGAAAGCTGCTTCTGGTGCTGCAGAGAGAAGCAGAAAGTTCCAGAAGTGTGCTAGAAGCCAGGGGCAGGGTGGAGAATATGAAAGGTGAGTAAGCGGATAGGTCCCCTCCAGCTCCAAAGAGAATGAGGTCCCAGGGCCACCCTAGACCAGTGAGGGAGATGGGACAGAGAGGCCTGCTCAGCCTGAGTTATGCATGCAGGACCCTGGACACCAGACAGGGAAAGTGACAGGTCAGACACACAGACCAATGACAACACCACAGGACAACACAGAATATACAGGAGGTTTCTGACCGGTGTCAAGGTAGAAGTTAAGAGAAGACTCTAGGAAGACCTGGAAGGAAGTCAAGATTCACCAGAAAACACATCTTTCCTTGGGAGAAACACACTGAGGGAAGGTCCCTCAAACCTTCCTGGTCCTGCTAATGTCTCAAGGGAAGCCTCCAGCAACGTCCTGTGTGAGACTAAATCTGACCAAAGTAGAGGTGGCTTCCCATTTTTGCTAGAAACAAGGGGATTAAAAAAAGGCACACTACATAGGTGTAGGTCCCAAAAACCACCACTTCACAAAATACAATTTGATCTTCAAGTCTTATCAAATTAAACTGATAAATACCCAGTAAATATGTAAGGATACAGATTTTGTTTTATACTGAGACAAGGTCCTGTGTAGCTCAGGGTAGCCTCAAACTTGCTACAGCATACCTGAGGCAGCCACAGAACCAATCCTCCTACCTCTGCCACCCAAGTAGGATTACAGACAGACACACACAGAGATACACAGATACACAGACAGACAGACAGACAGACAGACAGACAGACAGACACACACACACACACGAATACCTCTTTTAGGCAGTGCCTGGGTTACAATCCAGACCATACATATACACAAATCAAACTGTCACTGCCCTAACTTCACCTAGGACAAATAAAAGTCACATGTGGGAGGTTCTCCCGGAGCTGAAATCCCACACTGGTCAACACTGACCACCTGGAACACAGCAGCTGAATGGCTACACCAGAGTGAACCTGACCACTTCGCCTGCAAGGAGATCAAGGCTATCTTAGTCAAGAAAGTGACTCAAACCTCTCCTGAAGTGTGGAGATTAGCTGTCTTTAAAATGTTGATATGTGTAACAGCAAAGGCCTAAACCAGTGGTTCTCAACTGTCCTAATGCTGCAACCCTTTAATACAGTTCCTCATGTTGTGGTGACCCCCAACCATAAATTTGTTTGCTGCTAATCCATAACTGTAATTTTGTCATGATGTAAATGTGTTTTCCAATAATGGTCTTAGGTGACCCCTGTAAAAGTGTCATTTGACCCCCAAAGGGGTCATGATCCACATGTAAAGAACCACTGGTCTAGACTGTGCCAGTCCAGAATACCCCAAACTGTGTTTGCTTTCAAGGAAGGGAGCATCTCATTGTAAACACAAGGAAACCGGAGCCAACAGGTTGCTCCCAGCTGCTCCCATATGACGACCTCTTCTCTGCAGTCTACTGAGCATCTCAATCCCAGAATAAAAGTGGTGAGGGCCACAAGATATCTGAAAATCAAGACAGGAGAGGAGGACTGGTCACCAGATGGATGGTGAAGGACCTGAGTCCTCAGAACCAGAATTTGACAGGGCCTTTGCACCTGTCAGTGGCTATGACCAAGCTCATGCTTACACATGAACCTAACTCCAAGTGCACAACTGTATGTAGTCCTCACGTTACGGTATGGGTAGCATTAGAAACTTTATCCTGGGAAGTAAATATTTTACAATATCAAAACTCCATCTCCCTAAGCCATAGAGAAAACTCCCAAGCAAATCACACCTGCCAAGGAACAGACTCAAATCGTCCCCTGACCTCCTACTCACCTTAAACACTGCTCTTTCTCTCCTGCCTGGTGCCTGTCCTGGTACCATGAGCTTTGCCTGTCAGCTGCCAATCAGGGCCTCCTACTTAACTGCGCTGTACACTTTACATTCCTACAAAGAGTTCTGACATTAAATATTTTTATTTCTAAAGTTCAAATGGTGCTAGTAACACATTACATGTGGGTTCACCTCTCTGTAAGGAGGGGGGCAATAATGGCACAATTGTCACCTGCCACCCCTGGTGTCATCAATTAGACAGTATCTAGAATCACCTAGGAGATGGGCTTTTATGCATACCTGTAAAACCATCTTGATTGTATTAACTGAAATGGGAAGACCCACCCACAGTGGATGTCATCATCCCCTTGCTGGGGTCCTGAAAAGGGAGCAGCTGAGCCTGTGTTCATTGCTCTGTCTTCTGACAGTGGATATGATGTGACCAATTGCTTCAAACTCCTGCTGCCTGAGTTCCCAGGCATAATAGACTGTGTCCTTGAACTATGAGCCAGAATAAACCCCTTCTCTGTATCTGTTTCCCCTCACTGTCCAGAATAACTCCTTCTTGCTTTTGTCAGAGGGCTTTATCAAGGTACAAGAATGTAACTAAGACAACAGTCTAAAGGGTAGCACCTCAGCCACTCTAGGAGGCATCAGAGATCAGGAGCAGAGCAAAGACTACTCCAGCTGTAGAGGTCTGGGTGCTTTCCCATAAAAGACAGTGGAAGCATCCTGGGCAGGTGACAACAGTGCAGGAGAGGAGCTAGCAGGACTCAGTGTGGTCCAGAGAGAGAACTCCACTATGTTGAACATTAGAAATAAGCGAAGTTCTGCTAAACATCTACAGGATGAACTAGTATTTGATTGAATCAGTGGGTGAGTGGGTAAAGAAATGAAAAACTGTCCCAAAGTAAGGCCAGCAATAACCAAAGAAGACTAGAAGGCCAGGCCTTCCCCCAGTTACCAGCTTCCCAGAAGTGGGCACCAATACCATAATAAGGGGTACCTCAATACCATGGTTTTACAATGGACTCTCCACTCTCAGTGAATCTACATAACCTGCACAGCCCAGCAATCACATCCCTTGGGACTCTGACCATTCTGAACACAGATTATCCTAACACCCCAGGCCCAAGGCTTCATGATGGTCACAGAGCCATAGAGCATGCCAATTTCTAGACCAGGCCAGTGACCTTGATACATAATGGCACATGATCTCAACGGCACAGGAGAATGCCCTAGATGATTCTGTTAGGTGGCCCAATTCTTCAGCTCTATAAGATCCTCTACCATGGAGAAGGCACACCCATAAGCCACTAAACTCACTGGTGCAGCTTCAAAACTCAAGCAGAAACCGATGGCAGATGGCAGCTGTCATCACAGAAGAAAATGCACCATGGTTCCTGTCTGTGTTTCCTCTGCATGCATCTTCCAATCCATGTTGCTGAGGGACTGTATTTCCAGTCTTGATCTAAGACACTGCTCTGAACCTGACATGCCAACACCCCAAGTCTCTAGTTCTCCAAAGGAGCCTACAGAGGAGCTGGGTCCATAAAATTAGATTTGAGAATTAACAAGCAGGGCTGGGTGTGGCTCAATAGTTAGACTGACACTCAGGCAACCTGGCTTGCATTCCTCACACAAGGAGAAGCAATTAGCATGTACCATGTATGCCATAGGCGGTGCCTACTTTTGCTGACAGCCAATCCCAGGCCAAAGGAAGGGACAAAAGTCTTTAGGGCATGTATCCTCTACCCGAGAGTTTCTCCCCCTAAAAGGTCACTATGCACTTTCAAGTTGTAACAGATTTGTAACTGTAAATAAATACTAAGCTTATTTGATCATCTATACATTTTGTAAATATATTATCATGTGCAGTTAATTCTGTAGTGAGAATTTTGGTTTCTTTAAAAACACAGAAATAAGAATGTGTTTCCATTTTAACTCCAGGTGTGGGATACAGAGCTGTTTCACACTGTCCACAGCAGCTGACTAGGATTTGCTCCAACAGGCGTGTGACTTTTGTCAGCTGCAGATAATTTTCAAGAGTATGTGACATTTGAATTCTGGGGACTTTTCAGAGGATATATAAATGCTATATCCCTGATAGAAGGGACTGGTTGGTCAGCTAGTAGTTAGATGGAGTTTGTTGCAGTTTGTCAAGTAGTCATGTGTGAAGAAATGAAAATAAGAAATTAGATACCCTGATGGTGAAGATCAAGCAATATCATCACCGCCTTCCCCTCTTTTCTTTTTTCTCTTCTACCTAGTGTTTGGAGTTGGAAAGGAGTGTGGAATAAAGAGGAAAGAAAGAAGTACCATAAAGGAGCCAAACCAAGCTACAATCCCCAGTGCAATGCATATCAAATGGAATCTTAAAGCTTTTCTCAGGCTCTCAGATTTGTGTGGTTTGGAAGCAGTGAGTTCGAAAGCCTGGCATCTATCCATCCGTCCGTCCGTCCGTCCGTCCGTCCGTCCATCCATCCATCCATCCATCCATCCTTCCATCCTTCCATCCTTCCAACCATCCAACCAGCCATCCAACCAGCCAGCCAGCCAGCCCTCTCTCCATTCCACAATCCATCTGCCTGTTTATCTTCCAGTACAGCGTGGTCAAGGAAGGTTATATAAAGACTCAGCCCTCAGACTGGAGCTCTCAAATAGTATTTAGCACATAAGAAGGGAAGCGACTCCATGCTGTACGGAGTGGACAGCCCTTTGCCCAGTATAGAAATGAACAGGGTAGAAGCAGTAGAGCTACAGCAGGAAACCAACAACCCTCTTGTCCCTGCTTATGCTTGGTCAATCAGTTTAAAAGCAGCAGCCACATGAAGGTTATGAGAAAATGTTTTATAAGTTGGGAAAGGAGACGCCAAGGCTAGCTTAAACTGGCAGCTTTAAGAGCTTCAAGAGCCTAGCCACCAGGTGTGCATTTGACCATAATCCCAAGCATACCCACATGCTAGATGTCGCAGGTTCTTTGCAAAATGTATCACAGGCAAATGAACTGAAGCCTTGACAGTAGTTGCACAGGTTCAAACCTGTTGGCACGCCTACTTCTGCACCTTCGCAGGAACCGAAGGAAGCTTGAAAGAGCTACTTAAGTACATGGGGCAGACTGGGCTCAGGGGGGCTTTGAGGCCTGTCTGGGCTGCATGGCTAATCACACTGTTGCAGCAGAGACACAAACCCATGTGACCAACCCCAGTGACCTAACTTTCTCCAAGTGGCAATTGAGATGTTTTCTACAACCATCAGAGGAAATCTTTTCCTACTTCTGCCCTGGTGCTACACATCACAAACTGGTTTTTGAGAAAGGAAGAGGGGAAACCTACGTTAAGGTCAGACTTAGTCACTGCCCATCACCTGGGCTACAAAAGCACTCACTGGTGGATCAGGGCTCAAAGGGCCCAGAAAACGTTGCCCATAGGGACCCTGCTGAGGAGGAGGAGGTGGTGGTGGGCAGGACCTTCACTAAACCTCCCTAAATCAACAGAAGCCAGTAGGGAGCAATGGTGAGATAGAAGAGGCAGACAGGCCAGGTCTCCCCACTTAGACACATTCTAAAGTACATCTTCTCTTCCCGGAACAAACTATTCATGGGAAGAGAACAGATATAAATATCATCAGGACTGTAGGGGCATGCCTGGTCTTTTGGCAATGTGCCACGATCGAGGTTGTCATCTATACAATTTATTACTTGAGAATGGCATAGCCCAGTCACTAAAAGAAAAACAATACAAGAATCTCCTTACAACTTTAAGTTTACATTTCTGTGTTGAGCCACATTCAGAACCATCCTTGGGTGTGTGGGGTGGAGGCTGAACACTCCCAAGACCCAGCACCTAGGACAGTAGAGGAATAGCATCTTCGTAACTCTACCCACAAGCCCTTAGCCCTCCCACCATTCTCCAGCATGAGAACTCTAATGTGGGAATGTCTCAGCTATTCAGAAGGCCTGGTACAAGGTGGGATGCTGCTTGGAGGCGGAGTAGCAAGCCTCTTCTCCAGGAGTTTAGCTAAAGCCTGCTGTGTATCTGCTGTTTCAGTTCCGAGGAGACGCCTGCAGGACCCCATCTTCTCTCCCGAATTGCAAATTCTCAAGATTCTTCATTGAATGTGGCTTCCAGATTCTACTAGGAGCCAAGTAAGGCTCTGAAGTTCTGGTGTAGGAACTAAAATGGTCAAAAGAACAGTATGTCTACCCATCCTGGAGCTCTGCGCTGTAATGTGAAGCCCTGGGCAGAAAGAACAATGCAGCCCTGTGCACTGTGGGTAAAGCCCTGCTTCTTAGACAACAGGACTCAGATTACAGGATGCAATTATTCTTTTTGTTTGTTTTCTCTTTGAGACAGGATCTCTCATGTAGCCCAGGCTGGCCTCAGATGAGGATAACCTTGAATTTCTCACCCTTCTGCCCACATCTCATTGCTAGGATTACCAGAGGGTATCACCACATCCAGTTCATGTGGTACTAGCAATAGTACCCACAGTTCATGCACACTAAGCAAACACTCTATTGTGCTGCATTCCCTACAAGTTAGAATTTTTGAAGAGCTCACTAGAGCAACAAGGTAAACATTAGATAAGTACCTGTCTCTCATCCCAGCAGAAGCAGCATCAGAGTAATTCTGCCCTTGTGTAAGAACTAATGGGAAAGGGAGGAGCCTCCCACCAAGGCAGGCTTCTGTCATTGTTTATGGAGTCAATTCAAGTGTCTGACAGTCAGCAGACCCGCTCAAAGCAGCCCTTGCGATGACAGGCACCGAGGACAAGAGGGAACACAGGATTCCCTGTGACAACCATCTCAAACAAAAGGACATCCACTCTCAGCCCTTGAGCCCCGCTGCTCTGCGCCATGCACAAAGAGAGCCTTCCTGCTGCTGACCAGACCAGCTGGCATGCACCTCACACCAAGCTCACCCAGAGACCAAGTCGAAGGAGACGCGGGGCTTCTCTGCTCGCCAGCGAGGGTGGTGTGGGAATGTAACTCTCTTTTCCCTTCCACTCCCATGGACAGAAAGAATGTGCCTCGAAAAATTATCTCCACTTGCTGGATAAAGGGCAGCCAGGGACCCTGTCCAGCACTCACCCTGGTGCGCCCTGGTACTAACGGTGAGGAGATGGGGAGTTCGCCATCTCCTGGGTCAGACGAGCTTACTGCTCACCAAGCTTTCTGAGCACTGTACCCGTGAGTGATGCTAGGAGAGCAGCCAAGGGAAAACAGACCCAAAAGCAAACACAAGAAAAAATGGGGGTTACCGAACCCACTTTTAAATTAAAACTAGCCATATGGAAGGCATGCAGCTCCTTTAAGGTACAGGGGCATTTAAAGCAATGTGGAAACCAGTGGCCAGGAGGAGAGCAGCCAAGCCAGATGAATACCCACCACCATGACGGGTGGGAGCTTAGGGTTCTCACCCACTGGCAAGCAGACTCAGGGCTCAGAAGGAGGCAAACCACCATGGGCAGATGGTCCTTCTCGCAAAATAATGAAAAGATAATAATCTCCCCTCTTCTCTGCTCATCTGTTGACCTTAATACCCATTCTGTCCTTAATCATGTGGAGAGGCCCACACAGCTGTAGTCCCCCAACAGTGAGGCTGCTTTTGGTAAGGAAAAACTTCTCTTTCCTTTCCTATCTCACTTGCAGTGACAATTTAAATTAATGTAGCTGTCTCAAGTCACTGCTCTGCAAAAAGAACACTTTATGTCAGGAACATAAATATTGCTTAGAAGATTATGTCTTTTTCTTTTTGTCTCCATATATTAGGTCTGATGACAGGATGGGGTGCTTAGAGGCTCCCAAAAGAAATCCTAACCAACTTGTTGGTGAGGAGTCCTTTCCACATGTAGTAACCCCCCGATGATCCTGCAAGATCCTGCCCATTTTACCCCAGAACCAGCCAACTCCTTCCCCAGCTCGAGACACCTGCTCCATCCTTTGTGTCCCCTTAGCTCTCTCATCCATCCTTTCTGCAAGCATTTAACAAGAGCAACCCTGTAGTGCACTTGCACAGCGCTAGCAACACCAGCACTAGCCCAGGAGGAGCTCACTATTGTCTGCTGCACACAGGAAGGGCCTGGTCCTCCACTGGCCCTCAGATTCTGCTGCCTAGAAAATGCAGAGCACACTGCAGATGACCCCGTGGATGTGTTGGTGCAGCAGAAAAACACAACAAACAAAATTCAGAACAAAACAACAGTGTCTACAAACAAAGGGTTATCCGTAAGAACTGAGCAGCCAGACCGGTGGCTGCGATGGGCTCCAGCCTCCAGCCTCAATGCTCCTCCAGCAGCGTATTCCAAGCCCATGTTGTCACAGTGAGATACAAGCAGGTGAGCTATGCTGAAATGAAGACTTAGAAACACCGCACAATCCTGGTTGCCCAGATTCCCAGGCTGCGCTCTACCTAGCAAAGCCTGCACTGCTGCTGAGTCTAAGCAATCCCAGCCCATTCTGCCAAATAACAACATACAAACACAACAGACCAGACTGAGCTATTCTTTTATTCTGAACATTACAGCTGCCAAAGACTGAGTAGATAATCACTTCAAAATGTTTCAAATGTGAAACTGTGAACAGTTTCATTACAAACTATTTGCCATGTCCAGTGGCAAATCAAGTGGAAAACAATGTAGCAAGTTGTATCAGCTATTTAATTGCTATTTCCTCCTTTTGGCCACTAATGGTTCTTGTTTGTTTGATACTCTTAACAGCCTTTCATCCCATAATAACTAAACAATACAAGAGCCAGGAAATCAGAAACGAAGGGGCAATGGCACTGGTGAAATGAACAATCAGAAATCAGTTGAAAATTACTAATTTAAAAAGCGAACTGTAGCCAAAGCTATCACAGAAATCACTTTATTGCAGTAATCAATCCTCTCACATAGTAAAAGAAGACCCTGCATGTATCTCCAGCCTGGTGGCTCCTTCCCCCAGAAGTGTCAGCAAGGTAGTCTGATGGCACCTATCAGAGAACAGGCTCCAGCTTGAGACACCAGTCGGCGCTATTAATCCTTTACAATTTGATCTTTCCTTATACTGAATTATATTCTTGTCAACAGACAGTCCTGACACATGTGTCACCTAACACAAAGCTGCCCTTGACCTGACACAAAATCTCTGAAAAATGTGTCAAACCCATGTAAGTCCTGGACTCCACACATCATGGAGAAGAGCCTTACCAGTGAAGCATCCTGGGAAGTTAGGCTGTTTCCATCTTTTCATCCTAAAGTTCTTGAAATAAGAATCCAGAAAACCAACTACACATCTATCCAGAGCCTGTGTGTGTTTTAAAATGAGGATGTCGACATTTTGCTTCTGCCTATACTAACAGAGAAATCTCATCTTAGACCAGCCATGTGTTCTAGGACAGGGAAGCTGTTTACAGGACCACAGCTTTTAAAGTCACTTTTCCCAGAGCTGACTCACAATTTAATAGCTGTTAGAGTCTCTGGGTGTTGGCACCTCTAATTCCCTTTAGAATCATGACCTCCAAACCATCATGGGCTGGATTTAAAGTCAGTAAGGCGTCTGATGATGCTGATGGTACCTCAGGTCTGTGGGGGCTTAACAGGGTGGGAACAGTGGCTTGGAAGTGGCATGGGCCAGGCTTCTGTCACTCACTATTCAGCCCAGAAGCCCTGGCTTTGCCCTGGAGGGATGCAGCTGTAGAAAGCCTGACATTTCACATACTGCAACAAACACCAGTCTCCCTTATAACAAAATTTTGAATCCTGCAAAGCCATCTGAGTCCCAAAGTAAGTTTAGCCGAGGCAGGATGAGGTCATTCACAAGGGGACTCCAGGGCTCTAGGGCACACAACTCTAACTTTAGGGCAGGAATTTTCATTTACATAACAGTTAAATTCTGGACTACTGATATCCTTTAAGAGTTATTTAACTATGTATTTGAGTCTTGCATGGGTATGTGCCTGAGTGCAGGTGCCCAGGGAGGGCACCTGATCCCTGGGGAGCTGCTGGTCCAGGCCAGGCCATCGTGGGCTGCCTGACGTGGGTGCTAGGAACTGGTTCCTCTGCAAGAACACGTACAAACTCCTACCCACCCTGCCACCTCTCTCAGCCTCGCTCTTAACAACTGACATTCTAAGAAACAAATACGTAAAAGCACAGGATCCTAACCAATTGGATCAGAAAGCTGGTTGCTTACAACCCTGGCTCTAAATGCCTCAGGACTGGCTGCTCCCAAGTCTTGAGGACTGACTTGGCACTTCTGACATTTTCACCAAAGGCAAAGACTTCATCTGGGTAGAAGGTGTAGAGCTTCTCACACACACACACACACACACACACACACACACACACACACAACCAAGACTTAACAATAAAGTAAGACCCCAGAGTTCTGTGTATATGGGTCTGCTGGGTCTGCTATGACCCAGTACACTTTTTTTAAAAAGCTGCTTTCAGCTTGTGTTTCCCCCCCTTTTCTAAGACAGGTCCGATGTAGCCCAGGCCTTGAACCTGATCTATGTATTTATTGGACGGTGATCCTCCCAACTCTACCTCCCAAGCACTGGGACTAGAAACACAGCTTGTGGGTTTTCTACAGGACCCATAAAGTGTATGGTGATGGTCAATCCATAGAGACAAGCAATAAGATCATTACTACAGCCATTACTATTAAAAACTTGCACCCCTAGAGGGCAAACTTCCAACACTTAACACCTTTACTACTGCAAACCGGCTTTCGAGCATTAGTCCCAAAGGAAACATCAAACCTCAAAGGCTTTTAACTTGTATCCAGGTGCAGCAGAAGCAGGCTCATGCCAATCACTCTGTGCACCTCCCCGCCTCTCCGTAAGACAGGTACTTATCTGGAACCCAGGCAGCTAATTACTATTTTCTACCAAGTCCACAAAAACAGATGCAATCCCACTGGTAAGCAAGAGCCTTTGAAATGGCACTTCCTCTGTGCAAGTAATAGCAACAGCCACTTCATGCCCACCAACTCTTTCTCTTCATTTATGTTCCTGGGTGAGCTCACCGCTGGCACTGTGGTTCGTGTGCAGAGGTCAGAGGGCAACCTGGGGGAGTTAGTTCTTCTCCTTCCTCCATGTGGGCAATAGGGATCAAACTCCATCATCATCTTGGTGGCAAGTGCCCTTACCTGACTGAGTCAAACCCATTGGCGCCAAAAATAACTCCATTTCCTAACACTGTAAAAGCATGTTTTGAGGGAGAGAAGGAGGGATTGATGGAATGCATCAAGAACTCTGCCAAAATGCTGCAAGGCATGTTAAAACTAGACAGGCAAGGCAACTCAACCTAGCAAGCCTGGTGACAGGTAACTTCATAGCAAAACAAAGAACACAAGCAGGCCACGGCAGGGTTTGGCTCCAAGCCTTCTCTTCCCTAGCACAGTCCTAAGGACAAGGCAGTGACATGGAAAGAGTTTGTCTTTGGAGTCTTGTTCTCTGCCAAGGGTGGGTTTAGTGTGAACTGGACCTTGTGAGGTCCAGCGGGAGGAACTCTCTCCAGGATGGCTGGAGCCAGCTGAGCCTGCCTCAGGAAGGACTATACTCCAACCTCCTTCTCCCTTCACGGCCTCAGCAGCAGCCTTTTGTAATCAGAAGCATGGTTAAGGAATCTTCCTGGTGGAATGCCCACTTCCCTTCCCACACAGCAGGTGTAACAATTACTCCACCCATGCCCAGTCTTTTTCCCTCCAGGTGATATACAGAAACCATTTCCATGCTTTGTGGTTTCAGGAGGCTTCTGAACCCCCCCTGCCCCCCAATGTTATCTGATATCTAATTTATTGTTTTCAGTATCCACGCCCAGAAACTTCTCCACGAGGCCCCAGGAGTCTTGTGAGAAAGGGACCCCTGAGATTTCAGGGTGGGCTGCAGGACTGTCACCTCACTCCTCAGCATTCATGACCAGTCCTGGCTTGCTTTCCCAATGCCATGTGTGTGTGGGGGTGGGGTGGGGGAAGAGCCGGATACCTGCCATTCATTTTCATCAGTAATGAGCTGACCCCACCAAAAGCTCCATACATAGACCTGCCACATCAGCCACTTAGAGATGATGGAACCAACAGCCTGCCCCACGTCTAGGAAAAGGAGGCAAGGATCGACTCAAAAGGAATCCAGGCTCCTCTTGGTCAGCCAGGAGCTGCACCACATAGGACTGTCCAGGACCAAGGCTGCTATGCACAGTCCACCCCCAACCCCGGGTCTAGGCAGAGGCATGCTCTAGCTCCGTACTTCAGATGGAGGGCTGAACCAGCACCAGCTAGAGGCAACAATTGACCACATAACCTTAGCCCAGTCAAGCTAAGGCCAGGTGGCAGGCCCAGAACTGCCAAAGCACATAAAACACGGAGTGACAGCATTTGGTAGCACCCAGGCCGCTGCACTGAGCAGCAGGTTAGCTCACACCTTAGCGACCACTGGCACCGACTGGACACCTAGAAAAGCAGGTGCCCCCGCTGTTCCCGGGCCTCAAAGTGCTCACACCGCAGTCTGCTGAAGCGCAGACCCAGCCCCCACCGCTCCTCATCCTGCCCAGGAGGCCCCGGCGGGGCTGCCCACCTCTGCGCGGGGACCCCTCGATGCTCTCGGCGCTGGACGAGTGCGTGTCGGCCGGGGCCCGCCGCAGGCTGAAGTAACCCCGCGAGCGCAAGGCGCCGCTGCGGGGTGAGGGCCCGCCATCTCTGCGCGCGAAGATGCCACTGAAGAAACGCAGCAGCCGGTGCTCCGAGGCGGCCCCAGGGCCAGCAGCCGCGGCCCGCGCGCGCTCCAGCCGCTGCAGGTCGCTGTTGTCCAGCGTGCGGTTCTTGCTCTTGCTGCGCTCCCAGCGCTCCAGGTCTGAGAGTGCATCGTTCTTGCTGAGCACCTCGCCCACGTCCAAGGTGTTGCGCTTCTCCGCCACCGGCTGCGCCCCGGCCACCGGCTCCGGGACGACGTCCGCCTCGACCTCGTCGTCCGGCGCCCATGCCAGGCTTCCGGAGCTGCTGTGGCGCCTCCCGCCGCTCAGCGCAGGGCTCCGCGGAGCCTCGGGCTCGCTCCAGTGCCTAAAGCTGAGGCTCCGCCGCAGGGGCGCTGCCCGCGCCTCTTCCCCATCAGGACTGCTGGGCCCCTCAGCCGTGGGGCTGCCCAGCAGGTCCCCGGGCTCCGCACCGCGTGCGCACGGCCGCAGCCGCCCGAGCTCCAGCTGCCCGGTGCTGCGTGTGCGAAAGGCACGGAAGTCCCAGGCGCGCGGCCCGATCTCAGGATCCTCAGCCGCCGCCTCCTCCGCCTCCTCATCCAGCCTCCCGGGCGCCTCCGGGGAGCGCGCGGCCCGAGGCCGCCGAGTAGGACGTGGAGCCGGAGCGGCCAGCTGCTCCTTCCTGACCATGGTCACCGAGATGCGGTAGACGGTCTTCCTGGGGGGCGTCCCGCGCGACATCGCGTCCGCGGGAGAAGACGCGGGTTCGCCGCTGCCGTCCAGCAGGTACATGTCCCCAGGGGCCGCGGCCGCCGCGCCGCCCTCTGAGGCCGGGCTGCATCCAGCGCCACCGGCGGCTGGGACGCGCGCCTCGGGCGCAGAGCTGGCCAGGTGCAGAGCCCGAGCGGGCAGGGAGCGGCGCCCACGCCCCCCGCGCGCAACGAGGCCCGAGCTCAAGCTGCGGGAACAGCGCCCCTGGAGTCTGCCCGTCCGCGTGCCACGCGGCCCGACTGCCGGGGTCCGCGCCTGGGGAGCCGAGCCATGGGGGGCCAGGCGGGCTCTCAGGCACGGAACCCGCCTCGCCGGCAGGTGCGGCCTGGGTGCGCAGAGCCCGCGGCGGGCGGCAGCGCCCGCGGCTTCATTGTCTAGTGCTCCGGGCCCAAGCGCATCCCAGGGCCTTTTGCAGCACAGCTCGGCGGTCCGGCAGCCTCCGCCTCTCCCGAGGCTCCGGGGCGCGCGAGTAGCTGCGCCGGCCGCGGTCGGTCGAGGGGCGGGCGGGCGGCGGTTTAAAATGGAAATGCGCGCCGGGGCGGGGCGGACGGGCGGAGGCCGACGTGCGGAGACTGCGGGCCGCGCGCCCAGCGGGGCCTGCGGGTCCCGGGAGCGCGGAGGCGGTGGCGAGCGCGGCGGAGGGCAGGCCTAAGCACTGGGGTGGATCCCCCGCGCGGAGCGGATCAGCTCCTAGCAGTAAACCAATACTGCACTCTCCAGGACCTGCTGCAAGGTCATCTGAGGCCTCAGCTATCCGTGAAGCTCAGAAAATAAAACTCAAAGGACTTGCTGGGAAAGCACCCCCGCGAGGCTGAGGCAGGAGGATCTTTGAGTTTAAAGCTAGTTTGATCTTACAAGTCCAGTAATCCAAGCCCACCCACCCACCCACCCACAAGGAGATACTGGATCTCAACAATTACAAAGATTCCTTTGGAACCGGTAACTTCTAACAGTTAATTCCTAGGAAACAAGAGGATCTGGAGAGATGGCTCAGCAACTAAGAGCACTGACTGAGTTCCTACAACCCACGCAGGGGCTCACAAGCAGCTCTCACTCCAGTTCCAGAGGTTCTGATGCCCCTTGTGTCCTCCAAAGGTGCCTGTGTTCTTGGTACATTGTACATACACATACTAAAAAATAATTTTAAAAGAAAGATAACACAAAATTAGTCACTCCCTGAGGCCAGTGGTCTCTAAGGTAATTTAATCAGTGTTTTCCAAAATATAAATCTGCTACCTGGACAGCAGGCTTAGAAGCAGGAAGAGCAACTTGCCAGTCTCCTCTCCTTCCTGACCACCCAGTTCTCCACCTATAAGATGAAGATAGCCACTAACTTAGATTAGCACTTTTGAGGCAACTGGACTGTGGATCAGTCAGGCACACTCACGTGAATAGTTAAAAGTTGCATTTCGCTTAGACCACGGATGTGCTGCTTCGGTCTTCCTGTTTACAGGTCCAAGAACAAAGTGCATTATATATAGGGCCTTAAATAGGTGCTGATGGGGCCTCCTCTTGGCCTACAAAGGCCAGGGGTCCCTGGAGGCTACACCTAGGCAAGGCACAGGTGGCTGGGAAGGTCAGGCATTTCAAAGATCTCTCCAGCTCAAAATGTGGGAGGCATCTGTGTATTCATGCCAATGATGTGGAAGGATGAATGCATGAGTCAGGTCTCCTGAAAGAACTGAAGTCTATGAAACCTGGATTTTAATGGGAAACTATTAGAAAAGCTTCTATGTAACCCACTTATTTATTGCCCTCACGTGGGCAAGCACATGTGTGAGTAGTAGAATATGGGGGGGGGGTGCACATGAAGGCCCCAGGTGGACATCAGTGCCCTTCCTCTCAGCAACTCTTCCTTTTACACATTGAGGCAGGGTATCTCACTTGAAAGAACTTGATTGGCTATTCTAGCTAGCCAGTTTGTTCCATGGATCTCCCAATCTCTGTCTCCCCGGTGCTGGGGTTAAGGTGGACTACCACATCCACCCGACATTTCGGTGGGTTCTGGAGTCCCAAGTCCAGCCCTGATGTTTGTATGGCAAACACTTCTCCCACTCAGCTGTCTTTCCAATCTGTATTTCATTTTCAAGTTTTTTTTCAGAATAACTTCAAAATACAGCTAGCCACCACCGGTGACTTCTACCTCAATTACAAGATCCCTACATCAATTATGGTCACGGAAGACCTTCTGTTTGAAACGCCTGATCTCTACGATGGTCCTTCAGACAGGCCATTCAAAGGTCAAGGTCATGTTCCCCCTGTTTCAGTAAAGCAGCTCTCTCTGATAAAATCCAAGAAGCACCAGCTATTCTAGGGTGGAAACCAGGAATGAGCCTGTTAAAATGTCTACCTTTATCCACTTAGGAGGATGCTGAGGCGCCGAGGCTCAGAGGCTCAGGCTGGGAGTATCCTGGCCCGCACAGCTCCTGGGAGTGAGTGAACGTGGAGTCAGACTCTGTGCCGAAGTCCGCACTCGTGCCTTTTGCTTCAGTGCCTTTACTAGCAAGGGAGAGCGGACAAAGTGCGATTAGCACTGGCCTAGGCTCCGTTAAAAATAAACTTCCTGGTATTACCAGGAAATGTTATTAACATGCTTTCGTTGTCTTCTATGGGCTCATCTAGTCATTCAGAAAGACTGAGTGTGTGTGAGAGAGTGTGCTATACCACACACAAAAGGACAAGACAGGGTCTCTTTCCCCAAGGAATTCACAAACTTATAAAAATGACGTTTGTAATTTTAGGACTGAAAAGAACTATGGAGGGCAGTCTCTCTCGGAGTGGCTGCAGTAGCCAGCTGTCCATCTAATAAGTCAGCGCCACCAGGACCTGGCCACAGCCTTGCCTTACAGTGTACAGCCACAGCACAAATTCCAACTCACCAGATCTACAAGATGAGATATGAGAGCTGCACTGGGGAAAGAGAGCTTTGCTAGGGGCAAAGACAGGGATTTAACCCTGGGGTCCCTGGAGCTGGAGGCTAACTCTCGGTGTGCAAGAACAGGGCTTCCTTCAAAGGCCGACCTGAACCTTAATAGTATCTAGTGCACAATAAAGAAAGGGAAACACATTTCCCTTATTACCTGAAGCACGCTTAACAAAATGAGAGTGCAGGCAAGTGTGTGTGTGTGTGTGTGTGTGTGTGTGTGTGTGTGTGCGCGCGCACGTGCGCACACACACACAATTTTGCATTCCTTTACAGCAGTGGCTTTTAACCTGTGGATCACAACACCTTGGGGGATCGAATGACCCTTTAACAGAGGTCACCTGAGACCATCAGGAAACACAGATATTTACATTACGACTCATAACAGCCGCAAAATTACAGTTATGAAGTAGCAACAACATAGTTTTATGGTGGAGAAACTGTATTAAAGGGTCTCAGCATTAGAAAGGTTGATAAAGGATGCTGCTATTCTTTCTTGGCATGGAATCCATCCCAGGTTTTGGGCATTACCCTACAAGGATGCAGGCTGCAGAGTAGAAGAATCCATTCCATCCACCTCAGCTGACACAGTCTCCCAGGGAGACTCAGAGCACCCAGCCAGCCAAGCTGCTGCTGCTCTCTCTCTCTCTGTGTACTCTAAGCAGAAGGAAGCACAAGCCCCACACGCCAGTCCTAAACACCCCCTGAAGGCCTACATGTCCCCCATCATTGTGTGCGACCTCTCCCCGCAGCCCTGAAGACTTGGGCTCTCCCAGTCTCAGAAGACACAGGATCCTGAGCCTGTCACTCCAAAACCTAAATCCCCTGCACAAAGCCAGACCTGCCTCTGCTAAAAGAAAATGGTTCACAGGCGTGACGAGTGTCCCTGGAGTATTTTGTTGGGTGTCCCTAAATGGATACTACCAGACCACATCTTGGATTCCTCCACACATATCATATAGCATATCACCATTTTGGAATGAACACTCGCGCGCACACACACACACACACACACACACACACATACAGAGTGTCCTTGATCTCTTTGCTCCATCCTTCAAAAGCACATGGGTAGGGCTTGGGCACTGCAAGGATTCAACTGTCTGAATAAGAAAAGCCTTAGAGGGTCCAAACAGCCCTCCCAATCAAAGCCCTAACTCCTCACCTTGGCACCTGGCCACCACCCCCATCCCCAGCCCTAAGCATATAGAAATGGCCTATGTCCAGTGCCATTTCTAGCAGGTCATCAATTAAGCCTCCTTCATGAACACTGGATTTTTCAAGTATTGGTTAGAGCCTATAAGCCTTATTTAAAGGGACCTCTCTCTGCACATCAGCAGAGGAACCGGCTGCTTCACAGGCCAACTTTCCAAACAACACACTTTGATAGCTAGTAATCGGGGTCGCAGTCTCCTAGATCCTTGTCTGTTGGCAAAGGAAGCACAAAGTGTGGTCCTTCCCGGCCTGGGCACAGATGCCCAGAGCCACAATGAGCTTCGTGCTGGGCTTCAGAGCTATCTTCTGGTAGCTGCTGACTGACAGGGCCATGCTGTGTCTTTTTCGGATCTTCTCAGCATGACCTCGATCCTCCCAGGAGGGCCATTTCAGAGGCCTTCTGATTTGAGATTCGAGCTCTGAGTACTGTCACCACCTTAGATGACACAGTCCGTGGAGACTCCAGCTTTTAAGCTGAAGGTTGCAAATCGAATCCTGCCAGGCCTGTTATCCCAGGAACTTGGGAGGCTAAGATAGGAGGGACTGCAAATCTGAGACTTTTGTGGGCCATAGAAGAAGTTCAAGTTCCTCTGGGTAACTTAGCAAGACCCTGTCTCAAAACAAAAAATACAGCAATGGAACGTCTGCTGTCTAACAGGTGCAAGGCCCTGGGTTCAGTACCCATACCCAACTCCCCCAAAGACACAGGGAGAAAGGTGAATGAAGAGTATCTGAACCTGGCGACTTACTCAGGAAGGGAGCAAGTGTTCCTCTGTAGGGCGGGGACATGCTGACTAAGCGGGAGGGAGGACCACACGTCCTCTGAGCACCGCCATGCTTCCTGTACTGTTCCTCATGGGGCAGCCACAAAAGTCAAGGCTGTCAGGAGGCCAGACACCTGCAGGCAGTGTGCATCTGTGAGCATTTCCATTGTGACTGGAGATTCCTGGCTGTCACCTCAGTGACAATGTCACCATATTTTAGACACTAACAAGGAAGGAAGTCTGGTCAGGGAAACTTACCAAAACCAAATTTGGCTTGACTCCAGGACAAAGGGCTCTGCCCTCCACCCCCTGTTAGAGGTGCACAGTCAGAATCAATGGGGAATGGTCCCCAATGTGAGGGGAAAGCACAGGGACCTTTGTCCCCTGGTAGCGTAGAATTATAGTCCAACTCAGTCCCAGGGATTCCTAGATGTCAGGTAGGCTCCACAGGAGGCGACACCCACCCTGCATGATGCAGTGGCCAGGACATGTGTCCTCCATCCACAGAGGGCTCAGCTACCAAGCGAGGGAAACCTGACAGCCCTGCTAGGTGCTAACAAACTCCCAACAAGAGGCCAACTGTTCACCTGCTGCTGCTGGTGTCTGCAGCTGGTCTTAAACCGTACAAGAAAGGCTCACTGGGGGGAGAAGCGGAACCTGCAGGGCCAAAGGTTGGAGAAGTAGGAAGCCGTCTGCTAAGTGAAGCAAGGGCCAAGGGCGGAGAGCGGGAAGTGTGCAGTGCCCACAGTGCGCGGTGCCCATAGTGGGCAATGCCCACAGTGCACAGTGCCCACAGTGCATGGCAGGGTGACACTGAGAGGAAGAGGTTCTAGGCCAGGCCCCCTCAATGCTGGGACACTCTGCAGGCCAGTCCTCCCCCAAATTGATCCCAGTGATACCCCCTTCCTGACTCTACCAGTAGAAATGTCTCGAAGTGTTGGCAAGTGTCCCAAGGACAAGACTGCTACAGGTGAGGCACATCTGCTCCAAAGGCGTAAACTCTACACTGAGCAGAAACTAAAGGGTGGCTCCCAGTCACACCGTCCCAGCTCTGCACGGTTAACAGTGGCCCACAGATCTAGCTGAACTCTCTGTAAGAGAGACTACAGACTTTCCAGGAATCAGCCATAAAACCGAACAGCAACAGTGAGATGCAGGCCATGAAACCACCCATCATCCTGTGAGGATAGACAGATCACCTACCAAAATACTGAATGAACAAGCCTTGTGGCCATGAATAAAACGTTGGGAAGGATTTTGTAGAAGTTTACAGCTAAGCAACAACACACTCATTTCATCTACAAATGCCCCAAGTTAGGTGTACAGGGGTCAGGAAAGAGCAGCACTGACCAGCTTCTCCAAAGCCTCAGGATCCTCCACTGTCACTCCCACAGAGATGCTATCCTATGACACTGGAAACCACCAAGGAATAGAAGCTAACCGAGCCTTCTGCCGAAGGGCCAGAGAGGAGCCCAAATGCAGCCACAGCTTTTCAACCCAGCCTGGAACAACCCAGGGCAGTCCCAAACCCAGCACACACCTTCCCTCCAGCGCTCACCATGGAGCAGTGGGGTGCTGAGGTTTTCTAGCGTGTTCTGCAGAGCATCCACCGTGTGTGGCTTCACTGCCACACAGGGAACTTTCCATGTGTCAGTGAAGAAGACTTAAGGCATTAAGTCAGATCTACAAGCCATCACTTTTCAGAAATGAATTCAAGCAACACTTAGCACAGCAGCTCCCACTTAGAGTGACTCCCCAAGGATTCTACACAGCCACAACGACATCGTGCGGAACGATTTCCACCCCATCTTCCCTCCCTCCAGCCTTCCACACATCAGCTGTGTGCATGCAGTCAAGGAAAAGGAATTAGGAGGCATCAACAAACGGGACACGCCCCTCCGTGGCTGTGAAGTATGCCCCAGTGTCATGGAAACTCTTCCCCTAGAGGGCTGGAAAGATCTACCCCTTTCATCAGAGCATCGAAGACAAGCCAAAGTGTGGTTGCCCCACAATCCAGCCTGGAGAACTAGTGAGTTGGTCAGGCTTTCTCAGCACGGGTCAGGAGTTGCTCATAGGCGGGCAGCTAACCCCAATGCAGCTGCACCCCAGAACAAGCGGCATCCCCAAAACATCCAGAACGTCTTGCCCAGCACCTTCCTAGCGGATGCACAGTTGGGTCTCCTTTCTAGTGGTCTTCCACAGTCTATAAACTCCAGCACCTGCGGAGACCCCAAGACCACACGCACGTACAACAGAATTACATAGGACTGGCTTAAAGCGCAGGACAGAGTAATTGAGATCCCATGAGGATTCTCTATAAAGGACCATCAACAGTTAAGGAGGCCTGATCTTGAGAGTCGCCTGCATGTAGGCACAGCTGCTCCAATGAAGACGGCAGCAGCTAGGCAGAAAGGAGGGCACTACTCAGCAGATCTTAGTAGAAAACGAGGAAAGAAATCCTTGGGCTACCCCATCTTCCTACACTGAAAGATTTAACAAGTTTTCCTGGCATTTACATGAAGATTGAGGTCAAGGCCCCAAATGATGCCCCAGGTCTGCAGAGGTCCTGAGGAGCACATTTTGACAGTTACCACATCTGCATCCCAGGCTGGCTTCTCCCAGAGGGAGAAGGAATCCAAGGAATCCTATGACCAGAGGTTTCAAGGGAGGATCCCAGGACTTGCCGTGGTCCTCCCACCAACTCAGCACCGTGTGTTAGGAGTGATGGTAAAGATGGAGAACCGTCGGCCCACACAAAGGCAAAAGTTCCAAGAGCAGAGACTCTGGGCACTGTTGGGCAGTGCCCTCTGATGTAAGAATCTGGAGACACTGCTACATAAGGGCAGCAAGGAACACACAAAACAGGGGCTAACTCCAGGTCCCTTGGCCTCTTATCCCTCCCTCAAGACCGGTCCACCACAAAGGGAACCATCACCCCTGCCCGCCCTCTCATGTTCCCTCCACTCCAGGGCTCCTCCCCTAAGCCACACAGGTGGCATACCTAGGGCTGACAGCAGCTGAAGTTCAAACTTTCTCGTCTCTATCCAGCAAAGAACAGGGGACATCACACTCCACAGCAGACACTGTCCTACCTGGCCCTCGTGACTCTAAGATGTCATACCTGGTCATGACCCAAAGGAGATCCTTTGAAACCCCAATTCAGACATGGCCTCTGGACCAGCACAGACATCACCTAGGAACATGTCTTCCCCTATCCTCATCCCTAAGAGGGACACTCTAGGACACATGCAGCAGCAGCAAGATGTGTCACCAACCTCTCCTGTAAAAACAACAAGACCTAGGCCCTTACTGCAGCCCCGGCTAGCCCTGTCCCCACTCCAATGATTTCAAGCTGCCTGTCCTCTCTTACGATGACCTCGGGTCATACATCTGAGTTGGCAGATGACCCTGTGTTGTTCATTACAGTCACCTAGGAGGGGCCCTCCTCCATCTGCAGGCCTGCCAGACAGCACCCATCTCCTGTACCCTAGTCAGAACTGCTTCCTTCCCCTCTCAGGATTTCCCATTCCCTCCCCCATCCCACACAGAAGGATGGCCAAGCCAGGTATCCTTCGCGACGACTCCACGCCTACACTCAGCTCCCTCTCCAGAAACAGTCCTCAGCCCTGATATCACGGTTTCACAGTGCTACTCTGCTCAGTAACCATGTCTTTCCTGCAGAGTAAAATGCACACTCTTCAAATGGCACCAAGCCTGATACCTTCAGCCACCCTGCAGAACTCAGTGGCTGGAGCCAGGTTCCATGACTTGACCCAAGCAAGGGAGCCCTGAGCCTGTGAAAATATGACAGAGCTATGGCACCCAGATAGACATCTGGTGTGAGGGGTTGACACAACGTTTACTGCAAGGCTGCCCCCACCTCCTCACCTTCAGCAATCCCAACCAAGTCACTTGCAGTCACCCCATGACGCCTGTTAGAACCAGCAAGATGGAGTCTAATATGTTTTTTTCCCCTGCTGGCCTTGGCCATGTCCTCCCTGAAGAAGAGTCACTCTTCCCTGTGTCTGCCCTGGGAACTTAACCTCAAGTCTCAAGGACAGCAGCTTCCCCCACTCCCCACCACCAGCTTCCTGATAGACAAGTCCTGCTGGCCGGGGTTCGGGGGTCACCTCGGCAGGGCAGCAGCCAGCCTTGCCCCACTCACAAGTTGGATCAGCTGGCTTGCACTGTACCCCCATGGTGCCCCTTTTCGGACCCCTCTCCCACACCACACGGAAGTTTACCCATGCAATCTCCAGCAGTTAGGAACAGACACAGTGAAGGACAGATGGTGAGTCACTTCTTCCCTGACCACAAAAATCCTGAGTGCAGCTGACCCGGGGTGGCCGCCCTCTGTGATAGCCTGTTCCTCCCTCAGTGGAAACCATGAAAACATACTCACTGTGTGTCCTGGGGGGAGGGGAGGGAAGGGTTTCTCCAAATGTGACAGGAAACAGGGTGCTAAGCATTAGAATGGGGGGCTACCAGAGGCTTCTGGTAGCCCTTAATGGTCAGTTCCTCCAGGCCCAAACTGGCATCCCTAGGACTGGAAGTAGCTTGACATTCAAGGGATCTACAGAGATGCAGGCCTGGGGCTCAGAAGAGGCAGAGAAAAGCACTTGGAATGACCTGGGGCTACTTCAAAGAAGAAGACTGGCAACAGGCTTGCAGCCAGGGCTGGTGGAGTACTCCAGCCCCCAGCTCCGCATGCATTCTCAGTCACTGCTCTCACAGCACGGGCTGTGATGGTGGATATGCAGGGATCCCATCCTGGCTCCCAGAGAAAGAATGGAGATCTTACCTGCTGCTCCCATAGAGAAGCAACAGACATCGTGGGATGTCCCCATCAGGCTAGGGAGGGGTGGCAGACAGATAGCATCCCCTGGGGTTTTTCTCTGAAAGACTGAAAAACTTGGGGTTTACACCCAGGGGAGCAGGAGCCTAACGCAGCACACACTGCACCCAGGAGAGCAAGCTTCTGAGATCCTCCGTTCATCTGCCATCAAACAGCAACACTCAGGGTCAACTCAGGGGTCACAACAGTGCCAGCCCCCTGGCCTACACTCCTCCAGCCTAGTCAAGGGCTGGAATAAGGACGTGGCGCCTGTAGCTCTTTCCTGTGAGGGGTGCATGGGGCATTTAAAGCTGATCTAATTCAAATAAGATACAAGAAAAGATAACGGAGACTCCAAGGCCCTAAACGCTCTCCCATGTAACTGTTAGCAAAACATCTCATCTCTGGAAAGTAAGGCCACTGCCAATCCAGGGGTATCACAATTCCCAGCTCCCCAGTCTCTAGCACCCAAGCTCCTGCTAGGGCTCCCCTTGCCCCTGCTGATACCAGGCCAGTATTTGAGAAGGGCATTCAAGGGCAGGTGTGACTACTTCTATTACTATTTTATGAATAGATAAAAGTCACAGGTTCTAACTGTGTCTGGATCCCACAGGAGACATGAAAACCTGCTGAGGCCAAGCAGCCCACGGGACACATCTATTTGCTGGGCTATCCCACCCCATGCTGAAATCCAAGGTGTTCCAGTTCCTTACTTGGAAGGGTGTACTGGTGGTACACAGTTGTGTCTCTAGAACACTTAGCAGAACTAATCATTACTTTGTTATGCTGTAACTTTTAAGGAAATAGTCACAAGGAAAAAGGGCTACCTACACATGCTTGTTACCACTGCGATTTTGTTACCAATATGTCTGGTCAGTGGTCAGCTGAAGCTGATGCGGAATGCACGGAGGGGCTGTGATTCATTCTGCTTGCCTAAGTGGAAGCAGGAAGAAAGAGGAAGAAGGAAATGGTGGAGGGGGAGGAACGGAGAGAGAGGAAGGGAAGCAGCATGGGCAGAGGGGCTGCAGAACAAGTAGGCAGAAACAGTAACTGAGGGAAAACATGGAAGCCAGAAGGCCCAGGACCAGAGCTGAGGAGGAAGGAGAGCAGGGTTAGGACAGGCCCCACGATCTCACCCCGACCGACCCTCTGCCCTCCTGAGCTCCTGGAATGAGCCAACCTGGCTCTGAGACCACCCCCTTGTTGACTGTCTGTTGGTGTTTGCCTTAACAGCACCCCCCACCGCTAGCCCATGGCCGTCATGCCAAGCCCATCCGCTGGCAGGGGATCTGCTGTCCTGCTACCCTACCTACCCCAGGCCAGCCACTGTGGAGCTCCAGGCCTTCCTGGGCTGGGCTCTGCCATGCATCCTCCCAGGCTCCACCTCGAGCCTGGAAGGCATGAAGGCAGCAAGGGCTCCCGACTGCCAACTTCCCTTCCCTAAATCGGAAACCCTCACTTACAGAGCCATAAATTCTTCCCCACGGAGGCATTCTGGATGTGATTAGAGCCCTCCCCAGGTCTGGGCACCAGAGGAATTGCTTGTTCCTCTGAAGACATACTGACCCTCGCAGGAGCCAAGGGCAGCCATGCTCTTACTTCGGCTAGTGGAAGCAGAAGACCTTTCACTACCAGAGAAAGATGCTCGCGCTCTGCAGGCAGGAAAGGAACATGCAGAGAAAAGGCTTTCTTAAATATGGAGTTGTTCAACATTTTGTTGGCCCTGGCTAGAGCCACCCTGTGTTAGCTAAGGCTGCCACCATGTAGTTCCACAGACTGGGGTCTTCAATGACAGGTGACAGATTTTCATGACTCTTTAGAGTGGCAAACAAGACCAAGATGTAGACAGAATCAGGGTACCCCTTAGTGGATGCTGCAGGCCACCTGTCACATGACCCCCTTCATCCCTGTGTGCATCTCCTCCCCTGCATGTCTGTCATGTTGATTTCCTCAGGGTCATCAGCGCTACTGAACAAAGGCTCCTGTGTTAGTGTTAACCACCTTGGTAAAGTCTATCTCTAAATACAGTCACATTCTGAGGGGCTGGGAGCCAGGGCAACAGCCCACAGCACTCACCATCTCTCTCTTAGTTAGTTCTCTTGTTACAAATTGACTGGCAGAAATACCTTACGTTTTGTTAGGTTTCTTGGGGCTCAAAGGTTAGGCATACCACACCACCGTAGCAGTAAAGCAGGAAGCAGCTAGCCACACATCTGTAGTTCTTCGTTTTTTGTTCAACCTGGGACCTCAACATACGGAATGGCACTATCCACACTTAGGGTGAATCTTCCCACATCAATTAACCCATCTAGAAGTCACTCACAGACATGCCAAAGATCTTCCGGATGATCCCAGACCCTGGCAAGCTGGCAATGCCAACCACACCTTTAGAATGTCTGAATAATACTAAGGATCTTTCCTCAGTAATCAACTCAGGACCAGAGCAGCATAAACAGGGCCCAGTAGGCAACCAGTGCCTGTACTCCCAGCAACTTGCAACTGCAGGTCACCTAGGGATGGTAGGGAAAACTCTGGTCTCTCAGGATGAAGCCCCACCTCTCCAGCAATGTCAACCATAGACACCTCGTGCAAGGCTTCACCCCTTTGCTTTGAAAGCTGTGTCCGGAAAAGGCTGCAATGAACTCATGCACATCCAGTCTGAGGCTGGAAACTAAACACAAGCACACTGGGCCTGCCCAGCACAGCAGCTGCATCTTCCTGGATCCAGGTATCTGCCCCTACTAGGGCCTGAGGAACCAAGACAGATGGTGGCAATATTCACTCCCTACATGTGGCCTCATTAGCCGGCAGTAGCAGACGCAGCCCTGGAGGCATCAGAATGGGGGTTGCAGGTTGCAGGAAAGGACAACCCTAGGAGCCTTGCAGGGAAAGAGCTATGGTCTGCCTTCTCCGGACACAGCATTCCCTGGGCTATCATGGGTGAGTTACATTGCCAAGATAGTTATTTAGTTAGAAGCACCAAAGCTCTAATCACTGCCTGCAGCAGCAACATGCCCCACCCCCTTTATAAATCCCTATAGCAAAACCAGGCCCTTTCTCCAACATCAATCACTCCAGGACACTCATAACAGCACCACAGGCAGATGTGCATGCACACCACCCACACCCCCCCCACACACACACCCACACACACACACACACACGGGATGGGGGAGAGATTGAGAAGGGGTAGACAGAGACACAGACACACAGAGAGAAGGAGAAAGACAAACACACACACACACACACACACACACACACACACACCCAAAGGCCTTAGAGGTTACCACTGAACACATGCGTGCACGTGATTCCTGCTCTGTGAAATGTGTTAAAAATGCATGCCTGGCACAAGAGCTTCCTTCCTCAGCAGATAAGGGACCCTGCTCTGAGGCACCCTGCAGTGCAGCAGGCTGAGCCAAGGCCCTGCCCCTGCCTGACTCACAGGCAGCCATGCCAGAGAAGGCCTGTGACGGGTTTTAACTGATGAGATAGATGAGAGCACTCAGCACAGCTCTGATACCTCAGCCTTCACTTTGGGAAATGGGGACAGAGAGGGCAAGGCTGGACACAGGCAGGAAAGGCCCCCATGCAAGAAAGCTCCGGCCACTGAATGTGACTTTCAAAGGTGCTGCCGAATCCCACTGATCTTCAACAAAGCCAGGGCCTCCGTTTTGCGTCTGCCGGTTATCATCCTCACCTGCTCAGTCTGGTGATACACAAGTGGAGTGTCCCAGGCGCTGACCTCCCAATGGAATAAAATGCTTTAAAGAACAAAAGCGGAAGCCACAGCCTGCCTGTCTTCCGGCACCTCTATACCCCAGGAACTCCTGCTCTCAGCTCCAGGAGGAATTACATTTCAAAGCGTCCATCTGCTTTTAAATCTAAACCGACCTTGTGCTTCTAGATGAACACACACCTCAAAGAGGGGAGGGGACTCCTCTGCGTACGGCTGTAATTAATATTCCTTCTTCATGGAAGACATTTGTTTGAAATGATAGGATCCCATCAGAAAGTCATTTTCCTTCCAAGTTCACTAGGCTTCCAACATGAATGTGAATCCCAGCGACGGAAGTCACACGGAACCAAGCCCACTCTGTTTGCTCTTTGCATTGTTTGACTTTGGCCTAGACACAGCTGGGAAAAACGACTCGGAGATCCCAATAGACTATGTTGGATGTTCGTATTCTAATTTGCAAATAATTTGCCTATGTCAAAATAAAGCAGAGATCCAAGGCGGAGAGCTTTCTGATCAAATTATAATCAAGGGCTGATGTGTGGGAAGGAAAAGGAGTAGTCTTCAAGTTCCTGTGCGCCCCGTCAGAAGCCTGTCAACACATGTGCCGGGGGCGCTGCTAACTACTAATAACTACTAGTATCTAGTTCACGTCACTTCAGATGTGTCACCATCTTGGGGTCACTCATCTGTAGCATACCCACATGGGGATCTCCAAGGATCACCTTCACCTTGTCTGACCTGCCTCTTCACTGGGGTGTCTATGTGAGGGCAGTGGTGTGCCTATGATGGTCTCTCTCATCACAGTGCCATCTATGGTGGGCTCCCATATGACACTAATATAGATAGAGCTGTAAACAGAGCCCCCTCTGTTCACAGAGCCTTTCTTCACCCTGCTAAACCTATGCTAAAGTGAGCACCCAACAGACTGTGAGGCCTGGAATCTACTCTAGGTAAGGTACACTAATAACTACTTTTTTTATTGTTTGTTTAATGTTTTAAGACAGGGTAGCCAAGGATGACCTTGAATCTCTGGGCTCCTTCTTCCGATTCCACCGTGCTGAGATGGCAGGCATGGACCATAATGCTCAGCTTTCTGCGGTGCTGGGGATCAACCCAGGGCTCTGGATGCGTTAAGCAAGTACTCGGTTGAGCTATACCCCCAGCCCTAACAAAAGCTATTTTTAATTTTAAAACTTGGATGCAAACTGGCTTTTCAACAATTGTGTTTATGCTCTGAGCAAAAACACAAAATAGCTTTTTTAAAGCATGGTTACATCTAGCTCTGCGGTTTGTTCAAGCCAACCATTTCTAATTCTATCTTGGAAAGTCTCCCCATACTTAACCCATCAGTGGAGGGCAGGTGGGGGTAGATGGGAAGACAGCAGGTGCCAGACCGTGAATGTACCTACCTTTTCATTCCAGAGACACAGGGTTTGTGTGCTCTCAACAATGGGCACCTCTTCCTTCTCATGGAATAGAAACTAGCTTTGAGGGGCTAGTGATGTACTCATGGGCATCTAAAGATGAGAATCTAAAGAGAGGTTCAAAGACATTGCTGACCCCCACCCACTCACCCAGCACTCCGCTGAGCAGTCAGAGCACCATTTCTGATCATTTCTATGCTTTTGTTAAACTCTAGACTCAAGTTCTCTTCCCATAAAATGTTGGGGTTGACACCCCACACGTCAGCAGTGTTGCCATCAAAACAGAAGCATCACTGTCAGCCCACTGACAACTAAGTAACCTGCTGAGGCTGCTATTCACCGAGGCTGACAGACCAAGCACAAAGACTGTCCAGAGGAAACAGGAGGACTGTGGGTAAGAAGGGGAACCAAATGACCAGGGTAGTGCTCCCTGAAAAATATGGAAGTCAGGGCCCCATCAGAGGCCACAGGAGTCAGCTGGGCTGTGCCCACAGAGACACCTTTGATCAAACTGAGGGATTGTCTATAAACTCACTGCAAATAATACTGTCTATGTCATCCAGAAGGCTGGTCTGCCAGACACTTTGCAGGTATCTTTTAAAATGAAAATAAGCTGACCACCAACTTCACTGCTATCTATAGCTATGAACCCTTTGGTCTTCCTGGTCCCTTTAGGCAACCATTAGAAGACACTTCAACCTGACCTACTTATCTACCCCTTCCAGGCAGGTCCATGCCACTTGTACACCAAGCCAGGGAAAGAATCAATCAGTGGAAATCAACCCACAGTGGTAGTAAAAATCAAAATACTTGCCATTTCAGCGAACAACCCAGGGGTCAAATCTTTTCTGTAATCCCATTTCTACACTTGGGAGGGGTAGGCAGGCCCCACAAGAAGCCGGCTTCTCATTCGAGCCCACCTGTCACCCAGGCTACAGCCACAGGCCTGGACTCTCTTAGTTTTCACATTTCTAATCTTGGCTTCTTCTATCACCAAGAGCATCTGAGACGTACTATGTTTGTCCATTTACCTATGAGGATTTTGTGTCTGCGTGGTCTGTTTGAACTCTCTGGGCACCAGCAACTGATGTCTGTCTAGAACATCACCACAGACGTATCCTCTTTAAACTTATCTAAATGGAGAGTCAGGACACAGCACAGGGACATGAAGACTGGGTTTGGTGTGCATATAGGAAGCACAGTTTCCTCAGTGGTCCCCGAGCTGCTCCCATGTGTCCTCATCCAAGAGTCACTCTGCATCTCTTCCACCAGATGCCTCTGCTTCCCATAGAAGTTATCTTTTTCCCTGCAACCTGTACTGATGCCAGTCTCGCCCTCTCTTCTCTCTTAAAGCCAACAGCGCCTGGTATTTACTCCCAGGAAGTCTCCTATCCATGTGCTAACAGAGCCAGGCATTGCTCAGCTCCCGATCAGAGCGCGGGGTCAGGATGGGATGCCTGCAGCCCCCACCCACCTCTGCAGCATGCCCTGGCTCCTTCCAGGACACTGTCCGTGCACACGTTCTTCTGAACTTCTCATTCACTTCAAGATGAGCTCAGAGGTTTATAATCTAGAAAACCACACTTTTCCTATTCAGAAAATTAGTACTTCTTTTCATCCCCCTGCCTAGAACCAATGGAGAGCATGCTCAACTAACATACTCAGGAGGAGGAATGGGTGGTTTGTGGGTGAGCAGGGTGGAGGAATAGCAAACCTAACTCGCTGCTTACCAGTAAAGGGCTACCTTGCAATGTCCTGCCTAGGGTATGCCCCAGTGCAGTGAGTTCTTACTGTAGCCTTCTCAGTCCAGAGACCATCCTGCAATCCAAGGCTTCTTACCTAGATAAGATGGCTCAAGCCAACACTGTGGATGATAAGCCAGGAGATATGCTGTGAATTCAAGGCCAGCCTATACAGAAAATACCAAACTAACCAGGGCTTTCTCAAAAAGGAAAACCTAAGTATCTCTCTGATGACACAGTGCAGCCACACAGTTTCATTTACTGAAATCTGTCCCTTGCAAATCCCATGACCCAAGCTGGACAGTAAAGGGCACTCTTTTTAAGTACAGGGCACTCCTCTTTTGAAAAGGAGAGGACATGCATGCCTGAATGCCGGGCTGATAAATCTACCATACTTAAGATGATATCGTGCTCTAGGCACTTTGGATTAGGGAGTGCCCGCAAGCCTGAAAAGGCCATGTGCAGACTAGGTTCTGTAGGAAGTCTGAGGGTTAGAGTGTCCCCTGTGAAGCCTGGTGGAGGGAAGAGGTGGGCACTCTCAGTTCCAAGGCCCTGAACAACAGTGGGACAAAGACCAACCTGAGTCTCCCTCCCCAGCAGGTCAGAACACCTGGAAGTGGTGGGCTGGGCCAACCTGAGCCAGGCTCACTGGAGCCAGGACGCCAGGACATGGTGGCTTTCAGCTGTGCTCTCTCCCACTGTCAGACATCTCCCTGCCAGTTCACAGTGCCTGGCTTTTGGAAGGTTTAGTGAAGATGGCAGTGGAGGTGGACAAGACACAAAATCGGAGCCAGCTATGCCGACCTCACCCATGCCCCTGATCCCCTTACTCCTGCTCACCATCTGCAGGGAGGGAAAAGAACAGACTGAGCTTCGAAGTCAGCCTGAGGGGAAGGACAATGCTGGTGACGATTTAATAAGAACAGAAATGGGGGGAGCTCCAGGCTCTTCCCAAATCCCCATTCACTGGCCAGGCTTGAGCCTAGATAACAAACAACCATGGTTAGAAGTAGGGAGGCAGCTGAGAGCAGAGAGCTTGCTACCCCACTGCGGGCTCTGGGCTCCCACCTCCACACTGCAACTTTAAAAAAGAAACTTCCAGAATAGAGTGCTACACAGATGATTCCGCAAGTAAAATCACTTGTGGAATCAGCCCTGACAACCTGATTTGATTCTTGGAAGCCATGTAAAAACCCAAATGCTGTGACACACATGTGTAACCCCAGCACTCCTACAATGAGAGAGGGGAGCAGGGGCAGCGGGTGATGGAAGTTCATGGGCCAAGTATCCTGGAGCAAGAAGCCTGGCAGAAGCAGAAGCTCCTGCTCATAGGAGAGAGCTGAGCGCTGGAAGTTGTTCTCTGGCCTCTGTGTGTGTGTGTGTGTGTGTGTGTGTGTGTGTGTAGTCTTCATCTCATCTAATGCTGAGATGAAGACTAGGAAGATTTGCTGTGCATGGGTACCTGAAGCTCACCCCAGAGCAGCAGGAAGCCCTTAGGCCTCCACAATGCGATCCTGACTAAAATCCTCCAAAGGGCAAGTTCAAAGGGACTGTGGGAGCTGAGACCTTGCTCACATCACTTGGGGACCCTCCAGCAAAAGGCTCAGCAGACATTTGAATACCTCAATGGTAGGGTGGAGAGTGCCTAATTATCAGCTGATAATTACACAACCCATTTACATACAGTTGTGATCAAACTCTTCACCTTGAAAGCCAGCAGCTGTCCCTCTGCTGCTGGGAAGAACTTTCTAACACATCACTTGCCTTTCCTGACAATGAATCTCCCCTTGTCAGAGCCATCTTGGCGCCCAGCGGAGGATGGCTTTTATGAACACCTTGGTTCCTCTCATTTAAGGTCTAAAGGTGAACCCCGTAGGCTGCTCCCCCACTACGACTCCAGCGCTGACCATTCTCCATGCAAGGAGAATGGGAGAGATGGAGTCCAGGGAAAGCTGCAAGGCAGGGGTACAACAAGCCTCCACCCCAGACATGGAGAGGCAAGGCCACTCTAGGTCAGACTCCAGCTAGAGCTTAGCCTGAGAAGAGCGAGGCCTGATCAGCAAGGAGCGGCTGAGGTGTATCTGACTGCAGTCAATACAACTATTCCCCTGGCACACTTAGGAGTCACTGTGTCAACCACTTGCATCTTGGGCTTTGGCAACAAGGCCTGTGTAGCAAAACATCTTGCAGTAGAATGTACTCTGGTCAGGAGCGCAGCCATCTTGCCCTGGACCGTGCTCAGGTTATAAGAGCTTCTTGTATCTACAGGTACTGGATACGGTCGGTCACCTTGGGAAGAGTTTTTTCCTGGTGGTGTAACACAACCCTCCGTGCATGTCCTCAATCCAGAATCTACACTCTCTTGGCACCACTTCAGGTTCCAGCAGTGCACTTTTGAAGGGGCAGCCATTCGATTCTAACATACTTCCCCCACACGTGAAGTTTCAGGGGAGAGCATTGCTCAGAGGTAGAAACACTCGCTCCATCCCCAGCGCTGCAATAAAGAGGCTGCCTTCCTGGAAACAGAGTTGGAACGGGACACTTCTGTTCTCTCGCCACCTTCACTTGGACTAAGGCTACCTTTACAGGTAACTCCAAATCAACTGTGTTACATCCTTTTATTTTAGGAACAGTTAATCATTTTTCTACTCTAATTCCACCATGCCTTAAGCCAAGACAGAGTCTGATGCTAGGGTCAGCTGATGCTGGCCTACTACACATCAGTGAAATCTATGACAGAAGCAAAGGGAGCAGGGGTCTCTAAGGTTCAGATAGAGGGGACACAGTGGGACAGATGTACAGTGCAGAGACAGGGCTAAGTATCCATCTCTGATTCCAATAACTAACTCTCTAAGTGGACTGCTTACTCTGAGCTAATGATGACAGATGAAGAGGAGGAGGGGGGAGGGAAGGAGCTGCTAGGGGATAAACTGGGGTACACCCAGGGTTTCAGGGTGTAGACTTGTGCAAGCACCAGAAGGAACATCAGGCATGGACTCTCTGAGAAGTCCCTACAGACAGCCACATATCCGCAAACCCGTCACGTGACAAGGGTATCCAGAGGAAGCTGTATTGGCGCTGAGTCTCTCCCCCCACCCCACTCTCCCTCCTCTTATCTACCAGGAAGAAATCCAACAGTTCTTCCAGACTCATCCCATCCAGCCTCCAGCCTCAAGAGGATTACATCCAGCATTTCCCTAGCGGCACCTGTGGCAGCAGCTTCTGGAATCACCCCATGTCATCTGCAGGGTTGGCGCGTGGCTCCCAGCAATCTTTCTCTACAGAACATGGAGCTGCTGGGCAGTACAGTGCCCACCCCAAAAACCATATCCAGGGAGCCCTCTTTCTTCTCACTCCAGACCTTCTCAGTTACACAGCCAGTGAATATAAGCCATACACATCCTGGCCTCTGGCCTCGGCTTCCTTTCACAGGATAATCTGTTTTTCTTCAGAGGGTGATCAGAGGACAGAGCAGACCAAATGTGTGTGTGAACTCGGATCCCAGGGACTTTATTAAGAGATCACACAGTAGAAAGGTGAGAAGTTTTTACAAGGCATGTTTCTGAGAAAAGCAACAGGGTTATACTCATGGTGATCTGCAAGATGGCCTTACCTCACACAGCCTCCGTGAGGGGCCAGTGTACCCAGTGAGCTGTATCCCGGTGAGCTGCTTGGAGTCTCGCTCAACAACAAACAGTGCCGGCTATTCTTTTCTACCACATTGTGAGTCTTCTCTGCCCTCCTCCAGCTCCATAAAGCCACTGTGATTCTCCTTGACAGACAGCTGGAGCTCAGGGAAAGCACGTGCAGAGCATCCGCAAAGCCCTGGGTTCAATCCCTAAAACCAACCAATAAAAACACAGGGATATCTGGTTGTGTGTGTGTGTGTGTGTGTGTGTGTGTGTGTGTGTGTGCGTGCGCGCGTGCGTGCGTGCCTGCCTGCCTGCCTGCCACTAGAAACTGTAATAATCCCTGTAGTCATGGCCACTTACTTGCCCTTCAGTAGTCTCTTCTTCAGTGTAGAGACCTTCTTTATAATAAGGTTGGATGCCACCGTGTCTCTGCATTCTTCTGGAAAATTTCTGCACAGCTGACCCTTATCCTGAGTATTTATCCCTCCTCTACACAGAGAGCTTCACTAGGTTCCCCACCATGTCTAGTCCAACCGAAACCAGAGTCACGGCCACAAGAGATGAAGCCAAGCCAAACAGCTTAGGATCCCCCTGCTGTTTGTAAAGCTAGACCATCTTACCCCCATACAGCCAAATCTCTCTTGGAGAGCTGCATGCTTCTCCAGGGATACACACACACACACACATACACGAGTGCTTCCCCTTCTGGATGCAGACCATGGCTGTGTTCATCCCTAAGACAGAGCCCTCTGCTACTGGTACAACTTCTGGGAGCACAAAGACACAGGAGGAAGAGGCCAGACACCAACTGCCTCACACCAGGTTGGTGTGGAAGGCTGAGCCAGCTACCTTCCAAAGTAAGTGTGCCTGTGGGCAGCTGGCCCGTTGTAGATGCCAGTGGACAGCTAGCCGTGAGAACAAATGGGGGCAACAAAGAGCAGACTAGAACCCACTGGCCCTTGGTGGGGCTCTACCAAACCAAATAAATTCTTATCTAGGGCCTGCTGGTGCTGAAAAACTGTCCTGGACCTTCAAACGGTCCTTCTGGGCAGAGGCCTCACCATGTCCCTAAAGCCAGGCCTGTCTTGTCACTGTTACACCCTGAAGTTCCAAAGGACAGGGTAGAGGGCAGAAGGCCTTTGCCTTGGGCTTCTCTGTATATCCTTCCCAGGGAAGGTACTGGACTTACACAAGATATCAGCAAGACACACAAGACAAGCCCCTAAAGCCAGTCAGGCCACAGTGTTTTGGATGAACAGATGCCCTTTGACGACCCTCTGTGAAAGCACGTGCACAATCCTGAACCCAGAAGCTGCCGCTGATACTTTGTGCTGGGTAGAAGCACAAGATGTAGGTAGCTCTGACAGAAATGGGCAGCCTGTACAATGCAATGCACAGGCTGTGGGGATGGAGACAGGCGAGCGGTGGGGCACCTGCCACAAGGGCCAAATAATCATTGCCAGGACAAAAGTAAGGTAAAAACAGGAATGGCAATTTCCAAAAATCACTCACTGTTGATACACGTGGGGAAAAATAAGGCTGATGAGGAAAGAATAACACATAAAGTGACCTGTTGGAAACTGAGGGTATCTCTGAAAAAGTGTGCTTTAAGTTAAGGAGGCACTGTCCCTGGAAGCATTCCAGAGACAAAGTAAAGTTTTAGAGAAACTTTACTTTTTAGAGACAGAAGCCCAGGGCCAGGAAAACAGCTGGAGCAGACACAAGCAGGCCGACATACACCGCCCTGAACCTCCAACTTTTTGACATTTACCAAAGTGCAGCTTGAGTTATTCCCAGGAATGCTAGGAAGGCATTCTACCCCCAAAAGGGGGAGGAAGGGTTGGAGACATTTATTTTCTAACCCCAAGCTTGCCTAAAACACAATCACGGCACACTAAGAAGAGGAATTCCACATTATTGGAGCCTACATATACTTCTGCTCAGATCTGTGTCCCTGAATCTGTAAAATGCTAGTGTCTCTTGTCCAGTATTCTAAACTCCCATCATGCATCTCTTCAGAGAATGTGGATGTGTGTGTGTCTCAGTCTGCAGATGGTAGGCAGAGCAGGTACTTCAGGTGGCTCATGAAAGACCTCCAGTCTTAACCAGAATTACATTTCTGAAGGAAAAGACGACTCCTGCAGGCAATGTGGGTGGTGGCTCTGCAGAAGCAGCAGCATCCTTTGTTGCTAACCTGGAAAACGCTGGAGAGAATGAAGCTCACCTCACCCAGCCTAAGCAGACTGGGAACAGGTCCTAATCGGAGCCTACATCTTCCTAGACAGAAGGCCAAAGGGTTTGTCTGCCACTAGGCTTCAGAATTTGCTCCAGGACACTGTTAACAAGACCTTAGGAGAGTGAGAAGGTGGCAGGTAACAGGAATGAATAAACAGACAAGAGAAGAGAAGCCAGTCTGTCCCACACACGTTTCACGTTTCTCCTGCAGTTCCTCCCAACTAGACGATTTAATTACAGACTCGGCTTTACACACTGCCCTGTGGTAAACAACCAGGAAATGCAGCTCTGTCTCACTCTCTAATTAAAGCAACCCTGTGATGGGGGGCGACGGCAGTCTGAATTTTAGGGTTTCCTCGTTCCTCAGTTCTGAGTTTGGAGTCTAGGAACTAGGAGGTGAGGGAGAGTTCAGTCCTTTTCTGGAACAGTCTTTCTATGTCCAGTGAAAAGCTGGACCCTTGAGTTGAGGAGGGGGTGTATAGAACACCACCTTCCCTCCTGGCCTGGAGCCATCATAACCCTCCCTTACTGACCATCGTCTTCCGACTGTGGTAGAGCCTAGGGTGTGGAGCTGGGTCAGTGTGAGTCAGAGCTCAGACACTGCGCGCATCTCAGGCCTGTCCAACCCGCTGTAATCTCTATCTGGGAACTAGTCGACAGCACTGTGAAACCCTGGTAGAGACTTGGCTCTCGACAACTGTCCCCCTCAGGCAGGGACAGAGAGCATCAGGATGGATGGTATGCCGTTCATGGGAAGAGAAAAAAGAGCCTGCAAACAAATCACTACACAAGTGGGCCCTGGAGGCTGGTGACACACCCCCAACTCAAGAGAGGAGGACTTGCAAGAGCCTAGACTGCCAGGCGCATCCCTCCTGGGTCTCAGGGACACACAGGGGCATCTACACAGTGAAGAGGAAACTCTCCGTCCTTGCTCTTGCAAATAACCCAAGGACGAAGCTCTAGGGCAGCTGAACCATATGATTCCCTCTCAGCCCTTAGAAGCAGACTGTGCCATCCAGCTCGCAGGACGGAGTGTGTGGAGTTTGGCCTGACAGAATGATGTGCAGCAAGTCAAGCAAGCATACATCTTACACAGACCCAGCCGTGATAAAGGTGCCAGGGAAGAGGGAGAGGCTCCACCCACTATGAAGTCACCCACCCAGGCTTCCACATCTGGTCTTGAACATCTTCCTCCTCCGGTTCTCCTCCCACCTCTTTGGCCAGAGTTGCTGGGCAACAGCAACCAAGAGAAACAAACTCCCTTTCTTTGCTCTTCTCCCCCTGTCCACCCTGGAAAGTCTGGGATTCCCCAGGTCCTACCCCAGGCCATGAACTCTCTGGCCACACGGCCACAATGGATGACCTCATCCACCCCAGGACTTCTTCCCAACCTTATGAGGACAGAGCTCAGCTCTGAGCTCCCTCGAGCTTACCTTAGCCTACTACCTCATACACATCTGCAGAAGGCTCTCAGCATCACTGACCCTTGTACGGTCCTGCCCTCCAGAGCCCTGATAGCAGCCATTCAGTCATCCCACATCCAAGCTCCACCCACCCTTCAGGCTTATCTCAAGAGTCTGACCAACTAGGCCGCCCACTAAAGCTCTCGAGGGGTAGTGTCAGTTCCCCAGCCCTGGTGGGTCACCTTAGTCCATGGTTCTCAACATATCACCTTGCCCCGCAGAGGACAGCTGGTCTGGCTTGTCATTAGGATTAGAATGGTGCTGATGCCGTACTGTGCATGAGGCCAAGGCTGCTAACAAATACTGTCCACCCCAGGCACCCACAACAGAGACGAGCCTGAAATGAACGCGGACTGTGCCTGACCTGAGAGCTGACGCCAGGGCCATCCTCCTCGGTTCACTGCCGGCCTCCTTTCCTGTCTCCCAGCCTCTGCTTTCCCAAGCTGCCCTCCACTCGGAAAGCAGAGCAATGGCCGGATCCCATGACTACACACTCTCCTCCTTTGCTGGTTCTGAAAAGCAAAGCCAACCACTTGAATGCTCTCACTTGCTAATCCTGTGCTCTCTTCTGGACAGCTACATTGGTTTGGAAGGGTTTGGAATTTGCTTTTAATATTATGTGTTTGATATATTCAACCTACTGTTTGTTAATTTGTCTTACATCTTGTTTAAATATTTGTGTGTATGCACATGTTTCCACATGTGTAGACATATGTGTCTGCGTGCAGCACACAACATACATGCAAAGGGCAGAAGACAACTTTATGGAGGCAGCTCTCCCTCCACTTCCATACATGTTCAGCAGATTGAGCTCAGGTCACCAGGACTGCAGGGCAAGCATCTTTACCCATTGAGCCATCTTAATAGCTGTCTTAGTTGGAGTTTCATTACTGTGAAGAGACACTGTGACCACAGCAACTCTTATAACAAAAGCATTTAATAGGGGCTGGCTTACAGTTTCAGAGGTTTAGTCCATTGTCATCATGGCGGGGGTGGGGCGGGGGGGGGGGGATGGCAGCACGCAGGCAGACATGGTGCTGGAGAAGGTGAGAGCTGTACTCGTTGATCCAGACACCAAGGAGGAGACTGTTCCTGAGCTTAGGTGGTGCATAGGAGACCTCAAAACCCGCCCCTACAGTGACACACTTCCTCCAAGAAGGACACATCTACTCCAACAAGACCACTCCTCCTAATAGTGCCACACCCCTTGGGCCAAGCATTCAAACACACCAGTCTATGGCAGCCATTCCTGAACAAACCACCACACTAACCTACCCTAATTCTTAATGAATTAAATTAACATTTTCTACCAATATTTGAGATATTATTTTTTGACTCTTAGAACACATTCCAACCTTTTTCCTTCCTTTGGTGTTTCTGGAACATTCTAGGGACACTGCCCACTGGGCATTCACTCTTCTCACCATTCCGGCTGTTACCAGTTCCTTCCACAGAGGTGTCCTGGTGGTTCCACTACCCTGCCACTCGGATTTCTGTGAGTGAACACACACATTGACAGAGAGGAGGACGGGAGGGGAGGGGGGGAGAGAGCAAGGTCTCTCCCTAAAATGGCATCATAGCCATTTGTATTGGGATGTGACCACTTTATATTCAGGAGTTTTCTTTAGAAAACACTGTTTATTTTGAGATCAAGTCTCACTGTGTAGTCATGGTTGGCCTAGAACTTACAGTTTTTGAGACTTCATTCTCTCTCTCTCTCTCTCTCTCTCTCTCTCTCACACACACACACACACACACACACACACACACACACACACACACACAGACACCACAGTACACATGGGGTTCTCAGAAGACAATTTGGAATTGGTTTTCTCCTACCACCATGTGGGTCCCAGGGATCGGACTTAAGTCATTAGGCTTGGTAGCAGAAGCCTTCTCACCAGATCTCCTGATTTTCTTGAGCTTTATTTTCTAGCTTTTCTGTTACTGTTTTCTCCCTTTAAGCAATCACAGTCTCTTCCTCCAAGAAATAAGCTTCTCTTGCTAATTTTATTATTCTACACCAGCTATATGCAGCTCTATGCGCTAGGTACAGCTAAAGGCTCATAGCCACTGTACACGACAGGCACTGATGTCATTCCCACTGTACACACAGGGATGAGGCACAAAGTGATTAAACACAGCAGGGTTATATCCCTGGAAAGTGGTAGAGCCGAGATTCAGACTCTACAAGTTCACAAGTCTGTGTATCCCTCTATACCACAGCCCTCTCCTACTTCCTAGAGACAAGAGCGTTTGTGTCCATTGATGAAGATAGCCTGACCCCAAACTGTCACTTTTAATCATGGCTACTTGGTCAATTCCCCATGTTCCAACCAAAGCCCGGGACAGAGGGACCCTGGAAAGATGGAAGAATGTCCCTAGCACTCACAGCCAGTAGGTGCTAGAAACCAATAGATATGATCTCCCAGCCACCTAGCAATACCTGGGAGGGTAAATTTATGTGTCAACCTAAATGGGTCAAGGGAAGCCCAGGCAGCTGCTGTAAAACATGACTTCTAGGAGTATCTACAAGGACGCCTGGGGAAGAGGCAACATCTGGATTAGCACACTGTGCAAAGCAGCTCACCCTCAAACACAGATGAACCAGTCCACTGGGAGGAAAGCAGAGCATGAAGGTACAAAGATCGCTCGCTCTCTTCAGCTGCGACATCCATCTTCTGTCCCCGGACATCAGCAATCCGGTTGTGTGGCAAACTCAGAATTTCTTCTGCATAGTCACATGCATGGCTTAGTGTTCTGAAAAATCTCTGTCTGAGTCTGGCCTCTCTCAGGTTGCTTAAGATAACCTCTCTCTATTCATTTCCCCATGTGAGAAGACACTTCCTCTTCTGACCCAGACTAGTCTGATATACCCTGCCCTCTGGCCTAGAACTTTTCCCCTGAAAATCATAACTACATTTTGAGTTCTCATGGGGTACTGGCAAACTGTCACAACAGCTTAAAGAGTGCGGCTAATCCTTAGTGGAAAAGGAAGTGGCCTCAGGTAACCACCATGTACAAGCATGCAGAACCAAGGTGTCATGTATAATTTCAGTGGCCTTAGGCTGCTGTAACAACACACCACAATCTAAGAAGAAGCAAACAGAAAGGCATGGTCCCACAGCCCTTCTGAGGGTAATGAGACAGAACCTGCCCCAGGCCTAGCTGTGGTTAGTTTTGGAGCAAGCTGTGACATTCCACACCTGGTAGGCACAACATCCGCAACTTCTGTCTTCATTTTCACCTGACACCTGCATGTATGTCTGCAACCTTTCTACAATAAAGACACCAATCCATGGATAATAGAGTGACCTCACTCTAATGAATCACATCTGAGGAGACATTATTTCCATTCTGAAAATCACACTCTGAGGTACAGATGTTAGTGGTGCAAAGTATGTATTTGGGGAGAACACAAATAAACCCATCACGCCAAGGATGTGAGGACGGCATCCAGCTGAGTTACCTTCAAGCCTGGGGGCAGGGAGGTCCTGGAGAAGTTAGAACCCAGCCTGCTGCCTCTAGACACTGACAAGGAGAGAACCAGTCATGATAGAAGCCAAGGCCTCGAGAAGGGGATGCTTCCTGTCATCTTTTGGCTCCTGTCTATGTCCTCTGCTGTCCCCAACATATGACAGCTTTGACTTTCCCGCCACATCATGTCCAACATGGTAAAGCCTCCACCTCGTGTGCCCTCTTTGAGCCCAGTGATACCTCAAAAACACAGAGAGAAAACGCAGCCATTTTCAGTACTATTGTTCCCTGTCACATCAGGGTAACAGACACCACCCTGACAGGTCACAGATTATCAAAGTCCTGCAAAGACCCAAGAAGGAAAGACTTGACGCCCTTCCTGAAGCAAAGACCAAAACAGAACAGAGGGGTGAGGCTATCCTCAGTCCTCAGCAGCTCTTCCTCCTACCACAGGGCTTTCAGGGGACTGCAGAGCAAGCATCTGTCCTTCCAAGATCTACCTGATGCCATTCTGCAAGACGCAGCATCCCACACAGGGACACATCTCGGCAACCAGGGCGCCACGCCCCAGCTCTGCTTAGAAGTGTGGGGTCATCCTAGAAAAATCATTGACTAAGCAGACTCCCCCTAAAATAAAACTAGGATATGTTCTTTTCTGTCTTCTTTAATACTAACCAATGGTCTTCAAATCATGCTCCATGACCCTGTGATGCTGAGGTGACAGAATGGAAGAAAGGATGCGTTTAACTTATCTGAAGACTCGTAACAAATTTTAGAGTAATGAGCTTTCCAGGTGTGTCTGTCACCAAGTTAATCCTTCTTCAATCTAAAAGCAGAAGGATGAAGCAGCCGCACTTACTAGCTCGGTGATGCAAAGCTCACCTGCACATGGGTACCACGTTCTCCCTCAGCCTATCCTAGCCAAGCAACAATTACTAACCCACTTTCCAGCCAGAGACGCCAAGCACAGAGTGGCTCAGTGACCTCTCCAGACACACGCTGAAGTCAAGGCCAGGAAGATAGGGACCAGGGGCTTTCTGCACAGCCTGGGCTGCTGGCACTCCCAGGAAGTAGCATCACAGAAAGAAACCATGGGTAAGGAAGTCCTCTGAGGGGAGTGCTCCATGAGCACCCTCAGGACAAGGGCCCTCGCCAGTCTCATCTTCAGAGGACAGACTGGCCAGGGCAGACATCCAGGCTCAGCGTGGTCCTTGGCTCAGTCCTCACTTCCCCAGCCACATCACAGCCTCTTTCGCTGGCCCTCCTCAGTCCTCACTTCCCCAGCCATGTCGCAGCCTCTTTCGCTGGCCCTCGTTCCACCTAGCTTCTCCCTGCTTTCGCATACAGCTCATCTGCGCCCAGTGCCACATCCTTTATGTGTTTCACGCGCGAACTTTTGTTTACCTCTATGACAGTAGTCTTTCTAAGCCCCCAGGCACACCCTGGATTCCCCTGGGATCTGGCAACACTGTCATCACCATAGACTTTGCCATCTATTTACGTTTAGAAGGAAACAGTTTCCACGTGTTTACTTACAAGGGTGGTGAACCCTGCCGCTGCCAGTCTCTAAGTCCTGTGGATTTCCCTTGAGCTTATTGCCTGGGCATCACTGACAGATTAGCATACGAAGGAGTGTCACTGTGGACCTGTCAAAATATTTTTTGACAGGCTAAAGACACATTTTACAACGGGATTCGCAGTTAGCAGAGGGTGGTTGGCAATATGTTTCTGCAATCTGCCCACCATGCAGACGTAGCTCTTTGTTTTGATCAGGCTGTGGCTCCCTGTCACTCCTCGTTCATACATTATGCAGACCCCAAACAGCAGGGCCAACACAGAGACCGCGTTCAAATAATTAGGAGGAGGCTGCGGGGCTGAGCGTTGCCATGGCACCACAAGGAATGATGGTCGCATTCTGAGAAGGACGGAGCAGCTGAGGACAGCAGGAAATGAGCACCATCACCTTCCATGAGACCTGCAGGAGAAATCACCCCTTACTCCCCAAGCCAAACCCCTAACCCTGTATCTGATATGACTTACAGACAGCATGGATTTCCCAGATCGCACTGTGGGAAATGTTTATGGAGTAAGACTACAGAACCCTATCTTGAACATCTTTTCAAATGATATACAGAGAAATGTGGAGGAGGAATCCCACCAGGAAAAAAAAAATACAAGGGCTATGTGATAAGCCTGCAGGCTTCCAAAAAATAACTTTCTCTTCAACATGTGTTTTGCTTGGCAGAAATATTTTCCATACAACTCTATTTTGAAGTTTCAAGCTCACGCCATGACCATAGAGCCAGAAAAATGAAATGCAAAAAGGTCGCTGACGTAGAGTGCTGCGGCTGCTATCTCACTTTAACAAGGTATAAAAGTCCCTCAAGTAAGGGTCACTCAGGAAGTCAGCCATGTCAGACGCTCAGTCCTTTCTTACTCTGAAAGCCGGACGTGGTCCCCGTGTAAACTGGACAGTGCCAGCCTGTGTGCCTCTGTCCTGCTCACCTCCCCCCACCACCGCCCCCGTCAGGACCATCCTTACAGCCCACCGTCTTCCTCATTCTCTGCACAGCCCGCCATGTTGTAGCTAACGGAACAGACAGGTCAAGGCTCTCCAATTCCCCAGGTGGTCCGAGGACCCAGCAGTCCCGCCCATCTTCCTTCGAAGATCCAGGCTCAGTCCTTCCTCCCTGAGCACCACCCACTTGCTAGTCTACACCCCCTTCTACCTGCTAGTCTACACCCCCTTCCACCTGCTAGTCTACATCCCCTTCTACCCAGCTCCCTTTCTGCCAAGCAAGTGCCCTGGAAGCAGTAAGTCCCTTCTTTCTGTCTCGCACTGTGCCTACACTCCCTCTGCACATCTGAGGATACTGCTGGCACTCTTTCCTGGACACACCAGTCGCACTAGGTGTGGCACTCTGCTCCAACAGAGGCTCCCTGCTCTTCAGGAGAAGAACCACAGACACAGGGCAGTAGTTCCCGACATGGTGGCTGATCTATCTGTTGGACACTGCATCTGTTTTCTCCCTATTTGCTGACCAACTGCAGCACTGTGGGGTCTCTGCTCCTGTGTCCTTCTGCTGGACCTGCACCTTCCTGGCTCAGGAAGGATGTGCTAGGTAAGCGAGGCAAGGGCCAGGGCCCTCTTCTTCATGTCAGCTAGAGACGCCAGCCCCTCAGTTGTCTCCAACCTTCTTCCTACCTCCCACACCACTTCCTTTCCTGGTGATCCTCTCCCTCCCACCAGTGGGGAAGATTCCAGGACATATGTCTTTCATTCTGACCCGACCCCCATTTTCAACTTGGACAAAACTCAAAAACAACTTTCAAATCACTGAGGAAAATTATCAAGTATAACTATTTCCGGTATCAGCAGTTAATGAGTCCTAAAGTCAAATTATTTCCAATAGGAAAGTGCAGAGTAGACGGAATGTGCACATTCATGTAGTAGACAAGCACGTGTGTGTGTGTGTGTGTGCGCGCACACACACACACACACCAAGCCATTGGATGGAGGAAGCTGATGCCTGGTCACCACGTAGGCTGGAGGCCACCTGGGAGCATGGCCACACCTCCATTTTCCTCCCCTTGGCAGTTAGCAGTGCCCAGTTCCCCGGGACGGCTTACAGCCACGTGGTGTGACCTAACATGGTTCTAAGACAGTGTAGAGTGGAATGCTTTGAAACATAAACACAGAATACACCTCATTAAATATGACCTTCTGATATGCTGTGGATCCTGGGTATTCTGTAAATACAGGAAAAAAAAACCATAATGCTAAGAAAGACAATCTGATGTAAGCTAATGACCGGAGGGATGAAGGCTGAGATACACTGTAGCCCACCCAGAAAACAAGTAAAACCAAGGCTTTCAAAGCTCCAGAGGGAACGAGACACAGAAGCTCTATCTCACGCTCCACATTCCCCACCCCGCCTGGTCCCACAGGCAGGAGCAGCTGGCCTGAGCCACCCTGGGAGGACCTAGCAACAGGGACAGGCAAGGTAGTGAATGAAACACATGTCCTTGGACTGGAGCTGGCTCAGGCCATCCTGAAACCCTAAGGCAGCAGAGCCAGCAGCCGCTCAGTGAGGAACAAGCAATCTAACAACCCGACATTTCCCAATTAACTAATTTTCCATCCCCAAAATGTTTTGCTAATGTTTGCACATTGAGGCAGTTCACTCTCCATGTGTAAGCTGACGCCCAGAGATGTCTCTGTTGTTCCCAACAGGCGCCATCAACAGGCAGAGAGGTCAGCCTGCAGGAAGGTCCCAAGCCTCCAGGGCAGCACACCCTCCCTGGGGTCCAGAACTGTTTCGGCAGCTGCGCTGACAGTTCTGAGGGAGAGGAAAGCCACATTTGTTCAGAAATATCATAACCATAGCACTGGAGAACACAAGGCGACTGACAGGAAAAGGAGCTGCCAGTGTGCCCTCCCCAAAGGATTTCCAGCTGGCTTCCACATAACCAAGTTCAGCAGCGGGCCACTGTGTGACCCATCCCCCTCCGGTGTCCCTCTGCGTGTGAGTGAAGAGAGCCGAGCCAGGAGCAGAGGTCCCGGGGCACCAGGACCTTGTGCTCTTCTCCCTGCTCTGAAGCACGCTGACCATGAGAAGAGATGGGACCGCCATACTGCGTCCTCCGGTGACTACCAAGGGCATGAGTGCAGAGCAGAGCAGACTGTCACTCTAGGGACCCTTGCTGCAGAGCAGGGATGGGAACTGGCCAGTGCTCAAGCCCATCAAACACAGTAGGGCTCAACCAGCTTTAGCTGTGCACCAGATGATAGAAGACCCGACTGTGGTCAGCGAGGACCCAGTGAGCCCAATGACAGGAGCCACACCGCACCCCTCAGTGACTGCATAGGAAGCAGGACAAGGGCCAATTGATGGTCTGTTCTTGTTGAGCACAAATTCAGGGAGGGAGGTTTTCAAGGCTGAAAATCCATGGTTGGAACCAGTGGACATGGTGTCTGCCACACCTAGCAGAGAACAGATTCCCAGAAGGGACAGGGGTGGCCAGGGTGACAGGGGATGGGGGAGCACACACCTGCAAAACACCGACCAGTGGCAAACCACTAGCACAGCACAGCTTCGTGGTGACAGAAAGGTCCCAAGGGTAAGGACAGGAGCTACCAAGGTCCAGAAAGGCAGTTCCACTCCAAAACAAGCCACCGCGGAGAGCCAGGACTACAAAGGTCAGCTAACTTGGGGCAAGCATGGGCTCAGGAAACCACAGACATTCTACTCAAAGCCTTCAGGGAATGCAGAAAAGCCCTGGCTGCAACCTATGAGAATGGCCTACATGCCTAAGCTGTGACCCAAAGTGGCCACTGAGCCCCCTGACAATGTAAAGAATCCCAGGACAACAGAGACACCATGACACTGGAAACAAGCGGGCCTGGGAACGGAAACTAGTCACCAGTGGAAAATCGAGTCTTAATGTAAAGTTTAGGAGCGGAAAGCCCAGTGAAAGGGCAGATCCAAGATCCGAGATCCAAACCCAATGAGCAGTAAGGAACCAGAGGCAGACACGCACGGCCCCCCAGAACCTATCCACAGTGCCAAGAGCAGAAGGTGGAGCCACAAAAGCCAATGGCTCCCCAAATCACCCACAAGACTGCTAGACTCTCTACTTCAATAACAATGATACAGAAAACACTAGACAAAATATCCCTCTCTGGGTCAAGCAGAACAGGTTCTCAGCACTGTAGTAACTGAAGACACACACAGGGGACAGACACTCTCTGCCACTGAGACAGTGTGCAGCCATGGTCAGGATCATACACACTCAAAAATAAACAAACAAACAAACAAGTCAAAACCCACCACATGTGGGACAGGAAGCCTTCCCTACACTGCTGTAATAAAACCAGTAACATCCCACTGGCGGTGGATCCCTCATGAGATACTATTTATAATTTACCCCCTCCCCAACTCTACCCCATACAAGTGAGACTTGGGCTCCCAAGCTGAGTGTTTAAAAATAAAAACTAAGAGTATGCAGGCTGTGTGTGTGTGTGTGTGTGTGTGTGTTAGAGAGAGAGAGAGAGAGAGAGAGAGAGAGAGAGAGAGAGAGAGAGAGAGAGAGATCAGGCATCTCCAAACTACACAATGCTCTCACTGAAGGAGCAGCCTGATCTCCTGATCTCGATCTCACTCTCTCTCTCTCTCTCTCTCTCTCTCTCTCTCTCTCTCTCTCTCTCTCTCACACACACACACACACACACACACACACACATACACACATACACACACACATACACATCTATTTTAGGAATCGGCTTTCCTATATCATAATGAAACCTTAAAAAAAGAAAAGACAAAGAGTGTCCAAGACACACAGTGGACCCAGGTTTGGTTCTCAGCACCCACAATGTGGCAGGCAGCTCACAAGCTCCTGTAACTCCAGTCCCAGGGAATCCAGTATCTCTCCTCACCTCCACTGGCTCCTGCACACAAATAGTGCACAGACATATACATAAATACTTAAAAGAAAATAAGGGCATATTCATCTCCAAACTACACAATGCTCTCACTGAAGGAGCAGCCTGATCTCCAAGGGTTTCAAAGCCAAACCTGCTGAGGAGAGGACTTGCTGCCACCAAGCATCTAGACCCTGCAGGAGCAGGCGCAGGCGCAGAAGACCCTGAGAGTCACTCACTTCCCGACTCCCAGATACCCAGAGTTACCAAAGCCAGAGTTACCGGAAGAACAATTTCAACTGACTCTTAGAAACTCTCAATCTCTCTCTTTCTCTCTCTTTCTCTCTCTCTCTCTCTCTCTCTCTCTCTCTCTCTCTCTCTCTCTCTCACACACACACACACACACACACACACAGAGAGAGACACACAGACACACACACACACATCTATTTTAGGAATCGGATTTCCTATATCATAATGAAACCTTAAAAAAAGAAAAGACAAAGACAACCCCATGGCTGGGTCACTTCAGTGTGCCAAAAACTAAAGCCAGAATTTCTCTCTTCCCTGCAAACTCATCAGATGTAAGCCCTGCCCAGCCTCCAGAGAGCAGCTAGGACTCCAGCTTTACTCTTCAGTCAAACTTAAGAAAATTAAAGATTCCCATTTGTTCACTTCTGAGCATCTCTGGGGACACGGATAACGGCATTCACATTATGCAACACCCCTCCTCCCCACCTGCCCAGGATGATGCAATGTGAGGAAGTCTTCCCAGAGCTTTCATTAAGCTACAAGTGAACTTCACAATCAGCCTCAGGATTCCTTCCTGACTATTCATTTTTCCCACATCTGTTTGGGGCAAAAACACTTATTAAGGGTCTAAGTCAGCCAGGAGTAGTATTGCATGCCTGTATCCCAAGGAAAATGAAGATGCAAGGCCAAATTGGTTGATATAAATAAAAACATGTATTAAAAAGAAATGTCCAATTGGGCAGCAAGAGACCACAGATGAGGCTGAAGTATCCACCTCCAAGAGCCTCTCTGCAATCACACAGATATCTACTAGAAGGCTAGATTAAGCTGGGGTGAGGTTAATCCAAACCTAACATCTCCAGGTAGAAATTTGCAAACATTTTTAAGGTTTTTGATAGTCTGGTATATTCTTCTCTGTACAGTTATCCCACTTTCCCTTCCATACACCAGTGTAAAAAGGAAATATTTCCATGTTCCACAAACTGAACTGGTTCAGGATCTTAGTTTTAATATTGAAATGTGAGCCAATTATTTTAATTGTTCTCTAACAGAACTATCATTACCAAGTATATTTACATCTTATTTGACCATGCATTTCTTCTTTCATGGATTCTATGACCATTTTCTTTTGTTGTGGAATTTTCCACATTGTTTTGTAAAAACTGTTTACATATGAAAGACCATTCCTAGTCATAAGCCGTAAATACTTCATGTTTGCCCTTTAATTTTGCTTACAGTGTTTATTAGAGCCAAAAAGTATTCAATCATTTGGATACTGTCAAAGCAAAATTCTTTTTTTATACTTCCTTTGATGTCTACCCCAAAAACATACGAGTACTCAGAGAGGCTCTTTTTTAAGGAAAGAATTCTGTCTTTGGTATAGACCAAAACAAAACAAAGATAAACAATGATCTGACCCAGTTTTGAAACAGCCCAGCTCCCCAGAGGCAGACCGCATAGCTGTCCCATGAAGTAGCAAACAGAAGACAGCTGACCCTCTGTACGAACTTTCTCTTGGCATAAAAATTGGTTAACAATAGCCGGGCAATGAGAACACCAACAAGCACGCATTGAATCAGGTCTGCGGGCAGATGTGAGCATGTGCAACAAGCCCTCTGCCAGATGCTTCGGCAAATGCAGCTTTGGAAAACACCTTTCCGGGTTTGTGGAAAGATGTAGTCATCTACCCTGGCCATCATCGAAGACCATCCCAACAAAAAACACTGCAGGTGTGCTGCTGGGCAGACCCTGTCCAGAGAGAACACACAGGGATGGAGGCAGGGTACCAGGCTCTAGGAGGCCAAGATCTCCCACTCCCAGCCTGTGGCCCTCAAAGACTCAACTACAGCTGTGGAGACCAGGGAAAGAGACCAGGTCTAACTCTGTGAGCCCCCTCTGGCCATTAGAGAGGAAGACCATTATCAATTGCTATCCACTAGCAGCAGGGAAGCCACTCTTGGGAGCATTCGGCACTCAGCACGAGCCCTGGGCAGACGGCAAGTTGAACTGGACTATTTGGTAGTTGGATTTGGAATTACAGAAGCCAAGTGAACAGACTCTGTGCTGGAATATGACTCACAGACACACAGATAGACACACACACATACATACACACAGACAGATACACAAATACACAGACAAACAAACAGACACCACAACTTTGAGCAGGAAACCTCCAAGGTAAGTAACTGATAACCAGAAAGCCACACTTACTGTGCCCTCCCTGCATCCTGAGGTGTAACGCGGATGGGGATCAGCCCTCTGCTCTGAAGAACCATGTTGTGTCATTTACCCTCTGACCCCTTCCCTGGCATTGTGAGAGGTGTGCATTCCCCAATTCCCAAGCTAGTCTGTGCTGAGGTGGGAACGATCTGAACTCCTACCTTCTAATGCAGCAGGTGGGAACCAAACTAAAAAGAGAGTTGATGACAGAAACGCTGCAGAGATGGTCCACTGAGGTAGGCTAAACGTCAAGGCCTGCCCTTCACACTTTCTGTCCTCTCTGAGCTACCATAGCCTTCTTCCTGTTCCTCCATACACCCTTCCCACCAGAGAACTCTGGCACATTCTTGCTCCAACTAAAGCCAGAGCAGGCAGCAGCTGACTAGACCGGGTCCACCTTCCAGCAATGTCCGACCAGACCCCGTGACACACTGATCACTTTCCTGTCGCTGCTGTGACTCTGGCCAACACCTACGCTTCCACTGCTGCCACGTCAGAGATCTCTCTGGCACTGCTCTGCAGCACCCAGAGGCGCCTCCACACCTGCTTGGTAAGCGTCTGATGAACGGGTGAGAGGGACTGAGATGTGTTTGTAATTATCTGGCAGAAGAAAGACTCAGAAGCACACCCCAAAGATCCATCTCGCCCTGGCTAACAATGAGTTCTGCTACCCAGGTGTCACTGGGGCACCACTGCCTGCTCCCCAGCACCAGATGGGCAAGGCTCCCCGCAGGGGCCCAGCACTGCTGTATGCTAATTCGCTGTTAATTGCAGAGGACCAGAGCCCTGTAGGGAGGGCTGCACCAATTAGGCCACTCACAGAGGAATAGGTGAGGAATTACCAGTTTATTCCCCGCTTCCCTTTAATCTGTCAGTCCACACCTGGAGAATGCAGTGGCGCTGTAGGCGGTGTGTTTCTCTTTTCGCCCTCTCCAGCCAATTTTCAGCCTTACTTAGGGAGAACAGGAAGGGATGAGTTGTCTAGGGACAAGAATGAGTCTTTACGCAGCCTTTTCCCCCTGGCTTGCCGCCCCTTACAAGGAGGGATCCTGGCCCCTTCTGGGCGTGCTGTCTCCACTTGTCAGGAAGCTGGGAGGTCTTGGGGTAGGGGAGGCGCACAGGGAGGAGCTGCATACGTGCACATTACAGGCACACAAGTATAGGTGCCGCTTTAGAACCCACTTAGGAAAATACGTTGCCAGGTCAGAAGGTCTTAAAATCTCTACGACTGTCCGCTTCATAATGCTCAGACAGAAGCTGGAGAAATGGCTCAGTGGTTAAGAACACTGGTGCTCTTCCAGAGGACCTAGGTTCAGTTCCCAGCACCCACACAGTGGTTCACAACCATCTTCACTGCAGAAGATCCAGACCCAAAGCCTTCTTCCGGCCTCCTGTAGCACCTGGCATGCAGTGCAGAGACATACACAAAGGCAAAACACCCAGACACACACAACAACACAAACACATCTTTTTTTTTTTAAGTACTTAACCATTTTATTACAATTTGTAGTAACTCCTGCCTTGGGAAGCCAACTCTACCTCCTATCAGAAGACGTGAGGCCATGATCAGATGTCGTAGGTCAAAGGTTACAGTGTCTCACAGAGAAGACACTGGGACGGTTAGGCTGTAGATGTACAGGAGCGCTGTGCCAGCTGGGAAGGTGGCTGAGACTCTGAGCTGGGTGTGAACCCCAGCGTACGCTCCGACCTGGGTGAGATTTGAGTCGCCTGGCCATAGATCCACCTGAGTCCCAAGCCTTATCACACAGGTTCCACACCTCTGTGGGTGCTAAGGGCAAAGGGAACTCACCTTCCATCAGTTCACACCCTTAGCACCTAAGCATTGGCCCACCCACTATTAAATGTGTACTTGTCAGTCTGAATAAGCACAAAGGGGAAGAGCACTTCATAGATCATCGGAAGGGCCCGGCATGACAGGCACAGCCCCAGAGAGCTCATTATGGCCGCCATGAATTATTTACACGGGCCTGGCCCACTGCACACACTGTTACATGTGCTGTTAGGGGGCACCTGGGCCTGCTTTAGCTGGGCCACCAACCAGGGGCTCCGCCTTGCTACCCAATGATAGAGTCAGCCAGTCAATTAAGGAAACCTGCAGGGATTAGATCTGACTCACAAGGAGGGTCTCCCTGCCAGCACAAGAACGCGACCGGCGTGGAGCTAAGGAGTCCACCGCCTCACCACACTGAAGAAGAGGCCTACTAGAAAACAAAGGGCAATTTAGGATAATAAGCAAGAGTAAGCCTGTCTGATCATTCTCTGGAACATAGCAAGCTGAAAAGTGGAATGATTTTACATAATTAACAACACTGATACCGAGGGACAGCCGCCTACCCAGCAGCCTGCGTTCTCACCAGCAGCCTGGAATGCGGTGCTGGCCCTGTGAAGTCGGGTCACAAAACAGGGCACCGGTAATACCCTTCTGCCATAGAACACCAGCCAGACGTTCTCAAACTGCAGCAGCCAGAGAGGGTTCTTTACATCCCAAGTAAACATATTTACGTGAACATCCACAGAGGTAAGAAGCTGAAGTCCTACATGTAACTCATGATGCCTCTCAAAGAAATAAAGGAATTCGTCCCAAATCTAGATGCCAGCTGGAGCCCAGGGCTGTTCGCCATAGCTGGCTTGGTCTTCGGCTCACGAGGGTAGCACCAAGTGATATCCAGCTACAGGGAGACTACTCCTGATGCCCATTCAGTGACAACGCTCAGGACCGTGTGACCCAGGAATGCTGTCACCCTGACATCACAAGGCTTGCGATCTGAGATGGTGAAGTTCTTGTCTCCACAGTGTTGCGTGGGTTACAGGGCTCTAACTCAGGAGCACCAGCCTGGAAGGCGTCACTGGGTGGCAGGCAGATCAAGGCTCCGGACCGTCCAGGAGAGAGGAAGACTCCCATGGGAGTCACTGAAGGGCCAAAAGGAGCCATGGGGAGGAAGGGCTCCACAGAGGGGAGACCTGCAGGGGTGTCAGCCGCCCTACTGTGTGCCTCTTCTCTACCTAGACGCAGCTCCAGCCAAGTAGAGACTTCAAGGGAGCCACTGCATTAAAAAAAAAAAAAAAAAAAAAAAAAAAAAAAAAAGGGAAAGCCACCCAGAAAAAGATGGGGGAAGATTGCATGCTCTGGCTGGAGTGATCCAAAACTCCAACACATAGCAGTTTAAGGAGGGTTGTTAGGAGGCTGTTGGGATTAGATGAAGCCATAAAGATGCTGCACCCTGCCCCCAGCAACAAGATTGGTGTTTTTATGACAGATGCCAAGGCGTTCACCCCCTAGCTTGCTGTCCTTCTCTTGGTTCCTCTGTCTCTGTCTCCGGGAAGACAGACTTCAGCTGCTAAAGCGTGAGTTCTGATTACATCGCTCTGCACACTCGCAACAACTGTCTCTGGGGAAGGAGATCCCTCTACTTTTCTGACTCAACACAAAGTCAGGAGTAACGTTTTCCATCCCTCCACACAAGCTCCCAGCCTTCTCTCTGCTTCCTGGGTGCTGTGGAGTCCCGAGAAGCACTCAACCAGTCTCGGCCTCTGATTCTGAGCGCAGACAACCCATCCCAGCCGGAGCAGACAGACAGCAGCTCTCCCCACCTGCCTCAGGCTCCAGTTTGCCAGGGAGACACCCTTAGCTTTTTAAAGGTGCAAATGCTCTGCACCAACGCAAACACAGGACCCTCTCTCTAAGCAAGCTTCCCCTGCCCAAATGAGGACAGTATGAGACAGGCCACCCCTGCCAACTGGGACTGCGGGACCTGTCCTTGACTGTTTGATGATGTCATCCCTACCGGCTGTCCTGCTGGAGGTTGAGGTGATGCAGCCCTGTGTGGAGGCCTATCCCTGGGGGAACTAGACAAGTAAAGCCCACCACTGGCTCTCTCCTCCACTTTACACAGAAGACAGAATGGTGGGCTTTTACACCACCACGCTCTGGCACCATAAGCCCAAAGAAATCTTTCCGTAATCTTTCACCTCTGTAACCAGTACAGCCCCACACCCTGTGTCCACCATCGTAACCAGTACAGCCCCACACGCTGTGTCCACCATCGTAACCAGTACAGCCCCACACCCTGTGTCCATCATCGTAACCAGTACAGCCCCGACACCCTGTGTCCATCATCGTAACCAGTACAGCCCCACACCCTGTGTCCACCATCGTAACCAGTATAGCCCCACACCCTGGGTCTAGGTTGGATAACACGGTCAGAAGCAGAACCAGAGCCTTGCTCTTACTGTTAGGTCACTGGGGAGCAGCTGGGCCAGCCACCCCAATGCCCGCCTGCTGCTGTCACTTCACGGCCTGGCCAGTCCCCAGCCAGTATCAACTTCCACGCCTATAAATCTTGAATCATCTGGCTCAGCCTGCCTGGCTATTTTTCCACCTGTTGCTGGAGCTTCCTCTATTTGCCAGCTCCCCATGATTTCCTCCCAGGCCTGCCCTGCCATGGGACATCGGCCCTGCACACCCCCTAAAAAGCTGCTGGTCTCTTCACCTTCAACCTTTTCTCTGTGTTCTCACTGCCCATCTGATACCACAACCAGTGACCACCGAGTGCTCAGTACCCCTCACAAACCCCTCCTGCCTAGGAAATGGAAATGGAGAGACATCCTTTGAAGTGGCACAGCACTGCCCCAGCACCCCGCAACTCCCCTGGGGCTCTCCCTCCAGACCCTGTGTCCTGCGCTTGTTACTCACACTGGTGCTATGAACTGTCACTGTCATGTGCACAGTTTGTGGCTGAAGGGATTCAGGGAGAGGAGAGAGCAGAGGTCATGGGTTAGGATAGGAGCTTCTGAGCACTGCAAACTTCAACCTTCCTCGTGGGGTTGTTTTTGTCCCCCTCATCCAGACAACAACAGACTACAAGACCTCTCATGAGTTTATGGATCAGAGATGACTGTTTTTCTTTCCCATTAAAAATGGAGACGGTTTAAGACTAACTGAGGAGTGGAAGAGAGATGACCCAGTGAGCAAAGTGCCCACCCCACGTGCTGGTTGGTTTTTGTCAACTAGACACAAACCTAGACCTATCTGAAAAGAGAGCCAACTGAGAAATGCATCCGTAAGAGCAGCAAGCCTGTGTGTGAGGCAGCTTCTCGGCTGACGGCTGCTGTGGGAAGGCAAAGCCTGGGTATGTGGTTAAGTAAGAAAACACACTGGGCAATCCAGGAGGAGCAAGCCAGTAAGAAGCACTCTCCCGTGGCTTCTCTGCTGACTCCTCTGCTGCGCCTGCCCTGATTTCCTGAGACACACCCTTTCCTCCCCTAGTTGTTTTGGTTGTTCTAGAAGCAGGAGGATTCTTTCCAACCTGCATGTCTAGCAACTGGTGAGCTCCAGATTCATCCAGCGATCCTGTCTCAAAAGAAAACCATTCACAGAGGACAGCCAATGCTAACTTCATGCCTATACACCCTACCTACATACACACACATGCACACACGTGAAAGTTTGAATGCGAAATACCCCCCATAGTCTTGCACATTTGAATATTTGGCCCCGTCTTGGTGGTACTATTTGGAGAAATTCTGCCTTGATGGTTGAGATGTATCCTTGGATATGAGAATATGTCACCTCCCTGTTTCTAGTTTGTTCTCTCTGCTTTGTGTGAGCTCTCTGCTTCCTGTTCCTGTGGCCACACCTGCCTCCACCCTGCCAAGGACTCTTATTTCTCCAGAACCATAAGCCAAAATAAACTCTTCTGTAAGTTGCCTTGGTCACGGTGTTCTGTCACAGCAACAGAAAAAAAGGCATGCAGCACATCCTCTCTCTCTCTCTCTCTCTCTCTCTCTCTCTCTCTCTCTCTCTCACACACACACACACACACACACACACACACAAATCTTTTAGGCAGAAGCCAAGGAAGAACAGGACATGAACGAGTCAAGAGCCCCTGTCCAGTCCTGACAGTGCCATCTTCCAGGTCCAGGACACGGGATGACGCTTGACCATGTGACTTCTCTAAGTAGTATCACCTCCCAGCATCCTCTCCATCCTGGCTAGCCACACAGAGAGAAGCAAGCAAGCACCTCAGCCCAACACAAAGCCAGGCAGACAACTGTCTCTACCTCTACCATGGGCCTCAGGACCTTGCCACAAACAAGGCACCTCCCAGTGCCTGGCCTGGGACAGCTCCACCTACTGAGACCTCCATCCACAGACTCCCCACCAAGCCCGTGTCTCCATCATAATAACTGGCAGGTCTCCCACCACCACCCGAGCACCAGATCACAACAGGGGGTGGAGCGGTACAGAATCTAGCCATGAATCCAGTTGGCTGCAACAGCCTTCAGTGCTGTCTGCCAACTCTGTTCCATGGGAGAGTAAGAAGGAACTAGAGCTGTACCAGGGAGGAACCCAAGGGGAAGAGTGAGTAAGGCCAGAGCGGAACTCCACAGTGGACCAAAGTGTGTGTGGATTCCTTCACCCAGTGACCCTGCCAGCCCACTCAACGGGATGTCCTGAAACAACATGGTCTACACTGGATGGGCATCTGTGACACACGGACACAAACACACCCAGATCTTCTCACTGGGATGCACAAACTGAGAAGAGCCAGGAAATTTCAGTCCTAACACATGTTCAGAGTAAATGTCTGTTTGTTTTCCCTTTGAAAGTCTAAAATACTAATAAAACCTCAAAGAAAACAGGAATATGGGGCCTGGGAGCCCGCACTGTTACCTCTGCCGCCATTCCTGAATACCATCTCTGAGGTGGCCTTCAGACTTCCACACACACAGAATCCGGACTACTGATCTGAGCCATCCTCCCCAGTGTGCCAACTGAAGGGGGCCTCACAAGGACGGGGTTCAGGCCCCTCTGATTACATGTGAAACAGCTGACTGAAGGCCCAGGAACTCTGCATCTTGACAGTGAACAGCCAGGCCTCAGGCTCCAGCTGTCAGCCACACACCCAGCAGAGAGCAGATTCTTAGTGCTCGCTTGGTGTGACAGGCACAATCACAGGGACGAACGGGACGCCAGAACAGTTATCTGCGCTTCCTAGCCAGACGGCACACAAACTAAAGCCATGCCTCACATTTTAGGATCATGCTCATGTCTAAGGCTGTCCTTTGTCTAAGCTGAAGGGGGCTCCAGCACAAGACAGAGAGGGGAACTCTGTCCCTGTGCATGCAAAGCTGTAGGCCAGCGCTCCAGAGGAGGCGGGGTGGTGGAAGGGAGCAGTGCTACACTGATGAAGGCCTGGGCTCCCAGCTCCCACAATCCTCTGTGGGAATGTTCTTTGAGGTTTTATTAGGACTTTAGACTTCTCTAAAGGGGAGATAATATCTGCATGCTGTTTTTCCCAAACGCACTCTGTGTGCATAGATGAAGGAAAACATTTCTCCTCCAAGCCACCCAGTCCTTTCTTTGTCCATGGGAAATAAGAACACTGGCTTCCATCCCCACTCTTAGCCAGGTGAAGCCAGGTGGGTGGCCACATCTGCTTCAGGGTGAGAAGTGTTGCTTTTTGAAACTCTATGGTGCTCATAGCCGCTTCTATCAGGTCTGGCTTTAGATTCCATCATAAGGCACAGGGCTCACTCTGACGCACAAGGGACTCTGTTAAAATGGCTCCTTCTAGACTCAAGAACCAGACCCGCATCACAGTGTAGCTCATGTTCTAATGGATGAAGTCTCAGAGAGTCTGCCTGCCGTACCCAAGCAGGTGCCAGTCCAATAGCTGCCAGAACATCTGGATATCCACAGCCAGAGTTCTGAATTGATGGGTGCTAAGTGCTGCCGACGCCAGAGTGACAGAATTGTGCAAATGGCCAAGAGGAGGGGACTGACTAGTGAATAATTATGAATGATTATCAGAGGCTCTCCAGTCCTCTCTGCAGACCCAACACTACTTAATAGTCTAGAAGTCCTTCCAAGCAGAAAAGAACATACCATAATCCCACCCAGTAAGTACTCTGTCCGCAGCACTGTTAAACAACTGTAAGTATCCAGACTAAAGGCTGTGGACCAGGGGCGCGTCCTCTTTCCTCCCCGGCTTTCCAGAGTCACTGGCTGGGCAGACCTTAGGAGGCTTTCCACACAGAATCTGCATGGACTTCTCAGCTCCTACTGAAAAGTACATCTAAGGGCTGGAGAGATGGCTCAGCAGTTAAAAACACTGACTGCTCTTTCAGAGGTCCTGAGATCAATTCCCAGCAGCTACATGGTGGCTCACAACCATCTGTAATGAAATCTGATGCCCTCTTCTGGTATGCCTGAAGAAAACTACAATGTACTTATATATAAAATAAATAAATAAATCTTTAAACAAAAGAGAAAAAAGAAACATCCAAAACCATTAGAGAGAGAGAGAGAGAGAGAGAGAGAGAGTGTGTGTGTGTGTTTATGTGATGCACTTGTATTTCTGGATGCTGCTTTCCTGTTCTCCTTTAAGGGAAAAGATCTGTGGGTACTGACCTGTCACACCCACACTTCATCTAGCAACAAGACCAGAGGAAATAAAAGACACAATGGTGCAGGTGACCCAAAGTCAGTGAGGCCATGCTGAGCCACATGGCAGCAGGAAGTTAAACCTTGGGAAGAGCACCATAGGACTCGGCTCTTCCAGGAAACGCTGTGCATCCTGGGACAGCTGCAGGCCCCTTGAGCAGGATTGTCTTCATCTGGAAAGAGGGGATAAGAATATCCGTGAAGATGACGGACACAGAATCCATGGCCCAGCGTAAGGACACCAGTGTCAGCCCTACTGACAGCATTAAATGTCACCTCCTCCAGGGGACCGGAGACATGGTACGGTGGCTAAGAGCGCTTGCTGTCCTTGCAGAGGACACGGGTTCAATTCCCACACCCACTCCCAGCGGCTCACTGCCTCCTGTTATCCCAGGCGATCTGATGTTGTTTTCTGGCCTCGCCTTGGTGGGCACCTATACATATATGGTGTACAAATACACACTAAGTCACACACATGTACATATAAGATAGTTACTTGCAAGAAGTATGAATATAATATCAAAGTATGCATATTCCCTTCCTACGCCCACCAGGGAAAGATGGATTTTCGTTAAAATGCTGTTTTAAATCTATTCCTAATGCCACCTTCTGGAAACTGCCTCCATTCCAAGTGCAATGATTATATTTACCTTAGGGGGGAAAAACAAAATGAAGAGACAAACAAATTGCACCACTAGAGACTGTCTGACGAGATCCAGCTGCTACGGACATTTTCCATCTACATCCTTAGATTAGGGATCTATTAATAGCAAGCTTTCCCAAAACAACAGTGAGCCAGCATGAGGGTGAACACTGTGAGAAGGGCTTCACACGACGGACACCAGAAGAAGCAAGCGTCCGGTGGATCATTCCACACATGCTCACACACACTGGCATGATGCACCAGCCAGTATGTGCCTTCCTTGGAGAGGGTGGCCCAGTCCCAGCTGAGTGCTCAGACTGGAGAGACTGCTGAACTGGGACAGCAGAGAGCAAGTTCACAGACAGAAGAAGACACGACTGTGGAGAGGAACTTGGCATCCAAAGGAAAAGCTAAAACCACTGTTTTGCGAGGACCAGGCAGGCAGGGTGGCACTGAGGCCCGCCTGGAAAGGAGGTCCAACACTAACCCTGCACCATGCATGCCCTTAGGATCAGATCGTTCTCCGTGTGAAGACTGAAACAGGCTTAAGATGATGAAAACACTACTTACTTCAATGTGGTCATCACAAGTCACATACGTCATCAAAACAGCACAATGCGCTCCATAAACATGTACAATTATTGTGTCAATTAAAATAAAATTTGATGCTATGACATGCTTATAGACAGAAGCCTGGCATGGCTGTCATGTGAGAGGTTCTACCAGCAGTTGACTGAGACAGATGTAGAATCTTACACCCAACCACTGCACTGAAGTCCAGGACCCTATAGTTAAATTACAGGAAGGATTGAAGAAGCTGAAGAGGAGCGTGACCCCATAGGGAGACCAGCAGTCTCAACTAACCCTGACCCCAGGGAGCTCCCAGAGACTGAGCCACCAACCAAGAGCAGGTCTGCCTGGTTTGGCCTCAGGAGGAGAAGATAAGCCTCATCCTGAAGAGACCCTGCGAGGGTGGAGGCCTGGGGGAGGAATAGGAGGAACTATGGGAGCAGGGACCAGGAAGGAGGAAAATGACTGGAATTTAAATCAATAATTAAAAATTAATTAATTAATTAATTAATTAATTAAAAAAACAAAGCTTGGGAGCAGGAGAGACGGTTTGTCGGGTAGGAGTGCTGCAAAGCCAGCATGCTGAGCTGCCCCGGCCTGCTTTATAATGCTGTGACAAACACAGTGACTCGGAGCGACTTGGGGAGGAAAGGGTTACTTCTGCCCCAGGGCTCACAGCTCACTACAGAGGAACTCAGGGCAGAAATCCAAGCAGGAACCTGGAGGCAGGAACTGAAGCAGAGACCCTGGAGGAGTGATGCTTACTGGCCCGCTCTCTATGGTTGTGCTGGTAGCTGGTAGGTTTACTTACACAGCCAGGACACAAACACACACACATGCACATGCACACGCACACGCACACGCACACACACACACTCACACTCTTCCAGTGGCAAGGAGGCAAAGGAGCACTACCCTACTAGGACTTCAGGTCTCATGGACTCCTCGGCCCCTTGAGTCAAATGACTTGGCCACAGAGAATACAGAATGAGAAAGCAAGCGCCAGTTTCACACTCAAGTGTGTCAAGGAACAGCTGAGAGGTCCATGTTGCTCAGGGTGCACTAGTTTTGGAGTTTACACTGTGACTTTTTAAACTTTCCCAAGCACTTAAATTGTATCATTATTTATTCTTCATTAAGTCCTTCAGCAACACAAACTGAATGCTCCAAAGCCAGTTCCAACCAACCGATGGCCACACACCAGTACCCGGGGAGGAGCTTCTAGACCAGCACCGTGGTGTTCAGGAGAAAAACGGTCAGTGGAAGTCTGTCTGACGCCAGGCTGGAGAGAGATCACCTCTCCTCTGGTAAAGAACACCCAAGCCTGTGTGCATCCCTATCACTCACATTTTTGAAGAGCAAGGCATGGGTTCGAGATGGTTCCGTAGGTAAGGGCCCTTGCCAGCAAGCCTGAAAACCTGAATTCGAGCCACCGGACCCACGTGGTGGAAGCAAAGAACCAACTCCTTCAAGCTGTCCTCTGACTGGCACACCTACGCCATGACAGGTGTATACCCCCCCACCACCCACTCAAAATAAGCAGAACGCAATTTAAAAGAAAAAAACATATGCCAGGCATAGGCAGGAAGAGAGTGGGTACTCAGGGTCGGGGGCACAGGAAGAACAGAGGCCAGAGGTGTGGAGGAGAGGGGTGAGGAGAGGGGTACAGCTGGAGCTTCAGGGGAGGGAGCTTGGCAGAGAAGAAGGAGGCAAGAAGCTGAGCAAGAGGCTGGCAAACTCCTGTCAAGGGCCAGAGAATAAATAGTTCAGGCTCTGTAAGCCGAGAGACACCACCAAGGATTAGTATGTCTCTGTCTCTGGCTCAGCCATGTAACTCCACCAATGAACTCAGACAGCACATGAGACACCAAGCATGATCTAGCTCAATAAAATGGTGTGTGTGACTGAAATCTAGATAGTTTTTAATTTTCCTGCACGTCAAAGCTCTCCTGAGAACCTCCAGCCAGCCCGCAATCCACAGGCATGGTCCTGACTGGAGGAGCACACATGTAGGCCAGTGTGGTCTGGCCCGTGGGGTCAGGCCTGCTTGTCCTGCTCTCACACTGCATAGGCTAAGGTAGGAAGGGACTGGGTCTTCAGTGTGTCAGAAAGAGCCACCACACGAAGAAGCCAGAGGAAGACCTTGGATCTTGGCTTTCACTGAGTAACTCCCAGGAAATTGGCTGGAGCTCTGGGCTGGGGCGGGGGTGAGGGGAGGACGACAGCAGGGACCCACAAACGAGGCTAGTACACTGTCCCAGGTAGGATGTGCCTGGTCATGTTGATCCACTTCTCTGACATGACTGCTGGGGACTTGTTCTTCAGAATGGAACTACAAGTCATTACATGAGGCCTCAGGGTGTGCCCATATCCAACAGACCCTGGTGCCCCTTCTCATAGGAAGAGCGGAGGAGCAGAAACAGTGATCTTATCCCCACCCTTAGGCCACTGCTGACCTGAGAAGCTAAGTGAGGAACCAGAGAGGTGTGGTCTGCGAGCCAGGAGAAGCCTCACCAGAACTGACCATCGGCTTCCAGGACCTGGGGAAATGGACTGCTTTCTTGGACGCACCCTTTCAGGGCCTGCCGTGTGGCTGGGTGACACATACAGAGACTATCTGACAGTGTGAGCTCTGGGGGACCAGACCCATTCCCTGGGTCCTTCCCTAGGTCCTCCCTCAGAAATCACGAAGGAAGAGTCCATAAAGAACTGTGGGATGGAGAGCAACCGGGAAGCCAGCTGGGGAAGTAGCCAGGTGAGCTGGCAGGGGGGACAGGAGGGGCAGACAGTGCAGGGATCAAGCCATAATGCCCGAGCATGGCCTGCCACTGTAGAGCTTCTCCAGAGAGGACAATGCCAGCCACACAGCCACTCCCACCTCGAAACCATGTCCTTACTAGTACTACAGGGGCAGGTCACAGTTGTGCTAACATAGGGTGAGACCAAAGGCAGGCTCCAGAGAGTGTCAGCCTGACTGAGCTGCACAACGAGGTGTGGGATCCTCCCTCTCAACTTCTGGATAAGAGATGTGAACATGCATTTGGGAGGAGACTCCCTGGAAGCCATCCATGTGGAGCCACCCGGGGAAAACAGTAGCCATTAGTTAACCCCACTGACACTTACTCCCCAGTGAGCTACACAGAGGCATGGGCCACCAGCCTGACAGTCCCACAGGCTGAGCACTACCTACCCCGAAGCCTTAACCCAGGATGCTTGAAGCGTACACCAAATCCTCAGAGAGTGATCTCAGAGAGTGAGCACACAAAAGGATCCAATAGGAAATCCGCAGGAGCATCAGGGGCGTGCCCACAGGAGGCCCCGCCCTCCCCAATGTCACTGCTGTGTGTGGCCACTCTGTGACATCTATTCAGGAGGCTTTTTTATGCTCATGGGTGAGTCGCCCATGTTGAGACCCACACAACTCTGCAGCCTTAACCACCTCACACCTCATGCCCTCAGGTCCAGGTGTGCAAACACACCTTCCCAAAGTGCACTAGCGTCTGCCAGTGGGGACCACATCTTTGTCCTTCCCCCGTATGGGACACCAGTGTGTAAGAACGTTCCCAGCTTCCCTGGACATCATCGCTCTGTCCTCAGGTTGTTGCTGGGCAAATTCACGCAGATACACACAGACACAGACACACACACACACACAGGTGGGAGGCACTCCACCCAGATGCACACTTGCTCAGGCTGTGCATCTACACACTCACAGTGTAACACACTCATTTTGTATGACCTTGTTGACTAGAAGCACACATCTGCATGGGGCCCTCAACACATGCAAACCGCCTGGCTGCAGTACAGGCAGGCGCCCTACAAACATCAAGAAGCCACCACGCCAGCTTCAAGCATGATATCCGCAGGTGAAACACAGGCGCCAACTCACCCATGAGCACCCAGGGTAATCCCGTCTTGTCATCTGCTCCAGGAAGAAGGAGCTCACTGGCCTACACTGGGCACTCGCTCTGGAGGCAGCCAGGCCCCCTCGGCCAGCCAAATACGCAAAGTGACGCAGCTGAGCCTGGTCACGGCCCTAAATATTTACACCAATGAGTGACCAACTGGCTCTTCGTGTGCTTTCAAAATGATTCCGTGACTGCACACACAGCCAGAGAGAGGAATGTGGTGGGACAGAGCACACGCCATCTCCCTGGCTCTGTCATAAACAAGCATAATCGCCCCACCTCCTCCACTATCCCTGGGGATTCAAAGTGTATCAAAGGCTAGCAGCTTCCTATAGCCTACCAGTAATGCACCCGCGATTTGACTTTCTCCTCTCCTCTGGGCCTCACTGTACAGCAGGCAGTACCTGCTTGTGGAGGACACAGCTCTGAACTCCCAGGAAAAAGTCCCAACTCCTCAGGCTGCATTGAGATTTCCCTCGGCACAATGCCATGGCACCTGATAACACCCCCAATACTCCTACCCTCTGTGGGGGCGGGGGGCATACAAGTATAATGCCCAGTACCATTATGGGGGACTCCATCATTCATGCTGGACAAATTCAAGGTCTCTGACCACTGCCGCCACGCTCCCTGAAACCTCGCACTTTATGATCACCCTCTGTTCCTCACAGCCATGCATGGAAAGCAAACCCGACCAATTAATTATCCTAGGAAGCACCAGGGAAGCACCCTGCGGGCCACTCTCTCCAGCCTTGGGTTGGGAGGGGTCTTACAGGTGTTTTCATCTCTCATTTAGCTTTGTAAACCTTTTAAAACTATTAAACATTAAAAATTAAAATCAAAGATGCTGCCAGTAGGGTCCAGTAGACACAACATATTATCAAGACATTCCACGGCCCAACCCAGGGTCACCTGTCAGGACCACCACATCCAGTCCCAGTCACACTCCCAGAGGGCCAATGGAGCCCACAAAAACACCTGCCACAGCTCTGGAGGCGTGGGCATCTGAGGCCACTGGGCCTCGCTCGCCAAGTCTAAGATGAGCGAGTCACTGCAGTGACACAGAGCGAGCTGAGGTGCTGCATGCAGCGACGGGACGCACACACTGGCTATTTCCCCAGCTGCTGAGAGAAGGTTCTCTGAATGGGACACGCTGCACTGGACTTCCGTTCTCCTGGGAGATGAGAAAGCTGGGGGCAGTGCTGGGTGGTCTGAAGGGCTTCACTGTGTGTGGCCCTGCACATGGCGGTCCTGATCCAGAGTGAAGTCACCTAGGCCCCGATCTCCGGAAGCTGTGTGCAGAGCAATGAGTACTGAGGCCCCTGTTGGTCAAGGGTCAAGGTGCCTTCCGAGTCCGACGCCTACAGGAGTCTGCTCACTCTCATCTCGTGTCTCCCACACAGCGCTGACTCAGTCTTCCCCAGGGCTGCCACAGACTCTGTGACTTGACCAGACACAAGCTTATGTCCAAGGTCGGGTGCCACCCAGGACACCACGGATGATGACAGGCCATCCCTTAAAACAGTGATTCACAGCCTTCCCAAGGTCGAGACCTTTAATACAGTGAGCCTTTAATACAGTCCCTTCTGTTGTGGTGGCCCCCAACCCACAAAATTATTCCCTTGCCACTTCATAACTGTAATTTTGCTACTGTTACGAATCATAATGTGAATATCTGAGGTGCAGGATATCTGGTAGGTGACCCCTGTGAAAGGGCTGTTTGACCGACCTGTGCACAGGTGGAGAAGCACTGCCTCAAGCTAGAGAGCATTTGGTCCTCATTATGCATCGCAGCGAGGGCGGGGACACCTGCCTGCTTTGCTGGATTTGGTTTGGAAAGGTCATCTCACTATGCTGCCCAAGCTTCCCTCAAACTCCAAAACTCCAAGGATTCTCCCTGCCTCAGCTTCCCAAGTGCTAACACTATAGACACCAGCCAACTGGCCCCATCTTCATGACCTAATCCCTAAAACCGTTGTGAACGTCACAACCCAGTCCAGAGTTCCAACTCATTTCTTCTCTACGACTGAGGTCTAAGAAAGGAGGGAATGTGGTCCCCAAGGCCCCTTCTCTGTAGGACCCTGACATTCAAAAGTCATCAGAAACACTAGCATCTGCTTCTACCAGCCTGGCAAATATACCACAGGGGACCCCAGCTCCTTACCCCACCCCAATCCACCCAGACCAAGAAGCATCGCCCAGAGTCCATCAGAGACATAATTCTAGGTGTCTCATGCCTGCTGGACAATTCAGCATGGAAAGAGGTCTCCAAGATTCAGCACATGGACCATGAAGGCCCAGAGGGCTCCAGTCTGAGCCCAAAGACCCTCTCCAGGGACTCCACGAGGCTTAACCTCCTATGCCAACCTAGACCTACCACCCAGGTATAAGCACATATTGGCTGAGAACACTGAGGGCCACCCCAGGTGTCCCAGCTGGCACCTTGACCTTGAAGCTGTCTACTCATTTCAGGCAGAGTTAGGTTCTCGGCATTCATGGCCAGCTGTGCCATTTCACTAACATGAAATCAGATCAGGACAGCGCTCAAGGGTGACCCCTGGAAGTATGGCATCCCTCAAGACTGCAGCAGTCCACGGCTTTGGAAACCTCACAGGTAAGGAGCCGGTCCGCCCTCAATGTACAACTGTGCACAGCAGTACACCACCAACCCTGTGGCTCTCCCCTGGATTTCTACAGGCCACTCTGGCTGCTGCTGACTTATCAGAAAATGAGTGTTTGCAAGCCAAGCAAACGTGTGCGTTTTCCTTCATTTTCAAAGATGATTGAAGATTTCATAAATGGCTTTTGTGGCTTCATCTTGCTACCAACAGCTAATTCCTGTTGATTTCTTCCAGCTGCAAACACTTGGGCACACCCACACCGAACGATAAGAACACACATCGTTAGGGATGGACATCCCAGACACCAGGCAGTGGGGACATCCCAGACACCGGGCAGTGGGGACAGCACTCTGTTTGCATGTCTCACTCCCTCCATCTACTGGTGGCTGAGGAAAATCGAGTCAACCAAAATCCTGGCTTCAATTTAAAACAATTGGCAAAGATCACATGACCCACCCGTACCTGGGAATCTACCCACAGGGCCAAACATACCACAGGGACACCTATCCGCTCGCCCAGGCCTACCGCAGCGCTGTTCACTGCAGCCCAGCTATGGAAACAGCCCGGTGGCTGGCACCAGATGAACAGATGAAATGTAGCGCGTATACACACAGGAGTTTTATTTAGCCATAAAGAGAAAATAAAGTATGTATTGGCAAGAAAACTGACAGAGCCAGAGACTGTCATAATAAGTAAAGTAAGCCAGACCCAGACAGAAATACAGCCTTTTCTCTGTCACATGCAGAACACGGGTGTTATACACACCACACCACACCTCCACACACACCGTGAAAGTGGGAGGGGAGCTAACTTGGAAGGAGTGGGGCTAGACGGGAGAGGGGAAAGGATGGAGAAGACTGTGACGGAGAAAGATACACTCGACGCCATTATAAAACACAAGCTTTGAACAAATACAGAATAATGAAAACCAGCAGCACTAACAAACGTCCACAGCATCATTTTTGTCACAAATAGAGAAATGGGCGATTCACAGCCAAGTCAGAATGTGAGCAGGCAGCAGAGAGGGCCGGGGGAAGGGGGACTGGACCTCACTCCCTTCCTAGGATGTATTCTCTGCATCTTGGACAGGGTTTCTATCAGCATGTCTAGTGGGCAGGGCATCTCCCAAGATACCTGCTCTTCTACTGTCAGCCGGGAGCCGGGCCATGCGGAAGTAAGAGATGTAACCACGAAAGCTCCCTCACAAGTCCTTCATTTCCCCCTCTACAGCTTCCTGCTTTCTGGACAATTCTTATCTATCTCATCTGGGTCCTCCTTCCTGCCAGCTGACCTGGGCCCTGACTCCACCCACTGCTCCCCATGGGGGAGATGACACCTCCTTTCAGGATCTTTTTTTTCTTTAAGATTTATTTATTTTATGTATATGAGAACACTGTCACTGCTGTCTTCAGACACACCAGAAGAGTGCATCGGATGCCGTTACAGAAGGTTGTGAGCCCACCCTGTGGTTGCTGGGAATTGAACTCGGGACCTCTGGGAGAGCAGTCAGTGCCTTAACCGCTGAGCCATTGGCCTTATAACCATGTTTCTATCTTTTAAAAAGAACTAACAGGCTGGCTTAGTGGTTCACACCTTTAAGCCCAGCACTCAGGAGGCAGAGGAAGGTGAGTTCAAGGTCAGCCTGGTCTTCAGAGAGAGACCCTGTCTCAAAAATAAGTAAATAAAACGGAAAAGAACTAGCAGCTTACAATGCGCTAATCACTCTCTTAATTCTTTCAAACAGAACAAGAAAAAAAGGTTAAATCTCATGGAACTCTGGACATGAAATAATACCACAAGTCAGCTGAAGGAAGGGTGGAGGGAAGAGACCAAGAAAGGAAAAGATTATCATTTAAGGTATCAGAAGAGGAGATCTGGAAGTCATTCTTATTCTTGGGAAAGAAAGCAGGGTCACAGAAGGAGAAAGACGACCTATATATAGTGTATACAACAACTAATCCAGCTGTTTCCTGCTAAGTATACGACCTCAAGGCAAAGTCTGACGTGGACAGCAGGGGGCAGCATAGGCGAGCGAGAAGCTAAGCCTAAGATTCCAATATCAACTATTTCTCAAGTTCACTTCCTTCCTGCTGCTTGAATTGCTCTATTTGCTGAACGTGAGTTTACAATTACTGCAGAACAAAAATTTTAACCTATGTGTACTCTTAAAATTCCCCTAAGAATGTGCTTCATCTTCCTTTCTATACTACCTGAATAAATAAGTTTGAAAGCCTAAAAGCTAAAACTTCACAGTATATACACTTAACTGTATGTCTGTTTGCATGGTGATGATGTATTTATGTTACAGTCAGTTAACATTACTTGCTTAACGAGGCAAAAAGTCTTTGAAGATTTTTATAAAGCAAAGTTCATGAGAAATATTTACTATGTAAATCAAGCAGTAAAATGTGATCAAGAAATAAAAAAAACAAACAATAATAACACACCTCACTACTACCACTGTAACTCGTCCTGACTTTAAGCCATTGCTTATGAAATTAGACTCTTAGGTCTGTGGGGGTCATCAGCTGCCCATGCCTCTGGGCGATGACCCCACCCATTGGAATCACTCCTTTCACCACAAACCCACGGGGGTCAGGAAAAGCTGGCTGTGTGCATTCCAGCAGGGGAGCCTGGAGAAGGTCTGACATCCACTGCAGAGTGAGGCACGCAGCCAGCATGCAGGACTGAAGCTGCAGCTCCCGGCGCATACCTGGACAGGTAAAAGAGGGGCTGACAACCGGAGGGGGGCTGACTCTAGATGCTCGGTGGCCCTCAAAAGTAAAAAAAAAAGTGGCTGTCCCCCATGCCACAGCTCAGAGATCCTTTCATCTGATCACAACTGACAGCAGTCAGGAGACAAAACTGGCTCTTTAGGTCACTGAAGTCTCTGGCCACCCTGTGTCTATTTCCAGTTGGCCATGGTCTAATGGCCACCAACACCTTCAGCCATCATGGCCAAGGCCAGGCTTCTCCCAGAGAAAGGAGGGTGCGGCAAACCAAGGCAAAGAAACGTGTGAACTTCTGGAGAAGAGGAGATTCGTGATGGAGCACGGGCAGGGCCAGCCACGCTCTGCAAGGGGCCAAGAAACCAAGCTGCCCGGGAGCCATCGCCGCTGAAGACCAGTCTCTAAAAGTTCCCTCAGCAACAAGAGTTTCCACAGCACTGCGCAGCAGGGCACTGCAGTATCTGCGGAGTCAGCCCGTGGTGGTGGGCTGGCATCTGTGGCAAGCTGAATCTGTAGCTTGGGCTGGCGATCTCAAACTAAGAGATAGCCTTAAGAGGGACAGGAACAGCAGTCACTGGTGTCAAGCTGTGGACTGAAGGAAATGAAGAGGCTGGCCAGAAAAGGATTCCAGAGTACCACATGGATGAATACAGCTTCCCAGTAGTGCGGCCTTTAGAGGGTGTACAAAACTCCAATGGCCACTTTGTACCTAGATCTTGCTATTCGGAGAGGCCATTGGTCAGAGGCTGGGTGGAAGAAGATGCCAGTGCGTCATTGTGAAGAGTGAAAGGAAACCTGTGAGGCACTAAAGACCACTCACAGAGACAGGTCTGAGGGGTGGAGAAGGCCCAGTGATCTCGTTTTCCAGGCTACCTTCCCTGAAGTTCTCATTAAACATCAGTAGAACTAAACTGTGCGTTAAAAATTACTGTTGCTCCTGCATCAAATGGCTCTACTTTCATTCCTGAGGCCCACAGGAAAGGAGTAGCAACATCCAGACCCCACCCACCCCACCCACCCCACCCACCCCACCCACCCCACCCACCCCACTCCATCCAGGCATGCTCCACAGAAACCCTCGGGCTGCTGGCTGCAGTCACAAACCCTGGCTACAAAGCTGCCCTTCGGTAAAATAGATTGTTTCAAGACCACGGTGGCAAGAATCCTCTCCCTGAGGAGACGTGGGACATCATCTTCAACACCCCCTCCCTTATAGGGTGCCAACAACACACCACACAATAAGATTCCACTGTAGTCCAAGGGGAACTAAGGAAAGCACAGGAGAGGGGTTATCTCCAAAGCAGTTGCCACAGGGAAGCCTTGCCCCGTCACAGATGATGGCCTCCCATAGCTGCACAGGAGTCCACCTCCCCAGCTAAAACTCCACCATCTAGAGTACTTCCCCCAGACCATGTGCAACTAGCCAGAATTAACCTCTAACTGGACAGCAGATGTAAAAGAGGGTGACTGTGCTCAGCGGAGGGTCCAGGGAGCCTCCTTAGGCCTCCTACGAGGGAATACATCCAGTCACATCTTGGAAGTCTCTCACAAGTAGCCACAGCTGCTCCAGTGACACCCACACTGGGCCCAGAGGACAGCGCTCAACAGCAAAGACTGAAAACAAAATGGTGTGTTTCATCCTTTGGAGAACGGCAAGCACACAGCAGGCGCGCACGGGCCGGGCTCCGGACCTCAACGTCATACCTGTCATCTGGACTTGGCAGAAGCGCAAGTCAAGGACAGCTGCGGCTCTGGCTGCCTTTCACTCGCCAGCTGTCTGGGGCTCAAGCAAGAATCTTTCACCCTTCCACTGGGCTCTCCTCTTCCACCCAGGAGGCTTTGCGAGTATACAAAGCAGGCAGCAGGCAGCAGGTCAGCAAGCTCGGTTAACAAGGGAGAGAGTGGTTCTGGTACTGTCATCGCGTTTATATGTGGGCGATATGTTCTCTCCACTAATGGCTCAAAATTATTCATTTCAAGTCATTGGCTTTTCCGAGCAAGTGAGGATCTAGTGAGCCTTTCCATTTTCACCAGCACGAAGATCAACAACCGGCAGAGTGGGGTAAGTAAAGTCAGTGTGGACCTCGAACCCGGGCCCTGGTGGCTCTGAGCCCAGCCCAGGGACTTTCTCAAGCCATCCATCCATTCATGGGTATGCACAGTATGTGAAGGACAACAGGAGCCCAGAGAAAGCTGCTGCTCTCCACCCCTCAACAGCTGAGGCAGAATTCCTTGAAGGGATCTGAGGACCTCTCCCTAGGGCGTGTGGTCCGGTGAGGGAATGTGCCACACCTCCAAATGGTCAGTTTGCTCCCACATCCAAACTGCTTTCTACAGAGTCCTGGGCAGCCTCCTGCTCACACTATACACACAGGAAGGGCTGTGAGGCCAGAGCTCGGGATAGGTGGGTTACAGCACAGAAACGTCAACCTGCACAGGCCTGGACCACACAAAGACTGCAGAGTTCATCAGAGGTCAACATCAGCTGTACCTTGCACTTGAGAAGCAGCAGAACAGAGTCGGCCCTCCAGCCTGCCCATGGGGGTTCCCTGGCTACTCTCACATACCTCAAGCCTCATGGCTAGGCCTCCTACACATAGTAGGGTTAGGTAGGTGAGGTCAATGTGGTTAATCTAGCCAGCATGAAGAAATAGGTCTTTGAGATTAAATGTAATGTCCAAAAGACAGCCAAGGAGCTCACTGGACATGTCTAGTGCTCTGGGCTGATTCACACTCAGAACTCAACAAAAATCCTTAAACTACCATTTTCTCCAAAACGGATTTCTCAGCAGCCACTTCCCCACCCATCAGCATTTAACCAGTGGGTCATTACTGTTCTAAACCTCCCTTGTTTCACATCCTAAGTTAGGGGGAACACTGCTACGATGAAACACCAGGACCAAAAGCAGCTTAGGAGGGAAGGGTTTATTTTGCTCACAGTTCCATGCAACCGTTCTTCATAAAAAGCAGTGAGGACAGGAACTCGCACAGGGCAGGAACCTGCTGGCAGGAGCTGTCACAGAAGCCATGAAGAGGCACTACAGGTTCGCTCCTTATTGCTTGCTCAGCCTGCTTTCTTATAGAACCCAGGGCCATCAATCAGCCCAGGGGAGGCTCCACCCACAATGAGCTGGGCCCTCTCCCACTGATCATTAAGAAAATGCCGTACAGCCAGATCTTATGGAGGCATTGTCTCAATTGAGGTTCCCTTCTCTCTGGTGACTCTAGCTTGTGTCAAGTTCACATAAAACTAGCCAGTACACACCCCAGGCCTCATCTGTTGGAAACTCTCGGAAGGAACATGCCTGAGCAACACCGTGTAACACAGGAAGACTGACTTCTACAACACTCACTCTCCCGTGACCTCGGCTTTGTCCCGGAGACCCAGACAATGAGCCCGCCTTTCTTTCTGCCTTGTCTGCACACAGTGACCCAACAGCACAGCAGGAAGACAATGGTGGGCGTAGAAGACGGTGTAGAACGCAGGAGACCGCTCCTGCTACTGCATTCTACCTACATGCCTTTAACAAAGTAAAGGACAATTAAGCAGAATGCGGATGTTCAGATAGCTGCCACACACAGACCCTGAGAATCTGCGGCTTCGTGTGACAGAGTCACTTCCCACAGGTATTCAAGTTAAAGACTCGGGGCTGAGGCTCCTTCCATGACTCCGGGCCATGCAGTGACCCGAAGCAACCCTCAGAACCATTAGGACCAGGAGGTGTGTGGGGGTCTGAGAGGACTATGCAGCTGTAGGGATTGAGGGAGAATCAGGAGAAGACTATGCAGCTGTAGAGACGGAGGGAGAATCAGAACTGTGAGCCACGGCAGGAGCAGCTGGGAGGGGCCGTGCATGCTCTGCCACTGAAGGCCCGCAGCCTTTGAGTCAGCCCTGTGATGCCCCCTCACTCCTGCTCCTGGAGCTGAGGTCACGCATGCGTTCAGAAGACTACAGAGTGACATCTGAATGGCCAGCTAGTGTTTGACAAATGGCCAGGGAAGTGGGAGGAAGAGGTTCAGAGCTAACAAAGCCACTGCTGGAGGAGATCCAGAGTCTTGACCAGAGGGGAAAAAAGAAGAGGTGAGAGGCTCTGGTCACGAGGGGAATGACACACAGTGTCTGCGGGGACCCTCTTCGAGCTGTGCACAGCTTTGTAAGTACAGGAGACCCAGTGGCCTCTGTCATTTCTCTGAGAAGTCAGCAGAGACCACCGAGCAGCAGAGGGTGCAGAGGAGAGGGCACAGGGACTCAGACTCTGCAGCTGTAGGTAGTTATGGACGGATGTGCACAGCAGCAGGAGCTGCTGGAGTTTTAGACCTTCAGTAATGAGCCAACCCAGGTAGCTTGAAACAATGGCCATTTATTCTGACAGCTCTGGAGGCCAGAAACTCCATGTGCAAGGTGAGTGGCCTTGCTCCTCACCAAGGCTCTAGGCGAGCACTGCCTTGCCTCTCCCGAGCTTCCCGAAGGCTGTGCACCCTGAGCTCTGGTCTCAGCCACATGGCTGCAGCTCTTCCTGGTCCCTCCCCTTAGCATCTTCCCTCCAGAACAGGAACCTGGGACACCAGCACTGCCCTGGTGACTTTCTCACAGTGACTTGACTTCACTTACGTGCCTAGCTGACTCAAAGAGGAATGAGTCTCTGAACATCAACCATTTAGTGACAGAACACCAAACTCTCCCAAGACTAGGCCTACGAAAGGTAGAGAACTGAGAACACTCAAAATTATACACCTGCTTCTAAATGGAGGTCTGGCAAACCTGTGTATACTATACACAGGTGCATACTGTACAAGGTATATACTGCACACAGGTATATAGTGCACACAGGTATATACTGCACACAGGTATATACTGCACACAAGTGCATACTGCACACAGGTATATACTGTACACAGGTATATACTGCACACAGGTATATACTGCACACAGGTATATACTGCACACAGGTGCATACTATACACAGGTGCATACTATACACAGGTGCATACTGCACACAGGTATATACTGCACATAGGTGCATACTGCACATAGGTGTATACTACACACAGGTGCATACTGTACACAGGTACATAGTACACACAGGTATACACTGCACACAGGTGTATACTACACACAGGTATATACTGCACACGGGTGCATACTGCCCACAGGTATATACTGCACACAGGTGCATACTGCACACAGCTATATACTGCACACAAGTGCATACTGCACACAGGTATATAATGCACACAGGTGCATACTATACACAGGTGCATACTGCACACAGGTGCATACTGCACACAGGTGTATACTGCACATAGGTGTATACTACACACAGGTGCATACTGCACACAGGTACACGGTACACACAGGTGCATACTGCACACAGGTACATAGTACACACAGGTATATACTGCACACGGGTGCATAGTACACACAGGTATACACTGCACACAGGTGTATACTGCGCACAGGTATATACTGCACACAGGTGCATACTGCACACAGGTATATACTGCACACAGGTGCATACTGCACACAGGTATATAATGCACACAGGTGCATACTCTGCACACAGGTGCATACTGAACACAGGTGTATACTGCACATAGGTGTATACTACACATGGGTGCATACTGCACACAGGTACATAGTACACACAGGTATATACTGCACACAGGTGTGTACTGCACACAGGTAGATAGTGCACACAGGTGTATACTGCACACAGGTGTATACTGCACACAGGTGTATACTACAGACCATAAACACTGAAAAGCACTGTGCCTGAACATAAAAATTGATTTTAAACAGCTTTTTTTTTATTGTGGCAAAGACAACATAAACATAACAATAAAACTCACTATCCCAGCCATTTTTTAACACACAGTCCATTGACCATAATTACATTTATACAGAGTCATGCTTACTACGGTTCTTTTTACACAATGTAATACTTTCATTAGTTCTTTGAGACTAGATGTAGGGTACTTGCCTCAATTAATGTATTTGATATATTTTGTTTGTTTTGTTTGGTTGGCTTGGTTTTTTTGTTTTGGGGTATTTCAAGACAGGGTTTCTCTGTAGCCTTGACTGTCCTGGAACTCACTCTGTAGACCAGGCTGGCCTGGAACTCAGAGATCACCTGCCTCTGCCTCCAAAGTGCTGGGATGAAAGGCATGCACCACCCTTGGCAGCCATTTGATACAGTTTTTAAAGAAGCCCTCACCAATGGCTTCTCCCCAAGCCCTTAGCCATGGGTCCTTGCCACAGAAGGTGAGGGGTGTGACTCATCCAGGGCCTGTGTGATGGTGCCTCAGACCACAGCTCCCGCACCTGTGCATCCTGCACCACTGCCCTCTGGGCAGCTCCCAGGATCCTGCTTCCTGCTTTGCCTGGGTCCTCAAACTTCCAGTCAGAACCACATTGAGAACTGCTTCTCATGAGGGCTAGTCTTGATGGACACACACACACACACACACACACACACACACTCATGCACGCACACACAAAACCACATACACACAGACACATATGCAAGCACAAACACACACACACGTGGGGGGGGGGGAGGGAGGGAGGGAGGGAGGGAGGGAGGGAGGGAGGGAGGGAGGGAGGGAGGGAGAGATCAGGAAAGCAAGAGCAAGCCCTGTCCAGGCCCCGCTAGCTTTGTCTTCCCTTCAGTACAAAGGCAATCTATCAGGTCGGAGCCTACAGACGTGAGGCTTTTGTGCAGCACTGAAAAGGGGATCGAATGTCAGGAATAGCGAACCTACTCTGTCCTGGAGGAGGACTGCAAAGCAGGCTGCTGAATGCACTTTTTGTTCACTGGCTCAATTAGCAGAGGCATCGAGGGGATGACGACACACACTCTCCACTTGGCCAGTGCTGGGGAGGCGAGAGTTCACTGGCCAAAGAGAAGTCACAGAGAGGGAGAGGAGCTGCTAACCGCCTGCTGGGCGCCACTGCACAGCCACATTCTGGGCAGCAAGGGACTCTCAGACACCACCATCCTGCAAGCAGCCAGGGGTACGGGCACCTCAGGTGGGCAGACAGCAGTTCCTCTGGCAAGGGCTCCAAGCTGAAGTTGACACCACAGCTGCCGGCCGCATGCAGACTGGGCTGAGGCTGGAGCTAATGCAACAATGCAACCAGTACTAAGGAGAGTGCTCATGCTGCGCCAATGGAAACCGCTAACTCCAACTCAGAGGGTGCGTCAATCCATCAGATTAAACAGTTTAGTCAAGTCCACACTTCTTTGTGCTGTTCTTCTGTGTGACTACTAGAAAGGGGTAAATGACATCAGTGGTTCCATTTCCAGCAGACCTCAGAGAGCCCAGGCATGGTGGCCATGTAAATTCTGCTAGCCAAGGATGAAGAGGTGGGACTTAGTACTTATGGCTGAGTGGCAGGGGCGTGTCTGTGGAAGGATCCTGAACTGGGATGGACCTGAGGGAGCTGCTATACAAGCCCATGCATGCATGGTGTCACCTGCAGAGATCTGAGTCCAGGATGGGGGGGGGGGCGCCTGAGAAGCTGTGTGAGGTTCAGTATGGACTACAGTTATCGCTGCTCCACATCTTTTATGAAGACAGAGAAGAAGGGATGGCTTTATCCGATTATAGCAGATTGTTCAGAGAAGATGGGCTTTCCTTCCTAGACCCAAGAAGAGTTAACTATTTGAAAGTGAGAAGGGGACCTGAGCAACTTGTGGAAGAAGTCCAGACCATCGCCATCTGCCCTGTTCCTTCTGGAGGCCTTTCTCCAGGTGCCAGGGACAGGTCCAGAGCTTCTGACTTCTGCGACAGATCCACTAGTACTGCCCCTGCCCTCGCGGGTGAGTGGGCACCACTCACTGCTCACTGACGCAGAGAAGTGGCAGGGCAGGGCACGAGCTACAGGGAGGATCACCATCGCGTTGGTTCTGAAGGGCAGGCCTAGTCCTGGCTCCTGGGCTCTGCTTTGCCAGTGCTCACTCACACCACCTCGGTCACACCAGCCACACTCAAACCCACCTCTACTGTCACCTGCTGAGAAACCCCTCCCTTCAAGCCTTCTACATCTAAGGATACCCAGGCAATACCTGATGTCTTTCTAATGCAAACTAAAATGTAAGTAACTAATGAGCACACAGCACTCAGCGTAGGCTCAGAACACAGCACCGTACTGAGTTATAAGCTCGAAGGCCTCTAGGAAGCTGGACGGGCAATGAGTCATCCCCACCCCTCCCCCTGCTCCTCTCATCTGCACATCACATTCTGAACCAAAGGTGAGGCCCACCCATGCCATCCACGCCTCCCTTCTTCCCTCCTGAGTTTGCCCAGCACATTCTTGATCCCAACCAAGTCCCTCAGAGACCAAAAGGCCTTCCTCCCCTCAGTGCCACGTGCTCTCCGGCTCAGCAGCTGTCAGGAAGGACTCCCAACATCCATTTAGTGGGTGCTCCTGTAAGTTAGTGAGAACTCACAAGGTCAAGGAGCCAGGGAAGGCTATTGACACCCTGTGCATCCTAGAACAGGCCACACCCTGTGCCAGGCTATTGATACCCTGTGCATCCTAGAACAGGCCACACCCTATGCATCCCGATCTGCGGACAGATGAGCAGCCACTGCCACCTACTCCCACAGCAGGGACTGAGTCCCTTGGCTCCTTTCACTATAATGGGCGACAGCTCTTAGAAACCATGAGCAAGAATAAAGCTTCCCTCCCCAACACTGCTTCTGTCTGGTAGTCTAGTCACAGGAGTGCAGAACGCTGAGTTGCTGATCGCTGCTGCTGAAGCAACCCAGATGTAAACACCTGTGCTTACAGCTGCAGTTCGCTCCATCAGATAACACACGTGAGCTTCGTCTCAGTAGACAGGCTACGTGTTTAGTGAAACAACAGTGGCGTCCTAACACACAATTACCTCAGTAATTGAACCATCCCACTAAATGTGAACCATCCCACTAAAGGGAGGCAGCTTCTCTGCCCCGGTTTCCTGCCTGGTGACAGAAGTATGGTGGACTTAATGGCTAGTTTTTGCTTTTCAATTTTATTATTTTAGATTATTTTATTTTACACATATGAATGTTTTGCATAGATATATGTATGTACATCACCATGTGTGTGCTTGGTGCCCACAGAGGTCAGAAGAGGGTGCAGCATCTCCTGGAACTGAAGTTAGAAATGGTTCTGAACTACTATATGGGTGCTAGGGATTGGATCCAGGTTCTCTGCAAAAGCAACAAGTGCTCTTAACCACAGAGCCAACTCTCCTGCCCCCTTCACGGCTGTTTCTAGAGTGAGCACACACATGGATGTTCACCTGTCAAGCTTACGGAGGCTTAAGGGGCAGGGTTCAAAACACACTCACTCACTAATTCCCAGCACGGACTCCTGCTGGGAACCAACTTTTAGAGACTTCTGACCTAACACCAGTTCCGTGGGCTAAAACCCCAAGACACCCAGAAGACAGGCCTCTAAGTGAAGAAGTTGTGTAGGCGTTGGGGAAAGCGGGACAGAATGCCAAAGCTCTGGAGCTGGCTCCAGCCGTAGGGCAGAAGGTGACAACCTCCTAGCTGGTGAGCCTCAGTAATGGGCGCTGGATGTAAACAGATTTTAGAAACACACACTGCACAAAGCCACCAGCCCTACCGTCCCAGAACTGAGCACCTCCATTAGCCAGCTCTCGTCTTCATACCTTACACCGGCCAAGCTCACCCTTGTGGGCAATGGCTGCCACACCCACACACGTCCACTCACACCAGAGGACCTAGACCTTGAGACCAAGTCTTGTTCCCAAACTTACATTTTCTTCTAAGAGTAATTACAGAGCTTAACTAAGCATCACACCAACTGCTTAATGAGTTTTAATAAGAGTAACTGTAATTATATCAGTAGACAAAACATTGCATACACAGACTAAATCACTTCAAGAATGGTTTTCCTCTGAAAAACAAATCAGAGGACATTGTAGAAAGGCTTGATGAAGATAGCTTACCTTTGAAAACAAGGCATCTGCAGAGACATAGGCAAGGATACTTGAAATCCTGAATGGGGACAGTGGGGCTACCAGGGGCTGCTTGTTTATTTACATACATTTATCCACACCCTAAAACAACTGCAGTTAGGACCAGGTGGCCCCCAGGCTTGGTCCCTCACACCCTGCAGCACATGCTGGGCACATAGTAGGTCCTCATTAGGGGCAACAGTCAACAGTGAGGCTGTGAGGTCTCTAGAAAGCATGTTATATTCCTGGCCCAGATGAAGGTGGCTATGTCCCAGGCAGGTGAAATCCGAGCTGGGACAAAGGCCTTGGTGCAGACAAAGGGACAAGAGCAAGCACAGACAAGCAAATCCCAGAGCCGGTGATGGGCAGGCAGGGTGGAGGGAGGGTGATCCAGCCGCAGGCTGGAGAGCCGGGAGACTTGGGGGGTCTGACATGGACGGACACCAGCCCCATGACATGGAGAACATCCCTGGGGGAGAGCACACAGAACAGAGGAAGGAAGGTTCAACAGGTGGGTTCAACGGGGGAAGCCTTCAGGCCAGGGCGTCCATAGGCCAAATGCCATGCCCAAAATACACTTACAGAAAGCCTGAGTCACAAGGCACAGCTGGGTTCTGGCAGCTGGAATAGCTGGTTGACACAGGATAGGACACTGTCTCTCCTCACTGTAGCTGTCAATCAAAGCACACTACTCAGACCCAGTCACCAGCTATGTCCCACTAAAGCCAACAGCACAGGTCTGGGCAGGACTCAGACCTGTAGCTGTCCAAGAAAGGCAGTTGCTTTCCCTCCCCTGAATGCTGACTGTACCCTGGGGCGTGTAAACAACCCATCTCTAGATGAGAGGCCCTTCAAAACAACTTCACAGGGCCCATATTTCACAAAGGTCTATGGGGTGCAAAAAAGCCGGGCAGGTGGTACAGACTTGTGATCCCAGCACTCAGGAGTCTGCAGGCCAGTGTAGACTATACTGTAAGACCCTGTAGTCCAACACAACAAAACAAAACTTAGAATCAAAACAAAAAAAAGACAGAAGTACCAGAAAGCCAAGTTTCAGAGGGTTAGACACTGATGTACGTGGTTAACACATCAACTGTGGTCACACACTGTCCTAATGATGGCAGTCATCCACAGCTGTGGTAAGGTCACTGCAGCAGCACGTGGCTGACTCCTAGGAGTCAGGAACTGCTTGGTTTGGTTTCCTTTCTGAGACAGGGTCCCATGTGGCCTCCAGCTGGTGCGCTGTGGCCGAGATGGCCCTGCCTCCCCCTCCCAAGTGAGGATAAGCAGTTACAGGTGTGAGCCACCACCCCCAGGGCTTCATACACAGTAGGCAAGTGCCTGCCATCTGAGAATGTCTCCCACACCTGAGAATGGATCGTTAATTTAATTTAAGTAGCCAGAGGTAGCTAGTACCTGTCACACGGTGGGCACTGAGCTGGGGAACACCTACAGAAAACCTCCAATGGTCTGCTACAAGCAAAAGACGCATAGCATGTCTCCAGTAAGAGAGCAGAGAGGGCCAGCATGGTGCTGTACACTTTGATCCCAGCACTGAAGATGTGAGCAGAGGCAGGAGGATTACTGCAAGTTCCAGGCCAGCCAGGGACACATAGCAAAGCTTTGTTTCAAAAACACAATTTTTTTAAAGTTAATAAAAAAGGTAGATGAGAGAGCAGACACTGTGAATGTAGCAGATGAGTTTAAAATTCATCCCAAAACTACACCAACTCAGGGAGGGTACGGGAAAACAGGGTCAGCTCAGTGCTGCCCAAATGCCCACACAGTCCATACGAAAGCAATCACTGTGAGTCCTTTCCATCCTCTATGCATCAGAAATGCTCATGAATAAAACACTGGAGAGAAGAATAATCCAGTAGCCACGCATCCTTGCCAACTCTTGGAATCTAAGTCACATGAGGCCATTCCACACAGGTCAGGAAGAAGTGTCTTCACACTGATATCACACACGGGTGCTACAGACCTCTCCCCGCCTGCCCTTTCTTTCTTACATCACACTATTAATTATGCCGGACATGGTGAGCCCCAAGACTGCTGGGCCAAATGCTGAGAAGCAGAGCGTTAACGGGGTCGGCACCTCCTTGCTCCTGAGAAGGAATCACAGGATTCGGAGGGTGTCCTTCCCACCCTGGTTACACATGCCACCGAGCCAATGACACATTCACACCTGGCCCCAGGTGACAGTCCAGGTTCACACTTAGCCACATGTCAGCTCCAAATTAAACAGTTCTGCAAGAACCTGAGCTCTGGGCACAGCTAGCACCATACATACAGCATGCTAGGGCATCAGTCAGGACAGAAGCAGGAGGATCTGCAGAAAGGAGGCAGCGGGTCTCAAGTATTTGCTCTGAGCAGCTGGACTCTGTTGGTCCCGCGGGTTGTCTCACCTGAGGCCTCCCAGGCCTACTACTGTACATCAGACAGAATCAGTGTCTGTGGCAAATGATACCAAGTATCAGCACTCACCTCCCCAGCCAGTCTACCTCAGAGCAAGCTGGAGGCCGACATTTAAATCCAGCTTAAGGAAGCACCACACTCCTGGTTGTTAGCAGATGGTCTCTGTGAGGTCCCAGAGGTACAGGGTAGGGCTGTGGTCATAAGTAGAGCTTCAAAGGTTGTGTGGGCTGGAAAGAAATGGTGCTTACAGAGAAAGCCCAGAGAACTCTCAGGAGTCACATTCCAGGAACGGCACCATTCGCTCACAAAAAAAGGCTCAAGAGAGGCACCAAGAGCCAGGCTCTGGGAATACACGGCCTACTGCGGTCACCTGGCTTCCTATGGAGGGCCAAGTAACCAGGGTCAAGCTCCTTAACCTACCCACAGCTTAATTTTCTTATCTGTAGAGATAGTGACAGTATCTAATTCACAGGGACATGAAAGGGTTAAATCAAACAGCACACTTAAGGGAGGGAGGGAGGGAGGAAGGGAGGGAGGGATATGCACCTAGCAGAGAAGGATGCAAAGTGCAAAGACTGGTCTGTCAATCAGCCTGCCTGCCTCCTTCCCCTCAAGCTCCTCCTCTCTCCTCAGGTGCTCCTCCCTAAGCCATAGGTCATTACAATAAATTTCGAGAAGTTACTCAGAATCCAAACTTCTCCTACTCAAAGAACAAGATGCCCTGTATTAAGAAGAAAGAGTCCGTGGGCTATAAACCTTAATAGAGAAGGTCAAAAAGCTATAAGGTCAGGCTAGAAAAACAGAACAGTGTATGCAGAGGAGCCTGGATCCAATTTCAACACCCCCTTCCTCCACAGAAGGGACCAAAGTGTCCCAGCATTCACCCAGTCAAGCCCTTGAACCAGAGAAGCCAGAGACCTTTCCAGAAGTGGCATGTGAGGTGCAGGCGTGATGGGACCCTTCGGCGGGGAGAATGCATCTCCTGGCCAGGCGTGGCGACTGGAAGTGAAAGCTACAATGGTTCCAGAGAGTAAACAAGCTTGGGCAGAGCCCGCTGCACAGGTGGGCAGTGGAGGGACCCAGGCAGAGAAGCAGACTGAGGACCACAGGGTGAAGAAGACTGGTTTCACCCAGAGAAGGTGAGCGGAGGACTTAGAGCAGGAGGGTAACAACAGACTTGAAGGGGAAGGAAAAAAGCAAAACAGGTCCTCCACCACATCACGTCCAAGGAGATGTACCAACTTCACTACTCAAGAATCAATCTCTCTCTCTCTTTCTCTCTCTCTCTCTCTCTCTCTCTCTCTCTCTCTCTCTCTCTCTCTCTCTCTCTCTCTCTCTCTCTCGGCAGTCTGCAGGAAACAGACTCTTAACAATGGAAGCCCTGCATCCCATCCCACTCCCCCCCACACAACAGTGAGAAGAATCCCCATACACTGTAATCACTCGATTACAGTCATAATATGTTCTGATTTGACTACACAGCTTGCTTATTATGGGCATGAGAAAATAGAGGAACAGTTTCAATTACACTTCGTGTAACAGATGAATAAAAGGGAATAGCTTTCAATCACGGTGAACGGGTGTAAAAGTTCATTAAACGCTGATCCCTTTACGACGGCCGCCTGAGATGATCCTCAACAGGCAAAGTTTTACTGCATACTTACCGCAATCTCTAAGCTCAAATATTGTGTCACCATTTATGAAAATTAGCTTTTTTTGTTCATTTCAGCAACGGTGAGGTATTAGCTCATTTGTTTGGCATAAAAATCCCAAGCTCATCCACAGAAGATCCAGAGAGTTAAAATTAAAAGCCTACATCTTGTAAAATAGACAAAAGTCCAACTTGGGAGGGCTGAAAGAAGTCACATTCCAGCCAGAATGGAAGCCAGCAGCCTTCCTCTGCAGATGGGGGGGCAGTGGGGGGGCTCAGCTCAAGTCCATCAGCAGCTTTTAAATCAAAGGCCTGCACTTCTGCCTTAAATGCTAGGTCAATTAGAATTGTAATCCAAAAATGGTCCTTAATGTACCTACAGTAAAGTTCACAGCCACTAGTTCCAAATGCTGAGTGTGTCGTGTAAGCCCCCGACATCCTCACCAGAGAAGCTGCTGAGCCACAGAACTCTGGCTAGAGGCACCTGAGGCAAGAGACTGGCTCTCCTCAGGTCTCAGCAACCTCCAGCTCAGGCAGGAAGTAGGAGATAAAGGGCTTCTGTCACTGGTACACACAGCTGCCAGCTGCAGGGCTGTGCACGCCTATTAAAAGCTGGGTGTGGTGGTACACATTTGTGCCCGCACTGCTGGGGCACAGGTGGATCCCCAGAGCCTACTTTGTGAGTTCCAGGCCAATGAGAAATCCAGTCTCCTCACGTCACAGTGGGTCAGTCACAGCGGTGCGAGCCTCACGCAGACAGTCACTGTGCATCCAGAGACTCAGGAATGCTGGCTGCTCAGCTCAGTCAATCCTTCTGACACAGTCCACGACCCCAGGCTAGGGAATGGTTCACACCACCCAGAGTGGCACTAGGGACAATCTCACCCCAAATTCAGCAAGATAATCTCTGTGACAGTTATGGCCAGAGGTACTTCTATACCCTATCAAGTTGGCATGATAAACCATCACACTAAATTCTCTTAAAATAAAAAACTTTAGTGCATCTGAGAACACTCCGAAAAACATCAAAAGACAAACCACAGAATGAGTGATGCATCCAGGATTCCAGCCTGAGAGGAGATAGATACCCACCCAGAATACACGGGGAACACGTACAGCTCAACAAGAAACACACAGCCCAATTTAAACATGGACAAAAACCTGAAAAGGCTCTTCTCCTAAGAATATACGCCAACAGATGAAAATCACAGGAAAACCATTCAACTCTATTAGTACTGGAAATTCAGATCAAAACCACAGTGAGGCCCTCCTTTTCTCACCAACCAAAGCAGCTGCAATGAGAGAGGCACAACAGTGTGCAAACTAGAGCCCTTAAAATCTGCTGGAGGGAACTCACAGCCAAAAGGCAGAAGCAATCCAGTGCCTACCCACAGCAAAAGGAGATACATGTATACCATGGGCACGTTCCACCCTACCTTTAAGAAGACATTCTGACGCATGCTATGACATGGGGAAGACCAGGATGTACATACATACATACATACATACATACATACATAAAAACATTACATGTTTCCATTTATATGAAACTGCTAGAATAAGTAAATTCACAGAAATTAATGTTGCCAATGCTGGGAGAAAAAAGAACCTGAGAGCAGGCACTAAGGGGTAGAAATTATATGGAGGTGAGCCCGAACAAACAAGAAGAAGCCAGAATTAGGTAGTACTAATGAAGACGCAAATACAAGCTTTGAATTCAGCATTTTAGAATCTTTATTTTTAATTGGAGGATGCGCTTGAGTGCAGTCCCCAGAGAGACTGGGAGAGGACAATGGAGTTATAGGAGGCTCTAAGATGTCCAGCATGGCTGCTGGGAACTGAACTCAGATCCTCTGTAAGGACAGTATGCACTCTTAACTGCGGAACCCTCTCTCCAGCCCCAGGCTGTACACTTTGAAAGGGATAGAGTTTAAATGGGTCGCTGGGATGTGCTCTAAAAGATGCATCTTTCCTCCGAGCCCTTGTGCTTTGAGCACGAGGCTGGCATCTCTGTTCTGTCAGACTTCCCCACCATGATGCGTCTGCCTGCCCCAGATGGGGATCAGTGTAGCCACCTGCCTATGGCCTAACACCTCTGGAACTAGGTATAGGCTTAAAGAAATCTTTTTTCCCTGAGTTGCTGCTTTAGGATATTTTACCACGGCAAGGGAAATCTAATAAGCCCTCACGATGGCACCTAGTGTGAGGTCAGAGGTCCTGCAGGATGGTGTGCTTGGAGGGACCCGATCTAGCCTCGCTCTTGTCTCTAGGAGGTGAGTATTTCCCTCTCTGTACTCTTGCTCTTCCTTCTATACTCAGGCTGGGCTGCCACAGGCCCAAGCAACTGAGACAACCAATCAGGGACCAGTACCTCTAGAACTGTGAACTGCTGTCAGCAGAAGAAAGGCAGCTCTGGAATTGAATGGAGACAAACATGAATGACCATGACCCAGGAACACAGGTCCAGGTTGCCCTGAATACTAAGATCCAATGTGGTAACTATTTCATGATGAGCTTACAACAGGAGAATAAAGCAAGTTATAAATCAAGACTCTTTTTACAAACAGCACTAGTAAGCATTAGGAAGGTAGGTGCGGCAGAGCTGGGAGACTGCCTTGCCACAGATTCAGCTACTGTCCAATGACATTCTTACCCTTGGGTCGGTAGAAGCTAAGGGATTAACTGTTTTTGCAAATCCTGAAGGGTCTGCCAGCTATGGCAAGGAACTTAAGTCACACACAGAGATGGACAAAAATGCCTAGGATGGCCCAAGATCATTGGGGTCTGGACCAGCAACATTCTTTTATAAAAACAATAATTTATTTCTATTTTATGAGCATTGGTGCTCTGCCTGCATGCACGTCTACATGAAGGTGTCAGATCCTGGGAACCACAGACAGTTGCTATGTGGATGCTGGGACCCCTACCCAGGTCCTCTGGAAGATCAGTCAGTGTCCCCAACCACTGAGCCATCTCTCTAGCCCCCATCCTACCCTCTTAAATCATGACTTTCTAATCCACCAGTCCTTATATGTGCAGCTTCTTTTTAGAGACTTTTGTTCACATCCACAATAAACATTTCATAAAAACCTGATGGTCCCTATTTTCAGAAAGAAACATGGAAACTATCTGAAAATATGTGATGTACCAGGGACCAGTGACTACATCTAGGGATCTGAATTAAGAATCATGGGGAGGACCCTTGAGCATCGGGTTTCCATCCCTGGCTAGCTTTTCCTGTGCATGCGTGCGTGCATGTGTATGTCGTGTGTGTGTGTGTGTGTGTGTGTGTGTGTGTGTGTGTGTGTGTGTGTGTGTTTAACTGACCTTATACACCTGAGAAAACAGCTTCTGATGAGGCGTGTGTGTGTGTGTGTGTGTGTGTGTGTGTGTTTAACTGACCTTATACACCTGAGAAAACAGCTTCTGATGAGGCCCCCTCCGCTGTGATCAGCTACTAGATAAGGGCAGCATTACCAAAAAGAAATAAGTGTTTGTCACACATAAGACACCAGTGCTAGCTTCATCAGACAATCTCCATCCACTCTCTTCCCATCTCTGTTTTAACCCACCTTTCCCCCTGTCTTGCCTTCAGGGGCAGTAAGAGACTGCCAGAGATATCTTGAGACCCCCCAAATTCCCTCATATGGTTGGTAACATTTTTTAAAATACTTAATGAAATGTGCCATGAACATACCGTTATGAAAAGCAGATGTGTTCATAGCTGTAATGAAGTGAGGGGCTCAGATCTCTGTGTTCCACTTCCACTCAAACACCCTGGGCTCCTTGGGAAATCTATTTATACCAAGCACCTTGGCTACCAGCACAGCCATGTTACTGTAAATTACGGGGCTGTGGGAAGTGGAGGAATCCTCTGAATTCAGCATCTCAAGGCTGAGTCTTTGGTGAGGAGTACAGCCCCAGTCTGTCAGAACACTCATGGGAAACTCAGACAGGGCTTCCTGGAACTCCATGTGAGTGAAGTGGGCCAGCCTCTCCGGGGTCTTTTATTGTTCCTGAAGGCAGGACAGGGGAAACTTAGGTTAAAGCAGAAAGAGAAAGGAGGTGGATGGAGGCGTAAGAACATTTTGGTTTATCTGGTCACATTTTATTACTAGAACCAACTGTATACATGAGAGGAGAAATGGAGACCCAGAGAGACCCAGAGCAAAACAAGGACACCACGAACAAAGGATCATCGGGAGGTGGGGGGAGGGGGAGGGTGTAGAGAGCAGGACCACTTTTGCAGGTAACCAGATAGTGGCGAAGGACTGGGAGTTTTGAAGATGGGGAGGGCCCAAAAAAACCCCACTCAGTAGGTAAAGCATTTGCTAGGCGAGCCTGATGATCCCCAAGTTCGATCCCCAGAACCATGAAAGGTGGAAAGAGAGAAGTGACTCCACAAAGCTGTCCTCCACCCTCACCTCCACACACTGGCACACCCACACAGACACTCAACAGTTTTTTTTTCAAAGTGTTTTGGTTGAGGATGATAGCATTCATTGGGTGTAAACATGTTATGAGGGTAACATAATTAAATCAGCCATATAAAATGGGGAAATAAGTGTGTGTCTCACACACACACACACACCAGCATCTGAGAGCCTTAATCCCTCACGTAAGTCCAGTACCACATGCCTATATTAGTCTGGGGTTCTCTAAAGAAGCAGAACGGATCAAATGAGTGGATTACATGCTGCTGTGTAACAATTGCTGCCTCCAGACTGAAAACCCGAGGATCCACGATTGTTTAACATATGAGACTGGATGTCTCAGCGTCCCAGTCTGGTGCTAGAGTCTTGAAAGATTCCTAGAGCGCTGCTAGTTTCCAGTCTGTATTGGAATCCTAAAGAAACACATCCTAACACCAGCAAAGGAATGTTTCAGCTACAGATGGATAAACTTGCCAGGGAGAGCAAGCCCCCTTCTAAGTCCTTTTATATATATATGGGCTGCCACTAGAAGGTGTGGTCCAGACTTGGGGTGAGTCCTCCTACCTCAAATGAACCAATCGTGCACCTAGCTGTTTGGGTTTTCTTTGATTCTTGATGTAATCAAACTGGCAGTTGGGATTAGCCATCACAATACCCTTAGGACAAGCACATGGCCAGGCCTCCTCTCCATTCTTTCCAGGTGGACTGAACTCCTGCAGATAAACTCCAGCTCAGGAAAACAAAACACTGAGCCCCCCCTCCCCACCAGGTCATAACCTGCCTGTCACTGCAATAGTCAGTTCAGACAGACACTGAAGGGAAACTCCCTTGTCCAGAGCCACAGCCTCATGTAGACCAGAAGAGACCCAAGGAGGAACCTGAACTGTCGGGTGGGCATCTGACATTTACGACTCCAGTGAACTGCACCGTCCCACACTGCTGCGTACCCAAACAGTCCCCAGACACAGGCTGCTAACCCTGAATCTCAGGGCCAGCGGGGAAGACAAGCCTACCGGTGCCTTTGCTGCCTAGGATCTTCTGGAGGTTGGAGGTGCCTACTTAGTGCTCACTAGCCTAGAAAAACTATATCACCAAATTCAAGTAACACAAGCCTCGATCCAAACCCACTTTCCAGTTTCAAATGAGGAATAACAGAGGTTGATGCTGAAGGTCCCAATGAAAACCACACTTCAGAGGCACATCACCCAGGACAGCAAAGGATTCAGGGCAGATAAGGGCACACCCGCTCCACAGCAGGCACATACTACTGCTTTAGCTCTCTAGTGGGACAAACAAACTTCCATATTCCTGCTCTGTGGCCTTGAAGGGTGACCCTGTCAATGTTCTATTGTTATGAAGAGACACTATGATCAAGGTGACACACTTCCTCCAATAAGGCCACACCCACTCTAACAAGGCCACATCCACTCCAACAAGGCCACACCCATTCCAACAAGGCCATAACTTTTAATCCTTCTAATCCTTTCCAAGAGTGCCACTCCCTGGTCACTAAGCTTTCAAATCTATGAGCCATTCTCCTTCTAACCACCACACAGGAAGAACAGTTATAGTCAGATGACAGTGCTTCCTGGGGCCATTGGTCTACCACAGCCATACTCACATCCATCAGCTTCTGCCATTTCTGTGTAAAGCTCATTGCATTGTGAGAGCCACAGAAGCAGAGGAATCAGGACCAACTCCCAAGAGCTAAGCAGGCCGCTCCTCCCCAGGCAGCCATCCTGGGCTCTAGATTGAGCAGGACATGGCTGGAGCTAACATTACTGGCCTTTCCTTTGGCTTAGGTCACCTATTCCCCATAAGCCATGTATAGCACAGGCTAGAATGTCACACCTCATCCTGAGAGACCTGGGTAAAGGTGGTGAGGAGGCAAAATGAATTTGGCTCATGTCTTGGGGTCAGCTTTCCTCTTTTCTGTAGCTACGAAAGCATTGGCTGCAACCTAGAACACAGAAGGCAGATGCAGGCCAAGGACAATCACAGGCCAGGATTATCACAAACCTGCTAACTGGTCAGGACCTGGGGCCTGCTCAATGGTCTCATTTGAGGAGTTTCCAGTGCTCAGTCAGGCTCACTAGGAAGCAGCAGCAGCAACCTAATGGGTAAGCCCAGAGCACATACAAGCATACCTTCCTTATCCCCTCGGGTCTCAATACACCTGCACCTCTTCACAGAAACTTCCAGAAAGTCTCCTCAGTGTCTAGTCCTCCCCTCCTGCACACCATCCTCCCATGCCTCAGTGCTCCCCTGCACAGCATCCTCCCATACCCCAGTGCTCTCCTGCACAGCATCCTCCCATGCCCCAGTGCTCCCCTGCACAGCATCCTCCCATCCCCCAGTGCTCCCCTGCACAGCATCCTCCCATGCCTCAGTGCTCCTCTGCACAGCATCCTCCCATGCCCCAGTGCTCCCCTGCACAGCATCCTCCCATGCCCCAGTGCTCTCCTGCACAGCATCCTCCCATGCCCCAGTGCTCCCCTGCACAGCATCCTCCCATCCCCCAGTGCTCCCCTGCACACCATCCTCCCATGCCTCAGTGCTCCCCTGCACAGCATCCTCCCATGCCCCAGTGCTCCCCTGCACAGCATCCTCCCATGCCCCAGTGCTCCCCTGCACAGCATCCTCCCATGCCCCAGTGCTCCCCTGCACAGCATCCTCCCATCCCCCAGTGCTCCCCTGCACAGCATCCTCCCATGCCCCAGTGTTCTCCTGTACAGCATCCTCCCATCCCCCGTGCTCCCCTGCACAGCAGCCTCCCATGCCCCAGTGCTCCCCTGCACAGCATCCTCCCATCCCCCAGTGCTCTCCTGCACAGCATCCTCCCATCCCCCGTGCTCCCCTGCACAGCATCCTCCCATGCCCCAGTGCTCCCCTGCACAGCATCCTCCCATCCCCCAGTGCTCTCCTGCACAGCATCCTCCCATGCCCCAATGCTCCCCTGCACAGCATCCTCCCATGCCCCAGTGCTCTCCTGCACAGCATCCTCCCATCCCCCGTGCTCCCCTGCACAGCATCCTCCCATGCCCCAGTGCTCCCCTGCACAGCATCCTCCCATCCCCCAATGCTCCCCTGCACACCATCCTCTCATCCCCCGTGCTCCCCTGCACCTTGTCCTCCCATCAGGCTGAGCTCTCCTCCTGCACAGATCCTCCCTCACAGCTCCAGTGATGCGCGACTGCCGTCAGCCCACAGACAGACATATCAATGATAGCAGCCAGGTCTATGAGGTTCTGCTTTGCAGCGGTGTGTCACTTTTCCTCATTGTATAGGTGGCACAGAGTAGGTGTCCTCCACAATACAACCAACCAATTTACTGGTTGATCTTCTCAGATCAGCCAGGTAGCAATCTGCCTGGCTAAATAGTATATATCTCATCCTTGTGACACCAAAATGGTGATTAACCCAGCCATGCTTCATGAGAGGGGAAATCACAGAACAAGTCAGGATAGAGGTTCCTGACTGCAATTCATCTGCCTCCTCTGATGAATTCAGGCCTCCGTAAGTCCCACAAAGCCAGGCTCCACACAGGACTCTCTGGTGTTCACTGGGAAACTATGGGAGCTAGAGCACACTGCACCTGCCTTCTTCACCTGCACTAGGGAACTCTCCCATGAGGTCTGGCCCTGAGTGTGCCACTTCTGGGCCCCACCCACTCCACCTGCGCGTGCTCTCTGTGTCTACCTGCAGAGGCTCAAAATGGAGGCTGCTGTGAGCAAAGCAGTGGGGGACTTAAGAGGTAGGCAGCAGGCGTTCTGCATCACAGAAGGGAGGGAGACAATAAAAGCACACTACATGCAACACGTAGCTTGGTCCTTTAAGAAGAAATACTCTTCCCAGGAGCCCAGATCTCTGAGGCTCCATCTGCAGAAGAAAATCCAGTTGGCTCAGCTCTGCCAGCTGCTGTGATGCTAGCCTGGAGCTGCACTAGCCCCAAGTAAGAGCCCTCCCTGCTCTGGCTCTACAATCCTACCAGGGCTCCCAGGGCTCCCTCGGGCCTAGGGTAGGAGAGCTGAGAAGCTGCTCGTGTCTGGGAGGCCCCCTCTGCAGGACTCCTTTGCAGGATACCTATGATGTTTTTCTTTTTCTTTCTTTTTCTCCTCATTTTTTGAAACAGTGTCTCTCTGTGTAGCCCTAGAACTCCATCTGTAGACTAGGCTAGCCTAAAACTCACAGGGATCCACCTGCCTCTGCCTCAGAGTGCTGGGATTAAATGCATACACTACCAGCTAACCTCTGAAAACAAAAACAAAAACAAAACAAAACGCATTTTATGGCAAACTTAAATTTCAAATGCACGAAGACTTGGTAGGAGCACAAGGGACTTCTGATGCAGGGCTCCTGTAGACTAACATTCTTGCTTTTATCTCTAGAGAACAGCTGAACCATGGCTGTGGGTGGGGAGAGATTCTAGTACAGCACTGTAACATGAAAGCTTGGGTGGCTAGGAAGTTTCCTCTCCTTCCCAGGACCACTCCAAGTGTGCCCTAGAATGCCCAGGTCTCAATACTCCAAGTGTGCCTGGCCCCCACCCCTTAGCCACAATCAAGAACTCAGACATCCTACAATCCAGAGACAGACCGCATTGTGCATTACCCCGGACCCCTGCAAACTTCCCACATAAACATCCTGAATAAGCAGGCGCTCTCGGGCTGACAGTGCACGTGCTGCCCAGACTAAGCAGGGCACTAATTAAAACACAATGCTCGAGAGCAGCTCCTAATTGCCCTCGATTTAATGTACTTTCCCACGACTCCCTGCCTTCAACACACCTTTCTATGGGTGAAGCTGGCTGGCTTCCCTTGGAGAGCAAGTCCCCTGCAGCCACCTGGCATTTGCTTCAGCAGTTTCCTTCTTGATACTTACAATCCAGGTGCTCCAAGAAGAGGCTCCATCCACCCAAAAAGGGGTCCCAGGAGGGCTGACCTCAGCCCAAGCAGAGCACAAAGTGGTGGTGTGTAAGAGAGGTACTGATGGATCCAAGGTTAAGTGAGCCGCTGGTCATGGAAACATGCCTTGGACTTCTGACTGTGGAAGCTGCACTCATCTGGGCTCTGGCTGTCCTGCACAGCCCCTCTCCGAGTCTCTCACACAGGAAGGGATCTTTGCCCTCGGCTCCAAGCAAATCCAAAGCCTGGGAGGGTCTCAACGATCCTACTGTGGCTCTCAATGCAAATTGCTAACTGGCACCAGCAATGACTAGACTCTGCCTCCTATGGAGAGTCAGATGCTGTTCCCAAAACATCAGCCAACAGGGCTGGCAGAAGGACTAGGAAGACGAAAGTGACTGCGGCTCAGCTGACAACCTGAGCTCAATCCCGAGGATCTCTGCGGAACAAGGGGAGAACTGGCTTCCCTCTCAGGATGTCCTCTGACCTCATGTCTGCACCATGGCACACATTCACACAAGAATTAAATGAAACAAAATTCTAAGCTACAAACACACTGACAGTGACAGAGACCAGTGACGAGCCCAGCTCGAACACCCATGAAGGAAGCTCCAGTTGAGTAGAAGGAAGACCTTAGCCCCAGTCTTAGCCATCCTCAAAGGCAGGAGCTGATGCTACTTACAGATGAAAATTTTTGGGGAACAGGGTCTCACGTTGAAGGCTAGGTTAGTCTCATAGTAATCCTCCTGCCTCACCCTCCCACCTGCTGGAATTACCAGCATTGAGACATCATCCCCAGCTGTGTACTATTACACTATTGTTCTCAGCTAATAACTTTAAAAATGGAAGTGACACTAGCATATACAAGAACAATTCCAAGTGGAAGGGGGGGGCAGTAAAGACAGTCACAGAACAGCCTCATGAGCAGAGATCAATACTGAGGATGCTACTCACCAGATGCTAAGATATACACAGCACGGCCTTTATCATCATCATCATCATCATCATCATCATCATCATCATCATCACACAGAGAGAGACAGAAAGATGGAGAGAAGAGAGACAGACACACAGACAGAGAAAGGCACAAAGAGATCCGCAGAAAAAAGGAAAGTAAGCAGTGAACAACAGCTGCCCACAGGCTTGCTCGAAAACAACAGAGCTTCCAGCGAGGTCAGGTCTATAGAGGGGAGACCCAACGGGCTGGATGAGGAGGACCATACTGGCTGATGAGTGCTCACATTCCCTCTAAACCTCAACCAGAACCCTTCTCCTAAGTAATGGAGATGCTCCAGATGCACCGATTTCACTGAGCTATACCTACAAGCTCCTCCCACCTTAGCATTATCAACTTTCTAAGCATGCCTTTTTATGCCAAGTTCATATATACACACAGGCCCCTCCCAACCACCTCCCACCAAGGAATGGTCAACTACCGAGTACAAGCTTTACACACAAAAGGTCTATGAAGTACTACTTGTGTGGCCCACCATTTCCAAAGAACTACACTCCCAAAAAAGGAAGCCATAAAGCATTCAGTCACTGCATGAGCTCCCAGTGCCTCTAGACTTCTTTCTTCCCCACAGACGTACAGTCCCCTGTCAGAGCAGGGCAGACGCTCCCCAAAGCAGGCAGACAGGCAGCTTCTCTACAGAGGATCATACCCAAAGCAGACCAGCAGTCACAGGTGACAGGTAAACAGAGGGCAGAGCCCAGCTCTAATAACAAGGACTCTGGGCTGCACTGTTGCCTCCACCCTCTAACAGGAAAACAGGGAAAGAGAAAAAAGTGAGCTGGTTGGCCCTGGCATGTTGCATTGTCTCTGAGACTGGATGTCACCATGGGTATCAGTGGCATCAGTAGCAAGGACAGGAGCCCCTGGGCTGTGCACTGAGTTTGTGCCCGGAAGGGCAGAGTCTGGCTACTCTAGAGTCATCACAACTTTTCAGCCTCTTCCCGTCTGTGTCTTGCTCTAAGATGGGCAGAAACAGCAGTCAGGGGCTAGCCTGGGTAAGCAATACCTCCCACTATGCATGCATCCCCACAGACATGCCGATGAGCATGTGGCCAGCCTAGGCTCTCCACTGTTCAAAGCGCAGAGACCATAGCATCTGCCTGTCAGCTCCACTACGAACCCACCTGGCCCTGTGAACCTGGCCCCTCTCTGCAGCAGAAGAACATGAGGATGACGTATATGGGGTGTCTAGGTCACCATCATGGCGATGTGTGCAATTCCTGGAGAAAGCAGATGTCCTATGACATGGCATGCAAGTCATATGGTCACCACTGCAAGAGAACAAGCATGGTAATGCATTTCCAATCCCGAAGTTCCTCAGACGTGCGGGGCTCTGGGTAAGTAGGCAGTGCAGACGGTCTGCTGCCCCAGCATTGCTCCCTACCTGCCTGCCTGGGCCTTCTGGCCACCCTTCATTCAAACCAAGTTGTTCTTGAGGTGGAAATGTAGGCAGCAGCTACCCGATTCCGTATGTGCACTGAGAAGTAATATAATAAAGCACAGATGATAACTAGGAGACTGTGCCTCGCCTCAGAACCCTCCAATGGTGAAGAGGAGGAAGGAACCTGTGGGTGGGGATTTAAGCACAATCATTTCTCGTCTATGCACTGGACTGCCAGTTTTTTTCTAGGTTGGCGTCTGGTCTCGTAAGGTGGTAAGATAAACTCCCCCATTTCGCCACTCTGTCTCTAGCACTAGTCACCATGATGTAGGGTCCCGTTCGTCACACTATGACAGTATTCTGAGCAAGCCCCATGCAGAAAGCCAGACACAATGACATGCTCTGTAAAGGAGAGTGGGTGGGAAGCAGAGAGGACGCTCAGAAATGGGTGTGTAAAGCCTGCTCCTCCATCCGGGGATCCCTCGACATGGCAGCACAGGTTGTCACCCCCAAGCCTCACCCCTTGTCCATCCAAGAACACAGGCTGACTCCACAGGCCATGCAGACTGGCATCTATGGTCAGCCGTGCCCTCCAGGTTCTACCACCCCAAGGTGCCAGGACCCTCCCTCACTTCTTGTCTCGGCGGCAGTCCATCAAGTGCCAGCTTGCTCAGATAGTCTGCTAATAGATCAATGTGTGTCAAAAGCAGTCAGGACCTTTGAGACCAAAAGAGTCAGGGTAAGTCCAGCTCGTCTATGCTGAGGCACATCCCACAGGGCAAAGACTAGACGGTCACTAAAGGTAGCTACGGATGGTGTCTAAAAGGGACACTGGAGCACCCACTTCCAGACTCCAGGTTCAGAATAGGAAACCCTTACCACCAGCAGCCTTGGTAAGCAAACAGCTTCAAGAACCGGATGAAGACTTATTTAATGGGAACCACAGTGTACAGAAAACCCACCTCCATCCCCTGCCTGCAGGCCCAGGCAGGCTCTAGCTCCTAGAGTACACCATGCCCTAAGTACACATGCAGCTGAGGCTTCCCACACTGACCCTGTGGGACCTCACTGAGAGTAGGATGGACGCACGGCTCCCCGAACCATCAACAGATGGGGCCAGACTGTGAGCACAGTGTCTGTCTGTCTGTCTGTCTGTCTGTCTGTCTCTCTCTCTCTCTCTCTCTCTGTGTGTGTGTGTGTGTGTGAGAGAGAGAGAGAGAGAGAGAGAGAGAGAGAGAGAGAGAGAGAGAGAGAGAGTAGGCCTACGTGTACAAGTTCAGAGCAGGACATCCATTATGTCCCTCTACGCCCTCTACGTACTGCCTAGAGACAGAGTCTCTCTCTAAACTATAAGCTCACCATTTCCGCTAGGTTGATTGAAGATCCACTTGTCTCCACCTCTCAGTGAAGGGCTTAAAGGCTCGCATGGCCATGCCCACTCAGCTCTTTACTCAAAGAGCTGGGAACTCAAACTCAGGTCCTCGTGCTCTGCCCAGTGAGCCACCTCCCAGGCCCCATCTCCACTATTTCAATATAATGAAGAAATGAGTGTGTTCACACGAGCCAACAACAGTACTGTTAGGAGCCTCTGAGCCTGGTGCTCACTGCGTAGGTCTGAGAGTGCCCACATCACACGTGCATGGGTCACACTTCCACCCAATAGATTGCCATCTAACCCTCCAACGGGCAGTCACAGGGTAAGGAAAGATAGGCTTAGCAACCAAGGGCTAACTGTGATCACCGTGGCAGCACAGACAGACTGAAGCAAGGGTGGCACGCAAAGCTGGGAAGCAATTGGACAAAGGAAGGAGGAGGGGGAGGGAAGAGGGGGAGGGAGAAGGGGGAAGATGGGGGGAGGGGGAGGAGGAGGAGGAGGGAGCAGGCTTTGTGAACCACACAGGCACAAAGCTATCAAGGCAAAGGGCCTACCCGGCTCCTTACACCACTACCTAGCTTAGCCAACCGTAGTTACAATTATAAAAATGTCTGCCCATGGGGACACTGTAAAGCAGCCAGGAGAAGCAAAGCAGGCCTGAAATGCAGGACCAGAGCCCAACGGTCTCCCTGGAGTCCACATTCCAGCAGGGAGACACATTCTCCCCTATGGTGGACTGGAAATCCAAGTCCAACAGCTTGGCCTGGGAGGGCCTGCAAGAGAACTTCCGGCTACAAAGAGAACCTCAGGTTCAAGGGCATCTGTGAGGGGAGAGGCGGTCCAGCAATCGTGTCCAGGTCCACCAGGTACAGGGCACACCAAAGCCTCAGTGGGCAGAGACCAGATGCTGGATAGACAAAGTAAACAGTCAGAGGGGCTTGAAGGTTGGCCAATCAGTAAGGACATTTGTCCCAGCCTCTGGCTTGGGGAAAGAGTATGTATTTTCAACCTTCAAGGAATTGTCTGTCTCTGTCTCTCTGTCTCTGTCTCTCTCTATCTGTCTCTCTGTCTCTCTGTCTCTCTCTCTCTCTCGCACACACACACACACACACACACACACACACACACACACCAGCAAAAGTACCCAAAAGTACCCTGTCTTTCTACCTGGCCTGAGAGAAATCAAGCAGAGACGCCCAGGCAATAAAGTCAGCTTGTGATGGGACTCAGGCCTCCCAAGCCAACCAGTAACTCCTAAACATATCGAAACTACAACCTGCATCCCAGGCCTGGAGGTCCTGCTCCATCCTGCCTGTCAGTCTTCACCCAGTTTCAACAACCCAGGAGGAACAAACTGGCCACCCCAGAGAAACCATCCTTCAAGCTTCTAATCACTCAGAAAGATGGGTGCGTCCTTCACATACACAGAAGTGTCATTTCAACTCCTGATCATCTTCCTCGGGAGCCTCACAGATAGTCGTCACGTCATCACTTGGCATTCAAGCATGTGGTCTTGAATAAAGGTGTAGTGACTTGGCAGTCAGCACTAAGGAATAGGGAGAGAGCAGGCCCAATCTAATGCAGGTCATGAGGGTATCCCAGACAACAGGGACATGATTGCTAAGTGAAGCTAGATGTAGCCCTGTTATCTTAGGATGTGATTTTTCTAGTCTCTGTGCAGCCTGAGAGTCATGTGGTCTTGTGGGTCACAGCCCCTTTGGTGGTCACATATCAGATATCCTGCAGATATGCAGACATTGTGATTCATGACAGTTGTAAAATTACAGTTATGGAGTAGCAACAAAATAATTTTATGGTTGGGGGTCACCACAACATAAGGAACTGTATTGAAGGGGTTGCAGTGTGAAGAAGGCTGAGAACCACTGCCCTCTAAGAATGCAGAGGCAGACAGGCAGGGCCCTCCAATCATGGCAGCCCCACTGAGGTCGCAGAATTGCCACGGAAGCTCACTCAGCTCATCCTCTGTGCTGTCAGAACCTAAGGTAAAGCTGTAGGCCAGAGAACACTGAAGCCATCCCTGTGGCCAGGCAGGGCTGCCCCTCTCATCTGGATGCTCTGAAAGATCCTGTCTTTGGGTTCAAACATGAGTGAGAGCGCTGTCAAATCCCTGGCCTGAGTCCAGCTTCATGCAGCCCAGCATGGTCCCACAAAAGCAAGGGGCCTTTTATCCCAAGTAATGGCTGCTTTTTAGCAGTGGGTTTTCTTTCTCACTGACCCTCAGCCCCCCAGCTCCCTGAGCTAAGAAAGTCCCCACTCAGAACCTGCGGGTCATACTGAGCTTGTGACTGGCATGGCAACTGGCCTTTGAGCCTACCTGTGCCCCACTACCTCTTTCTTCAAGGAAGCCCTGGGGCACTACAGCCTGGGCAGGACAACACACTGTCCCCAGGATCTAAGGTGGTGGTTCAACTGGCTCAACAGGTCCCAGCCCTCCTGAACAGGAAATCACATCCAATGGTAAGAACTTAGTAGAAGTGCCCCAAATCCTAAAACCACAGCCAAAATAAAATAAAAACCACAGCCAAAACTAAACTAAAATAAACTAAAATAAAATAAAATAAAATAACCACTCTGGTGGCCAGGATCACACAGGTACAAGTGGGACTGTCTCTTTTAAGAGCCACTGAGACCGTTGTTAGGACAGCTGGGGGAAGGACAAGCAGGAGAGAAAGACACAGGAATAACACCCCATCTGCAGTGAGGTTGAAGGCCATGAGTCTGCAAGGCTTTGGGAGCTGTTCACAGTTCAACAATAGTGTGTGTCTATACTCTCAGCACTCCTAGTGCAAAGTGAGAGGCAGAGGCAGGAGAATGCCCACAAGCCATCCCGCCCAGTGTGCACAACACAGCAGCAAACTAAAGAGCAAGAGTCAAACAAGGCGGAAGGTGAGGCCCAACACTGGGACTGACCTCTGACCCTCACACACACACACACACAGGTGCACAAACTTTAAAAAAAAAAAAAGTCATACTGAAAATCTTCTCAGACAGCACAGTTTTAAATGCTTCAAATGCCAGGTACAGGATTTATAAGCTCTTTTAAGCTTTGAACGTACAAATCAAGCACATTATTATCAGGTGGTTTTGAAGGGGTTCCACACGGGTCTAGGGGTTTCCTGCTACTATTATAGCCTTTTATTTGAGGCAGTAGTTGAGAGCAGATGGGTTCTTCTGATCTACTGCTGGCAGAACGCCTGAAGCTGCAGGTAGACAGGGTGAAACTACAGGTGGAGCTGCAGGTAGAGCTGCAGGTGGAGCTGTAGGTGGACAGGGTGAAACTACAGGTGGAGCTGCAAGTGGATCTGCAAGTGGACAGGGTGGAGCTGCAGGTGGAGCTGCAAGTGGACAGGGTGGAGCTGCAGGTGGAACTGCAGGTGGACAAGGTGGAACTGCAGGTGGAACTGCAGGTGGAGAAAGTGAAACTACAGGTGGATCTGCAAGTGGACAGGGTGGAGCTGCAGGTGGAGCTGCAAGTGGACAGGGTGGAGTTGCAGGTGGAGCTGCAGGTGGAGCTTCAGGTGGACAGGGTGGAGCTGCAGGTGGAGCTGCAGGTGGACAGGGTGGAGCTGCAGGTGAAACTACAGGTGGAGCTTCAGGTGGACAGGGTAGAGCTGCAGGTGGAGCTGCAGGTGGACAGGGTGGAGTTGCAGGTGGAGCTGCAGGTGGAGCTTCAGGTGGACAGGGTGGAGCTGCAGGTGGAGCTGCAGGTGGACAGGGTGGAGCTGCAGGTGAAACTACAGGTGGAGCTTCAGGTGGACAGGGTAGAGCTGCAGGTGGAGCTGCAGGTGGACAGGGTGGAGTTGCAGGTGGAGCTGCAGGTGGACAGGGCCCATTGATGCTTCCTGATCATATAAGGGTTCTGTTCCACTGAACTCCAGGAAGAGCTCTCTGAAGGCTAAGACCAAGATCCCAAGCCCTAAGCCCTGTGCTCAAGGCTTCAGAACTGCAACCCCTGCTCTGACAAGTCCACCGAGGGGCTGCCACTTTCACTGTACTCTGTTCCCCAGGTCCAACTCTGAAGTTAAATGCTATGAACGAAAGAGAAGAACATGAAGCAGACCCACAGTGCTGCACTGTCTGCAGCACCCTGTTTCCATGAAGACTATCAAGCCTTCATTCACCAAGTTAAGTCCTTCCTTTAAAAAGTCACCTCTGAGAATGGAGAGATGGCTCAGCAGTTAAGACCACTGGTTGTTCTTGCAAAAGACCAGAGTTCAATTACCAGCACCCATATGGCAGCTCACAAACTATGTAACTCCAGTTCCAGGTGATCCAACACTCTCACACAGACATACATGAAGGCAAAACAGCAATGCACATAAAATAAATAAACCTTTTTTAAAAAGTCGCTTCTTATCTTTCATCTTCACCACCACCACCCACCACCACCCACCACCACCACCACCATCATCATCATGCAGTCACTAAAAGAATAAGACAAAACTATGCTGGAATTTGTACTGTAAGCTTCTCAAATGGAATGCTACACAGCAGTGAACATGAAAAGGACAGGCACATGCAGCATGTCTGATCACCGACAGTTGTATTTAGCCAAAAATGAAATACCAATTAAGTTACTCCTTTGTGAAGCTTACAGAAACCTGGGCCAATGAGGCATACAGATCCGTAAGTGAAGAGGTGGCGAAGACCTGTGCGGAGGGGGACAGCAAGCCCATGGACAGGAGGAAGATTCCAGAAAGCATGCATCACAGCATTCTGAAAAGGACAAAAACTTCACAGTGAGAGGTGGTGGCAGGAGCCCTCCTCAGGTAACCTCAAGGGAGACAAGTCCTGTCAGCCACACCCATCCCTCTAGTTGGACGATGCTATAACATAGGAAACTCCCCTAAGAGGTCGGCTACTTGCAACCACTGCTCTCTGCCCTCAAGCTTGTCTTTTCTCCTGTAGTGTTTTTACAGTGCTGACATTAATGTTGTCTGAAGCAGAGGCAATCCCATAGAGTCCAGAAAGTTCCACCAGAGATGACAGCCCTGAGAACACATTTCTCCCTAGCAGCATCTGAATACACTATTGTCCCCAGTGCGGTGCAGGCATGTCAGCAGCTCCCAGGCTGCACGTGAGGGTGGGGGGATGGGCTTCCAGGCCAACAGGACCACCATGGACAGAGGGATAGTATGCCTCATACCTGCTTGCCATTGGCTCACTGACCTGTCAGTCTGTGGATCTGGAAAATGGGAAGGCAGATGGGCTGTGGGGCAAGAAGGAAGGTAGTCCTATAGCTTAGCAGAGACAGCACTTGAACTTAGAAACCACAGCATGAGGACACCTCATGGGAAACGCAGATGAAGATCCAGATCTCGCTCACTGCAGCATATAGCACCAACACCACAGCCTGCCCAGTGTGGGAGAGTAGGCAGAGGACGACACACCACACATGCAACTGTGTGCACAATACACATATGCATTCTGAATGGGTATTTACTTAGTTATGAGCGTCTCAACAAGACAGACACCCAAACCACCCCACAGAAGAGACCAAGACAAAGCTTGCATGGAGAATGGTAGCCTCCACCTGCCCTTAACTGACCATTAGAACAGAGACGAAGGGAGACAGATTATTCCGATCAGGGATGAACTATCAGGGGCAAGAGAAAAATGAAACAAGATACTAAGGTCGACCTTACAAGGCTAGGCAGTCAGGGAGACGGAGGGACAGCAATGAAAACCAAGATGACCTCATCCTCTCCTGCAGGATACAGTGGGAAGGCCTCCACACAGAGCCTGAAAGGCCAGGCTGGCTGAGAGGCCGGGCATGCCTCCCACCACCAGAAGGTTCTGGAAAGTGGATATGCAGACTTCCCAAGCCCATTGTGTGCCACTTATTAAGCATGAAAATAGAAGTTTTGCTCAAGGCGGCAGAAAGGCTTCTCTCTAGAAAATTAAAGTGTCGAACTGCAAAAACCATGAAAGGCTTGAGCTCGGAGGCGATGGCCGCCTTGTGCGGCCTGGCCCGGTCTTTGAGGAACCCGTTAGCACCTCCCCACTCTTTACTGCCTGCAGTGCAGAACAGAGAAAGGGAGGACAGGAGGACGAGGACTTCATCTCCTGTGCTTTTCACATCCCAAATACCATCCTAAGATCAATTCCTCCCACGCCTCCATGGGGGGGACAGGCGAGGAAGTTCTAACTTCATTTACCAGCAGCTGACATAACAAGGGTCAGACACCAGCGACCTCCACACCTTCTTCAATAAACTTGCGTACTGGCGAAATACTTTGCTTTCGTGAACTCAGTTCCCCTGGAAGTTCATGTGCACACCTGCATACATTGAAAAGTTGGCTCAGATGAGACAGGCCCAGGGCTGGCTCCAGCAGTATCCACAAAGGGCAGAAGCCACCTAGGCAGGGTCCAGGACTGGGGGAAAGGGTGTGGGGGTGACGTCTACAGCTGGCTCACACCTCTGTGTCCTTAGTGGCAGAGGCTTCCACATCTCAAGAACACTTACCTGCCTGACTCCTAGAAGGAAGAGGGAAAATAATCAGCAGAGGGCATTTGCAGAAAAAAACATCCCAGGATGGATTCCTGGAGCAGGTGTTTGCAGCACCCCAGGGTGGCTTCCTGGAGCAGGTGTTTGCTTCCCACGGCCACTCACCTGCGCAATACTGCAGTAGGCTGTAGAACATATCAACCCCTCACAGGCATCCTGGACATAGAAGGAGGAAGGTAGAACCTGACAGCTGAGACACTCTGCCATTCCCTACATTAAATGACACAGTACACCGTTGAGAAGACGCTCTGCTAGTCCCTACAGCATGAGACACTGCTTCCTTGGGCTCCACTACTGCTCTGAAGAGGTACTGTTGGTAGCCCTGTGCCACAGAGAGAAGAAAACGGAACAGCCTATCCCTAAGAGGTAACATGCACTGGGCATGGATTTAAGCTCAAACTAAATAATTTACAGATGGATGTGCATATAGATAAACCACCCATCCCTGTAAGCATCAGGTCAGACACACTTCAAAGTAAGTGTGTGTGACCTTGAAGCTGAAACACCTCATGGAGACCAAACTAATCAACCTAATGGTGATTACAGCCACCCAAAACCCATCAGATCTGTGAACACAGCACACTTACAGATAGATACCAGAGGCAGAACCCAAGCTCTTAGGAAGGGCAATGTTTAGCCAAATGAGGCCTCCCAGGGGTGCTGACCTACAAATGACAAGCGCCTTGCCGAAGCCCTGGTACTAAGAAGCCCTCTCTCATTCGGCTCTTCCGTGCCTCAGTGATGGGGCAGTGGGCACTCAATTTCCTTTCCCTTCCTTCACCTCACACCACCATCTGTAAGCTGACTGTCTTCGATTTGCAGAGAGCCACCCAGTAAGCCCTTGGCCCACCACACCCCGCAAGGCTTGGAATCTGGAGACTGACTGCACTCATAGGGAGACAGAAAACCATCAAGACCTCACTTGCCCCAAGGTCCTGTAGTTCACTGTCCAACACTGGTGGAGAGGGGGGTGGCAAGCCCCCACCATGTGCTACAGAAGCGCTACTTACAGCATGCAAGAAGCTAGAGTCAACAGAGCCCTGGCCCACCAAGACCCCAACCATTGCCTCCCCAACCCCAAAAAGAACACTTCCGGCACCAAGGGGCAGGTGAGGTGGGATCGAACCCCATGAGGCCAGCTAAGGAATCACCCAAGAGGTCGGAAGCATATCAACTGCTCATGGGTGAGAAAGCCTAAGGGCTGATTCCCGCTGCCCACCCCCAGATCCCAGAAGCAGCCTTTCTCAGTAGAGACCCAGACCTTAACTTCGGAGCAGGAGTCATGCCCCGAGTTTCATCTCAGCCAGAGCAAAACTCTCCAACTTTCCAAGCAAAACTTTGATTTTAATCCTTAGCACAAATGCCACCCAGTTCCTAATCACCTAACATGCCTCTAGACGGTGTTAATTACACAGAGTAACAGCCAGACATGTGTCCCTAAAACTTTCTACTTCTCTGATTCAGAGAAATTAGTCATGAGGCTTTCTTATGTAATTGCTTATTAAAATATGCCTGATTTCCTGCCTGCCACAAACACTGAGAGCCTCGGGAAACATGAAAAATAGAGTCAAAAGCTTCTTTCATCTGGAGGTGGCTGCCGGTGGCTTCCGGTGAACTTGGCCACTCGCAGGTTTTCCACAGACCCGCAGTCTAGAATGCTGCACATCCCTGAAAGTTCTAACTTCAGACAGCCATGACCGTCCACATCTCCACATCTCCACCAGGCCCAGCGACAGGGAGCCATGGGTTGCAGAGGAGGGTTTCTGTTGGTTGGTTGGTTGGGTTTTTTGTTTGGATTTTTTATTTTGTCTTTGTTTTTAATTGGTAGTGGTCTTTTCTTCCCTTTTCTAAAGATTGATAATAATTTATTGATAAATATTGGTTGTTTTTTTCCCCTTTCAAGCAAACAATACCATAACTAGTCTGTGTAGCACAAAGCCAAGAGAAGCCAAACTTCAGAGTCATGGAAGTGAGTAAAGAGACTTGTGGGCTCAACACTGGGTGTCAGCCAGGTACTGAATTCAGGCCTCAGCCTGGAGGCGCCCCTCCCGCGTGTTCCTTGTCATGAGACATGAGACATGAGACCAGAGGAAGGAGCAGAGCACATGGATGACCTTAGTTTTCTTGGCTTTTTTTTTCTTATGATTTATTTACTTTTTTATGTTGTATGTAAGAGTGTTTTGATTACACACGTATGTCTATGTACCACGGGTGTGCCTGGTACTTATGGAGGTCAGAAGAAGGTGTGAGGTCCCCTGGAACTGGAATTAGGGATGGTTGTGAGCTGCTATGTGGGCACTGGGAAGAATCCCCGGACCCTCTGCAAGAACAAGTGCTCTAACCCACCAGCCAACCTGTCTGCTCTCTTCCCCTTTCAAACCTTAACGTTTGTCACTCTTCACCTATAGTATCTAAAAGGTTGAAAATTTAGGCTGAGTCTGTCTCTACACAACCATGACCAAACACCATGCAGCCATGTTTAAAGAACACTAGTGACAGAGGTATCAGAGAGCAGGTAAGCATCACCTGTGATTACAGGAACACCAGCCACTCCACTGTATAAAACAGTCTTGACCTTCCACAAGCACAATGGTGAGAAGCAGAAAGCATGACAGCCAGTCTGAGCAGCTGCTCCAGCCACCTGGGTGACTCAGGGAAGCCCTTGTCTTCAATCAGTGAGTAACACACATCACGATTAAAGGAAAAGAACTCATTTCCCAGAAGCTCTCTTTACGGTCAACTCTCCCTTGCCTCCCACACTGGCTTTTCTCTTTAACATCTAAGCACGCACAAGGTCCGGCCAGAGGTCAGGTTCACTGTACTCAGACTTGAGTTCCTGCTTACCAGAACAAAGCCAACGGAGAAGCGTGAGTCTTCTATACTGTCCCAGTGTGGGTGCTGCCTGAACAGGGGCACAGGCTTGAGTCACTATGGAATCACCAGGAAGAAAGCAGCAGGTGGCACTGGTGGCAGGGGCTCAGCTCATATGAAGCTGAGCCTCGGGTGTGACACCGAGTCTGCCTGGCTGGGGAACCTGTAGAAATGAGCTAGGCCTCTCCCTGCAGCTGAGTGACCAGCCAGCAGTCCCAGGGAGCTCCAGAGCCCAGAGCATCTCGCCCTGAATGATGGGAGCAGGAGGAGACTTCCACACTGGTCTCCTAGTGCTGAGCTAGCTGAGTATACACAGAATATAAACACTTGTGTTTGTTAAGACACTGTAGTGCAGGCTGGTCCCAGCTCATGACTAGCTCTGGCTATCCTCCCAATCAGCCTCCTTGTGTTGGGATTGTGGACATAAGCAACCACACTGGCTAAATAATGTTCTTTGTATTTTTTAATTATTTTTTAACAATTACCTATAATGTCAATACCAAAAAGACAATGAGGAAGCTGTAGGTATGTAGCTGAGTCTCAGGTATGATGCCTCCAGCAATCTCAAGGAGGACAGAAGGAGGATCCCCATGAGTTAAGCCAGCCTGGGCTACAGGATGAGTTCAGGCTAGCATGGGCTAGCAAGATTCTGTCTCAAACAACCAGAGGGGGGGGGGAGGGAGGGAGGGAGGGAGGGAGGGAGGGAGGGGGGGGAAAGAAGGAAGGGGAGGAAGGAAGGAAGGAAGGAAGGAAGGAAGGAAGGAAGGAAGGAAGGAAGGAAGGAAGGAAGGAAGGAAGGAAGGAAGGAAACTTAAACACCAGAACTTTGCCTAGATAGGAAACATCTGTTCACCTAAAAGATGGCAGAGAAACTGGTGAAGAAGCTGTGTTTACAGAGCCAGTATCACAAAACCTACACCCTACGGTGCAGCCAGGGAATCTGCACTGACTTGCTCAAGCACCTAGCACTGGGTGGGGAAACCCTAAGCTACTGGTGCTCCCCAACCAGGGTGCAAGGAAACGCTAAGCTACTGGTGCCCCCCACCAGGTCTCTATTCTGAATAATCGTACAATGAACACAAATTATAGACATTTAAAATAACAGCATATTTAAAATAACAGGACGGCTTGGGCAGACCGCAGTAATTGAGGGCTATTGTTCAAGGCATTCTGCCCCCTTGTTAGCACCACCATGAATGAGGTCAATTTCAATGCCTAGCTAGCCACACCTCCACACTGAGAATCCCCAAATCCGCCCGGCTGGTAGAAGTCTCCTCCAATCACACACCTGCTACCAGTTCAGTTTCCAAGGGATTTAGGATGCCTGGTCCCTCTAGGTTTAGGGCTTGACAGGAACAAAGCAGTCACACACAGCAACTGCAGCATCACAGACTTCTGCCAACCAAAGTTCCACAGTGTTCCCATTCAGAGGACAAACAAGCTGCCTGCAGACCCCCACCCCAAAGGTGGAGCCCTCAAGGCTTCCCAAAATCAGACAGACAGACAGACAGACAGACAGACACACACACACACACACACACACACACACATTTGTTCCTTTGCTCCCCTCATCAATGGAAGGGGGACAGTTATCAAAACTCCACAGGTGACCCCAATATCAACGGTCTGGCTAGCCATGCCTGTTTCAGGACACCCCATCACTCACCTCTTCATTAACATAGTCACCTTGTACATTCCTACGGCCTGCAAGATAAGGGATTTTTATCTCCTTCTTCAAATACTGTTCACAGAAGGCTCATTAACTCTTTGTATGCTGCAGATTTTCAAGAGGCTTCAACTTCTCCAAATCCGTTCAAAGCCAGGAACTGAATTCCCAGACTCCACGTTAGCAAGGATGAAGTAGAAGCAGAGGCTTGAGCCCCCCTTGGCCTTCCCAGGGCAGGAGGCCCAGCACACAGGAGGCACCCCAAAGCCTCCCCATATCCTCGTTCCAGGAAAGTCACGGGATGAAGAACACGCAGCCCGGGCCTGGCTCGGCACACTGAGAGAACACAGCCATGCCCAGCCATTGGCTGTAACCCCCCCACCTGCCCACTGCATTACACAGCAGCCCTCTCTATCAGAGACATTTGCTTACTGTCACATCAATATCTATCTTGACTTTCCAAAACAGGCACTGACATAAATACAAATTTAATATTAAACCACCACGGGGGGGGGGGGGAGTAAATGAAAGTAATCAATCTCAATTTTCTTTGCCAAAATCCTGCCTGTCTCATCTACTAACTGAAAGAAATTTAACCCTGACATTTTAAGATGACATTTGCATTCTGCAAACTAAGAGGAAATGTATGATAGATATTTTTAATGAAAAATCTTATTCTGCAATGAAGACATCTTACATACAGGGTTTCTCCAGAATTTAATAACTCCTTGGCCAGCAATATCCAAGAATCAGGATTGGTGGGATGGCTCAGTGGGTAAAGCGCACTGTTACACAGGCCTGAGAACGAGAACTCAGATTCCTAGAACCAAAGGCTGGGTGAGTGTGGCAGCCCATCTGGAGTCCCAGCTCATGGGGCTGTGAGCAGGTCCGTCTGTGCCAACAGGCCTAATGGGCCCTGGGTATTGCTGGACTCAGGGTCTGCTGCTCTCACTGCGGACACCCAAGTTCAGTGAGGCATCAAAGGACTGACTGTGGCACTGTCCACACCAGTGACTGTGCTGAGCAAATCAATGAAGCTCCTACAGTGTGACTCATACCCTAGAACCCTCACCTCAAGCTCAGAGCAAACAGCTATCTGTGCTGTCACTGACCAGAGGGGAGAACGGAGAATAACCCATGAACCCTGGCCAGCTCACACAGCACGGTGGATCACTTAACTCCAGGTGTGGTAGGATAGCAATACAATATAGCACTTAAGACAGAAGTTCAGGGCCATCCTGGGCTACACAGTGAACTCTAAGCCAGTTTACTCAGAGCCTGTGATCTTTAAGTAAACCTCCAGCCTGCCTGAACACTGAACACTCACATGGGGCCTCTCTAAGGACAGTTCTTTATCCTAAACCCTAACCTACTCTCACTGGTTGGGACAGAACAATTCCCAAGTGAATTCACAATGGGGCTGGGGGCGCAGAGCACAATGGGGACTTAGGGGCAGGTCCACCCTGCTGTAGGCAGGGAACCTAATCAGGGAGCTGTGGTCGGTGCGTAGCTTCTAGTCAGGGAGGGTCATCTGTCTCAGCCACCAGGATTCACCTCCTGACAAAGCATCCCTTTCCCCAAAACACTCCAACTACCAAGAGGCTCCAAATGTATGAGATGGCCAGAAACACACAGGGAAGATGAAAGACCACCTGTGACTCCCCTGAGGCACACAGAAGAGACGCAGGATGCTTCATGCCCACCTGATTACACCTGATTGCCAGCGTCCACCAGGACACAAGCCCTAAGCCCCAGGGGATATTAGCAGGGCTTCAGGAAGTGAGCATGTTTACGTGAAGCCATGGGAGCACGGCCCATGGGAGAAACAAGGACCACACTTATTCTCTCTCCCTCTCCCTGCCACTTAAAGACACAGCAAGGAGGCAAGGCCCAAGGAGCTGCCTCTGCCAGCAGCCTGACCTTTGATCCCTCTGCCCTCTCCCCCACAACCGGAAGGAGAAGTTGGTGACTGTTAAGTCACTGCTACGGCAGTCCAAACAGATGAATACACCCACAGCATCTCCATGCCAGCCACCAATCCTAAATGTAAGCAGAACAATCCACCCTTCCCCGCCCCTGCCCACCAGCTGCCCAGGACACAAGATAGTCTAGAGCAGCACTGGAAAGACACGGCCTTAAATGCCAGTACCAGGCCTCGCGGCACCTCCACCTCATGCTCTACAGAGACAACAGGAGCAGGCTCAAATACCGCAGCCGCCTCCTCTGCCCCCTCCTCCCCCTCCTCCCTCTCCTCCCCCTCCTCCTCTTCTGCAGGCTTGTGTCCCCATTCTGCCATTTCCATGCTCACTCATTCAAGAGCTCTCTCTGCCTTCCTTCGCTCACAGTCACACCCTTTCTCCTTGTGGCCAGAAACGGCAAGCTTCCACAGGGTATTCTGGGAATTCTGTCCTGGGTTTCCCCCTTGTTACAAAGCACCTATGTCAGAGCAAGTATGATTCCATCAAAGTCCAACCTAGCCTTACTTATGAAGCACATGGGTGGCCCCAAAACAGCCACACCAAGGTTAAGTCTCACCCCAGTGTGGACAATGACGCTCCCTCCCGTACATGTCCACCTTCCAGTCTACCATGCCCACGCCACCATGTGGGATTGAGGCGGGATAAAATGCCAAAGCTGGGTTGTGCAGGACAAGTGAGACAGGGTGAGAGTCCGGCAGCCTGCTGTCTCCACGCACCTCCTTCTGGGAGGAACCACCAGCAAGCAGCAATCCCCAAGGGTTCCGCACAGCACTCGCAAACACTCGGACCAAGGCTACTAAGCCTGGAGGATAGACAGCCGTCTACAGCGCAGGGGCTCACTGTGCCTCCTCTGTCTGCAATCCTAGGGGCCTGGGTGCACCAGGCGCCCTCCCTCCCACTCCCACTAAAGCCTGACCTTCCTCCTGACAGGCCTCCCTTCCCTGCCAGCTCAGGTGCTGCCCTGCGGCTCTCTCTCAGCCTTGGTTTTCCCGATTCTCTCTCCCACCATCTGCACATCATGTCCATCTCCAGCACCCTCCGTCCTGCCGGAGCCTCACATGTGCAGGTAGACCTTACGCTGCAATGGAAATCCCTAAGCTTAGGTGGTACCATACCATCGTCTGGGGTCCCCGATTCAATAAAAACAATAAGGCAAGTTGAACACAGCGTTTCCTCACCCTCCTCTTCCTAACTACGGATACGATGTGACCAGCTGGTTTGCTCCTGCTGCCATGATGGACTGAACACTGAGACTGTGAGCCAAAGTGAAGCCTTCCTTCTTTAGGGCGCTTCTGCAGGGTACTTTCTCACAGCAACACAGATCAAACGATGCACACGTGCACACAGGAGCAAAGTGCCTCGCTGTATAAAACTGCATTCGCTATAGCAGACATTGCACCCAGAGGAAAATGAGTCAGCAAGCACTCAGTCTGAGATCCTGACATCGCTAAGTCGAGGATGATGTCTTTGGATTGCTTTGGGGACTAAAACAATTAATAAACTAAACAGCACAAACTTTGTTGCACAGCATACAAATAGCTACATTGACAGTACTAGCTGCACACATGCCACGTCTGTGTGAGGAATGCTCTCCGGTGTGGGACCCGCAGGCCAGAGTCTCCTGTCGGCACCAGCTGTTGAGGCCCAAGAGCAAGATGGTGAGTGTGCGAGAATAAGGAAACCCACAGAGCTACTGCAGCTCACACCCTCAGAGGAGGAGAGGACATGGATGTTGGGTTCATAAAAAGATAAAGAGGTTTAAAGAATATGGTATCCGGCGGTGTGGGGAATGGGGTGCCCCAGCGGACCCATGCCCAGGCATCCCTTCCCCTGGGGGACCAGACACACACAGACATGGTATAGACGAGAGTTTATTCAGGGCAGAGGATGGGAGTTAATGGGGTAATGGAGGCAGAGAAAGCAGGGAGGGAGGGAGGGAGGGAGGGAGGGAGGGAGGGAGGGAGGGAGGAAGGGAGGGAGGGAGAGGAGGGGAGGGGAGGGGAGGGGAGGGGAAGGGAAGGGAGGAGAGGAGGCTGGCCATGACCATGTGAAGAGAGGGGGAAGGAAGGAAAGTGTAGGTACCTGCAAAGCTTGTGACGCTTCGACAATGTATGGTTAAGACAATGTATAGGTCTGTTGCCAAGGCAACAGCTGCCGTTTACCCAGAATTCCATAGCCTACCTTTACCTGTAATTACGGCACCACCGGTATATAACCGGGCAGCGCTTCTTCCCCGTCCTCTTTTCTCTTCCCTCTTTCTCTCCTTCCTTCCCGCCCGCTACCCCTTCCCTATCTTAAATAAAGTCCCACGTGGAACTGTTTGGCCTGGTGTATCTCATTGCGGCCCATGGCTCCACCGTATCCCCGCACTTGCTCGGCGAGCAGACAGGACATTTGCCCAGAAACCAACAGAAAGCCCAAGAGGAGCAGAAAGGTGAGAGTGCCAAGAGGCGAGAGAGGTAAGAGAGAGAGAGACGGGGAAAGCAACCCCTTTTATAGTGTCTGGAGCATCACCCTCCCATCAGCCCACCTTACCATCCTTCATCCTGCCATCCTTACCTTGCAGAGCCAACCAATGCCTCTGCCCGCCTTGTGCAGCAGCAGCATCTGCATGCTAACCTGATGGATGCCTCGGATGAAGGCTCTGACAGAGAAAAGCCCCCACACTCCACTCCCCATGCCAGGCAACAGCCACACCACCAGCTCTAACATCTCCTAAGGAAACCCACATCCACACAGTCACCACTTGACCAAAACCCAGGGTTTCTGGCTGTGACAAGAGGCTAGGGGCACAAGCTAAGAATAGATATCAACTTAGCTGCAGCTACCCCACCCACAGAGCAGGCAAATGGCCTGGGGCAGCACTGATTGTTCTCTAGGGCCCAGGGGACAATCACAGTCATTTCCTTTGGACTCAAGTTAAAAGGCCTAAGATGGGGTGCAGCCACCGTGTTTGCTGTGTTTATTTCTGTGGCTGGAAGGAGCGGTAGAATATTCAGGAAACATTCACTCCACAAGCACTTACTGCCAGATATGCATGGGAGAAGGATGCCAAGTGCCAGACGGATGGGAAGACAGCAGACTGTGACCAAAATGTCTGGGAGGGAAGAACAGGAGCCCAGCCAAGAGGAGCCATGGGAACGGGAACACCCACTTCAACAGCACCACAGCCTGAGGGGCCGTAAGCAGGAGCCCACACCTGAGCTGGAACAGGCCACCACCCACCAGCATCCCCAGAATGACCCAGTTGGGAAAGCCACACTTGTCCCTACAACTGGTCCTAGCTGACCAAAAGCCACTTGCCCTCCCTCATGTGTGTCTCGTTTCTGTTAGGACCACAGCCCCAACCCTGCCCTTTACCCAGTTCTCTCTGAATGTCATCTCCAAGCTTTGTCTACAAGGAGCTCAAGATGTTGTGAGCACAGGATTAGTCCACACACCTGTGTCGTAAGTCACCAATGCAGCATTCCACTGTCCCTGCCCTAAATGCTCTACTATGTACTACTCCACAACAACCCAACAGACTGCAGCAGCAGGACATGTCACCCTGGACTTGAAGACTGTGCAAAGGAGCCTGTGCTGACAGCTCACGGCTGGCAGAAGAGCCGTGTGAGGCGGGGGAGTCTACCTCGAACAGATCCTGCTGCTCTCTAGCCCTAGCCTTTGGAGCACTTCTGTATTTTCTCTAAAGGACCAGCCTGCTCCTTTCTTCTCTTTGCTGCCATCCTGATGAAACTGTCAATCAAATTCTCCTGCCCTTCCCTACCCTGCCCTACCCAACCAAGCACTGGCAAAATCCAGGGAGACAGTTAACTCGAATAGCCCACTGATGACCCAAGGAGCTTGGGCCTGCCCCTTGGATCCCAGGGTCAGCTCATCTCAGTGGCTCTCTGGTTGAAGCTAAATCTTTCCACCCCCCTGTTAAACCCTAGGTCATTTTGCAGTATGCAGAATGAGTTTCTTAGTTTCCCTAGCCAACGACCCAACTAGTCCCCAGCTGGAGGTAAATCAGCCCCAATACTCTCAAAGCAAGAAGTGTGTACTTACAGAAAAGATACCTTTTTTCCTTTTCTTTTGTGAGACAGGGCTTCATATATAGCTCATCTTGGCCTCAAACTGGTTATGTAGCCAAGGCCAACCTTGCACTCTAATGCTCCCGCTTTGGTCTCCCAAGTGCTGAGATCACAAATGTGCACCACCACATCCAACTTAAGAAAGGATCTAACCTGGGGTTTGTGCCTGGTAGGGAAGCACTCCACCAGGTGACAGGCAAGCACTCCACCAGGTGAGCCACTTCCTCCATCTGAGATCTCCTGAGGCCTTTACTTAGTGCCATAAATTCAGATGACAAGTCCCAAAGAAAGGGTCCCTCAGTGACAGTTGTGGCAACCTCAGCAACCTGAGTACACAGTCTTACCAAATGGTCCTTTCCTTACAGAACCTCAATCCTTGTCACCACAGATACAAATAGCCCTCAAGGCCACAGAGGGTGCCACAACAGCCAGGCTCCACAGGACACTCTGCAAACCCAAGTCCTAGGTGAGATGCTGTCTCTGTCACATGACCACAGTCCCTGAGCACTTTGAGCCCTGCTAGCAGAGTATGCTATGTTCAGTCACCCTTAAAACAAAGTGCACACAGTCACATGAATCCCCAGGCCCAGCCCTGGCTCAGCCAGCAGGAGCCATCTACATGACTCAGGGAATCAGTGATCTCAACTAACTACTAGGATATATAACACAGGCCCCCAAGAGTCAGGACACAGATGACCCTGAGCCCAACCTGAAACGTAGGGCAGATAGGAGACAGCCCAAAAGAACTGCAGGTGGTACCCCATGCTGTCTCCTAGAAACGAGTTTATAGGCAGTAGGCAAGATGTGGCTGAGGAGCAGACAGGCCCGTTGCAAAGGCCCGGGTGTTCTGTTGGGTGATTACATTCTTTATTTGCTTCATGACTTATCCTCAAAAGCCTTCAAGGCAAGGCCAAGAATGCCATTTCATTCTGGAAGCCCTAGTGGGCCTTTTAAAGGCTTGGGCAGAGCAAGGCCTAGCTAGTTTCACGCTCTCAGATCTATTTATGGACTAAGTTGTTGGTCAAACACAGCGTTCTCTGTGCAGACCACAATGGCATGCAAAGGCGGGGCTTGCAGAGTCACCTGTGTTTGGTCACACCAACACTAATGCAAGACTATGAAATATACACATCAAAGGTAGGAAAATCCAGGCTGGGTAGCTCCGGAGGGTGGAGGGAAGGAGTTAATACCATGCCTTGCAAGCATGAGGACCTGAGTTGGATCTCCAGAGTCTCGGGGAACCTGCATGTGATGCTATGGATTTGTGATTCCAGTGCTGGGGTGGAGGCTGGAGACAGAAGGATCCCTGGAGTTTCATAGCCAGTAGTCAGTCTAACCTAACTGGGGAGCTCCAGGCCAGCAAGAGACCCTGTCCCAACAGTGTAGCCAGTCTTTGGGACATGACACCCAACCTGCACACACATTCACCTGGAAACACATTACTATGTACAGGCATGAAGGCAGAGACACAGAAATACCGGGAGCTCCAGTTTCAGGCAGCCATGAGTGCTGGGGACCAAACTTCAGTACACTGTATGAGCGGCCAGCATCCTTCACCACTGAGCCACCTCTCCAGCCTTAGGGGTCAAAGTGAAAATGCCAAAAGCGACAACTGGATGTTAAACTCGGCCTCAGGAGAGCTGAACAGCAGCAGGTATTAGGCCTTTTGGGTTTTCCACTAAAAAGGCATGACAAGGGGTCCAGACACACTGGTACCACGAGAGACACATGGGTCCACTACCATATAAGCAGGAAGATAGCAGGAATCTTCTCTGTCCCCTGACTCAGACCCACCTCCTACTCCTCATACCATGACAACTGAATGGAAAGATCCAGATCATCATAGCAGTGCCCTATCTGGGAACTGACAGGAAGCTGCAGACCAGGCACCACCCTGACCTCCCTTGCTATCCCTCCAGGACTGAGGAACTGAACAGAGAGAACACCAAAACCCAAGGGGTTGAAATCCTATCTGTACAGCGAGCTTTCTCTGCATTTTGCCTGTGGCATGCTCTGCTACCTGCAGTCACAAATGCAAGACAGTGCTGAGCTGCTCATGGAGTGGGGTGGGATCAGCACAGCTGAGTACAGATGCAACTTTACGAATATTTTCAATCCACAGGTGGCTAAATCCAAATGCTGACAGTCAGGGTGACTACACCCTATATAAACACGTGGGAAATGGAGGCCACAGGGTGGCTACACGCTATGTGAGCCTGTGAGAAACAGAGGCTGCAGTGTGCATACAAACACACCACCATCAGCAGCCCTCCTGAACATGGAAGGGAGAAAGTAGCCAGTCGTCATATTTCAAACGTCATCACATCCAGATTATTCCAGTACCAAGAGCGAGCCAGGAAGCCATGTGTGAACTAAAGGTATGAGAGAGGCTGCTGGAACTGACACAAAGCCCCTGGAGACTGACCCTGATCAGACCAGGTGCCCTCTCCAGAGGAGTGCCCAGGCAGCCAAGGCCTGCAGGCTGCCCGGGCTGTTTAGAGACGAGGAGCGTTCTCTGAAGGCACTTGTTGAAAGACTACAACTTTCAGGCACCCATTTTCCTGATTACCGGGACAGGGAGGCAAAGGCGGCCTCTCTAGCTGGTACAAAGGTTACAGCCAATAAGGGACAAAGAAGCCACGCAGCAGTGACTCGCAAGACAGAAGAACCAGGAAGTCCATCCGGCATCTGCTTGGCAGAGGCATGTACCAAGGCATGTCCTAGCAGGGATGGTGAGGCAGGTCAGGAGGGATGAGCTCCCACTCTAAAGTCTGCACAGCTCTTAGCATTTTCCAGATGGAAACAGACTTTTGACCACGATCAAAGGCAGCTTCCCAGTACTGCTGCTGATACAGTGTCAGGTCGAAAGTGGCTCAAAGACATGATTATGTCATGGACAGTGACTAACCATACACTCCACACAGACGTGGGCAGTATGGGGTGGACAAGCAGGCAAACACGGATAGGGAAAGAGAGACCAAGACAGACAGACTGACATAGAGAGACAGAATAGGATGGACACACACAGTGAACAAACAAAGAAAGAGAAACAGATACACACACACACAGAGAGAAGCAGACACCCACTCAGAAGAACAGACACAGAAAGAAACAGACTCACACAGAGGAAAAAAAAGAGAGACAGAGAGGAAGGGATGACAGACAGACAGACAGACAAATGCCAACATACTGAACCCCTCCAGGGGCCTCTCTATGAACAAAAGTCCCCAACTGGGGAAACTGCATGGGTTTTTCTTCTCCCCTGTAAGTAAGTACCAGAGAAAGGTTCTAGTTTGCAAGTTGTCCAAAAGGGTTCCACGTGAAGGTATCCAGGAGGCTTGCTCCTGGCCAGAGAACAAGTCAGTGATCTGGCCAAGCAAAGGTTAGTCATCAAAGAACTTAGTCAAAAGTCTACCTATGTCAGTCACACAGAACTGGGGTGGGGTGAGGGTCCTAGAAGTGTCAGGCTGCCCTGGCTTCTGTCCCAGGACCTGGGGCAGGCAGTCCTTGCTGAAGAACCAGGGATCACAGGTAGCCTTGGTTATATGGAAGGGCTGGGTCACTCCAGCACACATACCTCCTAGAAAATGCCACCATTTCCACCTTACACAGGTGTGCAACCTTCCCAATGCAGAAATTTCACTGCAGAGCAGAGACAGAGGGGAGCCCAAGGCTCTCAGCCTCAAACTAACTCTAGGCTGTCCTGGGCACTAAGATTACTTAGCAAAGTCCCCGCTCTCTACCCACAAGTAGCCAGTAACATCCCTCCTTTGTTATGCCAAAGCAAAAAACAAACAACAAATAAACAAATCTCTACACATTGGCAGCAGGCTCCACAGAGGACAGCAGGGTTTACACACCCACCACACCCTGCACCCCAGAATGGAAAGTGATCTTAGTCAACACCCAAATTTACATACAGGGAAACTGAACCGCCAGGGAAGGGAGAGGCATGCTGGCTCCTGTATGTACTTTGCAACCTCTATGGCAACCTTTCCCCCTCCTTGGTCTCACCCCTACAGCTGCTCATCCCGCAAACCCTGCTGAACTTGAACCCACAGCTGGGGAGACTGGAGAGCCAAGACAGAAAAACAGTTTGGCAGTTTTCTTATCCGTTAAACGTATACCAGCCACACCTCCCAGCCACTCTGTTCCTGGATATCCACCCAGGAGCAACAGAAGCACCTGCCTATCCAAACATATCTGCTCACGATAACTTTATTTGTAAAAGACACAAACTGGATACAATCAACTAATGTCCTTATGGGGGGAGTGGGGGACACCACATACAAATCCAGGCAGTGGAATATTACTCTGCAGTTCGGAGTAAAGCAGAGGATACATGAGTTGGATGCATCTTCAAAGCAAGCTGAGTTCACAGGGGCCTCTGCCGCAGGAGCCCACTGCTCTGCAATGACCCAGGATGGCAGAAAGTGAATGGAGGCAAGTGGACGGTCAGGAGAAAGGGCGAGGTGCACAGGGGTGTGAGGAAACACGGAGGGGGCACGGGTATATTCCACAGTCCACTGTGCCTCATGGCAAAAGCCATCAAACTGTATGCCGGCAGGACATGAGCCACTCCCCTCAAGTCACAGAACTCAGCTGCATGCAGAAAGAGCAGTGTAGGTATAAAACTAAGACACTCACCATTCGCACCCTGCCCGCCTCTAGACAAGTCCAGCTCCAAGCCAGGGAAGGGCACACAGGGGGGACCCTCCACTCTCAGACACCAGCGAAAGGGTGTGAGGTGACGTGGCCTCATCTACTCTACTCCTCCCACCCAGTCAGCAGGCTGGGGCACTCCACACAGTCACTTCCACCTGTCACCTCCCTTCTACAACCTCAGGGACACCGCTTTCATTAGGAGGACATTGATTTCCAACAATTACACTATAATTGCAGGTCTGAATTATATCTGTTAAAAAGTGACTTCGGTTGGTGATGGAAGTTGGTCTCTAGCTTGAGGGCCTGAGTTCTGGTCCCAGCAGCCACTGAAAGGGAGCAGGCATGGAGGGTTGCATGTATAAACCTAACACTAGGGAGACAGAGACAGACAGACATCTATCCCCAGGGCTTGCTGGCCAGGGAAAGGCCATCTCAAAATACACTGTGGACAGCTCCTGAGGAATGACGTCCAGGGATGACCTCCAGCTTCTCCTGTACACAGCACACTGGACTGCTCGCTGACACCTTGATTATGAATGCCACTGTGTGTGTGAGGCTTGAGCTTAAAAGCTACGGTCTCACCAGTGAGAGCTGCCAGCCAGGTGCATTTCACAGGCACAGCATTTGGAAATCCTCCCTCCTGACTGCAGAACCTGTAATCGCAAGCAGCCAGCTTGCCACGTGCCTCCTCCTCATGCAACTGAAACCCTCAGTCACAGCTCTCAGCCACCGCCAAACCTCTAAGAAAGGAGCCCTGCTGCTGCCTCTGCGGAACCTCTGAGCAGCACAGTTCACAGATCAGACGGTGCGGAGCTGAGGGAAGCACTCTCTCAGGACAGCCTCGCTTGCTTTTGTTGTCATTTGGCGTCATTGACATTATGGCTGTTGTGGTTGGTGTGGATGGTCCTGGGTTCAGATCCTGCCTCCATCACTGCCACTAGGTGCCTGACCTAAAAGTGGAGGTTCTGCCATCCTATTATGGGATGACCCAGGTGACAAAGGCCTCAGCATGGGGTCAGCGGGGAGTAGAAAAAAAGGACAAAATGAGAGGAAAGGGAGTAAGTTGTACATGAAGTGTCTGATAGAAATTTCTGGAATCCAGAAGCAGGAGCAGCTGTCAAGAGATGCCTGCAGGCAATGCTATCATTTACAAGGCAAAACCAGTCCCTGTTGGTGAGGCAGACCTGATCCTGGGAGCCAACCCTGCCCACCCCAGCAGCTGCCCTCTCCCTGGCCCTGGCCCTGGCCCTGGCCCTGCTCTCTGAAAGCTCACACCCTCTCTTCTAAGGACTGCTGAGAATGTAAACCTGAATGGAAGCCCTGGGAGGTGCAGGGGACAGTGAGCACTCCGTGCTGGACAACAGACTCAGCACAGCAAGTCAGACTTGGGCAGGCTGCTTTTCGCAGAGCTCTGCACATGCAACAGTAGACTGCTACATGTGAACCCCAGAAAAGGGAGTCATGGCCCTTCCAAGTTCAGGGTAGAATGCCAAAGATTTTAACACACAGGGGGCTCCCCATCCCCATCCCCGTGAGCAGAGTTTCCAGGAGTTTAGTGGGGAGAGGTGCAGTCTGTTCATCTCCCCTGCCTACCCTAGTGTATCTGTCCAATGCTCTTAAGGACAAGGAACCAGAATCTAGACTAAGGGACACAGTGTGTCCTGTGGCACACTGCTCTGGAGGCACCCGACCAAGAACATTTCCGTGACATCACAGTCTACAGCCTCCCAAAAAAACTCAAACACCTAATGAAAACCCCCAGAATAAATAAAGAATAGCTTAGTCTCATGACTTAGGTCATATTTAAAAGAAAAAAAAAATGGAACCCTCGATTGAATCTCAATCTAATGGGAGTTATGTAACAAGAGCCAAGGTAACCGTAACCATGGAAAAGGATCTTCTAGACACGTTTATGGAAAAGTTTGCCACAATTAGCTTGGCACGGCATCTTCCTACAGAACCTGAAGGCAGGTGCTGTTTCAAAAGTCTACATTTGGTTACAGGATGCAGAGCGCCCTGTGACATGAGCCACCACACCAGGACTCATCCCATCTCCTCAGTACACACCTGCCAGACACAGGGCCAGGCTCTAGGATCCAACTGAGAATAAGACAGACACTTGCCCTGGCTCTCTCAGAGAGGTGCATGCATATGTGCGCTTGCACACACACACACACACACACACACAGCTTAAGCTTTCACACCTGATACAAGCCTGGTGACCAGGTCCAATGTAGACACTAATGACTATTTCTGAGGAGTCTCCTTTTTTTGAACCTTCCTCCCTGATTATGTTAGCTGTGGAGGGGACCTATGGGTCACATTTGGTAAGATACACGAGCAGGCTAGCTCTCTTAATTCCAATCATACAAGGTCAAAGAAGTCCTGAGTTTAGGAACAAAGGAGTAATGGATGTGTCATTTCAGGGCAGAAGAACTCTTAAAACCAGAGCCAGAACAAGCTGTGATGGCCCACACAAGTAATCCCAACACCATCGAGTCAGGTAGATCAAAAGTTCAAAGCCATCCTGAGCAACTCAGCAAGACCCCACCTCAACTAACAACTAACAATAGCAGTACTGGGTATGGTAGGTGGCCATGCCTGTAGAACTAGCACAGGGGAGGTGGAAGGAGTTTAACATCCTCAACCACACAGAAATGGGGTACATGAGACTCTGTCTCAAAGAAAATAAAACATAAAAATAAAAAGACTCAAGTCCAGCCCCATGGGTCTTAAGATACAGAAAGGGAGACACAGAGGAACAGTCATTTTCCTCAAGGGCCCTCTGGCAACGTGGTGTAGCAGAGGTCTGTGCCAGACCTGTAGGTCTGTGTGTTCTGTTCCCAGCAGACCAGACAGAGGCATCAGGACTGTGATCCTCAAGGCATTATTAGTTTGTTTCTAGAAATCAGTCACGGTATTACAAGGATATCTCTCTGCTCTGTACCAGAACCGCTCATAAAAGCAGTCCCAGCAAGCTACCAAGGTCAAAATATGGGGCCCTTACACACACACACACACACATACACACACATGGGGGGGAGGAGAGAGAGAGAGAGAGAGAGAGAGAGAGCACCAGAATGTGCATGCGCCTGTATCTGTCAGTATGTCAGTCTGTGTGTGTGTGTGTGTGCTGGGCTGTGACTTAAGTCAGGCCACAGGCTTCCCTCTAATCTCATCTGTGAACTGTATCAGGGTTAACGCAATAAATAATTTTTTTTAAATAAAAACAACTGTCTTTTCAAGCATATACCGTATCTGTATCCCCAGAAAAATGAGACACTGTCATCCAATCCCCACTAAGCGGTCCTTGTCTCCACCGTACCTACCCACGCAAGCAGACCCTTTAAACTCCAAGCACCAGCTGGGTCTGTCTTGGTAAACTTTGGTGGGACACAAACAGTGCTCGCTAGGCTGCCCTGCAGGCAGTGGGAGAGAGGGGCACTGGGCGGCAGCAGGGAAAGCTCTCCCTGCAGTCATTCGGCTCCCCTGCATGCTTCAGGTTTTCATCTTGAAATGTTGAAGAAAAGACTCCCTTGGGATATGTCGAGTTAACAACCAAATCACTAGGTTAAAAACCACACGCTCACACAGACCTCAGGCTATCTGACTGGGGTGTACTCTGCACAGCAGACAGAGAGGGTGCAGAGAAAGGTGCCCACAGGAGGTTTGCATCAGTCAGGGAGCCATACACTCTAACCACCCCCTAAACAGCAGAAGCAAGCGGATGCCTCTGGCCACTAGTGGAATAGCATCCTGGCGCTGCGGCTCTAACTGCTCTACCGTGGCTTTCTCTAGCAAGGCCACATGCAACCCAAAAATCCTATTGTAATGTCCTTGGTGACATTACACTGCCAGGCACCAAGAATGGATGTCAGGTTCTGGAAAAGAGGCACCAGTCATGAATGCTGATGTGACAGCTTTCTGTGCCTCAGGCTGAAGCTGAGGGCTCAGTGCATACCAATACCCCCACCCCACCATGGCATAAGGTTGCCCACCTTCTGGAAGCCTCTGCAGTGCCCCCTCCCCTCAGCTCATTCACAGCAGGCCAACAGCAAGCTCAGGACCCCTGTACCTCAAGGCTAGAATTCCATGGACTAAAGCCTCTGTGTGACCCAATATACACACCTGGTGTTGACAGAGAATCAAATCAAGCAGGTTCCATGTGGCATAAACTAAGTGCATTTCACAAAAATCTGCTTGGTTAGGAGCCTTCAGCGACCCCTACAACCCAAGTGGCCTGGACAGTCTCAGTCAGCTAAGCACTTCTGGGCCCATACAGCCCATGGATGTAAGCCACAGTAGCCACAAGAGACTGATATACACCTCAATCCCTCCTATAATAATCTACAACCAGCAAGAGGCTACAATACTGTCCCTGCCTCTTCAGACTTCCAAGGCCATCCCTGCAGACAGAGACACATCTACAAATCCCACATAACCGTCATGTGACCTTCCACCCAAACATGGAGCGCAGCCCCTGCTCCCATGTTGCCAGAATAAAACCTCAGTGCCCCCGCCCCACCCCGCCTTTCTTCACCCCAATGCTCACAGACACTATTAGGCTGCCCTCCTACTACATCTTTTAGAGTTGTCTGTTTCCCACTCACCCAAACCCCTGCCCTGGTTCCCCACCTCCCTTACCAAGCCCTGAGAGCAACCACTCACCACCCCTGCCACTGCCTACCACCTCAGCAGGGCCCCACAGCCCCACCGGCTCTGCCCTGCACAGTGATCCCTCTCAGCTCCTGTCATGTATACGTGTAGGCTTGGACAGCCCTCTCATGACCTCCTACTCCCTAGCTTCTACACCCCCCCCACCCCACAGAACTCTCACTGCTGGTCTGCCAGCCCCCACCACCACCCCCCAGCCTGAGTGCAGCTCCTCCCACTGCAAGGACTGGATAAAATCTCCCCACTGCTCCCACACTGCAGTTCTCTTCCCATCCCAAACAAAGTGAGGATAAGCAAGACCCTCCCACCACCAGCCCTCAAAATAAATATTTGTCTTTGCAAAGCCACTGAAGAAATTCACACAGCCCAGATCCATGTCCTGTGTCCTTCCTGGTTGGCCCAGAGCAGCAAGGGCTGTAGAGAGGGGGAGGGGCCGCTCCTGGGACAGAGCAGCAAGAACAAAGAAAACAACCCCCTGAGAATCCAGTTGGCAACACTTGGCGTCTCTTTCTTCCTTTGTGTCTTAGCTCTAACAGTACAAACAACAGCAACTGAGTGGTGTTAGTATGTTGTCATTAGGACCACAGACAGCTGGGGCCCAGCTCCACAGCCAGTTGCCTTTCAAATACCAAGGAAAGCTGCCCTCAACCCTGGGGCAGGGGAAGAGGGTGAGGGGACTGCAGCTTGACCACATGTCCCAACTGCCCAAGGTCTACAGTAGGCAGGCAGAGCCTGAGGGGGTCTGAACTCCAGTCCCACCCAAAGGACGGGGCTGCTCACTGCAGGACTGCACATATACAAACTGCTACACACAACAGTGCGTTATTTGACCAAGGAGAGAACAGTCACCCAGCAACCCTAGAACTGATGATGTGATGGCTAAGTCAGGGACAGGACGGTGCTGGCTCTCGGGTCTTTACAGCTAGTGGAAAAGAGGCTGAGCTCTAGACAGGGAGGCAATGAACTGCCCGCCCACCATCCTGAGTGCGCTCAGGAGAAGCCACTGCTCTCTAAGCAGAGCTGGCCCAGCTGTTGTGTGCAGAGGGAAGGAGAAAGCCAAAGGGCACTACTTGCCTTCTGGCCTGGACACTACAGAAATGTAGACACAAGTGGGCAAAGGGCTCACCTGAGCAAGTGCCCTTACCTGAGACTGGGCACCCGCGTGCCCATCAGTGGAATGAGAAGCCCCTGGTGCAGCTAAGCCCCTGCCACCCGTGCCTGGTCTACTTTAATTAGTATGTAAAACCTTCCTTCCTGTTCCACGGGTGTCCTTGTCATATGTTGAAGCAAGGGGCTCCCCAAAGTGAGCGAGTCTGAGGTTCTGTCAGTCTCCCCCATTCTGAGGCGCCAATGACTTTTCAGAGCAGAGTGAGCTAGAACAGCCAGGGTGCTGGCTCGAAGCAGCCCAGGAGCTCTGATCGCTGCCCAAGGCAGGCAAGCAGGCTTCCAGAAGCCGCACAGCGGAGCTTTAAAACAACAGGGAGAGTTACTATTGACTGTCAACTTGACAGGATCTAAATCACCTATGAGATGACCTCTGGGCACATGTGTAGGGAGCTCCTAGAGTGGGTTAACTACAGTGGGAAGACATGGAAACGCGTCATCATACCACAGGATGATGTAGTCCTAGGCTATATAAAAAGGAGACAGTGAGCTGTGCCTGCATTGATCTCTCTCTGCTTCTGACTGTGGTGCAGGGACAGGCGCCTCACTCCCCTGTCACCATGGTGGCAACGCTCTTCCTGCTGCAACAGACTGCACCTTCAACTGAGGGTGCAATAAATGTTTGGTTTGGTCAGGTATTTTGCCCCTATAATGACAAATGTGTAGCCAATACAAGTCCCCAGTACTGAGAGTGCGGGGACTCTTATGAAAACAGAAATGACAAATGCTGGGTTCTCCTCAAACATCCTAACATCTTCAGTTAGTATGCCCATGTTAAGTAAAACTAAAATGCTTACGTTGAAACCAAACATTCCCAGAATGGCCGCTTCCTCTTTTAGACTGTGATCTGAGACTACTATGGCGACAAAAGGCCTGCCCTAGGCTGTCTTCAGCTTGGTCCAATTTGCTGGGGCCTGTTGAAAGTCCACGTGACTGGAAGGAAGCGTCTGCTGAGGATGGTCAGTAAGTACCTGGAATTCTTCTCCCAGAAGCAAAGTGTCTCCCATCCTTAAAAGCTTCTACCCATGATGCTACTGACAGGCAGCCACCATGAGCAGCTTTAGGGATGAGACAGTTGCTTGTATAGAAACACTGAACAAACACTCCAACATTGCAGCCCGAAAAAGACAATCCCTACCAAACAGCGGGAGAAGTGTGAAATGTGCAAATGAGCCTGCTTAAACAAAAACCCAATCTGCTCCCGAGAGCAGGGTGGCCACCTGTTCAGGGCTGGTGGAGTCCTGATTACAGAGGAAGAAACAATACCAGGGAGATGACAGCCCCCTCTTGGGTCCTGGTCCCCACCCTCAAGCCTATATTTAGTCTGCTCTCTATGGAAAATGTCCCGACCCTGCACGCAGCAAACAAGCTATTTGGCTGGTTATTCAAAGGCTCCATTAACAACCTCTTCTGCCCACGTGGTATTTACCCCTCCCCCACAGCCCCAGACACAACCCTGCTGCCCCTCTGACTTCTGGCCTTGGTCAGCTATGAGCAGACAGCGCAGGAAGGTAAAGAGATTGCAACTGAATCTCCAATATCAGGAAAGGCACATGGCTGGGCCCGGGTTCCAGAGCACTAGACAAGGGGAACCAAAAGTCCCTTCCATCACTTCAGAGGCCAGGAGTCCCTGCAGCACCACACAAAGCCTTTCTTCTCCAGCCACACAACAGAAATAACAGATGCTGCAAAGATCAGAGATTAACATCTGCAGAGTGCATTTTCTTCCTCAGAGAAAGGTACTTAACAAAGAGAAGGAATTATGCAGCTAAGCACCAGATCGGACCCCCAAACCTGGGCTTTAAAAATAACTAAGCCTCATCCGGCTTTCCCAGACTCAATCACTTAAGCTGGGGATGCAGAGGGAAGGGAGCACAGTGGGGACACTGGTCTGTCTGCGTGTTGGAACCATTCCACGAGAGACCACGAGAGAGCGGAATAGTGGGTACAGTGATCTGATGAGCAGTAAGAAAAAGAAAAGGCTCTAACTGGGGAGGAAGGAAGGAAAGTAAATGCAGAAGGGGGTTGGGGGGATAATAAAAGTAAGGCTGTCTTAAAAGTCATCAGGAACCAGACTATCATCTACCTGAAAAGACTTGTAATAGATGCCAGTCAGTGTATAAATATACATAAATAGTATCAGTGAAATTTTCTCATCTGGGTTGACAACCTTCCCTCCAAAGTCATGGACCATCTAACAAAAACTTCAACACCTGACCTGAGAGCCCCTCTCTGAGTTGTTCACCATTGTCCAAGAGACTCCCAAATTAGTACAGGCTACGGCTGTGGCCCTTGGTCACCCAGAGGTGGAAGGTAAATCCCTACTGAAGACATCCATGCACTTCAGACACAGGACCAACAGGACCCAAGCTGAATCTGACCTGAAGGTCTCCTCCCTTAGGACTAGTTCTTTGTCTTTTGTTCTTTTGGGGGGGGCAGGGGAGGGTTTCGAGACAGGGTTTCTCTGTGGACTCCTGCCTGTCCTGGAACTCACTCTGTAGACCAGGATAGCCTTGAACTCAGAAATCCGCCTACTTCTGCCTCCCAAGTGCTGGGATTACAGGTGTAATCCCGCCTGGCCTTAGGATGGTTCTGATGGCAGCAGATGTCATGTAAGCTTCCAAGGGAGGGAAACCACCCAGCCATGTCAAAGCAGACAAGTGACACAGTACCCCTAGTGACACACACCCTTAGCAGTACCCAACAGCTCTCCAACTAGACTTAAGGCCCCCTCAGCAAGAAGAAAAACAGAAACCCAGCCAACCATCCAAGGCTAGGGAAGGAGGAAAACCTACAACTACCACTTTCTTAAACCAGCGTAATCCCTAAATAACTCTAAACATGTATCCTCATAACCACAGGTAAGTGCAATGCTCACCTTCCTCAAGAAAACTTCTATTTACAACAGAGAACTGCATTACAGAAGACTTCAATCAACCAAAATGCGGAGTCAATCAGAATGATCGATCTACAATTCTGGACCTTCAGAGATCACCGTGGAAGAAAGTCTGGGGAGCAGAATGACTGTAAGGGCCAGAGGAACAAGGAGTTTGCTGTGAAGTAGTGTCTCCTAGAGATGTCAGGAAACCGACACCCGGGGAGGCTCACCCACACGGCTCCCTGACAGAACTTGAGCAAGGATAACACCAGCAGACTTGCTAATGCTGAAGAGGGAAAGCTCACAAGACCTCGACCCCAGACACCCCCCACCCCAAAAAAGAACCATAGGTAACTAAGGCTGAGTGGGACAGTCTTCCCAAGGAAGAGCCCCCAATGGGTTATCCAATACCAAGTGGCCAGCCCTGATATCAGGGGTGTATTTGTGAATGTGTGTGTGTGTAACATTACACAGGCTAAGCAGGTTATATTTATGTATTTGGGGATAAACACAGACACAGACGTGTGCACACACACACAAAAAAAAAAAAAGAAAGAAAAGAAAAGAAAAAAAGAGTCCATGAATTTGAGAGAGGGGTGGCAGCAAATGGGGGGGGGGAGGTGTACAGAGGGAGGAAAGAGAAGCAAGAAATGAAAAAATGCAAAACCTCGACTTTTTATTATTTAAAAACAAACAAACAAAAAAAGCCAAACAGCCCAGGGAGCTGCAGCCTGCCAGGTGAGTCCGCAAACAATCAGACCCAGCAGGGCCTGCAGAGGAAGGAGGGCGGCCAAGCGAGGGATCCGGTTGCAGTAGAAGAGAAGGGCTGGTTTAGACATAAACAGAGGTGGAAGCGTCAGGGCCCAGGTCTTGCTGTGTCCCTCCACAGCGGGACCTGCCTCTCTTCCCTCTCTCGAGTCACTCCCTTCAGGCTCCTCCTCTGTGGCTCCTGTGAGCTGCTCTCCTACAAGTGATTTCTACACTAGGAAATCGAGGTGACAAAATGTATCACCTACCAAATTATCATAAGAAAGCAAAGGCTGATGAGCCAATCTAAATATGCAGGAGGCTGCTCTCCAAAGTGACCCAGGAGGAAGTCAGGCACCAGGGGGTTCTGCTCTCTCCTGGACCCTCTCCATAACTCCACACTCACAGGGTATTTATACACAGTATTCTATGAGCATCATGGAGACAAGGTGAACTTGAACTTGAAACCAATCAAACTGGCTTCCCCACTGTTCAAACTTTTTGACATTAGCAACTTCCTAAGCAACTGGTAGGGACCCCAGTGCTGGCTGTGAACAGTGCAGGCCAGAGCAAGTGCCCAGCCAAAGTGTCCTTTCCTCTTTTCCACTCAAAATGGGATCCCTGAACTGCAGACCTTAGAAACACAGGTGCCCAGGCGCACCCCAGCCCTTCGGAACCAGAGACGAGGTTGCCATCTGTTTTTGCAAGTCCTCAATGTCATTTGCTTACCCACTTAAATTTGAGAACCTCTGAGTGACAGTCTCCATGACATCAGTGACACAGCCTGTCACTCATTAATCCCTCTGGGTCAGTCTGATTCTCTGAATTTAACCAGCTCCTGGCAGAAAGAACCACCAACTTTACAACCACTGATTTGGAAAAGCCCCCAAATCTATCAAGCTTCTCCTTCCCCACAACACTACACACACACACACACACACACACACAGAGTCATGTTGTTTTAGCCCTATGAAGCTAAGCATCTACATCCAAAACTTACCCAGACCCAACTTCCATGCTCTGGACAAGATTTCACTTCTACAGGAGGATAACTCAGTTCACACCCCCAGTGAGGCTCAAAAGGAAATGGCCACCCACTGCCCACTGCAGGGCATCTTCAAGCGCAGATGCTGAGGCGCCAAAGCACCAAGGACTCAAATGTAAGCGCGGCCTGAGACCTGCCCTTGGGAGCTCCCAGCTCTCCAGGCCAGAAGCAGGAAGGTGGCTGAGCCGAGGGCAGCTGGCACGGGAACAGGAAGGTCTCTACTCCAGGGTGCAAGGCCAACTAAGGGGAACACTGCCCTGCACCAGGCTTCAAGGTGTCTCTGCAAAGGGGTATCCATGGCACACCTACAAGCCACCAGATTGTGCGAGCTTCCAGCGCTGGCTGGGCATAAGGTTTCAATAGGAAGCAACAGCTGGCAACAACAGCTTCCAAAGGAGATGGTGAAACTACCTCCTCTGAATAAACCTGTAAATACACCTGTAATACCAGCAGCAGGCAGCTGGAAGCCAAGGAAGAGGTCACCCACCCATGGCAGCAGGAAGAAACTCTTCCCTACACAGACACACCTGCAGCAACCACATTAAACAAACTCTTACCAAGTTTACTGCAGTAACTCTACAGTGAACAAGGTGCCTTAGGTACTTGGGGCATCCTCAACCCTGCCTCTCCCTGGGTCAGGCCTAGGACAGACAGGTATGGGAACTGCACAGGGTAGGGGCTCCAACTCTACCTCCACAGCTCACCTCAGACAACCTACTGGGTTGCAGGGCCGTGCCGGCAAACACTTTCTTCCGAGATTGAAACATCCCATCCTGCAGGTAAACTCTTTTAAACAGGAAGGGGAACAACTCGAAATAGCTCTAAAAAGTCCCTGAAACTGACCAGACTCACTAGGCCCTCCCTGCCTCCCTCCCAGAGTAAGCAATAAAAAGCTGGAGAGTTCCTCTCTGACAAACCGAGCTGCAAAGAAGACTCTGAGACCAGACCAGCTGCCTGGAGAAACAAACTAGTGGAGCTGCTCAGAAGAGGTTGGGACCAACTGAGTGACTCGGGACGGACACTCTCCGACCTGCTGAGCTGCCCTGGGCTGTGCAGTGTGCTCCAGGTTCCCAGCTTTAGTGGGCCATGCTGGGGTGTGCTTTGGTGATACAGCTGTCTTTGTGTCATTTCTGCTCCTATAAAGGCCCCTCACCCACATGACTGCAAGTAACCCCAGTAAGACTCACTGGTTCAAGTTGGACTTTGGTGGGATAGCTTTACTTTGGTCTGTCATGGGATGGATCCCTTTCGGCAGTGAGTGTGTGAAAAAGGAAAGCTTTTGTCATACAGCAGGACAGTAGCCATGTTTTGGGATGGTTACCACACGATGAACTGGCAGGCATAACATGGGTTAAGTACCCAACACTCCAAAGGGCACAGATGTTCAACAACACAGATGCATCATGGGACTGAGCAGACTCCCTGCTATCTCCAAATGCTGGGGCTTAGATGCCATCAGAGAGCTGTCAAACTTGCACACACATTTGCATATACCCTTAAGAGGACATGAAAGGACCACGCCCTTCCCCCTCCAGTCTACTGAGGTGGACCAGGGCAGAACATAGGTATACAGATCAGCCACCTAGTGAGGATAGCAACATGAACACTGACGGAGGTGGGGAGGTGTTTCTACTTCAGAGACTTGGTTAGATTTCCCAGCAGTGCCTGGTGTACCTGGGCTGCTGTACCTTAGGTGCGCACGCGCGCGCGCGCGCACACACTCACACAGAGAGAGAGAGAGAGAGAGAGAGAGAGAGAGAGAGAGAGAGAGAGAGAGAGAGAGAGATCCTGGCTCTGCTGCTGCTGGCGAGAGAGGCAGTGGCTGGTACACCTCAACCCATCCTCGACTAGCCAGAGGGAAAGCTTACGAAGGAGGCTTGATGGAGGTGAGGCAGGTCCCAGGCTCACTTCTGGCCAGGGGATAGCACATGCTACATCCCACAGCAGACCACGCCCCTGCAAGACACCCCCAGCAATCTGCAGGGCTCAGTGTGAAACTGATCATTAATGTTTCCTTAAATTGAAAAGATTCAGGAGTCAAGAAGATTCTCAGAGTAAGAAAAAAAACTGGAAAAAAAAAGTTTTGTTTTGTTTTGTTTTTTAAGGTAGTGTTTTAAACAGAGTTGAAGATGAAAATCGCATGTGTCCCAGGCCTACAGACAGTCTCCTCAACATACTGTTATATGGAGATTTCAGTGGGCTCTTACAACCATTTTTTCTGTCTTTATTTTCCAAGGACGCCAAAATTGACTCACTGAGACATGAGCAGCAACCGAGACATCTTCCTCTTTCCCAAGGCTGTTCCTCACCCCAAGAGCAGACACTCATAGATGCCGGAGAGCAGCGAGGGCTTTTCTGGTTTTTATAATCTTATTCTTTTTCTTTTATTTATTTATTTATTTATTTATTTATTTATTTATTTATTTATTTGATTGGACATTTTCTTTGTTTGCAGTGAGAGCTTTTTTATTTTTTATAATCTTATTCTTTTTCTTTTATCTATTTATTTATTTATTTATTTGACTGGATATTTATTTATTTATTTGATTGGATATTTTCTTTGTTTATATTTCAAATATTTTCCCCTTTCCAGGTCTCCCCTTAGGAAACCCTCTATCCCATCCCCCATCCCCCTGCCTCTATGAGGGTGCTCCCCCATCCACCCACCCACTCCTGTCCTCCTACACTGGGGCATCAAACATCCTCAAGCCTGAGGGCCTCTCCTCCCACTGATGTCCAACAAGGCCATCCTCTGCCACAAATGCCGCCAGCTCCACATGTATTCTTTTGTGGGTGGTCCAGTCCCCGGTAGCTCTGGGGAGTCTGACCTGTTGACACTGTTGCTCCCTCCATGGGGCTGCAAAACCCCTCAGCTCCTTCAGTCCCTTCTCCAACTCCTCCATTGAGGTCCCTTCTCCAACTCCTCCACTGTGGCAGAGCCAAATGCTGGTATGCAATGTCAACACAGAAACTGTTTCTTCAAAAGCTCCCTGAGGCTGAAAAGCCCCTGTCATGACAATCCAAAGACCTTGATAAGGGGGCCACAGATGAGAGAAAGTCTAACTAGATAGCTTGGGAAATGACAGGTTTGGTTTTGTGAGACAACTGATTTTTTTTTTTAAATATTTCCAATGATATGCATACCCTTTCCTAAAAGATTCATGTTTTATAATTTCTCATGTTCATTCTTAGTCACATCAGAAGAAGACACCTGAGTGTGTCTCTAACAGGGATGGGGGTCTCACTTTGGTAACTGTGGTGGTCCTGCACGGACTCTAGTCATGGTCTCCAAGCTTGTGTCACCTTGTACCACCAAGGCAATGCCTTCCCAGGTCAGCATCAATGAAGACACAACTATCCAAATTTGGTGTATGTACGTGTTGTATCTTGTGCCTGCATACATCTGTGTCTGCAGGGATCCACGTTTTTGGTTGGGCCAAAGAGGGCATCAGATCCCCTTGGAGCTGGAGTTACAGGCAGCTACCAGACGTGGATGCTGGGACCTGAACTTAAATGCCATGGAAGAGTAGCACTGTTCTTAATCACTGGCCCATCTCTCCAGCCCCCCCCAAGAGTTACTGATTAGTGGGATACCACAGACTCCTAAATAGACACTCCTTAAAGTCTATTGGTATCATTCATTAACATCTAAGGTTGACAAGAAGGTCCTATAGCTGATGATACCACACACATAAGACATGAAGAAATCAAGCTGGTATTGACCTTGGGGTTTCATCCCCACTGGCTAGCATTCAGTGCTGGAAGGTTCTAGCTATGCTACCAAGAATTAAAAGTATTTGAAGGTTTTACCCAGCTGTGAATCCCACAAGCTATAACAATGATTGGCCTGGCAAGATATATCCACTGGCATATGGCAATATATGTGTTAGTGGCACAAATGTTAGAGGAGTAACCAACCACTTTCCGGTTGGAGTTAAATCCTGTTCTATAAGACACACTCTATGTCTGGTATTGCTAACTTGCCAAAAACTCATGTCCTGCTAGGTTACAGGCCCTAGGGGAGAACCTAATACTACTTATTATTCTCCTACATGGACATAGTAACAAACTGCACCTTAAATTAATCTTTATATCCTTAGATTAGTGCATCTCTCAAGCCTCATCAGAGAAGCTTCTTTCTGCAGGAAAGATTCTGAGACACCCACAGCCGGGCAATATGCAGAGCATAAGAAACTGGCAAGTGCCCAGCTCCAAATGGACACCTGTAACACTCGCTCCCTCTCACCAAGGCACAGGGATCCTTGCAGAGGAGGGCTCCGAAAGATGATAGCGGATGTTGACACTGAAGCAGGATTTGCTGGCCATGACAGTACTGTGCACATGAAGAAAAGCCAGCCGTGACAGTGTTCACAAGACCAAGGCTGCCAAAATCAAAGCACAGGCAGAGAAGGGCTTGCCCCTGGCTGAGGAGTTCCTGGCACATAATGACTGCTTCGGGGAGGAAGAGTCAGTTGTCTTCAAGGATGTGGCCCCTAAAAGAGCAATCCATGCTCCAGTGGAAAATTCGACACCTATGCACATATACACAGCAACAGTAAACAGACTCTGTGGGTTGCTAAACGGCAGCGAGAGGAAGCTCGTGAAGTTGGGAGGGGAAATGGGAAGTGACTGGGAGGTAGAGATGATCAAAACACACACATGAATGTGTGAGGGTCTCAGTAAAAAAGGTTAGTTCTCTTCTCACCCAAGACCATCATGCTACCCCAACTCAGCCACCCTCCCACCATGCCAAACATCACAGGAGCAGATGACAGACCTGCCGGTATCTTAAAACTGACACGGACAGGTCATTCCGTTATGACCCATGAATTAGGGTTTAATTACAAGGGGCAGGGTGAGGTTCTCAAACAGTGATGCTTTGGGAAGACAGAGACCCAGGGCCCGAATGACCCCTTAGTTCAGAGGTCATGACCCCTCCCATATCTCCACCTTGTCCTCTATAAGATGAGGCTGTTGTGAAAACCAAAACATCTGTCCTCCAGTTCCCCACAAATGTGCAGTGTACCACTGTAGACAAGGGCACAAAGAACAGAGGTAGATACCACTGCTTCTCCGCACTCACTGAATTTACTACTTGGCACAATCTAGGCATTCCTAGTCCTAACCAAAATAATAGCATTATCAGAGTTTCCAGCAAGAGCCATCCAGTAGCTCGGGTTTCACTAAAAATGGCAAAGGTTACAACAAAAAGGGGACTTGGACTCATATTATTAAGGTGAGTATTCAGCTATCAAGAAGAGATCATTGCAGAAGGACAATTAAAAAAAAACTAAAGAAAGAAAGAACATCCTCTTGCTAACAAGACATAGAGTGTAGCTTTAAGAATGGGAAATGAGTCACTCTCAGCTGGAGGTCTTTCTCTCCTCCAGAGCAAGGAGCTCCAGTCAGGTGCATTCCATTCCTGGCATCCACTTTCAAAGGGTTTCATCAGACTTCTGTATATGCAGCCAGAGAGCTGAGCAGCCTTCTGAGGGAAACACGAGAACCTTTCAGCACTTCTGACAGGGACCCACACTTTAGAGGAACCCATCAGCTCTATCTCCCCACCATTAGCTGGGGGGGAGGGGGAGGGTATGAGGGGAGACAGTGTCCTCCTCAATACCACAAGACTCCATGCCACACAGAAGAAGCCCTGCCTCTTACTGAGTCTGGAAGCATCTGAAGCCACCACAGGCAGCCATGAACACTCGGGGCCCTCATAGGGACGGAGCTTGCTTGGATCCTCCCCTAGAATTACAGTACGTCAGTCTTCCAGCCTGCCTGAGTCGTGGTTCAGGCACATGAGGCTGCCAAATGCCAAGAGGATCAGCAACAGAGCCTCCACCATCTCCATCCAAGCAGCCAAGTTTTAAACCCAAACACTTGAGGGTTAGAAGTTCAGACTGCACGGAGCCAAGCTTTCCTGGGGGCAGAGGCCTTCTCCTGAGAGGGAGAGGAGCCCAGGGCAGTACCTGCACCTGTTTCTGAACACACTCCCGCTGGACTTGGAAGGTTCCCATGGTACTCAACAGAGGACTCAGCAGCCTTTGGCAGGCGCAGGATTATACTAGGACAAGCCACCTGCAGGCCTTTTACTGTCACTGGCCAACAGCAACTCAAGAGGACAGGCTGCTAATCCACTGGCTGAACTATGACATGTTACCCACTTAGATGCCACCTGCTCCCCCAGGTAAGTGGTGGCAGGCCCGGAGGAACAACCCAAGGAAACAGTTCAGGCACCTAGCAGGGGAGAAACGGGAGCCATTGGTAATCCAATTAGAACACAGCCAAGGCAAAGCCCCCAGCTCCATCCTCCCCTGCAGGGATACTGCTCTGCCTGACACTGGGGAGTCAGAACAGTGTTCGGTACCAACCCAGGCTTACAGGCAGCAGGATCATCCACTTTCCCCCTTCTTGGGTGGCTCCCAAGTGGCAGGTGTATTAAAATGTCCCCTTCAGCAATAGAGTAGCAAGGTATCCTGCCTCCCTAGAAGGGTTATAATTTGCCTCAGGACTTTAGTACAAAACGGCCAGCGTTTTCACAACGCCAGGCCGATCAGCAGCACTGGGACAAGATGCTGCCTGAGTCCCATTGGCTTTCTACATGTGCCAAATCCAAATGCCTCCCCTGTACCCGCGAACTTGGGGGGGGGGGGGCGGGGAGGGGAGGGAGAGGAGACAGCCATGAAGCAACTGAATAAGCTGGCCGGAACAGCACCTCCAGCAGCAGCGCTTCTCAAAACACATCTTCAACGTCCATGGAAGACGCTCAGGCCGGGCCTGATAACCTGTCATGGAGCGAGTGGCGCCATCCCAAGCAGCTGCCCCCAGGCGTCTGCTGGGCCCGGACGGGACACGCCAGCGGCCCAGTACTCAGCGGCACCGTGCCACTTTCTCACAGGAGAGACTCCATTGTCCATTATCAAATGAACGCTGACAATCCATCTTCCCTGGCAGACTGGCCGGCCTTGCGGGACAAGAGGCACCGCAGTGCTCTCTCTCTCCGCCGGGCAACCGCGTGTATACACACGCAAGCACACACACGCGCGCACACCCCGCCGCGCCAGGGGCGCCCGCTCCCCCGCGCTTTCCAGAAGCCCAGGGCGGCCTGGCCCTCACCTTCGATGGCGATGACGTGCTCCCGGATCTGGTTCTGCAGCACCGGCTCCTCCACGCGCTCCAGCAGCTCGTAGATGGAGTAGATGTTGGGGTGGACCGACTCGAAGCGCTGGATCTCGGCCCGGATGGCAGCCGAGTTGGCCAGCTGCTGCTGGTAGTTCATGGTGCAGGCGCGGCGCCCAAAGCCGCGCGCCCCCCGTCGCCGCCGCCCCGCGCCCCGGAGCCCCGCGGGCCACCGAGACCCGGGGCGCCGCAGCCCCCGGGGAGCACGGAGCCGAGGAGGCGCAAAAAAAGAAAGCTGACGGTGAAGCAGTAGAGGGGCTCAGTTCATGGCAGGGACCAGCGTCCCGGGTCAGCGGGCCGTCCAGGGAGACCGCGGCGCCATGGAGCGCGGCCGGCCGCGGAGGAGGCTCGCTCGGGCGCCTTCCCGCGCCGCAGCCGCCCGCACCCCTACGCGCCGGCCGGCCGAGCAGCCATTAAAGCGCAGGCAGCGCGGCGCTGAGAGCGCCGGGGCCAAGGCCCCCGGTCAGTGGCCGCTCTGCTCTGGGGCGCACGGCTGCGGCTGGGTCCGCGCGCTTGTGAATGCCGCGCTGCCGCGCGCTCCGGGGCCCTCAGCTGCCCTGTGCCGTCCGCCGAGCAGGGACCGAGCTGTGGGAGCCTTGCCAGCCGCGGAGACCGCTCCGAGCGCCGCCCGCCGCTGCCCGGCCAGCCCCCTCCCTGGCACGCAGGGCTCTGGCCCACGTCGGCCCCGCCCCCGCCCGCGCTCACCGCCCTCCGGCCGCCGCTGCGTCCTCCGCGGCGCTTCCCAGCGCGCCGGATCCCGGGGAATTGCGCCAGACCCCGCCCCGCGCTGCCTCTGGGCTTGCTGGGACTTGTAGTCCATTACGCCGGCTGGCCCGCGCGCGTGGGGTGCACTCTGCGCTCGCGTTGCAGCGCACTGGGCGGGCCCCACGGGACGTCCGGACGCCGCTTCAGCTGGCGGATCTGCGTGCTGAGCGCCCTGGGCGCTGTCGGTTAACCCTACTGCCCCGTGCCAGACCGCGCGCCCCGGTACCGGGAAGGTGGCGCGCGAGCCCGCCCGCGAGCCCGCGCTTTTGTTTGTTTGCCAGTAGAGCGCTTAAGGAACCTCTGCGACGCGCGTGGTCCCCTCCCCCGTCTAGCAACTTTCTGCCTCCTTTTCTGAACCCAGCAAGAGAGTTACCTCCCTTCCCGTGGGATACACAGGAGTCCAATGCTTCATCAATAAACTAAACTTGAGGCTGAGATGGTAGGTGGGACGGGATTTTACAGGGACTTCTAGGCTTTTCTACGAAAATGTTGCACAACTAAGTTGTAGCTTCCAAGCCGCAGCCCTTCGAGCGCCCGTCACTAACCCCACTTTAGCTCAGTCCAGGAGCCCATGAAACTGGACCGCACTGCACCTAAGAGCTCGTCCCAACGACTCCAAGTGAATTAAATTGTTGTAGATTTCCAAGGACCCAGGGTGAGTCCGAGGATCTGAAGGTCCTGGGTCTATGCATTATGGCAGAGTCCTGTCTCGCCATGCAGGGATGTTTCATAAACAGCCCCACATTCCTGATTCAAATGTCCCGTGCCTTACCTGGTTCAAATGCAAGCCAATGGACAGCCCAGGGACCCAGGGAGACAAGCTCTTGGCTCTTGGAACTCTTCCCGGTTCTGGTATTTTTCAGGTGGGTGTACAGTTCAACCTTCCTTGTCCCTAAAACAGCAGAGGCCCTGGCTTGTTCTGTGCCTTGTTCTGACTTTGCCCTTAGAGTGACAATAATAGAGATGCAGGTATGTGGGTTCATTTTACTGTAAGCAATTTCTCCCTACTCCACCTTGAAACCCCAACTCTCTGTGAAATAGTTCCAGGACTCCCCTACTTTATATCTGGCTTCTCCATCTCTTTTGGGGTTCCTTTGTTCTCCCCTAAGATTTAAATATGGATGTCCCTGAGACTTGTCCTTAGACCTGTTTTGTCTCTCTTATGCCTTTGAATATCATATAGAGGTTGATGACACTAAATTTTCTGTCCCAAACCTGACCCCCTCCTCTTCACATCCAATACCCAACTGTTGGATTGAACATAGCTTATCTCATGTCAGACATCCTGTAGTCTCAGCACTCAAGAGGCTGAAACCAAGGATTGCTGTGGACCCAAGGTGAGACCCTGCTTTAAAAAATAATAATAAAATAAAAGGCAGGCATCTTCCGCATGCCTGGGAACCTCTTCCCATCCCAGTCCGAGGCAGAACAGACCTTTGTTCACCAATCTGAAAATGCAGTGTGTACAGGTCATTTCTTCTCTTGTCCTCTTAGATCCCACAATGTTGTCAGCTTTGCCTTGGACGAGCCAGAATCGTCTCACTTTCTGTCACCCTGCTAAGGCTTAACTATGTAGTCTCTGAATTAGTGACTGGGAACTAACCTAGGCTTCAGCCTCCTTCCTCTTTCCTCACTGACCAGTCTCAGGAAAGTAGTTCTAGTGAGCCCTAAGCCTAAGCCGTGGCTCTCCTCTGCTCAAAGCCCTCCCTGCAACGCCACCCAGCCTCTCTGGCTCCCCCAGCCCTCCTGGCTTGTATACTTACCAAGAGCTGGGCAGAGTCTCCATTTCCTCAGCTTGTGTTTGTTTTTATTTTGAGACTCACATAGCCCTGGCCACCCTCAAGCGTGCTATATAGCCAAGGTTGACCTTGAATTCTGATCTTTGTTCTCATACATCCCAAACATAATTAGGATCATAGACATGTACTACCAACACCTAGCTTATTCTGTGCTGGGGATCAAACCCAGGGCCTCCTATATTCTGGGCAAGCATTCCTCACCTGATGTGCATCTCCAGTGTGCATTATCCTACTAAGTGTGTAAATTAGCCTACCACAATCCCAAAGACCCTATAAGGAGACACAAGACTCCATTGTTCATAGCAACCACAGTGGACAGAGCAGTGGTGGTTTTATATGCCAATAAACTGACTTCCAAGTCACACAGGGTTGCCTCAGGGACCAGGTGATGCAGGGTGGCTCTAGATGAGCAGAACTCTGGGCATAAGAGTCCATTTCCTTCAGAGACGAGCAGAAAGGACCCATGTCAGAAGAGATGGAACTCCGGGCTTCAGGGCCCACCTCCTTCTCAGTAGCTCTAGCCTCTGTGTCAAAGCTTGAGAGACCACACAGCTCAAAGAGCAGAAGGGTAGGATCCAGGTGTCAGTCAAGTTGGCTCCTCCTCTGGGCCCCTCCTCAACTTAGAGATGATCATTTTCCCCCTGCGTCCTCGCCCGATGTCCTCTGTGTCTACACTATAATCTCTTCATTGAATGACATCAGTCCTGTTGGATCATTGACCTCGTCACACAGTTGCTGCTTTAGAGATTCGGTCTCTTAATATGCCCTGTTTTAGGATCATGGAGTTTAGAACTTCTACTTAGGTGTCTGAGGGACACAATTCCGCCATGAAAGCGTCCCTTTCAGTAGGCCACCTCTGCTTCCACCCCATCATATCCTCTCCAGGCACCCTGACCTTCTTGCTGTCCTCTGAGAACACCTGGTGACAGGAGCATCTTCTCTCAAAAGCATCACTTCCTGCATATATTCACAGTAAAACCATCCTCTCTGGAGACCTTTCCTGATACCCTGTGCAAAGTGGCATCCCAGTTCACCAACACTAGTTCCTCACCTCCTTGTGGATAAAAAGAGCACTAGTTTCTAAGGCTGTATCATGGGGCTCCTGGAGCTGTCTTATAAGTTCAAAGGGACAGAGCTCTGTCAACATGCTTTTGACCTCTGACCTTTGGAACCATGGGATCATTGACTTGGGCTATTGTTTTACAGCTGTAAAGAATACCAGTACGCTTGCTTGATTTTCTTCATATCACTTATCCCTTCTAACTCACGACTCTTTACTTGCTTAACTAGGATATAAGGCCCCTGAAGGCTACAACTCCATCTGTTTTATCTGCCATCCATCCTCAGCCCCTGGAATAGTGCCCAGTAGAGAGTAGGTGTCCAAGAAATGGTTTTCCCATTAAACTTCATTGGTCATGAAGACGGGAATCGCATGTCTCTTGGGCATTCTATAGTGCCTAATGTAAAGAACTACCATCAGGGTCCACTCATCATGTCCAGCACATAGTAGGTGCTGGATAGAGCTCCCTTATCAACACTACCCAGGGAGTATTTGTTCAACTTTTGCAGATTCCTCTCCAGTAAACACAGCCAAACACTGTGATTATTTATCACGCAATGGTCTTTCTAGACATTCAAAGTTGTAAGTGAAGGTCCATTGATGAGAGGCATTTTCAGTCTCGTGAGATGTGATGACTCTCAAAGTGGTCACCAGAAGTCTCCAAAGCTGGTGCTGGAGAGATGGCTTGGCAACTAGAAACACATAATTGAATTGCTTTTGCAGACAACCCAAGTTCAGTTCCCGACATCCAGGTTAGACAACTCACAACTATCTGTAATCCTAGCTCCAAGGCATCTGACACCATCTTCCATCCCCCTGTGGACTCCTATACCCAATTTTAAAACAATAAAAAGGAAAAATAAGGAACTTTAAAAAACAAAACAAAACAAGGAAGGTGTCTGGAGAGGCAACTTAGCAGTTAAGAGCACTGACTCCTCTTCCAGAGGTCTTTGATTCAATTCCCAGCAACCACATGGTGGCTCACAACTATCTGTAATGGGATCTGGTGCCATCTCCTGGTGTGTCTGAAGACAGTGATAGTGTATTCACATACATAAAATAAAGAGATAAATTTTTAAATTAAAAAAGGAAGGAAGGAAAGAGAGAAGAAAAAGGATGGTTTAGGTTACAGTTCAAGGCAGCAGAAGTCAGAGCCAGCGGGTCCCATTGAGTCCATGAGAAAAAGAAAAGAGGACAAGTATCCAAGCTGGATGTCTCCTTTTTATTTAGTCTGGGCCCCAAGCCCATTGAATGATGCTATCTACACTTAATTTGGGCCTTCCTACCTTGACCCAATCTAGAAATTCCCTCACACATGTGCCATCTATTTGTTTCCTGAGTAAGTCTAGATCCCATCCAGTTGACATGCCTTTGCTGTCCAAAGCTTGGCTAATATGAATCACGACATCTATAAGAACAACTTTATTGCCGTGCTTTAAACATCAAACTGTTCCCTTGAACTGTTCCCTTGAACACAGCTCCATAGCCCTTCCTCCTAAACTCTCTGTGAGGCGCATCTGAAAAATGCAGGCAGGCAGCCTCTTGTGTCTGGGGACTTTACTGTGCTACATCCACTTCCCTGCACTTGACCTGATTTTGTTCAACTCCTTTCCACGCCAAGCTGAAGACTGTTGAAGCTCCCATATGACTGTGTGTGCCAGTCATGTGGGCCTGGCATACACGCAGCACAGGCCATAGGTCTTGATGTCCAGTAATGAATGGGAAGTGTCTTACAAAAGTTCCTGGTGGCCCTGGGGGAGAGGTCACAAGAGGAGAGGCAGGAGGAAGGAGACTCCAGAAAGCACAGCAGATAGTTGATTCTCGGGAGTTTGCTACTGTCTGACGAAATGACATCACAGGGGAGATCAGGGCACTCTATGTTCCTATTTGGTACTTGATCCAAGACTGTGTAGCTGGTACCAGATGTCACAGATCTGACACAGGTCTCAGAAAAACCACTCTGAGCATTTGGTTTGCTGTCTCCCTTCTGGATCTGCTGATGTGGTTAGGCTCGGCTCTGTCCCAGGAAGCATTGCGCAGAGCCAAGGGGCTCTGGGGCCTTTGTTTTTTTTCACTAGAAAAGACAGATTACAATAAGGACAGCATTCAGTAGAAGGATTGGCAGGTAATCATCATCCAGAAGCCTACTCTGACAACTGGCTGTAGCAGGATTTGAATCCATGACTGTTTTACTCCCCACTTTGATGAGAGCCGCAACCATGTTTTCTCCACGCACACCACCTCCAGCCAGAGTGCAAGCTTTTATGTGAGATGTGTAGGCTGGGAACCGTTAACGCTCAGAGCCTGGCAGCCTCTTCTCTCCCTCCCCCTCTACTTCATCTGCTCTCTCATTCTCTCGCTGTTCCCCCAGGCCAGCATGATGTGAAGAGGGTCAAACTACCTAGAGAGAGCTTGTGTAAATACGAGCCTCTCTAGATGATTCTGCCTGCTCAGTTTCAAGTCTTTCAATTGATACCCACATGACATGGTGACAAGCCATCCTGTCTGCACCTCCTGTGAGTCCCTGACACGGGAACTCAGAGAGAGTGCTGGTCAGAGGCTAGCATTGCTTTAGAATGCCCCAATAATCTGATCTCTCTCTGTCTCCCTCCCTCCTCCCTTCCCTCCCTCCTCCTCCTCCTTCTTCTTCTTCTCTCTCTTTCTCTCTCTCTCTCTCTCTCTCTCTCTCTCTCTCTCTCTTGTTTGTTTGTTTTTTTTTGAGACAGGGTTTCTCTGTGTAGCCCTGGCTTTCCTGGAACTCACTCTGTAGACCAGGCTGGCCTTGAGCTCAGAAATCTGCCTGCCTCTGCCTTCCAAGTGCTGGGATTAAAGGCGTGCACCACCCCTGCCCAGTTCTCTCTCTCTCTCTCTCTCTCTCTCTCTCTCTCTCTCTCTCTCTCTCTCTCTCTCTCTCATTGTTGAGCTAGCCCAGTCTAGCTTCAAACTCTGGATCCTCCTCTCTCCACCTCCCAGAGCTATTAGTGCTGGGATTATGCATTTGTACCACTGTACACGGGTAATCCGTTCTTAATTTAGATATACTTACAGGATCCCTGGAACATTCTCATTGCAGAACTGTGCTGTGTGTGTGACTGTACTTGCAAATGCGTGTCATCTCTGTGTGCCCCCATTCATCAAGCTTTGCATGTTGAACAGGTCCCTGGGATGTCCACCCCCTTGCACTTTGATTGTCACCCTCAGGAAGCCCTTGTTTGAGGGTCGTGGCTCCCTTGGAACCTCATTACCAGCTCTCTCTTGCTTCCCCAGACTCATCGACACAAACACAAGGGCATGTCTGTATGTCAGAAGTATGGCACAAGCTCTCCAGTCAAAATCACCATATCCACAGACTACTGGCCCTTTTGAGGGTCTGGTGGGATCTCCACTTTTCAAGGCTGTGGAGTGCTTTGCTTGGCTTGAGGCCTCTGCCTCTTTCAAAGCCAGCAAAGGTGACAAAGTCTTCCTTACTCTGTCACTCCCGCCCCTTCCTTCTCCTCCAGTCCCTACTCTTTTGGGACCCTAGGGAGTGGACTAAGCCCAGGAGGATAATTCTGCCTCATCACCTCAAGGTCATCTAGATTAGCGCTTTTATTCCACCTGCCACCTAGAGTCTCTCCTTTGTCACCTACGATACCACAAGCTCAGATTAAAGAGGTACTGGGCTAGGGCTTCTGTGGAAAGTGGGCACACTATTCTGCCTATGACACTGTAATAAACTCGCCACTGTCTGTCTGTCTGTTACAGATCTTGGATTTATCAGTCATAGCTGGAGTTGCCTTTGATTTTGGATTTGGTTTTTTCGAGACAGGGTTTCTCTGTATAGCCCTGGCTATCCTAGAACTCACTCTGTAGACCAGGCTGGCCTCGAACTCAGAAATCTGCCTGCCTCTGCCTCCCAGAGAGCTGGGATTACAGGTGTGTGCCACCACCGCCGGCTGGAGTTGCCTTTGAAACAAAGAAAACACATAACCAGAAAAATATTCTGAACAAAACAGCAGGCTGGCAGATTAGTCTTAGAGCCTGCTATGACGGCCTCTGTGGGGTCCCTCCAGCTTTGTGTGGTCCGATGGGTTAACCACCACTAACTTGTTCAGAATCTCACTCTAAGTTCTTATGTGATAGGAACGGATGCATAGGTGGGCACAATTAGTTCTTGGTGGTTCTGTGTCACTGTTATTTTATTTCATTACCGTTACATATGTGTGTGTTTGTGGGGTGAGGGGCACGCATGAGCCACCATGCAAACATGGCACAGTGTAGAGGTCAGAGGGCAACTTGGTGTGGTTTGTGCTCCCTCCTCCTGCTTCCACCGCTACGTGAGTGAGTTCCATGCACTGAGCTCAGACCGCCAGGCGTGCACTCAGCAAGCACTTGGCCTGCAGCGCCATTTCACTAGGCCTGTCTTTATTTTCTTTTTTAATTTTTTGAGATGAGGTCTCATGTGGCCCTGGCTGGCCTTGAATTCATTGTGTAATGGAGGATGGCCTTGATCTTCTGCTGCCTCAAACTCCTAACTTACACGTCTTGCCTCGTTCGAGCTGGTATTTTTAGGTCAGTGCTTATTTTTCAGGACACAAAGGCTGCCTTCCTGCCACATAAACAACAGGCAGCAGTACTGTTTAGCTTAAGGTCACTTCTTAAAAGATTTTTCACATCAATTGAATATCTGTACGATTACTTTAATGGGCTACTTACTGTTGAAAATCCATAATTCAAAAAATCCTGGGGGCAGAAAAGCTCCGAAGTCCTAAACTCTATGAGCACCACCACGGTGTCACAAGAGGAAACATACCACAAAACTTGGTCTTATGCCCAAAACCATTAAAAATATCACACAGCCGGTGAGATGGTTTGGTCCATTGAGGTGCTCACCAGCAGGCCTGACGCCCTAAGTATCAAATCCCCAAGCCCACATGGTGGTAAGAAAGATCTTACTCCACATCAGAGCCACCGTACTCTTGCGCTTGTCCCTGAGTAATGACTCTCTCTCTCTCTCTCTCTCTCTCTCTCTCTCACATACACACACACACACACACACACACACACACACCACAAAATATAAATATATAACACATCTTAAATGACACAATCTAAAAATAAAACAAATGTGATTTAAAAATTACCTCCAAGCCACATGAGGCTATTGTGAAATGCTGTCTTCCATGTACAACTCTGATCACCCACAAGAGACCTTCTCGGGATCCTGTTGTCATTCTATGATAGAAGGAAGGGGTGGGAAGGGTCATTAGACCCTCACCTCCAATCCTAGTGTCCCTCACCTCCAATTCTACCGTCTCCCTCCAGTCTGCATCCCTGGCCCAGGTACAAAGGGTGACTGAAGGGGGTTCCGCCAAGCAGCTCCCTGGTGGTCGCCACCCACGCAGGGATGAGATGGAACTCTCAGTGTTGTGGCTGTTTGTGGCGGCTCTCACTCCTGTACGGAAGGCCTGGCCCAGTGCTCCTGTAAAGTAAGCCCCACAAACTACCCAGTTCACCAAGGTGGACTTGGATGGAGTCACTTCTGTTAGTCGCCGATGCCCTACCTAGGATGAAAGGACACTTTCTTCATATCTCACTAAGAAAAGGTAATGCAGCAGAAAGGTGTCTGAAGCACGCAAGGGTTTCACACTTCTCTGGTCCATCTTCCAGATTTCTCATTACACAAAAACGTAACTATTCTAACTTCGGGAAAAAACGTAAATACACCCGGGATCGCAAGCATTTTGGGTGAAAGATTAATCTCCATGGCTTTATCAAGATTGTCAAATCTCATTGCTACTGCAGATGATCCCCAGTTGAAATCCAAGTCTTATTCTTCCAAATGACACTGAAATAAGGACCCTTAGCTTTGAGTGGGTGTCACAGGATGACAGAACGCTGGACAGTGTTTGGCTTGGAAACCGCCTCAGTCCTGGCCACGTGCTCATGACCAACTCACAGTTGACCTTCACCCCCAGGACCTGCTCCTACCTCCTCCTTTCCCTCTTTTTCCCTGAGGGCAGCAGTCACTCCTTCCCAGCCCTCTAGGGTTATCAGGAAGGAATCTGACTCAAGTCCTGGTATGTTATGATGGGGGAGGGGCGTAGCTCCATAGTTTTCCTATTTGAAGAATGTCATTCAGAGATGATCAGATGAGTCAGGCTTTTTTGCAAGGCTGGAAAACCAACTGTGTCAATGGTGGTGGTGGTGGTGGTGGTCATACGGGGTAGGTCCAGATAGAATGCGGTCAGGGTGGTTGGTGAATCTCAAGGGATAGGAATCCCTTTGTCCAGGGATAGCAAGTGCTCTCTGGAAGATCGTGCTGAAGATAGGGAAGCTCGAAGGCATCTTGTTTCCCAAGAGACAAACAATGTCAGAAGTGGGTCCCTCTGGGCTGAAATCCAGGTACCAGCAACACTGCCCTCCTCTCTGGAGGCTCTAGGGAGCAGCTACTTCTCTGCTTTCAGCCTCTGGAGAGGCTCCTACATGCCTTGGCGCTTGGCCTGCCCACTGTCTTCAGAGCATCAGAGCATCTTCAGGTGTTTCCCTTCATCCCTTGCTCACTTAAAAAACTGGTGAGTTGAGCCGGGCGGTGGTGGTGGTGCACGACTCTGGGAGGCAGAGGCAGGCGGATTTCTGAGTTCAAGTCCAGCCTGGTCTACAGAGTGAGTTCCAGGACAGCCAGGGCTATACAGAGAAACCCTGTCTCAAAAAAACCAAATCCAAAAAACCATAAATAAATAAATAAATAAATAAATAAATAAATAAATAAATAAATAAATAAATACTGGTGAGTTACAGGGGAGACCCTCAGGAAGTCCCAGATAATATCCCCAGCATTTGTTCTCTAATGAAAACTTTTATGTGGGCTAGGGGATGCAGCTCAGTTGGTGAAGTTCTTGCCTAGTGTGCATGATGCTTTTGGGCACCAGCACTGCATAAAGTAGATATGTGGCACACACCTATACTTAGCATTCATTAAGTGGAGACGAGGAAATTAGAAATTCAAGATCATTCTCAGCCATGTAGTGAGTACATGACCAGCCTGGCCTACAAGAGAACCTGTCTCAAAAACAAACAAATAGAAACGAAGAAATTAAGACAGAATTTCTTTTGGTAAGATGGTAAGATTCCTTTTACTTTTTAAATGTGTGTGTGTGTGTGTGTGTGTGTGTAGGTATGCATGTAAAAGAAGTTGGGACAATGTCAGGTGTTGATCCTCATCTTCTACCTCATTTGAAAAAGGGTCTCTTGTCCTCACCAGGCTAGCTGGCCTAAGCTCTCAGGGATTCCCCTGCCTCCTTCTCCCATCTTGCTGCTGAAAGACAAGGATTACCACATCTGGCATTCCTGAGTTCTGAGGATCTGAACTGAGGACCTCCCAACACCAAGCGCTTTATCCAATAAGACATTTCCCAAGTCCAACCTTTTAACTGTTCTGTTTGGTCCTGTTAATGATATTTCTGTGGTCCCTCATCGGTTCCCAAAACTTCCACCTACTGGAACCAAAAAGTTCCACGTGCACTAAACACTCATTTTTAGTGATTCCCTGGCTCCTGACCTCCACCATATCACTCTGCATATCACTGAGTATAAGCAGAGTCACTTAGCCTTCTGCGACAGCCTTTGTTCATTTATCACAATGTCCCCTGAGGCTCCATTGTGGTGCAGCATGGGGCAGACCACCTTTGGAAGGCTGACTGATATTGCACTGTATGCAGACGCCATGCTGAAATAATTCATTGTCTGTCCCAGGCGTGTGCATTGGCTCTGCCTTTTGGCTCTAGTGATACTGTTGCTATGAACACAGATATACAAACATCTCTTTCAGGACCTGCTCTCAGTCCTCTAGGGTGTGTGTGTGTGTGTGTGTGTGTGTGTGTGTGTGTGTGTATTGAGGTGGCATTGCTGACTAGGTCCAAAAAGCCAAGGTCACAGTTCCAAAGATTTATACTCTAAAGGAGCTAGCTAGAGAAAGTCACAGTGAGGATGCTTTAAGAAGGACCTTAGCACATATGTCTATTTGTTTTCTGTTTAGAACACTCTGGCCTCAAAACCACAGAGCTCTCCCTCTGCCTCTCCCTCCAGAGTGCTGAGTTAAAGGTGTACAACACCAGGCCCTTAAAAGCAGCAGTGAGAAAACTGAGGCTACACAGGTCCAGTGATGACCCATCACTTGCCCACAGATCCTGGGACATGGACCAGGAGCAAGTCTGAGCCTGGGAAGCTACCCAGCACTGAGTCAGCACGGATGGAAATTAACTGCCTGTGGTTCTGGGTGGCAGAGAACAGAGGTGGGGCTTCGATTAAGAAGAGGAAGAAGAGACCACAAAGAGGTATCAGTGCAGGGAATCAGTGGTCTTTTTCTGGTAGATCTGTGGTCCCACAAAGTTTTCCTGAGTCAGCTACTGCCTTTTTTTTTCTTCTCTATTTCCAGGTAAGAATGCTAGGCAAAGACACACCTTATTCCTCAGGCCACCTCTTCAATCTGCTTTCTGCATGTGTCACAAAGACACTGGTCCCCAATGCAGTCAGCTTCCGGAGATGATGAGCCCCCACGACGAAGTCACACACTCACACCCACTGTGGGGTTTCAGCAGTGTGTATGGTGGGTGGTTATAGCCACACACACTAACGGAGTTGTGGAAATTTGTTTCTCTGTATGTCAACTGCAAAATGCACACTATTTCTCAGCTCCTGAATTCTCCCATAAAATGGAAGATTAATTTGCTTACACACATTCTGAGAGCTGATTAAAAAGCTGGTTTTATACACATAGCTTCGGCTGATGAGCAAATTAGACATTGAAAAATCAGATGCAAATGAGTAGTTTACAGACACTTTTGAAATTATATAATCGCCTCCTAAATTGTATGAAAACCAAAGAAACTGATTTAGAATGGGCCTGTGGAAGCCACTGAAAGAGGATTTCTAAACATTTATCAGCTTTATTTTTTATTGTATCTGTCGTAAATATTACATTCGTGTGTGTGTGTGTGTGTGTGTGTGTGTGTGTGTGTACATGTGGGTTTACATGGTTGATCGAAAGGCAGCTTTGGAGGGTTAGTTCTCTTCCATCAAGTGGATTCTGGGAATCAAACTCAGGTCTTCATGCTTGGCCTCAAGAACCTTTACCCACTGAGTCAGCTTACTGGCCCTGGTTACAGATTTTTAAAGTATCTTTGGAATTTAACTTTTTATTTGTTTGGGTTTTTTGTTTTGTTTTGATTTTTGTTGTTAGTTTGGTGTTCTTTTTTTTGGTTTGGGTCTGGGTTTTTTTGTTTTTGTTTTTGTTTTTGTTTGGTTTTGGTTTGGTTTTTTGATATCATCTGTCACAATATCCTGGGGGCTCTTGTGATGTTTTAGGATGTAACACATCCAGTCACTGGTTCATTTCAATAGACTCTCTGAACAGAAAGCATGCAAAACAACAACCAAAACACTTTTCTAGTCAATTTTTTCTACTGGAAAATAGAAACTCTCAATAGAAATTCAGTGCAAATGTTTACAGGACGGCCACTGCCTGCTATGTTAGCTGGAAGTCAACCATCTGCGACTTCCAGGGAGGTTGCTGTCATCCGCAATGGTCCACATCTCAGAGACTGGGAGAGAGTGACTTGTTCTAGGCCACAGGCAGAGGTGGGCAGCACAGAACATGTACTCCGTGTCTCCCAGGGCTAAGTCTAGGTGCCCTTTCCCAAGGCACAGGGAGTTTCCTGCATAGAGACCAATTCATCCTATGATGGGCATGTGGGTTGCAGAGGGCATTTGATGGATGTGCCAAGTTCCTTCCGGGACTAGGTAATGAGTATTTGCATTGCTTTAGCCCTCCCAAGGTATTCTCCCAAGGCAATGTTTTTTCACTGAGTTTTATGACCTGCCCAGCTCAGCCTTCCAGCTAGCGGCAGAATCCTTTCTGCTGGGGCTGAAGGGACATGACAGAGGACCTGCCAGTACATGCCCACTGGGACCCTCACCGTAGTGTGCAAAGGGGACTGGCTCCAGACTCCCAGGGATACCGAGCCCCACCATTATCCACAGCACTGAATAAAATGGTGTGGTGTTTGCATGAATTTGTTTACACTCTCCTCTCTTCTGCCAGTCATCTCGATGCCATATGATAGCTTACACAATGGGAATGCTTTATAAATAGCTTTCACAGACCTCGGCAGAATCGGGACCCATCTGGGCCTCGTAAGACCCTGTCTCAGAACAATAGCTGTCACTCCGCATAGTTTAGGGAACAAAGACAAGAAAGAAGTTTGCAGCATTTCACACACCATCACAGGCTAACTACAGTCCACAGAGACTCCTGGAGAGGGAGGCTAAGGCTGGGCCCATGTGCACCACAGAGGAACCACAGTGCTCGCTCACATATGGAAAATTCAAATTTTTCAAATGTTGTTTCTCTGTCTCTCTCTCTCTCTCTCTCTGTGTGTGTGTGTGTTTGTGTGTGTGTGTGTGTGAGACAGAGAGAGACAGAGACAGAGAAAGACAGAGATACAGAGAGAGAATGTTGAATTCATGGTATTAGAATGTTCTAAAAGCTTCCTAGTTGGTCTGTCCTCTGTCTATCTCTGGGATACAAAAGAAGGAACTGTTATAACTACAGGGGAGGTACTGCACACGTGCAAGGACTGGGGATATGTCTGTGTGGGTCACTCCACGTCTCCCAACTTCCCATCACCTGGATATAGGACATCCTCTCCTGAACCTCCATTTCCTTCCCTGAAACATACCATCAGGAAGGCAGATCCTGTAGGCCACGCTGCATGGACTTCAAAAAATATTTTAGATGGACCTGGGCAGATGACTCAGAGGTTAAGAGCCCTTGCTGATCTTGCAGAAGACCTGGGTGCAGTTCCCAGCAACCACACGGCTTGCTCACAACTCTAGTTCCAAGGGATCTGATGCCCTCCTATATGGCCACCAGGCATGGACATAGTGCGGAGACATATGTGGTAGGCAAAAAACACCCATACACATAAAATAAATCTTTTTTTAAGCTTCAAGCCATAGCTCTTTATACAAGGAGGCCCACTGTGTGTGTGTGTGTGTGTGTGTGTGTGTGTGTGTGTGTGTGTGTTAAAAAAAATGTCCTCAGTTCTATTTTATTGTTGTTGTTTTATTTTGTTTTGAAACAGTGTCTCATGAAGTCCAGACTAGCTTTGGACTTGCTGCATGGTGGTTGGACTTGAACTAAGCCCACTCTTCCTGCCTTGGCACCCAAGTGCTGGGTTACATGTACGTGCCACCACTCCCTGGACAAGTCCCTAAAAGTTACTCAGAAGTGAATTCATTCCTGTTCCTTTCTCTCAACAATCTCTTTCCTGGCATCCAAAAATCTTGACTGTGCCACCGCTGTGCACTGCTTTGCCTAATTTTTAGAGGCAGGAAGTCAGATTTTTATAAGGTCAGATGTTCCTGGCAGGGCCAGGGTCGGTGTGTGTGGTACTCCAGATGGATGAAGAAACAAAAGGACCACTCACCAGTGGTGGAGAAAGGACCGGGGCTTTGTCTAGGAAACTCCCACAGACAAGACTACCTGTGCTAGGCCCATGACCCAGATCCCATCTCAGACACATCTGCAGCCTGACTTGTGGGGACTACTCTTGTTCAGGTTTCAGTTTCTCCATCTGCAAAATGGAGCCTCTAAAATCCCAGTCAGTCCTGCGTAATACTATGATATTTCTGGGAATGGAGTCTCTCCTAATGGAGCATCAGAACATGAAAAAAAAAAGAAAACGTAATTCCCACACATGGGATTACATTGATTAATGTTCTTGTACACGTGTTCTCATACTCAACAACAGCTAATGGGATCTGGGAGCACTTCCCTATGCAGTAGCAGCCTATCTAGGCTAACCTGGGGTTAGCATAAACATGGAGTCATGAACTAATGGACAGGTGGCCCACTGAACACAGGCGCTATGTGATTTGGAAATTCAGGACACCATGGTAAAAGAAATGCAGTCACTTCCTTCTCAGAACTGTCAGGGTGGGTGGAATGCAAGGCAATACCTCCTCATCATTAATTAACGAGATCCAGTGTGCGCTCCAAGGACATGAAGTGAGCCACACTTTACCTTGGCTGTGGCATCTGCAGCTCTGAGTCTGGGCCAGATTCCCTCTTCCTGTCTCCTCCATTGATGCATTTATTTACCCTGCAGTACTTGAACTTTCCTGTGACCTTGACCTTTATAAGCTGAACTCCAGAAACACATTTTGAGAACCGGAAGTTGGTGAAGCCTTGGTAGAGCTTAGTGTTTGTTTGTTTGTTTGGGGTGGGAGGTGAATTCAGATGAAAATGGAGCTGAGGAGTGGTAAGGCATCGATTGGCCTTTAGACTCCAAGAGAGGAGACAGAGAAGAGGTTGGTAATGGGCAGGCAGATCTCAAACTGCTAGGAAAAGCAGTGTGACTAATAGGAAAGTTTCATTAAATTTTACTGTATGGCGCCCTTCACTCTCCATATAAAAGCAGCAAAGTCCACATTACACACACATGCATTGGACCCAAACCGCGATTTGGGACTGGGGGGTGCTGAGTGGGTGGAAGAGCAGTTGACATCACTTATAGATCCACCTCCTACAACTGTGGGTATGAAGACTGGGTCCACGCTGAGGGTGCCGCCTCTGTACACTGCCAAGGCAGCCTCTGTGTGAACTCTCGGGACCCATCGTACAGTGTTGTACCCGGCCCACGTGGGGCTACAGAGAACACCACATGGGTGAGGGAGGGCCCAGAGAGAAGCTCGCTGCATCTTTACTTGAAGTAAAGATCTCTTGATGAGAATAGACAGGTGGGTTCACGGTGACAGCTGGGGCGGGCACCAGTGGTGCAAGGTGATCCAACTGTATGCATCTGGCGCCTCTGAACTCTGCCTCAGCCATTGTGCCACCTGTCTCCTGGGTGCTGGAGACAGCAGTAGGCCGGTCACAGTGCTGTGAGATATACCCCTGCTTTGTTATGCCAGCTCCTAGTGGTAGTTCAGGTCCACCTAAAAATACTGGCCTGAATCAGTCTCTTGGTCTCAGTGGGGCTTCCTGCATCGACTTAACTCCCCCCCCCCCCGCCCCGTCACCCTCCCCCTTCCCCTTACCCCCATGTCTGTGAAGGTGCAGAGTTTTGTTCCCTCTGCATGCAACCCCCCTATTCCCCCACCCTCCACCCCCGAGACCTCCACAGGCTCCTCTACAGAGCAAAGGCTGGTGTGAAGCCTGGGCCAGATCTGTCCTAAGAGGGCTCTGGCGCTTTCTTAGCAAGCAGTCAACAATGGTTGACTGGATTTTGTCTCTCTCTAGATTAGCACAGGGAAGCCCCAACTGACCCTCAGTATGTCTATATTTGTCCATGGGGCTTTAGGGAGGCACTTAAGGTTAAACGAGGTCACTAGAGGAGGTGCTTGAGATGGAGTGGGGCCCTAAGTAGCCTTCTCAGAAGTCTCTTCCTTTCTATGGATGTGTACACCAGGAGAGGGCCACGTGGAGACAGCAAGAAGGTGGTGGGTGGTCCTTAATAGAACAGGACCACGTTAGCACCTTCACTTAGGATTTCTAGGGACTAGAGAGATCATTCAGTAATGTAAAGTGCTTCAGGTCAATCCCCAGAACCTGAATTCGATCTCTAGATCACAGGAAAAAAAAATAATCTGGGTAAAGGACCAAAATTAATAGTACACACCTTTAATCCCAGCACTCCAGAAGCAGAGGCAGGAGGATCTCCATACATCCAAAGGTTAGCCTATCTACATACAGAGTTCTACGCCAGTCTACAAAGTGAGATTGGCCATGTCTCTACACTCACACATCTCCTCTCTTTCACATACACACACACTGCACACTCACACACATCCTACACATGTTTGCACACACACACACATGGTTGTACACGCTTGCAGTCCCAGTGTGCTGGAGAGATGGAGACGGGTGGTTCCCTGGGGCCTCACTGGCCAACCAGCCTAGCCTGATCTGCAAGCCCTAGACAGTGAGCGACCCTGTTGTACAAAACGAAACAAATACAAGGCAGATAGTACCTGAGGAAGGATACCTGAAGACACCTCCAAGATCCACACTCACATGCACACACATAAATGTGTATGCACAGGTGCACACAAAGACTTCCAGCATGTAAAGCAAATTTCTGTTTTTTTTTTAAGCCATCCAATCTACAGTATTTTGCTATAGCTACTGGAGCAAAGATAGCTTCCTGGCTTCCTTGCCCCATCCTCCCTGCAGCTCATGGGCACTAAACACAGCCGTATCCAGGCTGGCAAGTAATGGCAACATACTGGGAAAATGCTTATAGCTTTGGCCTTATAATTCCAGTCCTGAGCCTTTTTAGAAAGTCATGCAGGGAAGAACCTGCATGCCTAGGTCAGTCTTCCAGATGACCCATCAGAGGGATGTGACAATATGGAGCTTTGTCACAACAGGGAGCTGTGTGTATGTGGTGAATATTGTATAAGGAACTACAACCATGAGGCTCACATATCCATACTTACTATATAAGGGGTAGAGGGTCTCTGTTAGCTTTCTATAACCTCAGACAATCTACAGTCATCTGGGAAGAGGGAACCTCAATGAATTCCCTCCATCAGGCTGGCCTCAGGGAATTTTCTTGATTGTTAATAAGGCCCAGCCCACTCTAAACAGCCCCATTCACTGGGTGGGTAGGCAGTCCTGGGCTGTTTAAGAAAGCCAGCTAAGCACAAGCCAGGAAGCAGCTTCTGTCTGTGCCTTCAGCTTCTGTTCCTGCCTCGAATTTCCTCAATGATGGACCACGACCTGGGAGTGTAAGCAGAAATAAAGCCTCTCCTCCCTAAATTGTTTTGGGCTATGTTATAGCAACACATAAGCCAACTCTAGAAGCAGCATTGTGAAAATGTGTTGTGTAGGCTTTAAGAAGGAAAAAGTGCTACCTTTTGTGACCATTTTAACCAAATATGTGAGAAGTATGGCCCCATGCACAGGACATAGAAAGAATACAGTCTAGTACAACATTCCCAGGGAAATGGGATATTGAGGATTTTTTGACATGTTCATGAAGGCTAAAGGTTCTTCAGAGAGCACAGCACACCCACTCTGAGGCTTGCATCCTCGGCAGTATCTCTCTTCAAGCACACGTCTCTTCTAGAAGTTTCTGGACCCATGAGGTCTTCCATCCCTGGTCCCAGGGGCTCCATTTTCCTATAGAAGAGAACGGCCATCTCTCACAGGTCCCTATCCTCCTCATGGCATAAACTGGTCTCCCTCCTCAGCATCTTGTCCCTAATGACACGGGTGCTTAGAGAAAAGCCTCCTCCATGGAGCCCATAGCCAAGAGCAAGTGTGGTTTTCCACAGTCTTGTGCTGGCCAGCCACTCTGCTCCAGGGTGTCACGTGGCTTTCTCTCCATGACAATATCCCTGGAAACCAGATCCTTCTGAGTCAGCACTGAATCCTCTGTTGAGTATCCAGTGGCCTCAGGGAGCTGATACCTGCCTGGCTGCTTCAACATCAGGACCCTCGTCCCTGTTTGCAGTATGTGCCGCGTGTAGCTCTGGCACGCAGACCAGGACATCTAGGTTACCTTTATACATTTCTCACGTACACACAGCCCTCTCAGGCTCACACTGATTCTGGAGACAACCGTTTTCTGTTTATATAGCACCTTCATTTGTTTTTTGAAAACATTTTACTTTTAAGGTAAACAAGTGAAAGCAAATATTTAAGGGTGAAAAATAGAACAAAAAAAATCTAAAGAAGAAAACAAAAAATGTCATTGAGAATAACTGTTAGCCGTTCCTGTGGTCCTGTGCATCCATCTTATTTGCATATATGCAAAACACACATATGAATATTCTATATGTCTTGAAGACAAAACAAGTCCAAATTAGGTTTGTGCTGGACACTGTCTAACTATGAATTTTTCACATCTATATTTTGGGATTTTACATATTTAGGTGACTTTGCATATTAGCATCTCTCTCTCTCTCTCTCTCTCTCTCTCTCTCTCTCTCTCTCTCTCTCTCTCGTTTGACAATGTTTATTCTGTAGCCCAAGCTGGCCTAGAACTCTCAACCTTCCTCAGCATCAGAGGTGCTAAGGTCGGAGGCATGCAATGCACTACCACCATGCCTGGCACACTCATAAATCTGTAATGGAAATGTTGTACCTCACTGCATTGCTACAACAGGGTTGTTTTGTGTTTGTTGGCAATACTTGGCAATACTGGGGAATGAACCTAGGACCTCATGCAAGCTAGGCAAGCACTCTAACCACTGAACATCAGCCCCAACCCTAGAATTTTTAGACAGGATCTCATTACATAGTCCAGGCTAGTCCATAACTCCTGGTCGTCCTCCAGAGTGCTGTGGTTACAGTGTGTATGGTCATACCTGGCTTGTGTTGTGACAGGTGACATAGTAGGTAACTGTTCTGTGAATATAATTGTAAGTACTATACGTATGCTTGTAGCCTACATTCTTTTTCTAAACATCAAATTAAGTAAGTAATTAATTTTAGTTGTTTCAAAGTCAGGATTGACACTGTAGCCCAGGCTGGCCTTAAACTCAAGAGCAATCCTCTTGCTTCACTCTTCTGAGTGTTGGATTTACAGAGAGAGAGAGAGAGAGAGAGAGAGAGAGAGAGAGAGAGAAAGTCATGCACAGCTTTAATTCTAACACTTGAGGGCACAGGCAGGTCCCGAGTTTCAGGCCAGTTTGGTCTGCAGAGTGAGTTCCAGGACATCCAAGGCTATATAGTAAGGCCCTATTTCAAACAAATGAACAAACAAACAAGCAACTCCCATATTTTTTATTACATGTTATTTACTTATTTTGCATGCGTGCTTGTGTGTATGCACATGCACATGCCACAGTGCAGATCTGGAGGTCCAAGAACAACCTTCAGGAGTTTCTCTCCTTCCACCATCTGGGCCCCAGGAATCGAACTGGTTCCAGGTCATTGAGTTTGGGGCAGCACCTTAACCTCTGACTTATAGGGTAAATTCATAATGAGAGGAAAAAACGTAGTCTAAGGTATCCTGCATTTTAAAATTCGGCTTCTGCCCCCAGAGTGGTTTGTGCAGGCCATGTTCCAACAATGTGTGAGCCTGCCAGGCCCCCACAATCCCCAAATGCAGATCGTCGTTGAGTGACCTCATCCGTGACTTAATGGCGGCACCATCATTATGTAATTTGCATTTCCCCAATTATGAGGGAAGTTAAGCACCATTTAACGTAATTATATATTTGTTGGTCATGTATATTTGTGGCTCCGTGAAGGGCTTTGTCCTTTTCTAATTATTTTATTAAGGAAATTAGTTTCCTATCTGGTTATAGGTTGCAAATTCTCTTTTGTTTTTTACTATTGAAACTTAATTATTTTTATAATAAACAATTAAAATTGTGTGCCTATCAAGTTGAATGATTTCCCCCTTGGTTTCTAGTTCTGTTACTTTTAGAGACTTCTACATTCCAAATTTCTAAATATCTCTGTTTATTTTTCTCTATACTGTTTAGTAAAGTCCAAAATTGAAACCACCAAAATTGGAACCATCTAGAGTCCAATTTTGTAGCCATCAGCCTCAGCCACATGTGACTTTGAAATAGTTGAAGTTTGGCTGTCCCAACTAAATAAAACAGTACTTACTTTTATTTAATTTTAATTTAAACTTAAGCATGTGACTACCGGTTAATTTTGAAAATTTCAAATTATTTTTTTTATGCATTCGAATGTTTTGCCTACACATATGTCTGTGCATCATATGTGTGCCTGGTGTCCTGGGAAGCCAGAAGAGGTCGTTGGATCCCTGTAATTGGAGTTAGAAAGGGTTACCAGTGCTAGGAATTGATCTCACATCCTCTGAAGGAAAACATAGGGCTCTTAAACTATGTGCTGGCTAATCTTGTGTCAACTTGACACAAGTTGGAGTTATCTGAAATGAAGGAACTTCAGTTGAGGAAATGCCCCCTAAAGATCCAGCTGTTGGGCATTTTTTAAATTAGTGATTGATGGGGGTGGACCCAGCCATTATGGGTGGTGCCATCCCTGGGCTGGTGGTTCTGGGTTCTATAAGAAAGCATGGCCAGGCAGTGGTGGCACACACTTTTAATCCCAGCACTTGGGAGGCAGAGGCAGGCAGATTTCTGTGTTTGAGGCCAGCCTGGTCTACAGAGTGAGTTCTAGGACAGCCAGGGCTATACAGAGAAACCCTGTCTTGAAACCCCCCCCCAAAAAAAAAAAGAAAGAAAGAAAGAAAGAAAGAAAGAAAGAAAGAAAGAAAGAAAGAAAGAAAGAAAGAAAGAAGGAAAGAAATAAGGAAAAGAAAAGAAAGCAGGCTGAGCAAGTCATGGGGTGCAAGCCCAGCAGCATCCCTTCATGGCCTCTGCATCAGCTCCTGCCTCTAGGTTCCTGCTCTATTTGAGTTCCTGTCCTGACTTCCTTCAATGATGGATTACAATGTGGAAGTGTAAACCAAATAAATCCCCTTTCCTCCCTAACTTGCTTTTTGTCATTAAGTTTCTTTGTTGCAATAGACTCCCAAAGATAACAGATAATCTCTGAACCATCTCTTTATCCCCCTCCCCCTTTTTGAGACAGAGTCTCAATTTGTAGCCCTGGCTGACCTGAAACTCACTATGTAGACTAGGCTGGCCTTGAATTAACAGTGATCTGTCTGTATCTACCTCTCAAGTGTTAGAATTGAAAGCATGTACACTCAGCTTTAAATTTGTTTTTATTACATTTTATCTTATGTATTGTCTGTGAATGCATGTGAGCATGTATGTGTGCATGCATGTGGAGGTCAGAGGTCAACTTTCAGCAGTCCGTTCTCTCCTTCTGCCATGTGGGATCTGAGGATGGAACACGGGTCATCAGGCTCAGCAGCAAGCACTTTACCCACTGAGCCTTCTTGCTGGCCCAGCTCTTACTTTTATTTACTTAATGTAAATTTATTTTAAGTAGTTGTGTGTGACTAGTCATTTTCTAGCAAACCACATACATAATGTAGAATTCTCCCCACCCCGACCCATTTTAAAAGGTGTTATAGCCCAGATTGGCCTGGAACTCACTTTGTAGCCAGGATGACAAAAGACTCATGACAGTCTGCTGTGTCAGCCTCCTCAGTGTTGGAGTTGGGCATAGCATACCCAGCCTAGGGTTTACATTAGTGCTAAGACTGAAGTAAGGCTCCCAGCAACTCTGCTGCCAAAGGTCTGCCCAGTGGTCTGGCAGCACCTATTGAATCGACCTGGTCCCTGGATCTGAACTGCTTCCATCATCACAGGTTCAAGCCCCCTGTTTATGTGCTTTATTTCTTGACCTCTACTCAGGTCCGTCAGTTACAGGGAAACATCCTGCTTGCACTGGGTTCCCTGCAAGCTTCCCCAGATGCTGGCTTTCGGTGCATTAGGGTAACTTAACAGACGATCTCTTCACTAACCATTGTCCAGAAGGGACAGTGGGGTGGGCAATTCATTCCTACTTGTTTCCTATTCTGTTTTTAACCTTAGTATTTTCACCTCCACTTACCAGGACAGAAGAGAACATAAGAAGTGGATGAAGATTGATGGCTGTTATCTTAAGAAATGAACATTCGCATGCGGCCGGGGCGGGGGCGAGGGGGTCAACATCAGCATCTCCATCCCTTCATATCACACTGATGGACCATGCTGCCCTGCACAGCTATACATTATGGGGCCTCTGAGTCTCCTACATCTGTCTTTCACTTAATCTCAGAAGAACCTGGGTTGACACCTTCTAACAAGAAAACACTAATGATCATATCAGAATGATCTTACTTTTTAGATAAATGAAGGATGACTTGATGATGATGATGATGATGATGATGATGATGATAATAGACGATTCCCATGGAGTTTCAGGTTCCACGTGTAAAGGAGACCCAGACATCCTGTAGTGAAGTCATTTTGTCCCCTAAGGGTTTTGCTTCTTTTTGTTTATGTATTGAGACCAAGTCTCATATAGCCCAGGCTGGCTTCAAACTTGCTTTGTAGCCAAAACTGATCTCCATCTCTGATCGTCCTGCTTCCACATCACAGGTGCCGGTATCACAGGCACGTGACACCACACCCACCTGGGAGATTTTGTTTGTGACTAGTCAGTTGAACTGCCATCTCATAGTCAGGTTCTGACATGTGCTTCTAACACACCTCACCTGGAACATCTGCTCTGCTCTCTCTACCCAATCCTCCACTCTCTCCTGTCTAAGCCTGAGGGTCAGGGCTGGGGTGTGGGCATCAGAAAGAAGCCATCCATTCTGAAGTTCCCTTAACAGCTCTTCCGTGGTTCTCAATGTCTTTAGCCAAAGTAGGCGCCTCGAGTGGAATCTCCACAGACATGTTTGAAGGATCAGCTCTTAGGACTGGCAATTCTCTGCTGACCAAAATAGCATACCTTAGCTCCTACCCTGTCTACTCCACAGCTTCCTAAAACTGAGGTGGAAGAGCTCTCATTGTCTGTTTCCAGATTGGCCTGGAACTCACTTTGTACCCCCCTGAGGATAGGCTCCCTAACACATGCCCTAGAATATCTTTTTTGCTGTGCCTCAAAATTCAAGCATCACGCTGGGTGTGGTGCATCCCAGCACCAAAGAGGCAGAGGCAGGCAAATTCCTGAGAGTTTGAGGCCAGCCAGGTTTATATAGTGATTTCTGGCTACAAGGCTTACTAGGAAAGACAATACCTTAACAAGAAGTGTCCCCTCCCCCCCCCAAAAAACCTCATACCAAAAATCTCAAATAGTACCTCCTTCCACTCAGAAAACAAAAATGTTGTTCAACCTTACCTAATTTCTCTTCCTCTCTCCTCTGTCCTCTTGACACAGCTCAGTACTTTCCCCAGAGTTCATGAACTTTACCACCAAACACTAAAGCAACAGTTAATTTAATTATAAAGGAGATATTAAAGTTGGCAAGAGCAGCTGTACAACCCATTTTGAATTCAACCCGTTTTGAAGTCCCTCCCACCCTCCTTTATGCCCCACCACCCTCCTTTATGCCCCTCCCCCCACTACTGGGAAGGCTTTTCCACTTCCGGCTAAGGCAGGCGTTTAGTCCGGGAGCAGGCAGTGTGGAGCAGGGGGACATCCTAAACCTGGCTTGGCAGCACACCACACCGCAGTTGGTCAGAATTAAACTGCAATCCAGGTGTAAACCGTGGAGACACCGGGATGATTGGCAGGGCTACAGGCTCCTCATGGGACCAGTAGAGATGATAAGAAGTATCTGATTAATGAGAAATTTAAAGAAGATCCAATCTGTTCCCTACAGCCAACAGTTTTCTACAAATTCCTCAGACCAAGGCTATTGAGGGGCGGCTCTGTTACAATGGGCCTAATTGTCCATTATTGAAAAACAGCAGGGCACAGTGGATAGTCAGGGAACTGGCTGAGGGATGGAGGAGGCATCCAGTTCCAACCTCTTTCTTTTTTATTGTTGGGGTACAGAGGCATTTTCCTCCTCAGTGAAACACAAAGGGTTATTTTCCTCGGTGCCAGTGTTAGCTTTGAAAGTCGGGCTGTGGAGGCCCCTGGTGTCATATTTAAGTGTGGGCCCCTCAGAACTGTAAATGGAGCCTGCCAGGCCTCTCTGTACTCAGCACCCTGGATCTGCCTGCTTTATCAGCTTTCTTCAAACAGAGTAATTATTTTGTGACTGCACCCCTGCAAAGGCCTGCTAACTGGCTCCTAAGGGAGCATACGAGGTGGTTGCAAGGGACAGGAATGTAGGTTCTAACTCTGGACCCAGATTAAAGTCCGATGCTGTTTCTAACTAGTTCAGGGGGCTGCTTGCAATACAAAGTGCTACCAACCAGAAACTTGAAACAGCAGAAATTTATCAAGCGTGCCTGGGCTTCAAATGGCAGAGTAATGGTTGTGAATGTTCTTTTTGCATGTTTTAAAAGTAGTTTTATGGGCATATGTCTTAGTCATTTTTCTATTGCTATGATGAAACGCTAGGACTAAGATAAATTATACAAGAGTTTCTTTGGGGACTATAGTTTCAGGGGGCTAGAGTTCATGGTCATCATGGAGGGGAGCACGGCAGCAGGCAGGCAGGCATGGCGCTGGAGCAGTAGCTAAGAGCTTACATCTTGAGACAGCATGCATGAGGCAGAGAGAGTCAACTGGAAATGGCCTGGGCTTTTAAAACCTCCAAGTTGGACTTCAGTGACACACATCTTTAACAAGGCTACACCTCCTAATCCTTCCCAAACAGTTCCACCAATGGGAACAATTACAGCACAGCATGCAGCACAGCATGCATTCAGGCATGTGCGTGTGTGTGTGTGTGTGTGTGTATGTGTGTGTGTGTGTAAAGAGGAATACTTGTGCGAACCATTCATTCTCTCCTTCCATTGTGTGAAAGGAGGGTCAAAGTCAATGGTCAGGCTTGTTGGCACTGAGCTCTCTTGCCAGCCCCCTGATGAAGGTTCCTTATTTGATGATACAAAACCCAAATTGATGCATTTTTAAAAAGCAAACCCTAAGCTGGGCAGGTGCAGCAGTACACACCTGTCATCCCAGCTCTCAGGAGACTGAGTCAGAAGAATCAGGAATTCAAGGTCAGCCTGGGCTACATAGTGAGTTCTAGCCCAGGCGGGGGTACACAGTGATACCTTTCCTGCCCCACCTCCAATTGCAGAAGGTCACAGTTAATACTTGAGCCAGTAAGATCTGTTGTGAGGCCTTCTCCACACATCTTATGTTCTCCATGAGCATCAGTCTTCAGTGCAGTTGAGATATGATAGCATTTCTTTTCTTTAAATATTTATTTATTTATTTATTTTGTATATGAGTACACTGTAGCTGTTTTCAAACACACCAGAATAAGGAAGGCATCTTATTTCCACATGCTTGCTGGGAATTGAACTCAGGACCTCCAGAAGAGCAGCCACTGTTCTTAACCACTGAGCCAGCTCTCCATTCCTGATAGCTTTGCTTTTGCCATGCCTGTTTCTTCCTGAGGTCTGAAGTGAGATCCTGTCTTGAAGGCCCACACTTGTCACAACTGTTCTGACTCCTGGGCCCTGTAATCATGGTGCTCTGTCACCAACACCCACCCTGTTTCCTGTGCCTGCTCTTATCTCTGGTGCCTCCCAGCAGTGACTCTGAGCTGTCCCCAAAGGGCTGTGGATTCCACTGGCACTGGTGGAACTTTCCATCTCTTCTGCCTTGCCAGCACGCTCCTTTCAAGCTCAGTCTGAGAACTCGGAGCTGGCTGATGCTGGTGGTTGGGATGCGGAAGGGTTTCCCACCGTTGTCCTTCCTCTTTCTCCATTCCTTCACTTCCTCCCATCATCCCCATCACTCCCTTTTTCTCATGTTCCTGCCCCCCATGTTCCTCTTCTTTCTCCATCATCCCCTCTTCCGTTAACCCTATGTCCCCCATGTCCCCCGACCTTTCCAGCCTTCTTCCTGCTTCCCTTGGCTTGACTTTCCCTCTTTCCCTCTTAGCTCCTCCTGAATTTGAAGCTCAGGCATTCATGCCCTTGGCCATTTCCAGAGGAAGAGCCTGTGTCATTGTGCCTGAAGTTAAGGTTTGCAGCCTGGGCTGAGGACCTGATAGAGGACAGCAGAGAGAGACAGAACCAGCAGAGAATTACAGTCCAATCTGCTGTCTTCTGGAGGCCTGTGCTGCACAGAGCCTGGGCGCTGCCTGGCTATAGATCTCTGTAGGCTTTGCAGGGTGCAAAAGTTTCCTTCTTTCCTTTCTCCCTGTGTGTGTGTGTGTGTGTGTGTGTGTGTGTGTGTGCATGTATGTGTGTATGTGTATATGTGTATGTATATGTGTGTATATGTGAGTGTGTATACATGTGTATGTGTGTATGTATGAGTATGTGTGTATATGTGTGTATGTGTATGATGTATGTGTGTATGTGTGTATATGTATGTGTTCATGTATGTTTGTGTTTATGTGTTCACAGGATACTATAGATATTGCTAAAAAATGGCTTTGGTGCTGTCTAAACAAGCTTTTCTTTGATTATCTTCATGGTTTGGCAGCCAGACAGCATGGGTTCAAATCTCAGCTCTAGTGCTAGCATTTGGCTTCCTATCCTTTCATCTCAGAGTGTATGTGTACCCTATCAGAGGCTGTGATAGAGGGCTGCCTGGGCCAGTGATGACAATTCAAGCTGGATGGCAGGGCTTGTGAGGTGCCTGGGCCACAGCATGCAGCCAGCGCTTGGCTGGGGTCCATGGCACTGGCTTTCAGAGCCATAAGTGGCATTCTTCCCTCTGCCTTCAGACAGAGCTCAAGGCCACCTTCAGAGCTACGTTCCAGGTTTGGGAATGACCTTCGAGCTCTTCGCCCATTGTCTAGGTTCACATTGGCTTGAGGAGAACTGGGTTTGTGCCCAACTGTTGCACTTTGCCTGTCCCCGCAAACCCCCAGTCTACGCAAAGGGAGTGAACAGGGCTGGGTGGGGAGGGGAAAGCCAGGGAAGAACTGGCTCTGGGCTGTAGGGAGCTCGCTGTCCTGCCCACCTTGGGGCAGAGGGTCTGGAGTATTCTGGGACGTCTTCCTCAGCAGAGTCAGAAAGTGGGTATCAAGGTTCTTTGGTTTTCCTAGGAACCCGGGGAAGTAGACAAACGCTGTTCCCATAAAGCTGACTGGCACACTCTAAGGAAGGGATGAACTCAAGGTCAAGGAGGTGTTTCAGCAAGGTCAAACACCTCCTATTCAGTTTGCCTTTCTCACCTCAAGTTTTATCTGGCTGTGCTATCTGACATCACTTATTAGGGTGTGGTCCTGTGATCTGTGGCATCCCAGAACACTCCCAACAGGAAGGGACATGGAAAAGTCAACCAGTATCTGAAGGCATTAGCAGGTTCCAGGGCGAGCTGATGAGATGGCTCAATGGGTACAGGGGCCTGTTGCCAACTCCGAAGACCTGAGCTCAATCTCTGGGTGGAGGAGAAAGCCTACCCTCATAAATTGAGCTCTGTCTTCTACATGTGTGCCCTGACATGTATGCATGTGTGTACACATGCATGCCTACACACACACACACACACACACACACACACACACACACACAAATACAAAAGAAAGAAGTTCTTGGAGATAAAAGAAAACCAGAAAATCTGGCCATTTGCCCATCACAGCTTTTGTGAATTAAAAGTCAAGGGAATGGGTGATAAACATCACATTCCCAGGTTGCAAGTTCATCTCTGGCTCAGATAGAGGATGCCCTCTTAAAATCTTACTCTAGGCTGTGGAAATGGTGAGAGATCCCAGGGAAAGACACAGGATATAAGATGCAAGAGGTCTAGAGCAGAGGGATGGGGCTTTTTAACAACAGGTACAAAGGCATCTCATGACCCTCCCAGTGCTGATAGCCAAACACTGGCCAGGGAGCTGACCGCATTGTGCTTACTTTGTAGAAAATGAAGTTTGAGTGAGTGAGATTAAAAAACTTACTCAAGGTTGCATGGAGTAGCAGGCAGAGGTAGGAGTCACAGACATCTCCTGTCTGCTGATAATATTTATAACCATAGTGTTTCACCCCATCGCCTCAGCTGTGTTCTGTTGCATGGAAGTGAGTCACAGTTCCTGCCCATATTCATAAAGAGGCGGCCACATGAAGGTGTGAGGTGTGGTCATCCAGGGATGATGTCATGTGGTTGTTTAAGGGCCTGTGCACCACGGTATCTCCTGGAAGCCAGTTAGTTCTCAAGTAGCGTTCAGAAGCTAGTTTTCTTGACAGCAGACCACGAAGTATACAAAAACTCTCTTCGCTTTATTAAGAATAGAGGTGGCTGGCTTCTATATTCCTGTATACTCATATTCCAGCTCAGCTTCCCACCACCATTTACTGGTTAGGAAAGAAGATCCTTGCTGGTCCACCAAGAAACACACGAGCAAAGAGAAAGTAGCCTGGCGAAGCACTTTCCTTTTTGTGAAAATGGTATGCTATGACCCAAGCGGAACACGTGGATGGCCAGGCGAGGATGAGCCTGGCTGTTTCTCATTGGCTGAGGTTCAGGCTCACAGTCTGGACAGTCTGAAAAGCAGTGTAAAGGAAATAAAGGGAAGGTGGAAGGGGTGGGTCATTCTAGACCGTCAAGCACTGGAGTCCAAGACTGTAGCAGGGGCTTTGTGTAAAGGAACGTTTTCCTGGGTGGGGCAGATTTATGGAATGCTTTCCTGTGGCAGGCTAGCCACCTTTGATAGAAAAGGGAAATTCTCACAGCGATGTGATGATTTGAAAGTCAATGGTCCCAGAGGCTCATAGATTTGAGCAATTGGTGGCCAGTTGGTGGAACCGTTTGGGAAGCTTTAGGAGGTGAGGCCTTGTTAGAAGAGAAGTTTTAGGGCTGTCTTTGACGTTTCAAAGCCCAAGCCATTCCCAGTTAATTGTCTCTGTCTCTGCCTCATGCTTCTGTTACTGCTCCTGCACTGTGTTCCTTGACAGGATGGTCATAGACTCTAATCCTCCTGAACTGGGAGCCCCAAATTAAATTTTCTCTTGTATAAGTTGCCTTGCTATTACAGAACGGAGTTGTATCATGGGTCTACAGAGCCATGATATAGCTAACAAAGGTGGACTATTCCAGAGAACATCAGATACCACTATGGAAATGAACCATGTGCCATCTAACAAGAGCAGATACGGAATAAAAACATTTGCAATGGGTATAGTGCATGCGTGTTGTGCAAACTTAAGGGCCTATGATTAGAGTTGTCCATGGGGTATCCTCTGTGTCGATTTAAGGTGGACCAGCTGTACCCAGGAAGAGCAAGGATAGAACGCAGAGTTCCAGCCGTCCTTAGGAGGCCTCTACCACCTTCAAATGTCACCGGAGCAAAGAGCTCCCAGTGTGTTAGTCCTTCCTGCATCCACACATAGCTACTACAAATAACACTTACGGAGGTTGACTCGTTGGGCACAATCAACCCAGGCACTGGTTTACCAGGATGCATCACTTTGTAATAGGTAATATTTAAAGACAAACAGATGAACGACCCAGAAGGGGTAGAGTCCCACTCCCCTTCGGGGATTCTTGCTCTTGCCACTGATCCTTCCATCATGTCAGACATTGGTCATCTTCTGAGCAGTGGACTTGGAATTGAAACCAGCTGAGAGGCTTCCAAGGGCTCTTCATTTAGTCAAGTGAGACAGCTGGTATTCTGTCCCACACCTCCTATAGTGGGAATTAATTAAAAAAGTACACCCTGCCAGGCCTCTTCACCATAGACCCTTCACTATAGAGCCCTGTGCTCCCACCTTGCACCCAAATACCTGGTAAAGCATGACTCTTAAACTTAAATAGTTAACCAAGTATCTTTATGTATATAAAACTCCCAATTACATGATGCCAATTTACAATGATAAAGTGTTATCCCAATATTTCTAACCTCTCCAAAATACCAGAAATACGTCTGAAGCCATCTGGATATCCCTGTCCTGCTCTGCTCTGCCTGTCTGGACCTCCCCCCCCTCTCTCTCCGCCCCTCACTTCCCTTAGCTCCTCCTCCTCTCTCCCCTCCAATCACTGGCCTCTCACTGCCTCAATGTGAATGGAAAGGAAATATTTTGCAACAATCTCCTTTTGTGACAGGGTTTTTTTGTTTTTGTTTTTGTTTTGTTTTACTTAAGTCAAGAACCGAAGATGATTTAGAATACAGGAGATAGAAGCTCTGAGCGCAGGCTAGACTCCCACACCACCTTCAAAGGCTGCATTACGTCCCATCCTGCTGGCTGCCTGAGGAGTTTCCCCTTCTTGAGCCCATTGCTCTTCCTCATTCCTCCCCTCCTGGTGTTTATGTCTACTTTTCCCATGATGCATACCCACAGGCTCCCCGTCCAGACAAGAGGCTTCTCACAAGCTTCAAACAGAACAGGAAGCAAGAACTCTTTTTATTTAAATGATGGTGGATCAGTAAGGGCTGAATTACATTTTTTTTGACAGTTATAGTTATTTGCCTTCTAAACCTTTAAACCTGCAGGAAGTCGTGACTGTCACCAAAGCGGTTCAAGGTCATGTTGGAGCTGCTTGAGTTTCAGCTGGGAGGGAGTATGAATTTGAAGTAACGCTCATCTATCTTTTCCTTGTTCAGTCTAAGGAAAATGACAGTGGGTTTGGGTGCATCAGGCTTTTCTCTGTCTTGTTCCTTTGTCCTTGGGCAAAGTCCTGTAAAGTCAACAGTACGGATGTTGCTCTTGGCACCTTCAGCCACTGTGGTCTTTCCTTTGGGTCCATGCCAACAGGATAGCATGGGCATTTGGTGCCAAATGACCCAGAAACAAAGGCTGTGAGCGGAGCAGAGTGGAAAAATACCTTGTCTACACATGGCTTCCCAGACAGTTCCACCTGTGAGCTAGCTGTGATTTACTAAATATATGGAGTAGGGAGAAAAGCCCCTACACATTTGCCTCACAAAGAGCACAAGTCCACTCTGAGCACAAGTCCACTCTTCTGGCAGAACTGTCTGCGTTTAGACTTTCCTTCAGCAGGGGAAACACCTGTGGGCTAATGACATCTCATGGTGCTGATCATTGTTGATCCAAAAATGAACACTTCTCAATGTTGACATGACAGCTTCAACCAATGAAGGATGTAAAAGGAGGACAGTTGTTATTCTTTGGTTTGTTTTGTATCTCGGGGTGAGGTGGTTTCAATGAAGAATGTTCCCCCCAACCTCATGCATTTGAATACTTGGTTCCAAGATGGTGCCACTGTTTGGGAGTGGGTGGGGGTGGAGCAGTTGGGAGATGAAGTCTTGTTAGAGGAAGTATGTCACTGGAGGCCAGCTTAGAGAGACTTTTTTTTCTAAATTTAGATTTATTTATTTCACTTTGCGTGTTTGAGTATTTTTGGTTGCATACATGTAACTGTATTGTGTGTGTGTGTGTGTATGTGTGTGTGTGTTGGGTGTTGTGGAGGGCAGTTACTTACCAAGGTCAGAAGAGAGCATAGGGTTCTCTCGAACTGATCCACCATACAGGTACTGGCTACTTAACCTCTGCCTTCTGCAAGAACAAGTGCTCTTAAGCACTGAGACATCCCTCTGGTCTTAGGTTCCAGTTGGTTCTCTCTGCTTTGTGTATGCAGTTCAAGCTGTGAACCTTCAGCATCCTGTTCCATCCACCATGCCTGCAGCTTGTATGCAGGCTTCCCTGCCATGATGGACTCACATCCACCGGCAGCTGTAAGCCCAAACAGACTCTTCCTTCTATACACAGCCTTGACCACGGCAATAGAAAAATAACAAACATACAGGACCACAAAATCCTGTGTGTAAGAGCTCCACCTCTGTAAGAGCATCCTGTCTTCTTCACATCACCCCATTTTAAAAAAATGCCACATTCTTCTTTTCTTTTCTACCCTTGTATCAAATTTTGCTTAATTTCTCCCCATGGATTCTGTTTTGAGTGACATATATGTCTTCATTGACTTGATAGATTTTTATATATGGACTTTGGTGAATCACACATGGTCCTTTATGTGTTTTTAAACCCGCCTTTCTCAGCTGTCATCTGAGAGGGTGAATTATGCGCTCCTCATATCGGCACTCGAGTTCAGTCTCTCTCCACTTCTGGAGCCTATTGCAAACTGTTCTAAGTGTGATGGATCACCTGGTCTATTCCCAAAACTACCAGGATGAGAACAAGCAAGATCTCTCCAGACATGATGCACCAAGAGTGACAACATTCCCTCTCAATAGCACATAAGGAACACTTCCTAGACAATCAAATCCAAAGGGAGAAAAGTCAGGAAGACATGAAGCAAATCCTTTGTGGTTTGAACCTCTAGGTCCAACTGTTCCTGAAGCTTACCTTTGACCTCTCTGTTAAGGGAGCTAACATCTTTTTCACCGTATGCTGACGTGATATAAGATAGGGTCAGCTGGGAAGAGGAAGCCTCAGTTGAGAATATCACTCTGTCATATTGGAGGGCAGGCAAATGTATAGGGAAGTTTCTTGATTAATGATAGGTGTGGGAAGGATCCATTTACTGTGGGTGGTGCCATCCTTGGCTAATGGTCCTGGGGTGAATAAGAAATTGGGCTGAGCAAGCAATGGGAGCAAACCAGTTAGCAGTGTTCCTCCATGACCTCGCCTTCAGTTCCTGCTTCCAGGTTCCTTTTGAGTTCCTGTTCTGACTTCTTTGAATGATGGACTGTTAACCAGGTAGTGTGAGCCAAATAAACCCTTTCCTCCTCAAGTGGCCCTTTTAGCCATGGGCTTTATCACAGCAATTTGGAGCAAACTGGGACAATATTTATTGATTCAGCAATACCATTTCTAAATAGTGTGTCCTGAAGATGTAGTAGATGAAGAGGAGAGTTCACCACACTGGGTGAGAAATGACTCCTTACACATAATGATGATGCACACAGAGACTTAGCCTGTGTCCACTCTGGGCAGTGGAGAGAGACGGATCTTCTGTGAGGTACCACAAGTCTTCCAGGACAGATCTGTGACTCTCAGAAGTGGACATGCAGAACAGCAAGCCACATCCACATGCTACTTTTTGATGTATACACTCTGTGAAGGGCCAACCAGGTCACATTCTCAGAAGAAGCCATGCATTTTGCTTTGCAACTCTCCCAGAAATAAACACTTCAAGAGCTCACGCTAATAGGCAGAACGTGACTTGATTCTTGCTTTAACTTGAATTTCTGTGACTACTAGGGGGCTGAACGTATTTTCATCTACTAAATGGTCGTGTGTTCTGGAGAGGCAGTGTGATCACCTTTTGCCTTTCTGAGGCGCAGAGGGAGCTGAATGGAGATAGTCTGTGTCTCAACCTGGGAGCAGAGCTGCTCTGCTTCAGAAAACAAAGCTGGTCCAGCTCAAGCCAGGAGGCTTTTCCTAATCAATTTTTCATTTGTCTGATATTTAATATCAATTCCTTCCCCTCTACTGGTCACCACATGAAGTAGAAACTTGGGTTCTTTGGAAAGTCAGTTGTGTTGGATGGTGTTTTGCTGGGGCAGACATGTGAAGGATTATTTCGCTGAAGCAGACACAGGTGAGGTAAAAGGATGTTCTGCTAAAGCAAGCACGTGAAAGAACACATGATGAAGGATGCTTTGTTAACAACACGCATGTATTGGTCCGCCTTACATTGCATACTTGGGCCCTATTTATCAGGACTCCATAGAGAGAAACGCACCAAAAACCTTTGGGTAGTGTGCTTCTGCTTCTGGCCCCTTCCACGAACTTGGGCTGATTGGCAGAGTGATGTCATCTGAGACAGATTCACATGCTGAGGCAAGGCACACGGTGAGGCAAAACCTGTGGTGGACACTTGGGTTTTGGAGGAAGTATAAACAGTACTCAACAGATAGTGACGGGAGCTTGCTTAGCTTACTTGCATAGCTGAACTCTTCTTGGTCTCAAGACATAGCTGAGAACTGTTCCTGGTGTTTCTGTTGGCCCTGGTCCCTCCTGCTGAGTTGTGCTGATTTGGCTGCAGCCTGGCTGTTCCTGCTAGGTCATGTCACTGCTGCTGCTATCCTGACACTATCAAAACTGGACTGTTGGTATATCCCTGAAGTGTTTACAAGTAGATTGGGCTGCCACTGCTGACCTGTGAACTAAGCTGCTGATTTCCTGACAACGCAGATGGGATGTACTCCAAAGAACCATTTCTAAACAGGTCCACCTTTCCTGTATTCTTTCATTTCCACTACCTCTGCTGGGTGATGGATGGGCTAGAAGGGAAGTTAAAGTGTTGAAGAACCATCATTAAAAATAAGGTTTGAAAAAAATTAATCTGTTCTAGGGATTGGGCCCCTAGACCAGAAGGGGTAAGGTCATGGTGTCCAAGGTGGTTTTGCTTCAGGAGACATGACATCCCGGTCAGTGGGAGGACACCAAAACTCAGCTTACATGGGAGGCAGGGAATGAACACAAAATGGGAAGAGCTGGACATGCTGGGCACCTCACTTCAGAAGAGCGAAGATGGACTCTGAGAAGAGGAAGGCGTATCAGAGGTCCATTCAGAGTGGCACTTGACACGATGCACCCATCGCAGACTGAAGGATCTCGTGAGAGCCTGGCAGACCGGTGAGCTGGCAGGCTACTTCTGTGTCTCAACATCTGGATTCACTGGTTTCTCCTCAGCTTAGAACAAGTCTCTTCTTTTTCCAGGATCCTAGTCAGGGTGGCTATGAGGTGCCATCTCCTGCTTTGTCAATACAGAGTGCCACGGTTTAAGGTAATATTAGTGCCTGAGCTCCACGTGCTCCTCAGAGGCCCCTGTGGTGGTCTTTGGGCTTCTAAGTAAGGCTTTGGGAAGTCTCTGTATCAGACCTCCAAGATGTATCCACATATATCTTTCAACTCTTTCCAAAGTGACCAATGTGGAAAACCAAGTAAACAGAGAGGATTCTTAGCTGTGGCTGCAGGTGAAGAGTCTGGTCCTGTGTGCCTGGGATTTCCGCACCCTACATGGTGGAAGCAAGCCTGAAGAAACAGCCAGTACTCCGGGACTAGACCGTGCCTGGGCCTGGGGAGTGGCACTACAGGTACGGCAGGTCCTGTGGTTCCGTGTGTCCCAGGCTCAGGAGCACATCTTTACCCCCATCCACCCTGAGCTTGCTTAAGACTTTCTCACTTAAGTTAGCAATTAGCATGGCCTCAACACACTCTGTTTGTTTACACACCTTTTTTGCTTACCCAAACTACCTGCTCCTTGGAAGCCAGAGATAATATAGCCCTGTCTTTTATTTTCCCATCGCAGCAGGAGATTGTACACAGCAGGTGCTAATTACGCATTTGCTGGGTTGAACTGGAAAGCCTCAGTGGAGTGTTCTCCGTTCTCACGATGAACTGTTCCTTCTGCTTTTGAAGTTGCGTTCAGGAGCCTGGGTGATGTGAATCCACAGATCACTGGCCTGAGTTAGCTCTGTCTCTTTATGCGGAGAAGGAGTTTTTAAATAGCTGTGCCACCCATTCTCACACTGGCTACTTTCCTGGGAGGATAGCTCTGCTGCAAACCGCGTCCCTTGCTGGAAAGGTGGGTGGATGCTGAGTGGAATGGGGGAGGGAGGAGGCGTTCAAACGCCAGGAGAACAGGATGCGCTCAAGTAATTGAAGGGCCAGGGTGGTGGCTGTGTCTCCCCATTCAATTAAATGACTAACACGGTGATTAACTAAATGGAACATCCAAGAGAGGATGTCCTGGCCAGCTGCAATGGTGAGCATCCAGGCCTGCTGGCTATAGCTGTCACACAAGCCAGGCCATTGGAGGGAGGGGCAGATGATGGCTTGGGACAGGAGAGTGGACTTTAAAGTTAGGGTGCAAGATGCAAACTTTGGCCCAACCTTGAACTCACCAAAGACCTTGGTCAGCCACTTCTTACCTTTGCAAGTCAATGTCTCCACCTCCCTGGGCGTTTGATGGGTAACCTCTGAAGACCCTTTCATTGGACACTTTGGTTCTTCTAGGTCCTGGCATTATGTAGCTGAGAGGAACAGACAGTGAGGGAACAAGATTTTGTGGCTGAGGGGACAGCATAGGGAGGCCCCAAGTTGACACAGCTCAGTGGGAATCTCTAAAACAGTCTTGGGAATGCAAACGGAGATCAAAAGTCTCACAACAATCCTGCACTCTCCCCCCCCCCAATCTTTCAATGTACACAGCTATTGAGGATATGGATGGAAATTTCCTTTATATGTAAATGGTAGGTCATATTTCACAGTGAGGTTGAAGGCTGTATATAATCACTCATAAGCACATTGTGGCAGCCTGTGATCTGACAAAGAGATGTTCTATCAAGACAGCTGCATAATAAAATGCTGGACGTGTTATGTTCACATTCAAATAATACATAATGCCGTGGGAAGGGGGCATTTTGTATAGCGTATGAAAGAATCTTGGGTTCTACTTAATCACACTTTCTCTGAAAAGGGTTAGATCAGGGCAGTTCTCTAACTCAGTATCTTCCAGACTTGCTGGACAGTGATAGGCATGCATGAAGAACATTCCAGGGACTCCAAAAATTCTGTCTTTTACAAAGACACATGTCCCAAACCACGCAATTGATATAGTCTTTTGGGTACATTTTCTAAGTCGGAACTAGCATACTAAGGGGCTGGAGAGATGGCTCAGGGATTAAGAGTGCTTTCTCGGCAATCATGAAGACCAGGGTTTGTATTTCAGCACCTGTGTGTTCTCATATCCCTGCGAACGGAACCTGTAACCCTGGACCAGCAGGGAGGGTTGCCAAGGTGACAAAGCATGGGACTTAGGTTCAGAGAGAGGCCTTTCCAAAAGAAAAAAAGCAGAGACTGATAGAGGAAGATGATCTAGGACCCTTTTTGACCATTGCCCTCCTGCCAGGTGTGCACGACACACACAGGTGCATACACACGCAGGTGCACACACGTGGGTACACATACACACAAATTATTAAATACAATGCAATAATAAATCAATAAAAAGAAAAGCATGCTAAAACTATTAGATGCTGAGATCTTCTAGTCAAGGTCATGAGTTCACAGGGTCATGACAGTTGTCCCAAGGTACTGAGGCCCTCAGTAACTTAATTCCCCTGAAGACCCCAGCAGACAAGAGCCTGGCTGGGAGTGTGTCCCGACATAACCATTTATTATAAGGCATGTATCTGCATTTCTTGGAAAGCAACTTAAATATTAATGGTTACTTTAAAAGCTGATAAACTATTTATAAAGAGAAACTTTTTTTTTGCACACCTATAATAGGTTACTTCAAGAGTTTTGTAAGAAGTATCTGTGTGCATACTGATGATCTCTGACAAATGGTGGGATTATATCCTGAAAGACCCACTGTGACTATAAGTAACAAAAACAGGTCTAATATTGTTAACCCACAGAACACTCTTGGTCTACCATAAAATGTGCTCAGAACACTCCCAGTGGCTGACAGCTGGGGGAAATCAGCTCACACAAGCCCATTCATAATAAACTGCAGAATAATACACACAGCGGGCTGCAAGCCGCAGCACCCTGCTGCTACCGGGCCCTCGCAAGAGAGCACTGTAAATATTGCTAGCCTGGGGACAGATCAAAATTCAAATTTCAAAGTACACTCACTACTGAATAAGCTTCACTTTCACACCACAGTGAAGCCGGAAAATCCTGTGGAGCCTTTGTGGATTGGGACCATCTGTGCATTATCTGTTACCTGGGGTGGCATTATAAAGTAACCGCGTACTGGAGCCTTCAATAACAGGCGTTCACACCTGCAGGTTCCGGAGGCCGAGGTGTCCGAGGTCAAGGTTCCACTAGACAGGTAGATTTCACTCCAAGGTCTCTCTCCTCTTCCTTGTGGGTGGTTGCCATCTCCCCGTGCGCTAGCATGACCCTCTTTTTGTGTGTACTTGGAGAGAGATGAAACTCTCTCTTACAAGGGCACAAGTGCCACCGTGAAGCCACTCTCCTGCGCCACCTCATCTGACTCTGGTTATCCTCACAAGTTCTATGTCCAAGATACTTTCACATTGGAGGGTAGGGATTTCCACAGAGGACATTTGAGGGGATGCAAACCTTTAGCCCGTTAGCATGCTTTAAAAAAAAAAATATATATATATATATATATATATATATATATATAATTTATTCACTTTACAACCCAACATCAGCCCTTCCTCTCCTCCCAGTGGCCCCCTCTTACAAGTTCTCCCCCTTCCACCTTCCCCTTCTCTTTTGAAAAGGGAAACCTCACTCTGGGTGTCTCCACTAACACCCCCACCTCCCAACCCTCCACCCCAACACGTCAAGTCACTACAGGACTAGGTACATCCTCTCCCTGATCTGAGACCAAGCAAGGCAGTCTATTCAGGGGTGCAGACTCCACAGGCAGGCAGGCAACAGGCTCAGCTACAGCCCCTCCTCCAGTGGTTGGGGGACCCACATGGGGACTAAGTCGGTCATCTGCTACTTAAGTGCAGAGGGCCCAGGTCCAGCCTGTGCTTGCCCTTTACTTAGCGATTCAGTCCCTGGGGATCAAAGACCTCAATGTAAAGGTCAGATATACTAAAATCTAACAGAACAGGAAGTGTGGAAATAGCCTTGATGTGTTGTTTTTGTTTTTGCACAAAGATATATACTCCTGATATATATTTGCTTAGGTGATAAAACCTTTTTCAGGATAGCCTTGAAAAGCCCATAGCATCAAAATCAGGATAACCTGTTTGGCATTTGGGCCATGAGTGAATTGAGTAGATCCAGAATTGAGGAGAACTTAAAGACACCTCCAATTTGTCTTGCCAGTGGTTGTCAGTGCAGCTGTAGAGCCAGCTTTCTGGGCTTCTGCCTCCCCCCTTCCCAGACCTCCTTAGCACGTCTGAGATCAAGCACACGCTTAAGCTAGTTGGATGAATTCTAGAAGGCAACATGGAGACTTTTATTCTGAAATGTTGGCTCAGCTCCTGGCCCAGGGCAACATTCTCAAACCTAAGAGAAATCCTTCTCCTACTTCAGGTTCACAGAGTTCAACACCCACAGCTGTTCCTGTGTCTTGACTTCATGCCAACATGGCAGGCTGGTTCTCTAACTGTGCCCCTTAGACTGTGCCTCTCTATGGCCCCTCTCCTGGCTGGGGGACTGGAAAGGATCACCCAGCACCTCTTTGTGCCTGAGACTGTGGTCTGGAGAAATGGAGACATGATGTTCTTCTGGTTTTAGTCCCGTAAGACTGCCAGGCAAGAGCTCAACTTCTGCTGCCTCAAAAAGCTACCTAGTCTTATAGCTTGCCTTCCTTTTTAGAGGGCTTCAGAGCAGCTTCCTAGAAATTCCTAGTACTCCCCAGGGTGGCTGTGGTGCTCCCCGGGGTGGCTGTGGTCCTCCCCAGGGTGGCTCTGGTGCTCCCCAGGGTGGCTGTGATGCTCCCCAGGGTGGCTCTGATTCCCTCATTTGCTGGCTCCTTAGATGGAGAGATGGGAAGGCAGGTTGGATCTGGAGTCCTAGTTCAGTAGCTTGTAAAACACTGCCTGGTGTCAGGGCCAGAGAATGTCCCAGTCTTTGCTTGGAACCTGCTCACAATGAGCTAACTATGGGAAGGCAAGAAGGTTGAATTCAGAGCTAGAGAAAGTCTAACTCTAGGCTGACTGTGCGTAGCGGAGAAGAGTGGATGCAGTGTCCCAACCCCTGGTGCCTCTCTGGAGCATCCATGCGCCTTTATTCTCTGTGGCTTCCTTTCCCTGCCTCTTCTCCACTCCCTCACTGCAGCAGCCTCTGGTCCTTGGCTTCTTGTGGGTCCCTAGCAGAAGCTCAGGTCTTTTAGAGTCTGTAGACCAAACCATTCCTCAAGCAATGGTCCTTATCTAACTTCTAAAGCGTTGCCCAATCCCTTGACTCAACCCAGAGTAACAGCACTTCTGCTCTGATGAACAGTGTTTTATAGAAGACCCTGTCTGAGAGAAATGTTTAAGGAGAAGAGATAGAGGAAAATGCAAGAGAGGACAAATGAGATGTGACAAGGAGAGAGTACAGGGAGGAGAGAAGAATGGAAGGACGGAAGGAGAAGAAGAAGAAGGAAGGAGAAGAAGGAGAATAAGAAATGGAGAAGAGGAGGAGGCAGGGAGGGAGGGAAAGAAGGGACTGAGAGAAGGTGGAAGGAGGAAAGAAAGGAGGGAGAGTAAAGAAGAAAGGAAGGAAGAGAGAGAAGGAGAGAAAAAGAGATGGAGAAAAACAATAAGCATTCTTCTTGGTCTTCTTGGAGCCTCAGTCTCATCTCTGAGGGGACTCAGGATTTTTCCCTTGGGAGCTGGGATAAAGCACGCAGAGGGGGATTCCCCCTCAGACTGATCCTGCACGCTCAGGAAGTCCTCTGTCACGTTCCAATTCAGGTAGACACTCATGTGCCCTGAAACAAGGGAATACACACCATCTTCCTAGGCTCTGTCCTCAGAAAACGGCATCACTAGTGCTCCCATGACTGCTGTCCCATGACCCCACCCACATGGGGCACCCTTCTCTCAGCCTGTCACTATTGCAGAAGAGTCAGGGCACAGAGAGGACCTGCAGTCTCCCATGGAGACTTCACAGCATAGTGGCTCTTCAACAGCCCCTCCTCAGATACACAAGTCTCTGTATTTCTTCTTCTTCTTCTTCTTCTTCTTCTTCTTCTTCTTCTTCTTCTTCTTCTTCTTCTTCTTCTTCTTCTTCTTCTTCTTCTTCTTCTTCTTCTTCTTCTTCTTTTCTCCTCCTCCTCCTTCTCTTCCTCCTCTTCCTCCCCCACCCTTCCTCCTCCCCTTACCCCTCCTCCTCCTTCTTCTATTTTTTATTTTAATATTTTTTTATCTGATATATTTTTATTTACATTTCAAATGATTTCCCCTTTTCTGGCCTCCCACTCCCTGAAAGTCCCATAAGCCCTCTTCCTTCCCCCTGTTCTCCCATCCACCCTGTCCCACTTCCCTGTTCTGGTTTTGCTCTATACTGCTACACTGAGTTTTTCCAGAACCAGGCCACTCCTCCGTTCTTCTTGTACCTCATTTGCTGTGTGGATTATGTTTTGGGTATTCCAATTTTCTAGGCTAATTCTTTCTTCTTCTTCTTCTTCTTCTTCTTCTTCTTCTTCTTCTTCTTCTTCTTCTTCTTCTTCTTCTTCTTCTTCTTCTTCTTCTTCTTCATTTGGTTTTTCGAGACAGGGTTTCTCTGTGTAGCCCTGGCTGTCCTGGAACTCACTCTGTAGACCAGGCTGTCCTCGAACTCAGAAATCCGCCTGCCTCTGCCTCCCAGAGTGCTGGGATTGTAGGCATGCGCCACCACCGCCCGGCTAATTCTTTCTTCTTAATGTATGGCATATGACTGTTTTGTCTGCATGTGTGTCTGTGTATCCTTGTGTGTACATGGTGTCCAAAAGAAGGTGTCAGATCCCCTGGAACTGGAGTTACAGATGGTTGTGAGCCGCCATGTGGGTACTGGGAATTGAATTCAGGTCCTTTGGGCAAGTGGCCAGTGCTCTCCAGTTCACTGCATGCTGCTTTTTAAAATGTTAGGTTGGGGGCCAGCTAGATGGCTCTGCAGATGAAGGTGCTTGCTCCCAAGCCCAAGAGACAAAGCTTAATCCCTGGGGCCCAAGTGGAAGGAGAAAACTGACTCCCAAAGGTTGTTCTTTGATCTCCACATGTATGCTGTGGCATGTGTACACTTGTGTGTGTGTGTGTGTGTGTGTGTGATTACTACACACAATGTCAAAAAATTAAAACTGTCAGCTTTGTCATTGAAAACTATGATGCAATTTTGGTGTGACTGGGAGATGCGAACTGGAAAATACTGCATTCTGGAGTCAGTTTTTCTCTGTATTCTGCCCTGCTTTACGCTAAATATGCATGGAGTGTTTCTTCTCTAATAACAAAGTCCTTGAATCATGTCTTAAACATGGTGTCAGTGTTAAAAGCATTATTCTCATCTGGGGAAGAAACCTACAATTTCAGAACTGTAATGCAGGCCTGAGGCAGTGGGATTGATTTTCTTGTCAGAATGATGCCCCATTCCGACCGTGCTTCAGGCAGACCGTGGAATAAATAAGGTTTCTTCTGTGCCTTTCTCACAAAACTACATTGCATTTAAATTGTGCTTCTAGGATTCAAAGTGCTTAGCGTGCTTCATACCCACACTTCAGTTTCAGGGCTGTAGATTACGTCTCTCACTTTAGAGCTGAGGAAATGGAGGCCCAGAGAGACGGAGTTACTTGCCTGCTCTTAAAATAGGAGTACAGAGCCACATTGAGATAAAGAGCCCATGTATTCTTTTACTGTCTAGAGATTTGCAAATGCTATCTGCCCTGTATTTTTGTTCAGTTTTAGGGATTTAATTTTAAAACTGTGTGTGTGTGTGTGTGCATGTGCGTGCGTGCGTGCGTGTGTGTGTGTGTGTGTGTGTGTGTGTGTGTGTGTGTATGTGTGTGTGTGTGCATGTGTATGTAAGTTTAGGTATCTTCAGAGGCCAGAAGAGGGTGTAGGGTCTCTGGAGCTGGGGTTACAGGGAGTGAGTTGTGAGCAATCAACTGTTGGGTCCTTTCAAAGAGCAGTCTGTGCTCTTAACCACTGAGCCATCTCTCCAGCCCATTTTGGTGAATTTATGCATCAGAATTTGTGCTTTGAGACCTTGTCAAAAATCATGGTGCTGACCCTCTGCTCTTCAGGGACCGCTGTCATTTTGAGCCCTGTGCTCTCTTTCCTAGGGTGACAGGTTACAAATGCAGGCCTTCTTCCTCCCAAGGGTGTTTATACTGAGAACGTTACAAACCCTGATTGCCTTAGTTTTCCCCATTCTTCCTTACTCTGTTTATAAGCTGCAAAGAAAACAGTCCTTAGCTGTGGTAGTGACGTTCTAAATAGAGTAGGTGCTATTTAGGGTCTGGGTTGTAGGTCCTTGCTAGCCCAGAGAGTCACAATGCAGCCTGTTGTGGGATGGCATCCTCTGGCATGACATGACCACTGCCTTTGTGAACTGTCAGTATCTATGGTTACCCATACAAGGACTATACTCATTGATAAAGACTGGACCCATTGGTGCTCTCTTATAGATTTCTGGGGAATACAGACTATTTTCTTCAGTGATATAGCTGCCCATACGTTGTCCAAGTTCCTGTAAATAGTTGTAGTCAAGATCATTGGTTCACTGAAGAGGAGGGCGCTCCACCACAGTAGCACCCAGGCTGATGAGTCTTCACTCTGAGACCCCCATTCCAGAGCACACATCCTTCTGAGAGTTCATTGATGTTAGTTTATTGTGGCTGCCCCTTATCCTTGATGCAGTGATGCCCAAGTCAAGCATATACCCCACAAAACCGAGTTTAAAAGGGTTACTTGGATATGAAGTTGAGCTCAACATTCTTTTCTAAATCCTTGCATCCTGTAGTGGGCTGAGGGTTACTCTAGAGTCAAGTCCAGTGGGATCCATGAATGTGGCCTTATTTGGAAATAAGGTCTTTGCTGCCAGGATTGAGCTGAGGGTTGGCTGTGCTAGTTACTTTTCTGTTGCTGTGATAAAGTGCCCAAGGAAAGCAACTCAAGGGAGAAAGAATTAATTTTGTCTTATAATTCTGGGGTCTACAGTTCATTGTTGCCAGTAGCCATGGTGTCAGGAGCCCTCTGGTTCCATTGTACCCACACCCCAAAAGCAAAGAGTGAGCAGGAAGAAAGACTGGGCTATAAAACCTCAAGGCCCACCCCCTGTGACTCACTTCCTCAAGCAAGGCTCCATCTCTTAAAGACTCTACAGTCTTCCCAAAGAGTGCTACCCTCTAGGAACTGAGTGTTGGAACCCACGAGCCTAGTGGGGCACATTTTACACTCAAAGCTCAATGGTGATCCCTAAAATCAGTATTACTATCTTTCTTTAAGTACGAGAGCTTTGGACACAGGGAGGGACAAATATAAGAGAAGGCTATGTGAAGACTAAGTCAGAGACAGAGCTCAGGGAACTAGAAGACACAAGGATGGGTTCTCCTCAGGAGAATGTGACTCTCCTCTCTTTGCTCCTTCAGGAGGTGTGGAGTTTTATAAGCCCCTCCCCCATTCATGATGGACAGTTGATTGTTCTGTTCTGTGCTGCTGGTCACTGCTGCTGTGAATTCATGGGTGCGGCAGTCATGCTATGCCCGGAAGACAGTCAGTCATTCACAACACTCCAGTTCTGCATTCTTTCTTCCTCCTCTTCCTGGATGTTTCCTGAGACCTCCTTTTTTAATTTTTTTTTATTTAGTCAATATATTTTTTATTTACATTTCAAATGATTTCCCCTTTTCTGGCCCCCCACTCCCTGAATGTCCCATAAGCCTTCTTCCCTCCCTCTATTCCCCCAACCACCCCTTCCCATTTCCCTGTTCTGGAATTCCCCTATACTGCTGCACTGAGTCTTTCCAGAACCAGGGGCCACTCCTCCATTCTTCTTGGACATCATTTAATATGTGGATTATGTCTTGGGTATTCTAAGTTTCTAGGCTAATATCCACTTATCAGTGAGTGCATACCATGATTGATCTTTTGAGACTGGGTTACCTCACTTAGTATGATGTTCTGCAGCTTCATCCATTTGTCTAAGAATTTCATGAATTCATTGTTTCTAATGGCTGAATAGTAAGTACTCCATTGTGTAAATATACCACATTTTTTGTATCCATTCCTCTGTTGAGGGACGCCTGGGTTCTTTCCAGCTTCTGGCTATTACAAATAGGGCTGCTATGAACATAGTGGAGCATGTGTGCGACTTCCTTTTTTACAACCCCCACCCCTGACTTCTTTATATCTTTTGACGGGGTCTTGTGTAGCCTAGGATGACTTCAAACTTGCCAAGTAGGATGAACTTGAACTTCCTACCCTCCTCCTGGTTGCCTGTGGATCAAGATGTAGAACTCGCAGCTCCTTCTCCAGCATCATGTCTGCCATGCTTCCCACCAGAGGTTTAAACCTCTGAAACTGTGAGCCAGTCCCAATGAAATGTTTTCCTTTATACGAGTGGTTTTGGCCACGGTGTCTCTTCACAGCAATAAACCCAAACTAAAGACACTGTCTTATGTTTATATTGTTGTGAAGAGGAACATGTCCTAGACAACTTATAAAAGAAAACATTTAATTTGGGTTCACGGTTCTAGGGGATAAAAGTCCAAGAACATCGTGGTGGGAAACATGGCAGCAGGCAGGCTGTCATGGTGGTGGAAGAGTAGCTAAGAGTTCACATTTGATCCACAAGCACGAGGCAGAGAGAGTTAACTGAGAATGGCATGGGCTTTTGAAACCCAAGAGCCCACCTCCAGTGACAGACCACCAGCAAGGCCACACCTTCTAATCCTTCCCAAACAGTTTCATCAGTTGAGGACCAAGCTTCAAACTCACAAGCCATGTGTATCTACAAATGAAAGAAGACCAAGAATGCAACCTGACAACCTCAAATTTGGGCAGATATAGATAGAAACTGCCCTGGACAGAAAGAAACGTGTTTCCAGTGTTCTGTTTATTATGTAGGACATTTATGTCAGGGCATGTATGTGGAGGTCAGAGGGCAACTTTGTAGGATTGTTTCTCTCCTTCCACCTCTATGTGGCTCTCAGGGATAAAACTCAGGTCTCTAAGATTGTAGAGCGAGTACTTTGTGCACTGACTCATGAAACTTTTGCTAGAATTGTCTGTGAAAGCAACATACTCGATTTTTGGAGTCCCAAAGCAAACAACTCCTCCCTCTATATGCCTTATTTGGCACTGTTTATTGAGAGAGTTTCCCTGGGCTGGTGAAGGGTGTGCTGGGGGAGAATGCTGTCCAGCAGGAGGTTTCACTTCCTGTATCTCTTTATTGCTCTGCTTTTCTGAAGCAAGCTTGTATTACTTTTGTGATCAGGAAAAGCAATAAAGAGAAATTAATTCCTTAGGGCAGAAATGTTGGGAAAGAATAAAAGTCCTTTAGAAAACAATTTTTGGAAAGCCTTATAAAAAAAAAATTAGAGAGGCTTCTGTTGCTAGGTGGTTGCCAAGGAACCGAAGTTTCTAATAGAATCTGCTGAGCAGTGATGGATGGGCGGAAGACAGCACCACTCCCCGCAAAGGGCAAGAGAATGTTCTTTCCTTCCACTTGGAAGTCGTCCAGGAGGAAGTTCAGGGTTAGTGCATCAGGACACTGTCTGGACTTTTGGAAACCCCAGGAGAGGGGTCAGGCAGAAGTAGATGCAGCAAAGACCCTGTGAAGCATGGTGGCACGAAGCAGGATCCAGTGCGAGCATTGACAGACTATATAACACTAGCATCCTGCAAGGTAAATACAGCAACAGAGAAAGAATAAAGAGGTGGATGATGGCTTATTTTCCCCCCTCCTACTACTAACCACAGGTCTGGGACTCATATCTGTGCATGACCCCAAAGATGGTGTTCTGACTAGATAACCTGACACACACTAGAGTCACTGGAAAGGAGTGAATATTAATTGAGAAAACCCCTCCATAAGATGCAGCTGTAAAGCATTTTTCTTAATTAGTGATTGATTGATTGATTGATTGATTGATTGATTGGGGAGGGCCCAGCCCATTGTGTGTGAGGCTAACCCCGGGCTGGTATTCCTGGGTTCTATAAGAAAGCAGGCCAGGAAAGCCAGAGGTCTAATCCAATAACCAGTACTTCTTCATGGCCTCTGCATCAGTCTCTGCCTTCAGGTTCCTGCCCTGTTTGAGTTTCTGTCCTGACTTCCTTCATGATGGATCCCCATGTGGAAGTGTAGGCCAGATAAATCCTTTTCTCCCCAAGTTAATGTTGGTCATGGTGTTCTGTCACAGCAATAGAAACCCTGACTAAGACATAAGGGAATCTTTCCACTACACTAGCCTTGTTGAAAGAGAAATTGATGCGAGATGGAAAACTTCGGGTAACAGCTCAAACGATGAAGTTATAGAAGTTACTCAAATAGTCAAGGGTAGTAAACTCCACCCACTGCAGTTCGAATAGCTTGTCTTCTAGGCTCTGGTTGCCTCCACTCCACTGCTGTTGTTGGTTTTGGTGGTTGTCCCATGGTACTGGCATCTCAAGGACGCTGGGATCCTCTTCAGCAATTGGGTTCCTCTTTCACCAATAGCCTCTCCTGGGCTTTCTTCAGGAACTCCAGTTCTGCCACACAACCCTAGGCCTTTGAAGGATCCCAGAAGACTGTGAGTAGATCCTAGATGTGGGACACAGAGTTATTCACACAGAGTTTGGTGTTTTGATTTATTCTGGTTGTGACCATGATGTGGAGGTGTAAACCAGGTGTAAGAGGTAGCAAGCTTAGTTTCTGTCATTAACTGATTCCCAATTCACAGACTCAGTTTCGGTCTTTGGACTTGGATTATTATATACCCTTCCTGCTAGTGGGGTTCACTGGCCAGGAGTTTATAGACACTGACACACAACTCACGGATTTTTCTGAAAGTAGGAGGTTTTTCCCAATGTGCAGGGAGCCAGAAGGGGGATATGGGTTGGTAGAGAGGCTATGTTTCAGGTGAAAGCGTGAACATTAGGAGATGTGAGGAGCTGGCTGAGGGACTTTGGAGTGAGCCACACAACTGAAAACAATTCGCCTCAAAGCCATTTGGAGAAAGCAAAGTGGCCAGTGGGTCCATCTGGGAACTGACAGATTTGTCAATGGAAGTCCACCACACAACTTTAAAAATTAGTAATTCCCTTGCAGCACAACGATGGTTTTTGCAACAGGTTTTCTTTTTTTTTTTCTTTTTCCTTTTTCTTTTTTTGGGAGCAACTTCCCTATTCAATTGTTTCCCTTATGCTATTTAATTGAAGTTTCTCATTTGTATCCAGTGGAATGTTGGGAGTTTTCTGGAGATGGAGGAAGAAGGGATTTTGACGCAAAGAGGGTTTGAATGACAGCTCAGTACACGTCAAGGCCAGCTTGGACCTGAGGGTCAAGTGGTCCCAACAGACTGTTTCAACAATGGTGGCTTTTGAAAGCCTTGGATTTTGTCTGTCCTGGGTAGTATCTTCAGAAGATGAGAGCACCTGACAGCACCTACATTCAGGATCATTGCAGGCTTTGGTAAAGTCACCCCCGCTGCCCTTCTAAGTCAAGGGAAAATGCAAGGGGCTGACAGCAGGCCTGGAGGCTGGGTGGATTTAAGTGTGAAATCCCACATAAATGGGAACGCTGGCTGAATCACACTGCCTACTGCCCTGTCCTTCCCTGCCACGTAAACACCTGTACCGCAGCCAGCTACGTCTGCAGGGCCTCACCCTGCTGGGACGCCATCAGCTGTCCCAGCAGCTATGCATGCTGTGTACTGCACACTTTGTGTTTGGCACATTGTATAGACCTTTGATTGTTTTGTGTGTTTACTTTGATCCGGTGAATTGTAAGCTTTTCATCATGTGACCTCCCATGGATGGAAGGGTTCATTTTCTTGGCGGAAAAGCTCAGAGGTTAAATACCTCTGGGCCCGTAGCAGAGAAAAATACCTGCTGGGAGGGAGAGGCTGAACCCAAGCTGCTTTTGCAATGGTGGAAAGATGTCCCAGTGGCCCAGGGTTAAAGTGTGTGACACGGGCAACAGCTATACCTTCTTTGAGAAGCGCACACAGTGGCGAGAATGGCGAGTGTTGGTTATACTCTGTGATGTGCCATGGTGTTTTTATTGTTTCTTTCTTTGCAGACATACTGTGTGCGGTGACACAGATCTAAAGTGTGGTGCTGCTCACAGTCAGATCCTACAGTCGTAGCCTGGACAGAGCTGACATTTTTCCTTTGCTTCCTTTGGGAGGCGCATTGCTACTGCTGCTCCTACCCTGTGCGTCACATGACTCCACCTGGTGTGACACATGTCTGTCTCTTCTCTCAGGAAATTTCTAATGTGTCAGGAGTCAAGTCCTTCCTCTCTGGATGGGGTTTTCTTCATGGGCCTTTCCTATTGTTATTGAGACACCTGTCTGGGTGAAATCCCAGAGGAGTTGGAGTGTGGCAGTCCTCTGCTTCCCAAAGGCACCTGTTCCAACCAAATGCTAGAACAGAATGCTGTCGGCCTGAACTTGCCTGTGCTCTGTGGAAGTCAGCTATGAAGGATACATACGGAGGGACTCAGTCATATTTATACACAGGATGGCGGGAAAGCTGCATCTTCACAGTATCTCATGTGTTTACAGAAAACACACATATGGCTTGGTGCTGTGTTGAATATATATGACACGTGTCTATTTCTATGCTGTGTCTACATTTAAAGCCTTAGATTACTGAAGCTGAAATGAGAGAGGACATTTTTTTTTTTAACAAACAGGTTTCAGTTCTTCATTTTGAGTGAGGAAAGCAAAAATCTGCTGGGAAAAAATGGAAATAATAACTAGCCCATGGGAATGAAGTTTCTTGAGGACACCGCCAGGCTAGAAGGTAACATGGTACTTGGCCCCAGCAGGATCCTCCCCTCCCCTTTTCCAACCCCTCTGACAACCCTTGGAATCACATCTCTCGGTATATTTATTCAGTGACTAAATGTTTGACAAGAAACAATTCAAGGGAGGAAGGACTTTTATTCAGCTTACAGTTTGAGGAGATACAGTCCATCACTGTGGGGAAGATATCACAGCATCAGGATAAGTTGGCTTGTATTAGGGTCCATCAAGAAATGTGGACAGGAAGTGAAGATGAGCTTTAGAACCTCAAACCCCTCCCTTCTGTGACCTACTTCCTATAGCAAGTCTCCACCCCTTAAGGGTTCCATGACTTTCCTGTCTTAGTCACTCTTCTATTGCTGTGCTAAGAAACTATGACCAAGGCACTATTTATAGAAGAAAGAATTTACTGGAGACTTACATTTACAGAAGGTGATTCAAGGAATGTGGCAGCAGGTAGGCAGGCATGGAGCTGGAGCTGAGAGCTTACATCATGATCCACAAGCAGGAGGGAGGGAGGGAGAGGGAGAGGGAGAAGGAGAGGGAGAGAGAGAAGGAAAAGGAGAGGGAGAGGGAGAAGGAGAAGGAAAAGGAGAGGGAGAGGAAGAGGGAGAGAGAGAAGGAAAAGGAGAGAGAGAGAGAGAGGGAGAGAGAGAAGGAGAAGGAAAAGGAGAGGGAGAGGGAGAGGGAGGAGAGGGAGAGGGAGAGGGAGAGGCAGAGGGAGAGGCAGAGGGAGAGGGAGAGGAAGAACTGGGAATGCTATGGGCTTTCACCTCTAAGCTCACCCCCAGTGACACAATCTTCTATACCAAGGTCACACCTTCTAATCCTTCCCAAGTAGTTCCACCAATTGGCAACCATGCATTCAAACATAGGAGCCTCTAGGGTCATTCTTATCCACAGCATCACACTTCCCCACCATCTCCATCATCTGGAGACCAAGTGTTTAAACGCATGTGGTTAGGGTGGAACATTTTACATTCGAACCACAGTACTTAACTCCATTTCAGTTAACATCAGGGTAGGTTTTGCAAAATCCCAGAGGGCAGATGGGAGAGGGACTGGGATTATCTGTGATATCCCACAGTTGCTGTGAACTCCTCGCCTACTGACAGTACTCATTGGAGTTGGACTTAGCCTTGCTTTAGTCTGTGGATCCTCAGGATTTTTTCTGCTGGGATCTGAGGTCTGCTCTATTTGAACCCTGAAAGCTGGCACAATCCTCGCTCTGGCTTTATTTGATAGACATGGCATTGCCTCTGTCCTAGTCTACCATCTACTATTATAGCACCCCCCCAGACCAAGGACTGCAGTAAGTAGAAATTTATTTCCTATGGTTTTGGAGGCTGTATGGTCTAAGAGCTTAGTTCTGGCTCCTAGCAAGCATCTCTGTGCTGTGCCATCCTATGGTGGATGGTGGATAAATGAGTGTGTCTGAGAGGAACAAGTGAGTCATCCCGAAGTCCACTCTTGCCATAACTAACCCAATCCCTTGATAACTGTAGTAATCCCTCCCTAATCACTTAATCACCACTTAAAAGACCAGCTTCTTAACACTGTTGTATGAGGAATTTGTTTCCAACAGGTGGATTCTGGAAGACATATTTGAGCCCTAGCAGCTTCTGATCATTTGCCCTGCTGGCCCATATTATGGTGAAAATCATAACTGGGTGCAAGGGCTCATAGCAAGCGCTGAGGCAGAGCCATGGTATGGACCCCACTGCAGGCAAGAACATGTCATCTTGTCCTGAAGTGACAGCCACTGTGGGTCACCACAGCTGCCAGGAGCCTCCTTGTCCCCAGCAGACACCCTGTCACAAAGCAATTTGCACGCTGGGGCTGTGGGGTTCTAGGGAGGGCATGTAAATCAGAGCTTTTCATTCTGGGTGGCTCACATCATAGTGGGAGAAAGGTCATCGGGTGGTCACACAGCCCGGGAACCATTCAGGGGGCCGTGCGGGAACTCTAGAGAGCGGAAATGAAATGTCCTGGCTCAGAGTTACCCGGCCAGATGACATGCCCCACACAGTCACGACTTTATTTTTGAGGCCGAGAGCCATACAATGCATGTCCCAGGGCTGAAGCCCCATCACCAAGGGAGACAGAGGCCTTTTCTCTCTTAGGCTGGTGACTTCATTATGCATTCCCCGGCTGTGGGCAGCAGTGGGGAAAAACCTCTTCCGCCAGTCCTCCGGACAATTCTGGGAAACTAGATGAGGGAGAGGGTGCTGGACCAGACCTGGCAAGAAATGGGTGAGAGAGAGTGTTTTGGTGAAAGATTGCCACGCCAGTCATGCAGAGCTTGGGCCAGCCACAAAACACCCTCTGTGTGCGAGAGTCAGTGGGGTTGGCTCTGGGTTCCTGTCACAACTCCTCGTGGGAGGAAGTATAGACGAACACAGCCATAAACCAAAGCCAGGTAGGGTGATTAGACCCTGGTCGAGCATCCACAGACACCCAATTGCAAGGGACAGGTATGAGTTTTGGAAGCTCTGCGACTGTCCTCCTGTCTTTAAAGATGTCACACAGCCCACATCCCCAGATGGCCACCAGATCAAACTTTATAAAGTATATAACAGCCATGGCTGAGATAAAAGGAGTCTTCCACAGTTTAATTTGAGATATGCCCCATAAGCCGGTATATTAGGACAGCGAGTCCCCAGTTGGGAGCATTGGTGGATGGAGGTGGGTCATTGGATGGGCTTTTGAGGGTGAAGCAGCGGGCCTGCCGCAGGTCCTTGGTTGAGAAATTGCCTCCTTCAGATTGGCCTATAGGCAAGTCCGTCGGGAGCATTTTCACCCGCATGATGTGAAAGTGGCCCGTGCCACCTTGGGCAATGGTATACCTGGTCAGGTGGGACAGCGCTGTATAAGAAAGGTGCTGAGCAAACTCTGGGAAGCAAGACAGTAAGCAGTAAGCAAGCCACGGCTCCTCCGTGGGTCTCTGCTTCAGTTCCTGACTCCAGATTCCTTCCCTGATGTCTCCCAGGGATGGTGAGCATCCTGGGTGTTGTAACCTGAAATAAACCCTTTGCTCCCCAAGTTGCTTTATTGCTGCAATAGGAAGCCAAACAAAGCCAGGTGGCTTCAAAGAACTGGCTCTGATGTCTCCCACTCCGAGGCTTATTATGGGTCACTTCTTAGCACATGGCAGGGGCAAGAACTCAGTTTCCCTTCTGCCCCCATGCCGGGCCAGCTAGTCTTTGCCATCATCTTGCAGAGAACCATACAGTCGAAATCCTGGGCTCTTCACTGCCAATCACACAATGGTCAGCAGGACAAAGGATTGTCAGAGCCACACACATGACCCACAGAATAGGATATAGGAAATGGTTGTCTGGGTAGAGTGTAACCCTCCATGTGCTTTCTAGGAGCCCAGAACTACACAGACAGGTGAGACAGGTGTTTGACTCCACCCACATGGAGGAAGAGCACTTCCAGGCATCATCTGCAACTGTGTACATGTGTACTAGTTACTTTTCTTGTGGCTGTGACAAAGTAGCTGACAGAAAGAAACTGGAGAAATGGAAAGTTTATTTTATTTGAATAAAGAAGAGGGGGGCTGGAGAGATGGCTCAGCCGCTAAGAGCACTGACTGCTCTTCCAGAGGTCCTGAGTTCAATTCCCAGCAACCACATGGCAGCTCACAACCATCTGTAATGTGATCCGATGCCTTCTTCTGGTGTGTCTGAAGACAGTTACAGTACACTCATCATATACATAAAATACATAAATAAATAAAAATAAAGAAGAGGTACAGCCCATCATGACAAGGAAGATATGGTGATTAGAATATGAAGCGAGCATACTACATCCAGTGATGTAGCAGATAGAGGTGAATGCTTGTGCTCAGCTAGCCTTTTCCTTTTTATTCAGTCTATGGCCCGAGCCCTAGGGATGATGTCACTCGCATTGAGGGTGTATCGTCTCACCTCAGTTAATCCAGTCTGGAGACTCACAGACCTGCATAGTGGTCTGTCTCTGGTTAAGTATTGACTGCCAACTTGATGGAATCTAGAATCACCCATGAGCCTCTGAGCATGCTGTGGGGAACTGCTTTGGTTGTGTTTATTGACTTGTAAAGACTTGCCCACCAAGTGGCCACCATTCCCTGCTAGGATGTTGGGCTCTATAAATGGAGAAAGGGAGCTAAGCACTAATGTGCTTACATTCGTTGTTCTCTTCTTTTGACTACAGGTGTGATGGACCAGATGCTTGACCACAGGTGTGATGAACCAGATGCTTGACCACAGGTGTGATGGACCAGATGCTTGACCACAGGTGTGATGGACCAGATGCTTGACCACAGGTGTGATGGACCAGATGCTTGACCACAGGTGTGATGGACCAGATGTTTGACCACAGGTGTGATGGACCAGATGCTTGACCACAGGTGTGATGGACCTGATGCTTGACCACAGGTGTGATGGACCAGATGCTTGACCACAGGTGTGATGGACCAGATGCTTGACCACAGGTGTGATGGACCAGATGCTTGACCACAGGTGTGATGGACCAGATGCTTGACCACAGGTGTGATGGACCAGATGCTTGACCACAGGTGTGATGGACCAGATGCTTGACCACAGGTGTGATGGACCAGATGCTTGACCACAGGTGTGATGGACCAGATGCTTGACCACAGGTGTGATGGACCAGATGCTTGACCACAGGTGTGATGGACCAGATGCTCCGAGCTCCTGCTGCCTTGATTTCCCTACCTTGGTGGACTGTGCCTTGAACTGGGAGCTACAATAAACCCATTTTCCCTTAAGCTGCTTTGTCAGGATAATTTTTTCACAGTGACAATAAAAGAATCTGAGATAGTTCTGGATTCTGTTAGGATGACACTATTGACCATTGCTGAAGGATATATATTTATATCTATCTATCTATCTATCTATCTATCTATCTATCATTTATCTGTCTGTCTGTCTCTATCTCTATCTATCCATTACCTACCTCTATCTATCATCTATCTATCAATCATTTATTTCTATATCTATCTATTATATATGTATATGTATACATATACATATACATATACATCTTTATCTCCAATCTAATGGAAATAAGATTCCATTATCTTATATCTACCCTGTATCTTAATAACCTAATAATCGTATTTGCTTAGAAACTATAGGATTATGTAGGAATAAAATTGAGGTTTTACATAAGTGTGCTGAGTTCTGCTAGCTTGTTAAATAAAACCCCTTCCTCTTTTCTTAGGAAAACAAATGTTTGCAAGAATCTGCCCTAAGAAATGATTATGACAGCTATCTGGTCAACCACAGAGTCAGTTTGCTAAGGAAAGGATGTTTGAATTGCTTCCTGCAGTGTTTGTTCCTGCAGTCATGTCTTACTGGGATGGAAAGTTTGCTTAGTGGTCATGGAACTCAAAGGCTACCCTAACATGGTCATGTAGACTGGGATTTCAACATTGTTGACCAAACCATAAAAGCTATGAAGAAACTACATTGCTGCTGGGCTTAGGTCTCAGCCCTTGAGAATAAAGCTGGGTTGCTCCACTCTCCAAGTACTTGCTGATTTCTTCACTGGTCAGTATTTCTATGACATTAGTAGGTATGTTTGGTACATCTGCATTCTCTCAACTGGTTCGTCATCTTTGGTGGATTATTGCTAACTATTATCCTACCTTGATCATTAGCAGGCCATACAGGAGTGATCACCAAGGTGAGGGCCATACCCTGCTAGAAGCAGTCTTGCCTGAAATCCTAGTCCTAGCAGGAGCTGTGTGAGGGTGGTCAAGTTCCTCTCTTGGCACGTCTCTTCCATAAAGTGTGTGTGATCATTTTCTATGGCTGCTGCGTTCACTAAGTTTGTTCAGAGAAATGAGGTGCACACAGTTGCACCCATCATGTTCCTAGGCATCTTCAGGAGACTGTTTCTGGGTCCCTGTAGATATCCAAATCCACATGCTCAAGTCCACTAGACAGTATGCACATGTTACCTGTGCACATGTTACTTCCTGAATATTTTGCGTCATCTCTGTGGCAAGTAAGGCCATGTAAGTAGGTGCTGGAGATGCCTGTGTTCAGGTCAGTCATAATCTCTTTTTCTCAGTGTTTTTTATCTACAGTTGGTTGAAATTGTGCATGTGGAACTTAAGAATGCAGATGGCTGGCTGTGCATATACATACAGGTCTTGTGTATTCTCTTTTTAACTAAAAGATAATGTAAGGGCTGATGTGATGGGTCAATGGGTACAGGTTCTGAGGTTGATTCCTGGGTTCCCTATGGTGGGAAGAGTGAGCTAGTTCTTGTGTGGTCTACATGTGTACCATGGCTCATGCATGCCTACATGTGTACACACATACACATAGGTATACACACCAAATAGTTATGAAATGATAAGTGAAATAAGAATGTATCCACATGACAATTGAGGTTTTTTGTTTGTGGTTTTAAACAGAGTATACATGTGATCTTGTCTCTTTATTCCCTTTCTTCATAGTCAAAACTTACAGAGTTCTGCATACAGAACTAGTACATTTCTTCTCATAGTCCACCCCCGTGGCTGTTTATTTGACTCACCTCACACTTGTGGTCTTTAGTTTCTAGTTTCTGCTGTTGATGTCGATTGTCTGTGCAATTCCTTGGGATGCAGAGATACAACATAGATCACACTGTATAGACACAACAAAAACATTCTCCAAAGTAGCTGGGATAATTTCTCTTCCCAACAGTGATCTAAGAGAAGATAAACCCTGGCAAGTGAGGTGACTCAGCAGGAAAAGGTGCCTGTTACCAAGCCTGACAACCAAAGCCCCAGTCCTGTCCCCCACACAAGAGAAGGAGAGAACTTGCTCTTATAAACTGTCCTCTCTGCTCACACACTCTATGACTTGCATATATAAAATAAAGACATGGGTGTAATCAAAATGAAAAAAAATTCCCCTTCAGTTCCTGCTTACGCTATGTACATTTAATATTGTGTTAAGTATGAGTCTCATTAATGAAAGTGGCACCCCACCGCTGTTTTAATTTTCAGGGTTCACTAAGAATTGCCAAGATTGAGCAAACATATTTTATGGGTTTTGCAATGTGTCTTAATGAGTAACGTACTCACCTACCATGTCAGTTATATATCAGGAAGAATCTGTGAGAGACAAATAGTTTTGACTTTTAGAAAGCTTATTTTAATATAAACTTGTGAATGCTTACCATTAAAGAATGCAAAACTTGTGCTGCTGAGATGACTCCACTGGTAAAGGGACTTGCTGCCAGGACTGACAGCCCAAGGTTGATCCCCGGGACCTACACAGTAGAAGGGAATCCCTAACTCCTGCAAGTTCTCCTCCACTCCTCTGCGCATGCCGAAGTGTGAAGGCCCCAAATAAATAAATGCAGAAAGAAATGAATGGAAGAACCCTCCCCAGATACAGAACCCTACAGGATAAAATGACATAAAACATAAGGTGTCCCAGCCTTCCTGTAACAGGACCTGGAGTGTGGTGAACAAATGATTTACCACCCGGGAAAGGTCCTGATAAGAGGGACTGTCATGCATTTCAGTAAAAGGTAGAAGCCAGGCTGTGCTGGGTAGCAGCCTCTGTGAACACTCTTTGGCTGGCACGCATCTCCCTGAACATCTGTGTCTGAGCTCACCGACGCTTAGCGGTAGATACGTCAGGGGCCTCTTTCTGTGCCGGTATATAATAATTGACTTCTTTTTTTCCTATTCCCTCACATGGTTTTGCTAATTTTTGGATTTCATTTTATTGTATTTGATCATGAATTTTCTCCCTCTCCTGCTCTCTCCCTAACCCCAGTATGGACACACACACACACACACACACACACACACACACACACACACACCATACACACACTGATTGATATTGCAGACACATTTAGAACTGAACATTCAAGACAAGCTGTATTTCATCGCTGTTTCCATGTGTATCTCTGGAGAGCAAAGAACACTCACATGTACAGAATGTAAATCATACATACAATGCTATCTCCTAACGCACACTCCGCACTCAGATTCTATTTTCTTTTCTTTCTTCTCTTTTCTTTTTTTTTTCAGGAATGTCCCTAATTGCGATTCATTTTTCTGATGCAGGACCCGGCCCAGAGCACTTCTTGTTATTAAAGGCTGTTATGCCTTTAATCTGGCACTGCCGGTCACTTCTCTGTGCTTCGTGACACAGAGCTCCTCTAGGCATGTAGGCAGTGGTGGTGTAGGCAGTGGTGTAGGCAGTGGTGGTGTGTCCCTCGACTTGAGCTCAGCCCAGTTCTTCCTTGGCTGGCTCTCACTGGTGGCTCCGGGGCTGTGTCCGAGCTGCTGTTTTGCTTAGTGTCTCACGCCAGGAGGCTCCTGATGTCAGTGTCTGAACCTTGGTACATACAACACCATCATGACCGCTGCATTCCACGCTGAGGATGTAATGTAATTACTCCAACCCTGCCCTGTGGACGGCAGGCACTCAGACTGCTCCCAGTGTTTGGCTAATGAAAGCTGTGCTTGCAAGGAACACTGTAAATGTCAGAGGGTGAGAACCAGCGTGGTCAGGAAAATAAGGAAGAAGAAAGAGTGATGGAGGAGGTTATTGGAACCCTGAGCTGCCTCAGGTGTGAATCTCAGGGAAAGGAGGTAGCTTCTGGAAACAGTATGTTGGGGCAAGGACACTCTCGCTTTGGCTGCCATAGGGGACGGCTGGAGACATGGAGATCACGCTAGAGGCTCCTTATGTGGCCAGGGAGGGAGAATGCTGGCAGACTGGAAATGGGAGGAGATGTGTGTAGATAATTTCAGAAAAGTATTGAAATGCTACAACATGGGCATGCCTCAAAACCATTATGCTAATCAAAAGAGGCCAGTTACAAAAACCCACTCTGCACATTTTGTATATGACAGATCTGATTTGAGGCAGAAAAGATAACGAGACTTCATTTTTGACAGCAATAGACAGAATGGACAGAATAAAATAGCCAAGAACGAACCTCAAGAGTGTCTGTCACTCACATGAGGAGAGTCACAACAGCCTCCCGAAAACCACAAAAAAAGCAGAACATCAGTAGACGGAAAAACAGACGTGAGCTATGAGGAAGGAGTCAACAGGTCCTCCACGTGCGCATTCAGCACCGCCCCGATGAAGATGCCCATGGGTCCCTGCCGTGGGGCTGATTGTGGACTTTGTTGGGAAGAAATAATGAGCAAGAATAAACAGGAAACCTGAAGACAGCGTGAAGCCTAGAATGAGACATGTCAGAGCTCTATCGTGATGAGCCCATAGGTAGAGCAATGAATGCTGGGAAATGTCTGGGTTTACCTGAGGCTCCTAGGCTCCGCTGGGGCATCATATCCGTGCCATCTGAAGTCACAGGAGAGCCAGCACTTGAGGATGCTGTCAGTGGCTGGTGTTGGGGAAGGGTGGAAGTTGGAATGTCAGGAATGAGGAACCCTAAGGAGGAATGGGGGTAGCTTCGAAACAGCAACAGTTGTCCCAGAAAAAAAGGGGTGAGAGAGGCTTCTGCAAGGAGATGATGACACTGAGTGGGTGAGATCCTGGAGAAAGGACTGACCATTTATCCCGTCTAAGGTTTTTGTCAGGAATCCACTTGCGTCATGACTAGCAGCCCTCTGGGATGTGAAATCTGAGAGCATGAGACAGAGATGCGAATAAAAACAGTAGAGATAATGACCACATTTGGGTGGCTTTTCTCCAAGACGTTCCCTCTGGGTGATGCAGGTGGTCTCTGTGAAGACAAATTGCTGCTGACACCAGAATGCCTTTATGTGCATATGTGCCACTAAGTGACACATTGTGAAACTACTGATGTCATGCCCTAGTCATTGTTCTACGTCTGACTTAGCTCAATAAGCGGCTGGGGAGGAGGGAGTGGACTGAGGCAAATGACTCCACACCTCATCTCAGTGCAGGTGCCTGGGTCAGGCTTTCCTCTGCAGGCTTGGGAAGATGCATGTGAATGAGACATTCAAAGGTCCCCACCAACCCCGCCCTCTCCCAGAAGTCTTATCACTGAGTGGGTGTTAAACGCATTTACTTTGCATTATGTTTCTGGAGGTTCAAGGTCAGAGAGTCACATGTGGTGAAGGCCTTGTTGGCACCGTTTCAAGACAGTACCAGGTATCATGTGTGGACAGACATAGGTATGTAGCAGTAGCCAATTAATCTGTACTCAAATTGACCCGGCAGCAGTGGTGTGTTCCTCTCTACCCACTTTAAGTTCTGAGTTCCCGAATGAAAGGCACACACACACACACACACACACACACACACACACACACAGCCTTATGTTTTAATATGTTTTAAACAGTTCAATGATTGAGCCACTTGCAAACCTCCATGCAGCTAACACACGGTCCGCTCTGATGTTCCTGAGTTATTACTTACTAAAGCCTATTTCCCATCTTTCCTGCCCTGGACCCAGACCTTCAGCACCTACATCACGGCTATGTTCTCTCTCCTGCATCTCTCAAGCCTAGCATCCAGTTCTTCCTCCCTGGCATGGTGCTATCTCCTCTTCCGCCCTTGGTCCCTTGCCTGGGAACCATTAAAGTCCTGCCTCTGTCTCGCTGCCCAACCATTGGTCAGCAGCAACTTTATTTACCAATCAAAATGCTGAGGAGGCCCTCAGCATCTTACATGCAGACGGGCAGATTCCCGTGTGATTTTGGGGACCAAAATAACCATATAAGTAGCATTAGACCAAATCCACAACATATGTAGGGCTGGGGAGATGGCTCAGTTAGTAAAGTGTTTGCTTCATGAGCATAAGAACTCGTGCTTGAATCCCAGGACCCACAGAAAAGAGCTAGGCTTCTTGGCACGTTGCTTGTAATCCTCAAAGTGTGGAGCTAGACAGAGGTGGGTCCCTGGTTCGCTGGGAAGCCAGCCCAGCAGGATTTAGACCAGTGAGAGAGTCAGTCTCAGAAACATGGTGGATGGAAGGCGGATGTCATACTGAGGAATGACACCTGAGGGTGACCTCTGGTCTCTACCCCTACACCATGTGCCCATAAGGTCATGTGCAGACATGCAGCCTATCTTGATGGATGGTGACTAGAGAACAAGGTACTGGTCATACTTCACCTACAGTCAAGAAGCAGAGAGCTGAATCCTTATTTAGCCATGGATCCCAGCCACAGTCAGGGTGAGCCTTCTCTCTTCAGTTTAACTTTTCGTCCCCACAGACAAGGGTTTGCCTTACGTGACTCCATTTTTGTCAGGCTGACCCTTTAGAGCAGTGGCTCGATCTTCCTGCTGCTGCGACCCTTTAATACAGTTCCTCATGTTGTGGTGACCCCCCAACCACAAAATTATTTGTTGCTACTTCATAACTGTAATTTTGCTACTGTTAGGAATTGTAATGTTAGTTTCTGATATGCAGAATATCTGATATGAGATCACAAAAGAGTCACAGCTCACAGGTTGACAAATGCTGCTTTTGATCAACCATCACATTAGGTCACCTGCCTGATCTCCAGCACAAAGGACGGTAGTTGTTAGAAAGGACGATTGGCTAAGGGCCATCTATAATGCAGGAACAAGTTGTACATATTTGTAGGATAATTGATTCCTTTGGACAACAAGTGACAGAAATTAAGCGATGACAAAAATTTTGATGCACCAAAGTATTCTGTTAAGAATGGAATTAATCAATATTTAATTACAATGTACACTGATAAGACAGAAAATATGGGCAGCATGTAGAAAGTATGAAATGCACAGCAGTTTAAAAATGTAATTTAACAGTGATGTACTGCCAACCGAGGCAGAAATCATAGAGCAAAACACTGACAGATTTTACAACATTAAAAAACCCTTCAGCATTCCAGAACATACTGTGTACAAAAATAAAAGCCAAGCAACAAATTTCTTGGAAAAAAAATCAAGTATGCGCAACAGGAAAGGGGTCAATATTTTTTTTGTGGTTTGTTTTTGTTTGTTTGTTTTCGCATTTGAAACAGGGATTCACTATGTAGCCATGGCTGGGTTTGATGCTGTGGCAATCCCCCAGCCTCAGCCTCTTGAAGGCTGGGATTACAGCTGTGCTCTGTCATGCTCAGTTATACAAACCCTGGGCCTCTAAATTCGTGTCCATCTTAGGCAAGTCCTCTTACATTGAGCTTCAAACCAGTGCACGCTTTCTTAATTTTATATCGACCTCACAGGCTTGGGGTTTTAGCTCTGTGCTAAAAAGCCTGCTGCTGTGGTTGACTGAGAATGGCCTCCACAGGCTCATGTATCTGAGTACTAGGTCCTCATTGGTAGACCTGTTTTGGAAAGGATTAAGATGTGCAGCCCTTATGGAGGAGATGTGTAGTAGGGGTGGGATGAGAGGTTTCAAAAAACCCATAGCAGGCCCAGTCTCCCCACCCACTCCCCCAGCCCCACTTCAGACTTGTAGATCAAATGTATGCTCTCAGGTCTCTGCTTCAGCACCAGACCTGCCTGCCTACATGCTCCTTGCCACAAAGGCCATGGGTATAAGCCTCTGAAACTGTGAGCAAGCATCCAATTACATGCCTTCTTTTACAAATTGCTTTGGTCATGGTGTCTCTTCACAGCAATAGAAAGGTAACTAGGACATTTGCCTATAACATACAAGGCCCTGGGTTCTAGCCTCAGTGTGTGTGTGTGTGTGTGTGTGTGTGTGTGTGTGTAATTTAAAAGTCTCTCAGAATCAGTAATAGAAAGACAAACAGGGGCCAGGCAGTGGTGGCGCATGCCTTTAATCCCAGTACTTGGGAGGCAGAGGCACGCAGATTTCTGAGTTCGAGGCCAGCCTGGTCTACAGAGTGAGTTCCGGGACAGCCAGGGCTACACAGAGAAATCCTGTCTCAAAGGAAAAAAAAAAAAAACAAACAGTTCAAGCCATAAATAATCAGAAAAATAAAAAGATTGGGCTGAGGATGGAGTATTGGTTGGTAAGATTCTTGCCTAGCATGCATACCTGGGTTCAACCCTAGCATAACCTGATGCAGCGGCATTCACCTGTGGTGATCTAGGTCCTTGGGAAATAAAGACAGGAGCTTTATAAGTTCAAGGTTATCTCTGGCTGTTCTGTCCTGCTTCTGTCTTGCGCTCTGAAGCTACAGGGAGGGAGGGCCTCATCTACCCTCATGGATCCATGAGGAAGCTTCTACAGCCTGGCTTGGAGCATTGGTCATATATGGGCCAACATGGCCCATATGGGCAAGTAGGATAAAGAGCATCTGCCTGAAGCCTGATCACAGCCACACCCCAAGGCCTCTGCCTGCGTCCACTGTGTGCTATGGGAATTCTTCTGACTGCCAGGTTTCACTGTGTAATGACACAGAAACAGTAGTGGATGGAATCTTTCTTGCTTTTCTTGGATCTCCTGATCTAGAACCACAGGTTGGCCCAGTCCCATTGTGCCTATTTTGCTATTGTGGAGGTGATTTCTTGTGGGTGGATCCTAGCTCATCCTAGGGAATTAGGAGGGTGTGGGTAATTCTAGGGAATTAGGTTGACCCATGAACTGGGATGAGGGAGATCCCAGAAACATGGCTGTGCTATCTGTACAGGGAAGGGGCAGTATCTAGATCCTCTCCCTGGGGGAAGGCAGACCCGTGATGCTCAGAAAGTAGCCATAGGAGAATGAGATCTTTCGGCTGAATCCAATTCATCTTGTATGCCTTATCCCCTTTAGAGCAGCGGTTTTCAACCCTTTAAATACTGTGACCCTTTAATGGAGTTTCTCATGTGGTGGTGACCCCCATCATGAAATTATTTCATTGTGACTTCATAAATGTAATTTTGCTATGGTTATGAATTGCAATGTAAATATCTGGTATGAAAATAGCATTAAGTAACCTTATAAAAAGGTCAATTGGCCACAAAGGGGTCACAACTTACAGGTTGAGAACCACTGCTTTAAGTCTCCTCCTCTGGTCCTCCCTTCCCTGAAGCATACTCTCCTCTTCTTCCTTCTTTTTCCCATCGTCTCCCACTGTCTATCCCATCCCTCCTCCTCGCCCTCCTTTTCTTCCCCTTCCTCCTCCTCTTCCTCCTCTTCTTCCTCCTCTTCCTCCTCCTTATCCTCTTCACCCCTCTCTTGCCCTTCTCTCTTCACCCCAGTGTCTCATTATATATCCCAGAGTGGCCTTAAACTTGCAATCCTCCTGCCTCAGCCTCCTAAATTCTGAGTCACTGCCCTGGGCCATTATGCCCAATGTCGCTCCCATATATGATGCAGCACCCAGTTCAGATGACCACTGTTTCCTTCATGTGCTTTTTCACTGGTCTCACTGACACTGTCATTTGAAACCCAAAGTCAGGTCCAAGCGCCATCTCCCTGTCCTGTGTGAGTGGAGCTGTCCTCCTGCAGGCTTAGGCCTTAGCCTACCTTCCCCTCTCCTCTCTCATCCACTGCCGCCAGAGAGGCAGAGCTTGCCTCTGGCCCCATCTCTGGGCCTGGATAAACTCTCTGTCCATACAGCCCTTGCCTCAGTCATTTTGAGATCCTGTGTCACATGTGTGGTGTCTGGTCTATACTGCCTGGCACGTGGCAGCACTCTGTTGTGGATGCTTACCCAAGGCTTGTAGAAAAAAGGATCTGCCATTAGTAAGGTGTGTGATGTATGAAGGGGAAGGGAGGCTGCTGAGGGTGTGGGCTGGAGTAGGACCCGGCATCTAATGGGAGCTTTGGAAAAACCATAAAGTTACGTATTTATTGAATGTGCAGGTACGTGGAGGTCAGAAGACAACTTATGGGAATCAACCCTCACCTACAACAATTGTTTGTGCTTTTATCCCATGGGTAGAGTTGGTGACAGGTCTCTGATGTGCTTCTGGAGCCCTTCCTGGGAACACACCCCTTGCTGGTGAAATGAGCAGAGGCCCCTCAGCTAGTCAAATGTGCCTCCTCCTGCTCAGAACAGATTCTCACAGATGGGGCTCACTGCTCCTTTTCACGGTGAGATCTGAAGCTTGTGAGCAAAGATGAAGTCTTTAAAAGTGCTCCACGGCCGTTCCCAGGGTCTCCACGGAAGTGATGCACGCTTCTCCTTGCCATGTTCCCTAGGCGACTCTGGGATGTTTTCTCGGATGCATCATAAGCTTGTGTTCCCTTGTCATCCTTCCTTTCCCAAGTCACCTCACAGATTGTACACAGTCAACAGCTCTAGTCTTTGTCACATGTTACCCCTCTGCATGTCATAGGCTGGAGGCCTTCCAGTCTGGGTTCTAAAGTAGTCAGCAAGGAGAATGACAGCTAAACCATTAAAATTTTAGGTCTGGGGTTAACATGCTAATGACACAGCAAGCATTCGTGATGTGAGTATTTATGGGCAAGCAAGGTGACATACATGAGGATGTCTCTGCCATTTCTGTCAGACACTTAAAGAGGAGCGCAACCTCCTGGCAAGCTGTGTAGGCATCCTTACCATTTCCATGCTGATATACCTCAGTGGCTCTTCTTTTTTGAGAGAGGGTGTTAACTAGCCCAGGCTGGCCTTGGACACTCTATGTAGTCGATGATGACCTTGAATTCTTGATTCTTCTGCCTCTACCTCCTAAGTGCTGGGGTTTCACATATGCACCACAATGCTTAAGTTATGTGGCACTGAGACGCAACCCAGGGCCTCTTAAGTGCTAGGCAAGCCCTCAGCCTACCGAGCTGCATCCTGGCCTCTTAGTGGCTTTTATAACTAATGAATCATCATGTGACTCCATGTGCGGCATGGCTGCATCAGTCTTATTGCCTCTGCTGTCAGAGCTTTTGGTGACAGGGCAGGTCTGGCTTAGAAGCATTTCCAGTTGACATGGAGCAAAGATGGCCTAGAAGGAACAATCTGACTTAGCCTGTCCACTGACTCCTGAGATGGCAAGCTTGAGTGGTGCAGGGTTTTTAGATAGTATGGTGAAGGCAGGGATGAGAAGCAGCCAGATTCTGGATGCATTCCAAAGGGAGTGTTTCATGGCGCTATCATGGGTTGGTTGCAAAGTGGCATGGGTAGACAGCAAGGAGATCCCTGTTGTGGCCTGGGCAAGTTGACGGCTGACAGTATTCCTCATTGGCATGGGCTGTGCTGGGAAGCAGAGGCAAGGGGCTAACCTAAGAGTTCCCTCTGGGGGGTCAGGCAAGTTTAGACTCTCAAGAGGCATCTGAGGAGTGGTGGGAAGAGACCACTGCCTCTTTAGAAAGAAAATGTCTGTGGAGCCACTTGGTGTTGGATTTGCAACCTAGCAGCTCTGGTGATCTTGACTGCGTTGCACTGAGGGGAGTAGGAGGGAGCCCTTGATACAGAAGGTTGGCATGTGGGATGTGTGTATGATAGATAAGCCATCTAGAGTGCTGAGGAGAGAACAGGAAATGGGGCAGAAGCAGGCCAAGAAGCCACCATGCAAGCAAGGCTGATTCCCAGGACCTCAGCTCTTAGAACCTGGCTCATGACTGCTTGTTTCCCCTGGGGCCCAGTATGGCTCACAGCCAAAGGAACCTGGTCTTGGACAGGTGTTAATTTGCACTGTTGGCTTCACTAAAGCTGGCATAGCCTACCATAAGAATGTCTCTAATCAGGAGACAACCCCCTACCTAAAAATAACACTACATGGACCTTACACAGCGCTTTCCTTGCTAATTAGCTCATTTATACCCTTGGATGACTGGACCTCTGCACTTCCTCTTGAGGTGGGGAAGGCAGAGATCCTAAACCATTGCACAGGATTAACTGAGCCAGGCTCCTTACACGATGGTGGCTCTTTGGCCTCCAGGCAACCCTACCCTTTTTTTTATGTCTGCCTGCCTGTCTGTCTGTCTGTCTGTCTGTCTGTCTGTCTGTCTGTTAGCTCTCCTTACAGGAGATGAGAAAGAGGGCACCTAAACAGCCATGAGCAAGGGGTTGGGGTTGCTGGAGATACCTGGGCTGTTAGCTGGAGCCATGAGGCTTCCCTAGTGAGAGGGACAGATGGAGTCACATGACAAGCAGGAGGCTGGTGAGCTCCTCGACTGCCTCCATCCACACCGAAGACATCATTTCTAATGAGGCCAAAGGTTAGCATGGCAGCATGATTTCTGGGATTTCTTAAATTAATTTATTTATTTTAATGTGCATGCGTTTTTGCCTGCACATATGTCTGTGTACCATGCATGTGCCTAGAGTCAGAGGAGCCAGAAAAGATGTTGGATCCTTTGGAGCTGGAGTTAGAAGTGCTTGTAAGCCATCATGTGGATGCTGGGAATCAAACTTGGGTCCTTTGTAAGAAGATCCAGTGTTCTCTCCAGTCCCTTGGTTTCTGTTTTTAGAAATTTATACATTTGCTTGTTCTCTCTTCTTCTTCTTCCTCTTCTTCTTCCTCTTCTTCTTCCTCTTCTTCTTCCTCTTCTTCTTCCTCTTCTTCTTCCTCTTCTTCTTCTTCTTCTTCTTCTTCTTCTTCTTCTTCTTCTTCTTCTTCTTCTTCTTCTTCTTCTTCTTCTTCTTCTAATATTTACCTTATGTGAGCACATTGTCACTGTCTTCAGTCACACCAGAAAGGCACATCTGATCCCATTACGGATGGTTGTGAGCCACCATGTGATTGCTGAGAATTGAACTCGGGACCTCTGGGAGAGCAGTCCATGCTCTTAACCACTGAGTCATCTCTCTCAACTTCTTTAAAATAACAAAGCATCCTCTTTCCATGTTTCCTTTTTCAGTCCTGGGATTTGAACCCAGGACCTCAGGGGTACTGGGCACTAAAACAAAGCAATGTAAAGAAAGCTTGTGTATAGCTAGCTTTCCCTCTGTCAGCACTGAGGGCCAAGTATGAAGGAACTTATGCCAGGGACACAGTGGTTAGGGCTAGCCCGAAGCTAGGGCCCGAAGATAGGCTGAGCCTGGGCAGCCTGACCAGTTTCCACGTCTCTCCTGGAGTTTTTACCCTTTCCCTCCACTCCAGCCTCTAGGCTGTCATCAAGAAGAAAGTGCAGATCACTCTGCTTGGCTAAGATCTTGCCCTGCTTACTGTTCAAGCCTGTGCTCAGATGCAGACAGCGGAGGGTCCTGGGGACAGAACGTGGGCACTGTCTCCTGGGAACATGTCCTCTGAGTAAAATGGAGCCTGTCAGGACTGGTATACTGTCTTGGGTACCAAATGAGTGAAAAATAATGCAGCCCTATGTGCCATGGAGGTGGGAAATCCTTGTGCAGACGTGAGGAGACAGACCTGGACCTGTGCTCTCCAAGGTCCCCAGGTTTTCTCTACCAAATAGCTCGCTGTGCTTCTAGGTATCAAACATCTGACTTGCAACATGGCATTTTCAAAAAACAGCAAGTAAGCATGTAGTTATTTAACAGAAAGCCAGAAGCTTTGAGAGTAGAGGTTGTCTTCCGGTTAGCCTGAAGAAGACTCCAACATCCCCAGCTGAACTCGGCCTGCGGTACTGGAGGGTCTGCTCTATCTGTATTCCCTGAAATCCCATGCATCAGTAGGGACTCTTCAAAAAAGCCAGAACCACTTATGTGCACTCTCTCTGTCTCTCTGTCTCTCTCTGTCTGTCTCTCTGTGTCTCTCTGTGTCTGTGTCTGTGTCTGTCTGTCTGTCTGTCTGTCTGTCTCTCTCTCTCTCTCTCTCTCTCTCTCTCTCTCTCTCTGTGTGTGTGTGTGTGTGTGTGTGTGTGTGTGTGTGTGTGTGAAGTCTCAAATCTGCAGGGCTGTAGGCAGTTCAAGACTAAAGGTTATCTGCTACAAGATTGCTTCTAGCCTCAGAGAAGGTCTCCCTCGGGACATGCTTTATTCTAGACAGACCTAAGGATGGAGGAGATCAACCTACTGTAGGTGCACTTTATTCAAAGTCAACTTATTTGAGTGTCAACCTTATCCCTAGACAGCCTCACCAACACATCCAGGGCAAAGTCTGAATGCACAACAGGCAACTGTCGCCCATCAATCATAAATACACAATCTGTTGCATCATGGGAGGGGCTTTTCAGATGGCATCTAATTCAGTTGCTTTATATTTAAGGAAATGAAAACTTTGAGACATTAAGGCCACTGGCCTTTACTGACATTTAAGACCAGTGTCCCACCTCTCCTGGAGGTGTCCTTCCATCTCCAACTCCCCCACAGCTTCAGGAAGTCTGTGTATGCAGGAAGCTCTCCTGCTTTGCTCCTGATATGGCCAAGGTCCTCTGAGGCAGAAGGAAGCTGTTGGAGCATCCTCTCACTCTTCAGAGTGTGCGACATCAATATAACATGTGTCTTTCTGAACTGTAAACACATTCCAATCTTAAGTCTTCATTGTGAATTGGGGCCTTGCCTCTACTTTCCAGGCAATAGACGCTGAAAAGCCAGTGTCCAACCACAGCAGTAAAACTGCCATGGTATCAGAGGAACCACCAGCATATTCCTCTAGCTCTGGACCACATCCTGGCCCAGCCTACTTGGCTGTATGAGACTTTGGGCAAGTTGCTTAGCCTCCCAGTGCCTGCATCAGGATGCTGATGGAGGAGGCAGTGCTTCCCAACACATGCCCCCAACTCTTTAGGGCTCTCCTTGTCCACACTTGTGTCTTTCTTTCTGGTTGAAGGACACAATGCTGGCTTGCACCAGGGATAGATCCTTCAGGGGCAGAGCCTCCTACTCCTCCTTCTGGGGCAGCTTGGCCTGGTAGTTCCCTTCCACAGCTGCACCTCAGCTGCTATGTCTTCTCCAAACTCCCTGTTGCCACAGAGTTATCAGATCCTACAAGACCTGGCAGGAACTCATGTCTGGTGCTGGGTACTCCAAGAATAGACTTGCCACATGGGATCTACTCATGGAAGTCTAGAGGATGCTTCTGCCATTGATCAGACAGGAAGTACATAGGAGAGGGTCACTGGTGTCTCTGAAAAGGTCAGGGGGTTGGTCCTCCATGGCTGGGATGAATCAGATGGGCTCCTTCTGAACTGGGAGAGATGTGTTTAGGAGCACTCACCCTGCAGGCATCTATCTCAGTGATGGTCCCTGGATCTCAGAGGCAAGCAGAGTATGTGGGCCCTTGGGGATCTGTGTTGGCAGAGGCTGAGTAACCCTAAACTGAAAATCTGATGTCTGTTGAGCACTGTGATGTCATATACAGAAAATTCCGTACTCAGAAACTGTTTTGTGGATAAAATTGTGAAAATTACTAAAGTATACATGAAACAAATTAATTTCATGATTATACTTGGGTTCTGCCCTGAAGAAATCTAGTATGTATGAACTAGAAATATGAACTGTTTAGAAAACAAACAAACAAACTGGGATGCTTTTGGGCCCAATGTTCTCCAGACACCACTCAGCCTGTGATGATTTGATAGATAATGGTTTTCTTAGAAATGAGAGATGGGACAGAAGTCGAAGTCTGTTCTCTCTCTCTCTCTCTCTCTCTCTCTCTCTCTCTCTCTCTCTCTCTCTCTCTCTGTTTTCTTCTCTCTCTCTCTCTGTTTCTCCCTCTCCCTTTCTTGATACAAGGTCTCATGTAGCCCAAGATAGCTTCAAACTCACTGTACTGCTAAAGCTGGTTGATAATCCTGCCTTCACCTCCCATTTGTTGGAATTGTAGGCATGACTCCCCTGCCTGGCTCCTGCTAGTTGATGTAGTTCAGCTAGATATGGTAGCACAGGCCTTAGGAACATCAAAAGTCTGAAGCCACCCTCACCCTACATAGTGAGTTTGAGGCCTCCTTCGGTTGTAAAAGATAAAAGTTACTACTTGAACCATATCCTCTGAAACCAAATGTGGAACCCCCTACCCTGTACTTGTTAACTTGACCTTATCAGGAACAGGGTCTTTGCAGATGTGATAAAGTTGAGATGAGGTTGTCCCTGGGTCAGGATGACCAGTAAGTCCAGTAAGTAGTGTGCTTATGGGAGAGAGAGAGAGGGAGGGAGGGAGAGAGAGAGAGAGAGAGAGAGAGAGAGAGAGAGAGAGAGAGAGAGAGAGAGAGAGAGAGAGATTTGTATAGAGGCACAGAGAAAGTCATTCACCAGAGGAAGCCACATGACTTCATGGATCAGCAGAGAAATGTAAACACTTGATTTTGAAGTCAAAGCCTGAAGACCTTGGAAAGCATAGATCTTTTTTGTTTTTAGTGCAGCTTCTCATAGCAGGACCTCTGAAACTCATATGCAACTCAGAACCAATGAGGAGGATGCTGCCTCTGGCTGGGATGGCAAAGCGCCCATCACCCAGACATCCAAATCTGGATCAGATCCCAGCAGGGCTGGGATGACAAGTGCTTCCTGGTGTATTCTTTCCTAACATGTAACTGGAATCGACATGCCTAGAAGATGAAGGGACAGCGTGTTCCCTGGTGCCTGCAGAGAAAGCCATGAGAAAGAGAATTCCTCTTTGGAGCTCCCCCCATCCCTGCAGGGACACCTGGATGCGAATTCCATCCCTTCTCCTTGCATGGCACTGTGCTGCTGAAATCAAGCAGCCACAAGGATGGCTGCAGAGGCTGCTGCAGCTCCTCCCATCCCCTGAGCTGCAAAGTTCTCCCACACCATGCCGCATCCAGGTGACTGACTCTGTAATATCTCATGAAACATGGAATGAGTTTGAGAGCTCTGTTTCTGGTTTCCTTTCTTTTGCAGTAATAAAAAGAAAAAAAAGTCTGATTCAAAGAAACACGGGAGGAAATGGTTTGTTTCAGCTTATAGATCACAGTCCCTCCTCAAGGGAAGCAGGGACCTAGGGGTAGGTCTGGTTGCTATTCCATACAATGTTGTCACTGACCAAGGAACTCACTTGTGAATCATGAAGGGATGCTGATGGCTAGCTGGTTCACACAGGCTTATGCTCAGCTAGTTTCCCTATACAGCCCAGGGAATGGTACTTCCCACAGTGGCTGTGGCCTCTTTCATTAATTATCAATTAAAAAAAATCCCCCACAGACATGACTGTAGACCAATCTAATTTGGGAAAACCCTCATTTGAGACTCCCTTCAGTGATAACTCTAGGGATGTGTCACGGTGACAGTTAAAGCTAACCAGGACAGTCTCCTCTTCCACCATGCAGCTACCTTGTCTAATGCATCCCGCCCACCACCTCTGAATCTCATGATCCTAACTGAATAGGATCGGCACCCAACTGACACTATTGCAGTCTTTCCCACCTGCTCAATCCCAGACAGGAATTGAGTCTCACACACCACTTCCCTTACCAGCGTGTTCTTAGTTCTTTAAAGCAATGTCATAGAAAAAAAAAGAATTTAAATAAATTTGTCTTAAATTTCTTACCAACAAAACATTGGTCCTTCAAACACTCATCTGTGTCACCTGTAGCCATGAACAGAGTCATCTTCTCCCTCCTCACCCTCTGTGCCCTGGTGGATTCCCTGGCTTTCAGCAGACCTCCCTGGTTGAGGATAAAGTGAAAGGGGTCAATTACAGTTAGAGTGCAATGCCCTAGCAGCTGACTGGATTACCTTGGTGGGAGGTCTATTTCCCACCTGTATTTGGCTTTGTTATAGTCACTTGAACGATGTTCAGGTGACTCTTTTGTGTTCTTAAAGTGTCTCTGTAAAGATGGTATGCTCTGAGGTATAGCCATGGCCAGGGAAAACAAGCTCATTAAGTAAATCTGACCAGAGACATGGGTCTTAGAACAATCACAGGTCCCTTTCCACCTCTGTTTATAAAACGTCTGGAAAACTCAAGAGACAAAACTGCATTCCCACAACTCACAAACACAAAGACCTTTAATATCCCGAAGTGCGTGTGTAGCACTCAGTGTCTGAAAGCAGGAGGAAGAGAGATGCAGTCTTCACAGACAAGGGGGCTCTGGATCTTCCCCTGTGGTCTGTAGCTTTGCAGGGGCTTCACAAAGAGCCACTCCGCAACACAAAAGGCAGGTTCACTATAAAATCTGCTCTGACCCTGCATCTATATTTAGACTTTCATTTATTATGGAAATATTATGATAGTCCTCTCTCTCTCTCTCCCTCCCTCCCTCTTTTTCTCCCTCTTCTTTCTCATCTTTCTCTTATCTATCTATCTATCTATCATCTATCTATCTATCTATCTATCTATCTATCTATCTATCTATCTATCTATCTATCTATCTATCATCTATCTTATCTATCTGTCTATGTTTGGTTTCTCATGTCAGAGTTTCTCTGCGTGTCCCTGGCTGTCCTGGAACTTACTCTGTAGACCAAGTTGGTGTCAAACTTCAAGATCCATCTTCCTTTGCCTCCTGAGTTCTAGGATTAGAGGATTATGTCTCCACCGCCCACTGTGTTGCTACTTTCTTCTTGCTGCAAACAAAATGCCTGACAGAACCAGCATATGGACAGGAAGGTTTACATTGGTTCATGGCTTCAGAGAAAATTGTCCAATGTGGTGGCATGCTCAGTGGTAAGCATGTGGCAGAGGGTCATCCCATGATGATGAACCAGAAAAGAGTCTGGAGTCAGAGGTGTGTATATTTCCAAAGGATCTCCCAGGTAACAACTTCTGCCTGCTTCTCCTCTCTTCTTAAAGGCTCCACCTAAATAACACCCCAAACTGTAAATAGCACCCCAAACTGAGAATTCAGAACAGAAGCCTATATGAGGACACATTTCAGATTAAACTATGACATTTTCAGCCCTGGCTCCCAAAGGTTTATGGCAGTCAAATAGTCTGAAGAGTTCTAAAACTCTTCTAAAGGCTCACAGTCTACTCTAAAAGGTAAGGCAATCTTCTTGCTGTTGTAGTCTTTCAACGCACAATGAAACAAAAGAAGCCATCCTCATTCTAAAAGAGGGAAACAGAAAGCAACAAGGAAAGATTGTTTTGAAGCAATACTCAGAACAAAATGTGTAGTTCTATGTCCATCATTCAGAGAACTGATGTCGGCATCTGGACTCCAACAGGTTTGGCTTGCTCTGCCTTTAGAGCCCAGCCATTTTTAGCATGCATGGTCCCTCCCTTGGGTCTGCTCCCCTCTGCCTGTAGTTTCTCCCAGCAGACAGTCCATTTTCCTGTAAGTTCCAATATTTTGTGGTCACAATTACTACTTAGGCTTCATCCTTACAGGTTTATAGCCTCCTTAAGGGCTCCCTTTAGGGAATTTGGTCCTGTTACACTTAGCCTGGCCTCATATACCTTTCTTTGGAATCTTGGTACAAGCTACTCCAGGTGCCTCTCCTGGGGATGCTTTTATTTTTCTTTTAACAATACCAATACCTGTAGCAATCACAACGTTTGTTTCCGTTGATTTTGTCCATGTCTCCCATACACCCGTGTTCCCACATTTCATGTTTTCTGCTCCATTATTTGTTGCTCTTAAGTCTCACTATAAACATGACTAAAAGCAGCCAGCGGCAACCATGCTTCTTACTACCTGAATGTTGTGCTGTCTTGAAAACTCATTTGCAAATAGGTTAGCCCATTATTTTTGAATTTGGCGTCACTTTAAGATTTCAGAACCCATGCATACCATAACCAGGGCCATTGCCAGAATGTACTATAAATGATCTCTAGTCTGATTGTTGAGAGAGCCCTTCTTTACATTTAGGATATTGTCTGTGTTTTTATCAGAATTCTGGTCTTGGAAACTCCAAGATTTCTGCTTTGGGGGTGTTCTTTCTCTTGTGTTGTCAAACTTGTTTACTTTCCTTCTACAAACAAGTTCCAAAGGCCCACTAATTACCACGAATCACAGGCCAGATTTACTCATAGCAAAACCCCCACTACTCTAATACTACCTTTTCCTCTTAGTTATTTTCTCATTGCTGTGATCCAACACCATGAAACAATATAAAGCAGGAAAGGTTTATTTTGATTCATGGTTTCAGAGTCCCTCTTGGTGGGGGAGGACATCAGAGTTCATGATGGTTACAGTGTATGATGGTGATACATCACAAGATACTGAGAAAGCAGGATAGAACCAGGGCAAGCATAGCCTTCAAAGATCTGCTCTGTGTGAGCTATTTCTGCCAACTGAGCCCCTACAGTTTCCAAATAACACTATCAGCTGTGAACTGAGCTCCTAAATTGTGAGCCTATGGGGGAAAGTTCAGATTTAGGCCATAACAATTCTGCAAGATGTGAGCCTGTGGCTGCTGACTCTCCTGATCTTCTCTCTCATCTTTTTTTTTCCAATACCATCCAGGGGCCAATGTTGGGCAAAGCCTGTGTTATGGCAGCAGAACCTTTCCTGGTTCCAGTATGAGATGAGATGAGATGAGATGAGGTGAGGTGAGGTGAGGTGAGGTGAGGTGAGGTGAGGTGAGGTGAGGTGAGATGATGATTGGAAGCTGATGAGTAAGAGGGTATGAGTGCAGCTACATAGCTAGGAGCGGGGAGATGGCCAGTGGGTAAGAGTTTGCTGTCTCAGCATAAGGACTTGAGTGTGGATCCCCAACAGCCATGTGAACTACCAGGAGTGCTGCACTTTCCTGGGATCCCAGTGGCAAGGAGTCAAAACCAAGAAGATCCCAGGGACTGCTAGCCAGCCCAGCTTCTGTACCGGCAAGCCAGGTTTAGTCATATATGCACACTCGAGTCTCACGATTCCACCAGCAAGGAAGGCCATTACCAGATGCAGTGCTTTGCCCTAGAATCATACCTATGAGCAAAATTACCCCAACCTACCCACCTATGGCATCGTATTAGTAGTAATTACCTAAATATCATCTGAGATGACAGATTTGTGTATTTCCACATCATCTCTAAGGTTTAGGATCTGTATTATGGCTCTTGGATAATCCGTGTGGAATCTTTAAGGGTGAAGGCTGGAGAGAAGGCAGAGGCAGAGAGGTGGAGTAGGCAAGGAAAGACATGGCCATAGTTGGTATTTAGGTCTATAGCTTCCCAAGTGTTCAGAGAGTGGTTCAGGCATTGAGGCTGTGCTAAATTAGAGCATTCCATTATTATCTAGAAAAGATGGTGTCCCTGCTGGGATTTTGAGATGAACTTCTGTCCTGTTTTCATGAGTAGAAAGTACTGGAAAGCATTCGATGTCTCAGGCAAAGCCCATCCTGCAAATATTCTGAATTTTTGTCTGACTTGATAAAAGATTGATTTATTTTTATCACTTTCTTTCCCACTTGCTGGTATTTTTTATTCTCGTTACTATTAATCCTAACTGACAGGTTTCTTTCTTTGAGGTTTTCTTTTACAGCATCAGTAATTGGAAGCTGACTGCCATGAAAACCCCTCTGTTGCCAGGACATCGGTGGGCACCGCAGGATGCTTTTCCGTTTGCACCCACAGCTCTGAGTACTTAATGGTCAGAGGTGCAAATATAGATGGGCAGGTTTTAGAAGGGTGGTCTGATAGGGACTGAAACTATGTTACTTCATTGGTCATTAGTTGCAGAAAGCATGCACTATAGTATTCAAGGCTGCAAAGCAAGTCCCCAATACAACCTTGCATCCAGTTTTTTTTGTTTTGTTTTGTTTTTTGGGGGGTTTTTTGTTTTTGTTTTTTTGTTTGTTTGGTTTTTGGTTTTGGGGATTTGTTTTTTTTTTTGTTTGTTTGTTTTTGGTTTTTTTTGTTTTTTGTTTTTTTGAGACAGGGTTTCTCTGTATAGCCCTGGCTGTCCTGGAACTCACTCTGTAGACCAGGCTGGCCTCGAACTCAGAAATCCTCCTGCCTCTGCCTCCCAGAGTGCTGGGATTACAGGCGTGCACCACCACCGCCTGGCTTGTATCCCATTACATACATTTAACGGTGATTAAACATGGTCTATTCACACCACACAGAGAGATTGATTTGAGCTGGTGAGATAGTTGAGATCTGTCTAGAGGTCAAGACACATAGTTTACATCTCCAGCACCAACCTGCGTCTGTCTGTCTGCCTTCTGGGGATTCCTTCCAGAAACTGTAGAGCCCCCAGCACCCTTTGTTCCTCTTCCTCTAACCACTGCTTCCCACTTGGAAACTTCAGAATAGATCCCGAAACTCAGCATGTCGCATCTGTCCCTACCTCCTGCCCTGTTAGTCCTTGCTCTTTTTCTGCACCCCTGAGCAGCCCGTCTGCCCCACCCCTGTCACCCCATCTCTCTTCCCTTCAGTGTTCCTTAACACATTAGAGAAATGATACAGAAATATGGGGATGTTTTTGACAATAATGAAACCTTTTTGGGGTCCTCAGTTCCTCCAGCCTCAATGGCTACTGAAGCTACCCTGAGCCAGTAGACCTGGTTTTCTTATCTGAAGAATTTGAATAAGAAAAATTATGTCCATAGAAAGTGAGTTTTAGAGAGACGTCATTATTATAGATTCAAAGGTTGGCTCGAGAGGGAGGGAGGAAAGGAGAGAGAACATGCTAGTATGCCCTTGGAACTCCTGAACAGCAGGAGGGGTCCCTGGACACAGGGTAACACTGAGCTACTTGTCCAGAGCTCTTTTAAAAGGAGTTAGGGCAGAAACTGGGAAGGGGGAGAGTGGTCAGTCCAGTTGTCCCTACCACAGGGGTCCAGGTGTCTTTACTCAGTTTTAGTCAGAAAGGTGCCACAGCCTCCAGGGAGATGCTCGTTTAGGAGGAAACAAGGAAAGAGGCATCAGAGCTCTCTTTTCAGATTCCTGACTTCCCCTGAAGAAGTCCTTGGAAATGCTGTTTTGGGAACCCCGACTGCCAGATCACTTTTTGTCTCTTATTCTCAACAAAGAGATTTTTCAGAATCTGGGATGGCTTGGCTATTCCTCAGATCAAAACCACTGCTACAAGGATGCCCCCACTCTGCAACAGAGGTTCTCAACCTGTGGGGAGAGACCCCCTTTTGCAGAATCCAACAACCCTTTTACAGGGGTTGTCTAAGACCATCTGTATATCAGATATTTTTATATTACAATTTATTTTTTAAGATTTTATTTATTTATTTATTTATTTATTTATTTATTTATTTATTTATTTATTTATAGTACATGGTAGCTGTCTTCAGACATACCAGAAGAGGGCATCAGATCTCATTACAGTTGGTTATGAGCCACTATGTGGTTGCTGTGGTTTGAACTCAGGACCTCTGGAAGAGCAGTCAGTGCTCGTAACCACTGAGGCATATCTCTCCAGCCCTACATTACAATTTATATCAGTAGCAAATTTAGTTATGACGTAGTAACAAAAGTAATTTTAGGGTGGTGCTGGGGGGTCATCACAACATGAAGAACTGTGTTAAAGGTTCATGGCATTAGGTTGAGAGCCACTGCTCTAGAGGAAAACAGAGGTCCAATTCCCACTGTGCGCCCAGGGGCCAGCTTGCATGGCTAACTTTCTACAGCAGTGGTTCTCAACTGTCCTAATGCACCTCACGGTGACCCTCAACCATAAAATTATTTTTGTTTCTCCTTGATAACTGTAATTTCGCTACTGTTGTAGATCATATATAAATAGTTTTAGAGATAGATGGTTGCCAAGAGGGTCGCGACCCACAGGTTGAGAACCACTGCGCTGTGGCCTTCTGGTCCTTGTCAGCCGTTATTTTTCTCATATCATATCACCCTGGTTCCTCGCTGGTCCATGACAGGGCTATGTGCTGTCTTTCTCTCTACATCTGCTGCTCCCTCTGCCTGCAAGGCTCATGCCCAGGACTCCGCATGCTCAGATCCCCCGCACTCAAACAGCACCCAGCACCTTCTTAATGTGGCTTGAAGTGGCCTGTGCTTGGAAATTGAAGATCCCCCCAAAGACCCATGTGTTGAGGCTTGGTTCTGCCCTGATGCTACTGGGAGGCTATAGAACCTTTGAGAGGAGAGACTGGTGGGAGAGGCTTTTGGGTTATTGGTGATGTAGGCCCTCAGCGAGGACTATGGCAACCCATCCATTCCCTTTCTCTTGGCTTCCTGGTCATGAGGTAAGTGGTGTGTCCCATCATGGTCTCACCATTGCCATCCTGCGTCCTCACCAGAACTCTGCCGAGAGTGTGATGGCTGCTGGGTACCAATACCAAATCCAAATTAGAATCTCCAGAATGAGTGTAGGAGCCCTGTTCTCTTTATTACTAATTGCCTCAGGTATCTTGGGATAGCAGTGGAAAGCTGATTAACGTAGCCCTCTCTCTTCACAGTATTTACTTCAGCCTGCCTCCCTAGTCCCGGAGGCTACCCCTTTCCTTCCTTGCCTGACCTTTGTACTCTCCGTAGCTTTCAAGATCTAGCACATGGCAGGTTCTCTGTGGTCGGTCTCCTCCAGCTAGATGGTAAGACCCTCAGAAGAAAGGACGTGTTCGATCTGCTTGCCGACACCTCTCAGTACCCAACAGTCTGGTATCCAGGTAAACATCTGTTCCCCAGATGATGTGAACTGTCAACTTCCATCTTTCTTCTCTTTATACTTCTGAAATTGTTCTCCTATCCACCCCTTCAGCTTCCTATAAGTTTCAATCTGAGCATAGGGGGTTCACCCCTCACCTTTTCTAGGAACATTCCTTCTGATCTGGGGTAGCTCTTTTTGTAAAGGGAGCCTAGAGGGCTGGAGAGGTGACTCTGAGCTACCTGTAAGCATCTACCCTTTCGTACAAGACCATCTCTCGCTCACAGGTCATGTGCACAGGCCGCAGAAATATTTGTCAAATGAATGCATGCCAACAACTCTGTTGTAGGGCTCCAATGTCAATGACGTTGACATTCCTGAGGATTCTTTCTGGAGGCCTTTGTCAGGCTTAGGGCTATAGTTATGGCTTTAGGTTTATGGTTGTCACACTTAGGTATAGATATCAGGTGTGTGGCTAGTTCTGCCACTGACCCACCCGAACCTGACTTTTGGAATGGCAGCTTTGTCATAGTTTTGCTGAGATACGCAGTACCAGGCTCTCAGCACAGTGTCTGGATTATTGCAGGCATGTGTAGTAACTGGTGAGCATCTTTTGCTCACATTCAGATGAAGTGCACAGCAGACAATCCATTTCTCATCAGAATCCAGCCACGAGCAGAGGATGTGGTAGAACTGAGGTATTTCAAGTCACCTTACTAGCCAAGCAACGTCTCCACTCACCCATATTTCCCCAAATGACCACTCATGTCCCTTGACTGCTTGAGCCCCTGTGGGGTGGGAGTTGAAGAGACGGCCTCGGGTACAGGCTGGGCACTGAGTGAGGTGCCTTGTCAGGGAGGGCAGAGTCCATTTCTCTGTTCTCTCACTCTCTGAGACCTCGAAGTATGATCCACATGACCAGTGCTGCTGTACAAATCCTGCCAGCTGTGCTCCACTCCAAGTAACCCACTGCAGACCACGAGACACTGAGCTAAACTCTGGACATTTCTTTCTGCTTTTCTTTAGCCACACTGAGTGAAGCCCTATTTCCCAGGTGCGTCCTTTCTGCAAGAGAGAAAAATTGCTCTCCTAAGACAATGCTTTGTTTTATCAACAATGTTATAACCAATCACTGTGGGCTCTAGGCACAGTAAAACCGGGTACTCCTGCTCCTTTATCTTATTTTTAGGCAATATCATTTCTCCTGAAAGGAAAGGTATGCACTCTACATCTAGTCTTTAATTACACTTAGATTGAGAAAATGCTATTAGCAGAACTGATCACTCTGAACTCCAGTGTGATCGCCATCTCTTGGTCCCAAGCCAGGCTTTGGCTGCTGTCAGGAGCCAGGGATGATGTACTTTCTTCCTGCTTTGGTATTAGACAAAGTGTCTTCAATGACCCAGTGTATTCTAGATGATGGCTGTCATTCAAGATTGACAGGTCACAGCCTGGCACTGAACCTGGCAACCCATTACCCTCGAGGGCACAGCTTGGGACTTGGGGTATGGGTAAGTTAGTAAAGTGCCTCGGATGCAGGCACGAGGACCTGAGTTCAGATTCCGAGCATCCATGTAAAAAGCTGAGTATGGAGGTCCGTGTCTGTAATCTCATCACTGGACCTGGAGACAGGAGGAACCCGGAGCTTGATGGCTGCCTGGCCAGTCTCACTGAATCAATGGGTTTCAGGTTAGTAGGAGACCCTGTTCTTAAAAAAATAATAATGACTGAGGAAGACTTCTAGCCTCTACAGATGCACGCACACACGCATACTCCAAAGGAAGAACAAAGCCCTGAGTGGGGAGGCTGCGACGGGGAAGGTGGAGGACCGGAAGGCGGGAGAGGAGAGGGCTGAGAAGGCACAGCGTGCCGGAGCCACCGGAGGACCTGAAGAAGAGGCAGAAAAACCTGTGAAAACTAAGACTGTTTCTTTCAGTAAGGGAGGGGAAAGTTCGAGTCGCAGCACTGAAAAGCGATCAGTTGAAGACGAAGCTGCAGACCTCCCAGCAAAGCCTACGAAGATGTCTGAGTTTGGATTTACCATAGGCAGGCAGACGGCAAGGAAAGCATCCGCCATCTTCATTAGACTCGGAGCAAGTCAGCCTAAGGAAACAGTTCCAACTCTTGCTCCAAAACCTCTTTCAGCAGCAGCCGCTTTCAGTGAAGATGAAGATAGTGAGACAAAGGAAATGCCTCCAGAAGCAAAGATGAGGATGAATACCGACCGGAAGGGACACAGCAACACCAGCCGGACCAAACTCCCTTAATAAAGGGAGGCACGGCTTTTCCGATAAACAAAAGCTATGGGAGCAAATATAAAATCTCATCTGGGAAACATTCATGACTAAGACAATTAAGTGGAGTGTTCTGAGGTTGGGCTGTGGGTGGGTGCAGTTAGAAGGAGCAGTCTCCTTTTTGTAAAGAATGGTGTAAGACTAGCTTTGGAGCCGGTTTTCTTTCTTCTTTTTTTTCTTTTCCTTTTCTTCTTTTTTTTTCTTTTGAAGATTGAGTGGTACACTAATAAATGAGAGTTTGCAATTAGAGGTGATTTATGTTTTGTATACAGATTTCAAGACATTTGCTAACTTTGTAGTTTCACATGATTAGTTTCCAAGGGTTACAGATAAAAAAAAAATCAGAAGTGGTACCTTTCTAAGAATTGCATTATTTTTTTAGATACAACTATTAGCACATTAAGAAGGAAGCCAAAAGTTAAACTGAAAGCAGTTCTTCTCCTGATTTCTCCCCTCATGACCTGACTGTCTGGCTCCCTGGAACAGCCTTACAGTGAGGGAATCTTGGACTGAGAAGACAATGTTACTGGACTATTGACTGAGAGTAACCTTTTCCTACGGGCATTTCATTTTGTGTTGGGCCATTATATGCTAGTACTGTTTTGCTATCAGTGGGTACCAACACTTTGCTCTGTAAAAATTTTTTCGTTAAAAATTCTTATATGAAGTGTTGAGTATTATAACTAGCCCATTTTGATGGAACTTGCCTCCATTCAGAATCTTCAGGGGACACTATTTGCTACCTAAGTAACTCAGTATTTGATTGTGCTTCTCTTGGTTTCTATTCTAGAGTTCTTTTAAGCATTTCTACCAGAACTTGAGGCAAAACATTAGGAAGCTGTTTCTTTTAACGAATAAACACCACCAAAAATATCAGTGTACATACTGCTTTATGTGTCTGGCTGGCTTTTATTTTTTAAAAAGGTTTAAATACCAAAAAAGGAAAAAAGGTATGGCATTGTATGAAGACAGAAGAGGCGACATACCTGTGACTTTTGAAGCATTTAAGTTACTAACTTACTAGATCCAGTTTGAATTGAATTTGCAAGGTTTCTTGTTTGTACAACTCCATGGCTTGTTTTATGTATCTACACAATGACCAGTGGTTTTGGAAGCACACTTACTGACTGCAGGACAGAAGTGCTTCTTCAGACATATCCTCATTGGGAGCCTCTCATTGCATATGCTCTTAGAGTTCTGTATGTAGGATGTTTGTTTTGTATTTTTGTATTGTATATAGGCTTTTAAAATGTGACAGTTAAATGCATCTTTAATAGTCACAGACAAAAGAAATGATAAAAAGTCCTTGAAATTGCAATGTTAGATTTGGAGGCAGCTTCGGTGAGTTTCATGGCTGGTGATTATTCACTGGGCAATTTTTAATGTAATGACTTCCAAGAAGCAGCCTGTGGGCATTCCTAACACTTTGTTCACTACATGTTAGTTTACTTCATAAGCCCTAAGTAAAATGATTGAAATGCACATAGCACTAGTCGTTCATACATGATTTAAGTATGCCAAGATGCGTAGATTTAACTTTTATGTCCACAAACTGTCCATTTGTCCATTTTACTGTTTGTTGAAATAACACCTCTCCTACACATTCTTTACTTGACTTGAATAACAAATTAACCTGAGGTCAAGATGGAGAGAGATGACTGAGCCGAATGTCTTTACTAAAATTACAATAAATTTTGTCAAACTTGAAAAAAAAAAAGGTCCTGAAAGAAGAAATGTGAGATTCCGGAGAAGATAGATTAAATTGTGATGCTGAAGTTGAGCATTAGTAAGCTGCCTGGGATAATTGAGGTCTATCCTAAATGAGGGACATCTAGACTCTGCTCACAGTTGGGTTCCGGTTCACTTGTGAAGACAGAGATACAGTGGAGACATAGAGTCCCCACACTCCTTGTGGCCTATGGCTTCAGCAAATGAAATTAATATCACAGAGAGGATTGTAAGTTAAGCAATAACCTTGAGAGGAAACCAGTTTTACTAAAGCCAGGGGTTAGTAATAGCATTCTGGGAAGGGATGGTGAATTTGGGATATAGCAGCCCCCAACCTTATAAATGTGTGGCTTTACTTCCCTGAGCTTTAGTCAACTAAAGCTCAGTCGACTATGTTCCAAAAATGCTAAGTGGAAAATCCTTGAAAAAAGCAACTCATGATTTTCAAAATGCATGCTGTTTTGAGTAGGGCGATAAGTCTCTTGATGCCCTGCTCTGTCCCACACAAGGTGTGAATCGCCACTGTGACCACTGTATCTGTGCGTTATGTTCTACCTGCCTGATAGTCATATAGCAAACATTTCATTATCACACTGTGACCATGTGACCTTTAATGGCCCGAGGCATACAAATAATGGTGCTGGCAACCAAATGATGTAAGACATTTTGTGGTCTCTACTAAATAAGGAAAAAAAAAAGTTTGCAGAAGTTGTTAAGATAAAATAGAAAATTATAAATTGAACCTCATTATATGTGTGTGTTTATACATTATAAGAAATAATATAATATAGACAGGGTTTGATATAATCCCTGGTTCTGCTGAGGTCTTGGGTCACTCCCTAGATGCTGTGGTAACCACACCCCCTATAAATTAGTTCACTGCTCCTTCATCACTGTCATTTGCTACTTCTATGACCCTTCCACAGGGGTCGTTCCACTCCTAAAGGGGTCATAACCCATAGGTTGAGAACCACTGCCCTGCAGGGTAGGAGTCAAAATGGCTGTACCAGCTGTCAACAGAACAAAGGTTCCGACGGCAAAGTTCTGAAGGAAGAGGATGTGGGGGAAGCTGGGACAGAGCAGGAGGGAGGGCTGGTTGAAGTTATTTGGAGCTGAACCGACTCAAGTGATCTCAAGGTCAGGAGTGGTCACAGGCAGAGTTGTGCCCCAAGGATATGGGTGGAATGCCCATTTAATTGCAGAAGCAGTGCGAACGGGGGTCTCCGTAAGAACAGGATGCATTGGAGAGACCTGCAATCTGTACATGTGTTCTCAGGCTGAGTCCTCAGAGGCGAGTCTGACGAGGGGCAGTTTATCAAGATGGGAAAAGGGCGATGGTGCCCTGGTATTAATGCACCTGGAGATGCTGTCATCTCTCGTCTATAGACTGAGTAATTGTGTCCCCAGATTCTCTTGCTGATGGCTTACCTCCATGGTGGGGCCATGGGGCAGTGAAATTGAGCTGTGAGGGTTACTGCCTTGTAACCCCCACAACCCCCGGGGAGCTAGTTAATTTCCTCCTCCATGTGGGCACAAAAGAACTGCCTGTAAAGAAGCAGTCCCCAAGACTGGAGAGATGGCTCAGTGGTTAAGAGCACTGACTGCTCTTCCAGAGGTCCTGAGTTCAATTCCCAGTAACCACATGGTGGCTCACAACCATCTGTAATGGGATCTAATGCCCTCTTCTGGTGTGTGTCTGAAGACAGCTGCAGTGTACTCATATAAATAAAAATTAAAAAAAATATTTTTTTTAAAAAAGAAAGTACAGGGCTGGAGAAATTGCAGAGAAGAAGAAGAGGAAGAGGAAGAAGAGGAAGAAGAGAAAGAAGAAGAGGAAGAGGAAGAAGAGGAAGAGGAGGAAGAGGAAGGAGAGGAAGGAGAGGAAGGAAGGAAGGAGAGGAAGGAGAAGAAGGAGGAGGAGGAGGAGGAGGAGAAGGAAGAGGAGAAGGAGGAGGAGGAGGAGGAGGAGGAGGAGGAGGAGGAGGAGGAGAAGAAGAAGGAGGAGGAGGAGGAGGAGGAGGAGGAGGAGAGGAAGGGGAAGAGGAAGAGGAAGAGGAGGAAGAGGAAGAGGAAGAGGAAGAGGTCCCCAGCAGACTCCAAACCTGCTGGCACCTTGCTTTTAGATTTTCAGTCTTTTGGAATGTAAGAAATACATGTCTACTGTTTAGTAGGTCTGCAGCCAATGTTGCAGGCACCCTTCAAAACTTACAGTGGGATAGTGTTCCATAAAACATGAGGAATACCTTGAAGGGAAATTTTATCTCTTACACATGTGTTGGGCAGGGCTTCCTAGAACTGAGTCACTGGGGGTGCATGCGTATATATTATCAAAGAAGATTTTCTGGTTCAACTTACATGTCAGGGGCTAGGTAATTCAATAATGGTCATCTCCTGGAAAGGCTGAGAAGCAGGTTTGTAGTCCAGGAAGGAGGACACCTGAGCAGTCCCAGGGTGGTGTTGTCTTAGTTAGGGTTTCTATTGCTGTGAAGAGACACCATGACTACAGCAGATCTTATAAAGGAAAACATTTAATTGGGAGCTTGTTTACAGTTTCAGAGGTTTAGTCCATTATCATCACGGCAGGGAGCATGGGTCATGCAGGCAGACATGGTGCTGGAGCAGTAGCTGGGAGCTCTACATCTGGATGGGCAGGCATCAGAAAGAGAGTGTCACACTTCCTAATAGTATCACACGCTATGGTGTAAGGAGGTCATTTTCATTCAAACCACCACACTGCTGAGAGCTTGGAGGTTTCCTGGAGTAGAACTGGTATTGGGTCAGTGTGGAAAGGCTGACAAACAAAAAGATACAAATCCATTATTTGAATGTGGATTGCTAGTGTGTCAATATAAAGGCAACAAAGTGACAGATTATTATTTCCTTACAGGCATCCAATTAACTGAGATCAGTGAACGGGAGGGCGGCTAGCCAATGGAGAGTCTGTTTGAGGGAGCAGGGACCCATCTCTCCCTGGCTTCCTGCTTTCCCAGGGCTCCCATAGGATAGGCCACTCTGGAGCCCAGAGGGTCAGAGAGTGGCCAACTGTAGATGGTCAGTCAGGCTGCTAACTCCCTGGTGCCCATTTGGGCCATGGTCAGTCTTCCTTGACCTCCTTCTTGGACATTTTGCCTGGAAACAGCTCTGATGTTTGTGAATCAGTATCGACCTCAGGGAGTAGGCCTTTCCCTGACCCCACCATTGCCCAGAGGGAGCTGGTCTGAAGCATGTCAGGGTGTGAGCAGGACCGGCTCACACAAACCCGACTTTGGCATGATGGCTTGTGACCTGCCAGCTCTCTACTCCGTGGTACTGGCATTTGATGCTGTTCAAGTTTGCTTTTCTGTTGCTGTGATAAGCACCATGACCAAAAGCAACCAAAGGAGGAAAGGATTCATTTCATCTTACAGCCTGCAGTCCACCACTGAAGGAAGCCAGGAACTCCAGGCAAGCAGAGGTCGCGGAGGAACACTGCTCACTGGCTTGCTTCCAGACTCCTGTTTAGCTAGTCTTTTTATGCCGCTCAGGACACCAGCCTGTGGATGGTGCCCCCTGGAGTGGGCTATGCCCTCCTACATCAATCATTAATCATGTAACCACCCCACAGACTTGCCCGCAGGCCGTTTCGATGTAGGCAATTCTTCTTTCCAGGTGTGTCAAGTTGACAAAAACTAACGAGACACTCTTTGTTTTCAGTGGGAGTCCTTTGTAGAATATTTGAGGGCTGGGTCTCATAGACACACTTGACAAGGAAGCCAAGGTTCCTGGGAGGAAGGAAGCTCTGGATTGGGGCTGTTGGGGCATGCCGGAAGCTCTGCAGGGAGAGGACTCTGACGTTCGGATTGCCTTGCTGCCAGCGCAGCTAAGAAATGCCCTCTCCAGCAAAGCGAAGGTGCTTCGCTCAGTGGCAGGCGAGCTGTTTTGACATTTCACAGTCTAATGTGTTGGTAGAAGTTGATGGGAAAATTTGAACTTTAATCTGCTCTTAAATTGAATTTGCTGATGTTGCTCAGAAGTCTATTGATTAGATAATTTCTACTTCCAGAAAAGAAATTCACCATTGGGTTAGGGCCAAGCTGCAAAAAGACAGTCAGAGAAAAAAAAAAAATCTGAAAACAGGAAAAACCTGGAAAATTGGAGTTAGGGGGAAATTATCTTCCCAGAATCCTTTGGTCATACTGGTCTGGGTATTGGTCTATTCATGTGCACACAGACACAGGCACACACCATTGCTATCACAAAGACAGAAGTACAGCATACACCACACCTGTTACACAGACATAGGCGCATACCTTACCCGTCACACAGACACAAGCACCACAACTGTCTTGCACACACAGGCACAGCACACACCACATCTATTACACACACAGGTATCACTTATGTAGACACACACTAGATCTATCACACCCCTCAAACATATATGTGACTCATTATATATCAAACACATGCTGCCACACATGATCACATATATCACAATGTATCTCTATACAATCATATACATTACACAGACATCATCACCTTCATGGACACTGTATGTATGTTCGTGTGTGTATGTATGTATCTATTATCTATCTATCTATCCCAAATACCCAAATACACATACAAATTAACTTGTGTGGACACATAGTTTGAAACCCACCATACCACTCAAACATACCTCCTATCTCATAACCAACATATAATCCATATCACACAGGACAACTGCCTCCTAGTTCCAACCCCAATAACTCTACCAAACAGCCTGATGAGAACTAGATTGTCCAGTGGCCTTCAGGATCTACTGTGAAGGCTGTCCAAGCTGTTTTGAGTCAACAATGAGTGCTGTCCCTGCACAGTCCCAGGTAGCCAGGAAGTCTGTGTTGACAGTGCTGGGCCCAAATGAATGGCATCTCTGCTGACACAGGGATAGCTTTGACTCTCTTCCTCCTTGGCTTTTCACAGCTCTTTCTCTCTGTCCCTTCCCTCCTCCCCACGCCCCCCACGTGTGTTTCTGGTGTGTGGGGGAGTGCAAGTGAGCTTGTCCAACTGTGAGTTTGTGTGTGTGTGTGTGTGGTATGAGACTGCCGGGTATGAGTGTGCCTGGAGCATAAGGTGTGCAGCTTGAGCATGGACTCTGGTGATGGGGGACACTGCTTACATGTGGGGGCAGGGCTGGCTCAGCACCTCCATAAATTAAAATTCCAGCTTCCTCGAACACAAGGAGGAAATACCAGTCATATTTCCAAACCAGCTCAGGGGCCCAGCTGCAGTGGGCTTCACACGGCCGGATTCTGAGACTCTCACGGGCCAGCTGTATTCAGCCTTTCTTGGTTGTCTGTCGGCTTCTATATTGGAACATGAAGCGCCTGCCACAACATGTCACCCTGGGTGTGTGGCCATCTTGGCACCTGTTGAAACTTTCCTGAGAGAGTAATCAGTAGAAGGTCATTTCCGCTGTCTCCTGCCCTCCTGCAAAGACCCCTCTGGGAGGGTCTCAGAATATGGATGTGTGGGGAAGAAAGGCTTGGTAGTGGGTGAAAAAGCAAAGGGAGACTGGTCCCCTGTTCTCTGCTTGTGACTTTCTGTCTAGTTTACGGGGTGCCACCATCAACAGAGCAACGCCCTGAAGAAGAGAAAGATGAGCCCTACTGGGCAAACATAAACCATCTTCGATCTTCGAGCTTATCTAAGACACAGACTGTGCCAGTGCTTTCCAAGATGAGCTAGCTGACTTTCCGGATGCGGGTCCCAGCCCAGAGGTTTCCAAGCAGACCCCCACTCCCACCCTGGGGGAGGGGAGGGAGACAAGGAACACATGGTCGTGAAGTCTCTCTGTGGTTTAGCCCAGCTCGGCAGGGAGGTGAGCTGAGCCTGGAAAGGAACTGCCTCTGGAAGGAAACACTGTGGGCTTGTACCCTAGTCTGCAGGTCTCCCTGGGAGATGGTTCCGTCTGTTCCTAACCTCCTATCCCCACCCATTCTGTAGCTCTCCATCCATGCATTGCCACATACTCTAGCATCCTAATCTGTCAGGTGTCTGTTCCATTTGGTGCCATAGTGCCCGGGCCTTTTCTGACAGCACCCGACTTGCTGAGCTACTTGTGGTTGTTCGTCTCAGACAGAAGGCATTGAGGATGGTTAGCAGCGGCTCTCAGCCTGCGTGCCATGACCCCCTCAGCAGATCTCTGTCTCCAAAAATAAGTAATATTATGATTCACAACAGTAGCAAAATTAAAGGGAAGTAACAACAAAGATAATTTTATGGTTGGGGGTCACCACACCATGCGGAGCTGTATTAAAGGGTCTCGGCAATTGGAAGCTTGAAAACAACATCTGGGTTAGCGTGATGGAAGCCAGCACAGAGCACTGGGGGGAAGTGACAAAAAAATAGCTTCCTTTCTTCCAGCGTCAGCTCTGTGTGACACCATCATAACACTCTTTACTAACAGACTGCCATGATGGTATCATGGGATGTGCTCTCCCAGAGAGAAGGCGAGAAACGCCGCGGCAAGCTCCTCTGAACGCCGTTGCAAGCTCCTTTAATACCCTCCACCCACGCCCCATTGGTCCCGAGAAAGCATCTCTTTTAAACAGCAGTTCCTGATTGGCTGACATTGTCTGTGTCAGCAATCCTTGTTCTCTCAGGCAGTCCTCAATTAGGTCCTCCTGCAGGAGATGCCTTTGTGGCTGTGTAGCCCCCTGTGTTTCTTCAGAGGGGGCTATGCTGTTCCTCGAATGATGTGGGACCTAGAGTTCCCCCTTGATGCCACAGACATTTATTCTCCAAGTGCTGACCGTCTGCATCATTGTAATGTTTTGATAATTCCATGCTAAAGGTTGATAATAGTATCAATAGTTTACATTTATTGAGTCCTACCTAAGTTGTGGCAGTGTGGTTAACTGTTGGCATGACTGGTCCAGGCTGGGAGAGCTTGGATGTGATCCAGGCACTTGATTCGTCCAAGCCCAGCATGGGATGCTGTTCAATAGTGTCCTCACCCTTTTCTTACAAGCCCAAAGGTTGGGAAAGGATTCACATAGTCCATTTTAGGCTTGGTGCAATTTACTTGAGTTTGTGATGGGGCAGCCAGAGCAAATTGCAGTGAGGCAGAGCCTGGGGGAGCTGCTATAGATCTTACTGTTTTGTGTTTTCTCTAATAGGATGTCTAGATCACGTATAAAGTCTATTGCCATGATTCTGTTGGCTTCAAAGTCTGAATGGCAGGGCATCGGCACTCGGTGAGGGTTACGTGGCGGTGCCATGTGACAGATGGCATCATGCAGTCAGAACCCAAGCACCAGGGCTCCCACGTTGAGAGAGGAAGCAAGATAGCAAGCTGAGGCAGCTCATTGGACAAGCTCACTCTCGATCGCCACCACAGCCCTGTAGGAACTAAGGCACCACTTGGAGATAGCCAATCAGTGACCAGCCCACTCTTGATCATCCCAACCCTGTGGGACCTAAGGTGCCAGCTGGAGACAGATCTCCCTGATCCTAGAGATCTAATCGGCTGCCTTAAAAGCTCCACTCCTTTATTAGTTACTTTCTCATTGCTGTGACCAAATACCCAAGCAAAAGCAACTAAAAGGAAGGTGTTTGTTTTTGATTTGGGCTCACAGTTTGAGGGACTACAGCCGGTCATGACAGTGGAGGCGGGGCTTCAGGATGGAAAAAAAAAAACAGTCAGACATGTTGCATTGGCATGCCCGTAATTAGAGAGCGAACAGCAGGTGGGTGGTACTCCTGGCTATTCCACCACAAGGTTGTCCCAAGGGACCCATTTCTTCCAACAGGATCTGTGTCATAAAACCTTCCCAAACAGCGCCACCAGGTGGACACTGAACGCCATTCAATCCGCAGCACCAAAGCCCAGCTAGGGCAGCCAGGGCAAGCTCTCCTGATCTCACTACCTGGCCTTGCATTGACACAGATTGCACACACAATTTCCCAGACAACTAACGACCAATTATCAAAACTGTAGGGTGTGACAGATGGCAGGTACAAATATTTAACTAATCCCAATTCCTCACTGTATACCCCAGGAACTGGAGCCTGGAGGAAGAGGAAGTAACCTGCCCAGGACATATGGCTCCTTAATGACAGGTCAGAATGAAGTGTGGATCGGGACCTGCAGCCACAGAGCTCTGCTGCTGCTAGCTCAGTGGGAATCCTGGAGGTGGTGTCGGGTCCTGCTGTCCTGGGAGGGGCTTTGGGTAATGGACCCTGACGGAATGCCCCTTGTATGCTCCAAAATGTTTGCAGAGCGGTGTCTGATAAAGTGAGCAGACGGGAGCTCGCCCTTTACAGCTGGGTGTTTGTCATTCTGCAGGCACAGCCTCCTTGAGCTGTATTTAACATGCAGCCATCTGGCATTCGGGCAGACCTGCGAGAGCTGTCTGGTGGCATTGATGTAAATATTAACCAGGAGTTGATCTGTTTTATTTAAGAGCGAAAGGATATGAAACCGAGTGGTAGACTGTGAGCGAGAAGTTTTTTTTTTTCTAAAAATGGAGTTTGTGGTAAATATGCTTACGTGTGTATTTCTTTTCAATCACTGCCTGTATATTTTGAACATGGAAGTAACTGGATTGGATTTAATTATGGCTTTCAAAGTTAAGGAGGCTGTGAATGTTCATCATCATTGTCAATCTGACTGGGTTTAGAATCACCTGATTCTCAATTAGGAGATTTAGAGACACACCCAGAGGTGTGTTCCGGTGTTTCCAGAGAGGAGGGAAGACCCACCCTCAACATGGATACTTTTGGAGAGTTTTGACCTGGTTCTCACTAGTTTAAAACATCAGTCCTCTGCACGTGGCTTTCCCTGTGTGCTGCTCTTTTCCACATTTCATGGTGGAAAGACTTGTTGACGTTCGGGGACCTCAGCCATCACTGTGACCTTAAGACTACATACTTCCGTGCCTTCAGCATGCCTAAGGAGTAGCTCAGACACCCGGCTGTGCTTCACAGATATAACCAGGCAGCCCACCAGCAAGGGGAGACTCCTCTGATACTTTTGGATCTTTAGCTATTTTTGGAAAATTCTCAGCCATCTTCCCCCCTGATATCTCTTCTGCCACTGCCCCTTCCATCTCTTTTATCCCTCTATGATTGTAAATGTCGGTGTGGAGGTCACTGATTACCATTGTATCCTCAGGGATGTCCTGTTTCTCTTTTAGTATCTCTCTTCAGTCTTGTTTCTTCTTTCATTAGAAATTTCAGACCTGCTGATGAGCCCAGAGGGGTGGGGGCGAGTGTGGGGGTGGGGAGGTCTGTCTCTGGTGCCATTGGTTCAGTTTTTAGTGTCTAGCATTTCCTTTTGGCTCCTGTAGCGATTGACCTTGATACTGATATTCTCCGCTGGTTCACACACTTCAGCCATGACTTCTTAATAATCATATTCATTTCAAGTCTCATATCTGAGGAAAAGCAATAACTGGGTCATCACAGGCTGATTTGGTAGATTTCCTGGGCTCTTGGAAAATGATGACTGTGTCTTACTTTCTCAAATCTTCTCCCTGTTAATGTTTATCATCGTATGGAGATTGATCTGAGGGGAATTATGCTCGGGTGGGTAATGGTTTTTCCCTATCCTGTTAGTGTGCGGTTGAGTCACCACAGTCAGGAGCCGAGTTAAATTTGGGTTTTCTTGTTGCTAGGGCTGTTTTCCATCTATCACTGCCCTCTCCAGGTTTCTTCTTCATCACTGTGCACTTCCGGAGACTGGAGAGCGTTCCTCAAGGTTTTTGCTCTACATGCAGCAGGGGTATCTCTGTGTGTTTCTGCTGCAGGCCAGACTCCTCCTGCCCCATTTTCCTCAGCCTGCATGCTTCCTTCTTGTTACTCAGTAATACAGCCTGGTGATGGGGGCAGTGACAGGGCGATTCAATTTTTTGTGTCTTGGCATTTCAAAGCAACACAGTTCAAAGGTCTGAGGTCAAACCCAAGGAACATTAAGACAGAAGAAAACAGATAGATCCAGCATTACAGAGACCAGTGAGGAGGGAGTACGGCCGCATGCTTCTGGCTAGCATCATTCTGGTTAGATATTCACTATTTGGGACAGAAGACAAGATATATGTGATGGTTTGAATATGGTTGGCCCAGGGACTGGCACTATTATAGGGTGTGGCCTTGTTGGAGGAATTAAGACCCTCATCCTAGAACCCTAGAAGTCAGTTTTCTCCTATTGGCCTTCAGATGAAGATGTAGAACTCTCAGCTCCTCCTGCACCATGCCTGCCTGGATGCTGCCATGCTCCCACCTTGATGATAATGGACTGAACCTCTGAGCCTGCACGCTAACTCCAACTAAATGTTGTCCTTATAAGAGTTGCCTTGGTCATGGTTTTTGTTCACAGCAGTGAAACCCTAAGTAAGACAGCATATAAGGGTCAGAGCACGCCTGAATCTATCTGAGGCAAAGAGAGATGTCTTAGCTGTTCAGGGCACTTGTTGTTCTTCCAGAGGACTGGGTTTGGTTCCCAGTGCCCATATCAGGTGATTGCAGTCATGTGCCCACACTCAAATGTATTCTCTCTCTCTCTCTCTCTCTCTCTCTCTCTCTCTCTCTCTCTCACACACACACACACACACACACACACACACACACACACACCCTAAACATAATTTTAAGAGAACCCCATCCTGGCTGCAATGTACCTGGTTTACCTTAAGCTACTTAAGCTAATGTGGAGTCAGGAGCATCTGAAATCAGGGTGGAGCCAATAACACTCCATCATGGCTTAGCTTGTAGCCTGCTGGGAACCCATGTAGGAAACTAACTAACTAGGACCCCTTATGGGCAGTCATGCCAGCTAGGACTTAGTTTTGAAAACCAGGTCATGTCCTTAGTCTCAGGCAGAATTATATGACCAAGTCTTTAGTCTGAGACTTTGAAAATGCTGTTTTTATTCCTGCGGGTGAGGACTTTAATAAACACTAGCCCATGTTCCTCTCTTCCTTACCCAAGCCAGAGGCATACAGCCTTAGCCCCAACCTTGTCCCAGCCTAGTGGACCATTTCTCATGCTGTATGCCCCTTCCATGAAGTTCAAAATATTTCTGTCTCTGTGGAGTACGTTCAAGAGGGACCACACCTTTCCTGAGTCTGTGACCACATCTCTCTCCAGGCCTGTGCTACAGAGGAAGCCATTTACTGTGCCTTTTGCAGCCCCTCACCTCTCTTTTGGAGTATTTGCTAGAGGCCTGTGGGAAGGGCATTTGAATGTGTGTACTTGGCTTTTTCCCAGAGGTTCTGTTCTCAGCCTTTGCAGTGCCCGAGAACTGCTCCAGAATGCTGCTTCTCCTGCTTGTGAGATACTCGGCATCTCCCTGCACGTGTGCTGTCGGGGAGCAGATGTAACCCCCACCCTTGGATTTTTTCCTAAATATTTCTAGAAAAAAATACCTTGATTTCTCCTTAGATTTGACTTTCAATCCAAAGACATCAAGTTGAGGCTGATGGAGTGAGGCAAGCAGTTTCGTTCTACAGGCTCTCTGGGTCACTGTACTGAAGAGGGAGGCTCCCAGACATGGTTATATTTAAATTAAAGAATTGTATAGCATCTTGAACTTGTAATAAAGGGCCTTAGGATGATCTAACATTTCTTTTACTTTAAAAGTGTGTATGTGTGTGGTGTGAACATGTTTTTGTGGTGAGTATGGTTTGTGAATGTGTGTATTTGTAGTATAGTGTGTATTTGTGTGAGGTGCTTTTGTGTATGTGTTGTGTGTGTGTGGGTATGTGCATGTGTGGGTATTTGGCATTTGTGTGTGTGTGGTGAGTGTATGGTAGGTGTGCAGTATGTTTTTGATGTGTGTGTGTGTGTGTGTGTGTTTGTGGTATGGTGTGTACTTGTGTGGGGTGTTTTCGTGTATGTGTGTTGTGGGGGGTGGTGGTATGTGCATGTGTGGGTAGTTGGTGTTTGTGTGTGTGGTGAATGTGTAGTAGGTGTGTAGTGTGTATATGTGTGTGTGTGTGTATGAGTGTGTGTGTGTGTGTGTGTCTGTGTGTGTGTCTGTGGGGGCACATAGTGCCATAGTATTTGTGGACATCAGAGGACAGTTTCAAGTGACAATCCTCACCTTCACCTTGTTTGAGATGGAGTGTCTGGTTACAGTTGCATATTCCAGGCTAGGCGGCCAGTGAATTCCTGGGGATTCTGTTGTCTCTGCCTTCATCTCCCAGTAGAAAAGAGCACTAGAATTACAGATTTGTAGTTCTCTGAGTCCTGGAGATTCCAACTCAGGTCCTTAGGCTTGCATGACAAGTCCCTTGTTCAATGCCTTGGAAGGCTCTGGGACCAGAAGCAACAACACACAAACACGGCATGGATGACTACAAGGATTTCAGGGTTTTCTTCCATGGTGACTGCCTATGGATCCAGGACACAAGTACCTGACTCTGTCTGCTGTAGGAAGTTGTAGTCTACGGGGCATCTAAATGAAGAGTGTCTACACTGTGGGAGTGGAAAAAGAGGCAAGAGAGTGAGAGAAGATTTTAGTAATCTCTCAAATACACCCAACATTAAACAACATTAAAATTAACCATAGCAAAAACATAGCACACACAAAAAAAAAAGCCCTGACTTTCATTTCCCCATGGCTTTGGTGAGGAGAGGAGAGGGGAAGAGAGGGGAGGAGAGGAGAGGAAAGGGGGGGAAAGGGAGGAGAGGGGATGGGAGGAAAGAGGAGGGAAAGGGAGGAGAGGGGAGGGGAGGAGAGAGGAGGGGAGGAGAGAGGAGGGGAGGGGAAGTATCCTGAGCCATAGCTGTCTATCCCAGGACTTGGGGATGCAGATGGACTCGCTCTAGCTAGAACCATGGAGACTTGGGAGCTTCCTTTTCCTTCCAAAAGCCTTTAGTAATCCTGTGCCATGGCTGAAATGGTCTAGACACTAATCAAAGACTCTGCCCTATGACTATGTTCCAGCATTGGGTGGGGGGGAGGAGAGAGAGAGACAGAGACAGAGAGAGTTAGACATAGAAGAGAGACACAGAGGGAGACACACAGAGAGAAAGAGACAGAGAGACAAAGACAGAGAGAGACACAGAGCATGTGCTGTGAAGAATTAAGATGGAGAAAGTAAAGAATTTGCAGATTTTTCAGCATTATGGCAGCTGCTTTCTAGCCACAGGCGCTGGATTTCTGTCGACATTGAGCTGAGACACCCTTTTCTGCCTCTTTAAAATCAAATGTTGTCTCTGGCTCTTGTAAGTTGTCTATGATATGTATTGTCTGTGATATATACTGGGTTATGCACCCACACAATCTTGCTTGTAATTATTAATGCAATTGGACATTTCTTCTATACTGTTCAACACTTCTTTAAAACAACGGTTTCCACCTTTATTCTTACTTATTGAGAACTGAACCCCCGCTACGATATCTTCCCCGTTTTACAGACAAAAGCTTATCATTGTAGAGGCTCAGCCTGCGCGCCCCGTCGAGCAGAGACTCAACAGTGACTCCCCTAAGCCTCCTCTGGGCTGGAGCTCCATCAGCTGCAGCTCAGAGCCCTGTTGTTGTCTTGCTGTGAGGACCAGGCTGAGCAATTAACCCGATCAGACTTCATCTTGTTAGAGCCAGGCCACCGCTCCCGCTGAGAGGATATTGCTGGATCGCTCTCCACAGTAAATCCCCCACAAAGTATTTCCTTTGCTCAGGTTTTCCTGGCCCCGATCCAGTAACTTTAATACACCTCATCTTATTTACAAGAAACAGAGTCAAGCCTCAGGGCAGTTTCTGGAGGGGGCAGCACAGTACCCCTCTCACGCCCTGCAGGTGGGACTCCTCACTTAGTCTGGCTCCCACATGTGAGTGTGATGGGGGCATCTGTGAAAACACTGAAAAGGGCACTCATGTGTGACAAGCAGGGTCACACCCAGAAGGCCACTGAGAGAAACCTTCGAGCATGACTGGTATGGAGCAAGCAGACACGGGCTCACTCAGGAGCTAGAAGACCGTTCAGTGACTAAGATTGCTCACAGCTTTTCCTGAAGACTGGTGTTTGGTTCCCAGCAACCGCATCACGCAGCTGCGGGACGACTGCCCAAAAGTCCAGCTATAGGAAATACGATGCCCCAGGCTGGCCTCTTTGGGTCTCTGTACACTAGTATCCTTCACACACATGATTAAAAATAAAAATATGTCTTTAAAAAGAACTAAGTTTATTTGGGTCACAGTACATTTCAACAACCACAAAAAAATGGGGCTATGGAGAAGGTCTTGCTGGTGGGCCTCAGGGCCTGGCCGCAGTAACCGTGCCAGGATGGTAGAATTAGCAACTATAAATGATACCAAGCAAGTGGGCATAGCCGTGGTGCAGCCTGTATACCTTGGCTCCCAGTGGGGCAGTGACCCGTTGGCCCCTGGTCATCCAGCCCCAGGGAGAACAGTCTAGTTATGGGCATCTTACTGACCGGTGATGTCTAGCAGGTAGGGGGACCATGTCACATCTGTACCTGGAGGGGTAAAGTTTCCTTGTCACCATCTCACCAGCGTCTTCCAGCCTTGCCCTGCCGACTTTACTCGGCATGGATCTCAGGAGAGCACTGCAGACTTGTCTCTGCCCCCAGCCCAGCGCTGTCAGGCCACATGGGGTCTGGAGTAGGAACACACACACTCAGGTGTCCCTTCCAGGGAAAGTTTGAACCATGAGTGACCTTACCAGTGATAGCCTCTGATGCAAGAGGGGGTCTGTCAGCAATCAGGGCTGCTGGCTAACCCCACTGCAGTCCCCCAGACAAGCTGGCCCTCTCCATTCTTCCTGCTGCCCCAAGCTGGATAGAGTTTCCTTGGATAACTTCTCCGTATTTGTCAGTCCTCCATTTGTGTCACCTGTCAGGGCAAATCCTCCCCCTCCTCCCCCTCCTCTGTTTAGACTTCACGCATCACAGGTGAGCCTAAGCTAGCTGGTTAACACCAGAGTTAATTGACCATAAATTAATTGCCTTCCTAAACAGTTCTGGAATCGAGTCCTGTGGCCGCTTAATTCAGGCATCAGTGAAACCCATTCCAGGCTGGGTTTTATGAGGGGATCCAAAGATGAGACTGTGACAGGCGTAAGAGGGTGGCTGGCCGTGCTCACTCTGGTGTTCCATGCCTGACTCTGGGTGAAGTGACCTTTCAGAGAAGCAGCAGAGAAAATGCCACACTCAACATGACAGGCAGAAGCAAGATTTCCCTCTCTCTCTCTCTCTCTCTCTCTCTCTCTCTCTCTCTCTCTCTCTCTCTCTCTCTCTTTCTCTCTCTCTCCCTCCCTACCTCCCTCCCCTTTCTTCCATTCTTTTTCTTTCCTTCTTTCCTTCTTTCCTTCTTTCCTTCTTTCCTTCTTTCCTTCTTTCCTTCTTTCCTTTCTTTCTTTCTTTCTTTCTTTCTTTCTTTCTTTCTTTCTTTCTTTCTTTCTTTCTTTCTTTCTTTCTTTCTTTCTCTCTTTCTTTCTCTTTTCCTTTTAGCATAGATTTATTTTATATATGTGAGTACATTGTCACTGTCTTCAGACACACCAGAAGAGGGCATGGGATCCCATTACAGATGGTTGTGAGCCACTGTGTGGTTGCTGGGATTTGAATTCAGGACCTCTGGAAGAGCAGTCAATGCTCTTAACCTCTGAGCCATCTTTCCAGCCCTCTGAAATTTTTCTTTCTTTCTTTTTTTTTTTTTTTTGTTTTTTTTTTTTTTGTTTTTTTGAGACATGGTTTCTCTGTGTAGTCCTGGCTATCCTGGAACTCACTCTGTAGAGCAGGCTGGCCCATCCGCCTGCCTCTGCCTCCTAAGTGCTGGGACTACAGGCGTGTGCCACCACGCCTGGCTGCAACTTTTTCTTAAAGGACACAAATAGAATAGACTGACAGGGCCACTAGGACCACTGTGTGTTGAGGACAACTTTTTGGAATAAAATCAGACTTTGTGTGTGTGTGTGTGTGATTTGGGAATGGCATGGGGGGAAAGGGAGACGTAATCTGAGATGCACATTGACAAGGTCTTATCATGATGAGACAAGGCAGTACAGTAGGCCCTGTGGATAGTTTTATAAAACCAGGACTGGAAAGAAGACTCAGGGAAGCCAGCTGCAGCTCCCTTTTGCAATGAAAATAAGCTTGCCCACCACTGCCACTGCCACTGTGGGCGCTGTGGAACACAGCATGATTCCAGAATGGTTTCTCCTGATCTCCACTCCAGAATGGTTCATATCGGCAGTCCTTACCAGCCTGTGCTTCAGGTGTAGCGCTGTAGACAGTGTGCGGAGGGCATTAGGGTAGCAAGGCTGCTTATCTCTTACAGCCGCCATAACAAAATTCAGCAGGCTAGGTAGCAAAAGACAACAGAGGTCTGTCTTCACCCAGTTCCAAAGACCAGGAGTCCAAGGTTGTCCAGCTGAGTTCCCTAGATACTTTTAGGGAGTTTCCCAGGCCTCTCCTAGCCTCGGGAATTTCCCCGCAACCTTTGGCACCTGTTGGTTTTTAGGCATACCACTCCAATATCTTCCTCCGTCCTCATGTGACCTTCTTACCTGTGTGTCTTCTCTTACATGGACAATGGCCGTTAGATTTTGTCCCCTCTCTGAGCCTATCTTAACTCATCTTAACTGGGTATACCTGCAAAGACCTTGTTTTAAAATACTGCCCTCCGACTGTCCAGACAGATGCGGAAGTTTTGATGATGCAGCCCAGGCTGCTTTGTGGACATCAATGAATTCACAGTGGAGGAGCAGAGGAGGGAGCCTGGACAAGCGGAACCCTTCTTCGGAGTTCACAAGACTGAATTCTGGGAGGGCTGGTGTTTGAATGAGGAAGATAAGGTCAGGGGAAAGCCCTGTCAAAGAGAGAAGAGCTTGCAGAGGTTCTAGGCTTGGGGTAGGGATGTATTTGGGGTGATGGAGAGGCAGTGGGGAATCCTACACAGTCAGGCTCCATGAGGGGCAGGTGGCAGGAGGCTTTGGATGGCAGACTGTGTAGGGTACCTTTCCATGATGTGTGGACAGAGAGGAACTGGGTGTCTGGCTATCAACGTAGGCACTAGTGTTGATGCCAGAGAGGTCCACAGACTTCTGGTGATGTCCCATTCAGTATCAGCTTCAATCACATGTGGTTCATCCATTTTTCATATCACACCAATGCTGACAAGTATTGGGGTTCTGGTAGCCTTGCTTCCCACCTTCTGCTCTGGAAAGATAATTGGCGATGCATCTTGTACTCTTAGAAGAATCAACTTCTCATAGCCTACCAGTCTCATAGACTCAGGAGGCAGGGGGATTGCTTGCTCTGTGCAATATGGTATAAAAGAATACTTTGCAAAGAAGGGTGTCTCCATCTGAAGGGATGTATCTCATTGTGGTGAATCCCAGAACTTCTTGGTTAGCATTGTAATTGTAGCTAGGTCCCATGGGTGGCGGTGGAGGGACTTGGATGTGGAACCAGATGATAGCACATTCTTGTGTAACTTTATCGTATTTTCTAGATACATAGCATTTATGTAGATCAATTTTTAAAAATATGAGTAATGAACACAAATGGGAGGCAGACAGAGAGATCAAGAAAACCATCAACCAACAGTCTTTTTCTCCTTCAGTCATCTGTACAGAAGAACAGCACACTGGGGAAGTGCGGTTTGTGTGTAGAGGAGACTGCTGTCCCTAACCCAACAGGTGCATCTCAATGAATAATGTTCAATAAATATCAACTTAGATTTTCTTGGAGTTATCCACATGTATGTGGGTGTGTAGGCTGGAAGACTAAAGTTGTATGACCTCCTGCTTCATTTATCCACCTTATTTTTGGAGACAGGATTTCTCACTAAACCTTGAACTTGCCAATTGCCTAGGCTAGCTAGCCCATGAGCTTTGGTGACCTATCTGTCTATTCTTCCCCAGTACTGGGTTGTAAGTGTATGTCACCATGATCAACCTTTTATATCTATGAAGGGATCAAACTCAGGTCCTCATACTAATGTAGCAAGCACTTGCCCACTGAGCCATGTCCCCAGGCCCTATTTTTTTTATTTTAACAAAAATTCCAATGGACATAAATTAATTCACTTGGTGGGTTGCCTATGAGTTTATCCATCTGTGAATTTTGTATATCTACTTCTTTGCCCTTGTACGGAAAAAAAATCTAAAAACTTCCACCAAATTCTACATATGGAATTTTGTGGGCATATCTTTTTTTCCTGACTTGCAGTGTAGATAAAATTTGAAAGTGGAGAGAGAGAGAGAGAGAGAGAGAGAGAGAGAGAGAGAGAGAGAGAGAGAGAGAGAGAGGTGTTTCCATTTTATTGGACTGGTGCCCAGCACATGCAAGGAACACATCCATCACTGTTAATCAATCGGAGCTCCACTGTGATGGCAGGGGTGTCTTCTCTCTTCTCTGAGACTCCCTGGAAAAGAGTTAGCTCAGGGAATCAGGCCTTTGCTATTAGGGGTCACCCTGAATTTCCAGGCTCTCCCTCATTCCCCTGATGGAAGCCCCTTCTTCCTGGGCATTAAAACTTGGCTTTCAGATCTTATAAGATTCTTCCTTCCCATCTGTCTCTCTCTGGCCCTCCAACATCCTTGCTGTGATGGTTTGAATGAGAATGTCCCTCATAGTCTCGGGTATTTAAATACTTGGTGTCCAGTTGGTGGCGCTGTTTGGGAAGGTTTAGGAGGTGCAGCCTTTCAGGAGGAAGTTTGTCACTGGGGGGCAGGCTTTGAGAATTCAAAACCTCCCTCTATGTGCAGTTCACACTCTCTGCTTGGTGTTTGAGGTTGAAGGTATGACCTTGGTTCTGCCACCATGCTTGCTACTTGCTGCCATGACTCCTCACCATGATGGACTCTCAGTCCCCTGGCACCGTAAGCCTGACTAAGCACGTTGTTGCTTAGTGCTGTCTTATCACAGCAACAGATGAGTAGCTAACACACCTGCTGATCAAGACTCCTCCCCCAGCTTTTCCCAGGGCTGCCCTGCTTCCAGCCTTATGTAGAGCTCCCCGTGCTCCCCGTGCTCCCCGTGATTCCCTCCTCCTTCCTTACATCAGGTCCTCCCTCTTGCACCCCCAGCTTCACAAAGGGCTAGGAGCTATCAGACTTTCTCCCTTCTTGTTTTCCAATCCCGGGTGGCCTTGATTCCATTCACCAACAACAGGCCTACACTGATCCTTGTCTATGGCTGACTCCTTATCAAACCCACACAATGTGAATATTTTTAAGCTGGCTTCAGATTTTCAGGTTTGTATTCCCGTGTGAGGGCATGTCTGCACTCCAAAGATCAGCCTGCGCTCTTTGCAGCCACTTCCCGTGGCGTCTCACGGAGCCGCTGGATGGAAGCCTTTATGGGATCTTGCCACATGAATGGAGCAGCCTGTGTGGCTTGGCTTCTGTGCCCTTCCTGTTAGAGACATGTATCATTTGCTTCTATACATCTACAAGGAGTCACTTCTCTGAACACCTCTCTCATCTCTCTCTCTCTCTGTCTCTCTCTCTCTCTCTCTCTCTCTCTCTCCCTGTGTTTACTCTCCCCTCTGACTGGAGCCCTGCATCCCGAGTCACTGAATGCCCAGCTTTCTTTCATCCTCCAGGCTGCACTTCAATAGCTTCTCTTCAGGGAAGCCCTCCCTGACTGCAGTCCAGGGAAGCCCAGTATAATGGTTAAGTAGGAACAACCTGAGACGTCCTGGTTTCTCTCTGGCCTCTCCAGTAGGTGACAATCTCAGTAATGGCAGAAATGCTGTGTGCAGACATGCACACAGTGTGTATATGAAGGCGGATGGCTGGGCAGGGGAGAGGCCTGAAGACAATGGTTTTTTTGTCATACAAAGCAAATGTGTCTTAACCAAACAATCGTAGTTCACAGTGGTAGAGGTCAGAAGCCTGCCAATGGCTCACCAGGCTGCATCAGCTCCTGCCTCTGCTGGTGCCTGGTGCTGCTGGCTTCCTTAGTTGGTGTCTGGTTCCAGCAGTGACATCTCCCACTTCTTCTCCACTAGCTTAAAGTCCTACAAAATGGTTGTCCTGCATGGTGTGGTGGTGTGATGGTTTGAATGCGCTCAGCTTAGGGGTGGCACGATTAGAAGGTGTGACCCTGTTGGTGTAGGTGTGTCACCGTGGGCATGGGCTTTAAAACGCTTATCCTAGCTGCCTGAAAGTCAGTATTCTGCTAGCAGCCTTCAGATGAAGATGTAGAAATCTCAGCTCCTCTTGCACCGTGCCTGCCTGGATGCTGCCATGTTCCTGCCTTGATGATAATGGACTGAACCTCTGAACCTGTAAGCCAGCCCCTAATTAAATGTTGCCCTTGTAAGAGTTGCCTTGGTCACAGTATCTGTTCACAGCAGTGAAACCCTAACTAAGACAGGTGGTGTATGTCTATAAGGAGAGACAGGCAGGATTTTCACAGGTTTGACAGCCTGGGCTACATAATAGCACCAAGACTGAAAACTGTGAAAAAAAAAGAAAAATGTCTCCCTCACCCCCTAAGCCTTCCTGTTTCCAATCTCTATCTGGCTCTTCTGGGAGGCAGAAAGGAGAGGCATTCAGAGGACAATGGTCTCTAAGGGCCACAGTACTGAGGTTCCTCTGTAGCCAAATGGGTTTTTTCCAGATGCCAGTTCCTGTGGGCTTTGCCTTTCTGCAACTAGGGCCCAATTTACTGTGAGCAACATCTGGATTTTCTGCTTGCAGCCTTCAAATCCAATGGATTTTCAGGCTGTGTTGGTGCCACAGATGGCCTGGGAGCGGTGTCTCCAGGAGAGGACTGCCTGACTGCTTGTCACGTGCCTCACTCAGGGGCTACAGTGGTGGCTGTGGACGTCTCTGTCTCTATAATCTGATCACCGATAAGAAAGGTCACCAGGTGCTTAAAGCAGTATTTGCCTCACAATGACAAAATATATCATTGGCAGTTTGGGGTAACATGAGCCCCGCTAAGAAAAGCAATAGAAAATGTGTGGTGTTCTAGGGAGCTTTAGCAAGAGAGTGACAGTAATTGCCCTTACTGCAGGCAGAGCAGGGCGAAGTATCTATTTCCTTCCTTCACAGAACCAACAGCCTTTGACATTGTAACTTACTTGCTAATTGATTTAACCATAAACACATCCAGCATAGAGAGAGTGGATGGTGAGTGTCAGTAAGAACTAGTCAATTCCTTCACCAATAAGTGACGTGAATGTGTGTGGGTGGGTCTCAGCAACCGGCAGCTCCCAGAGCTCCAAAGGCGAAGCTCTTCACACGTGACAGAGCTTTGAAGAGCTGTGATGTTTCCCAGAGAGCAGAGAGGCACAGCTCAGGGTGGCAGTCTTGCATGGGGCCCCCTTGAGGATAAGGAGTGCATCTGCATGGAATGCGTTTGCATAAATTCTCTCCAAGGAGAATTCTCATTAGGATGTTAAACACACACACAATTGGTTACTCTGTTACACATATTAACTGATTCTAAGTTCTGGAAAGAAAGCCTTATGCTGGGTGGGTGAGATGACTCAGTGGATAAAGGAGTCTGTTGCCAAACCTGGTTAATGAGTTCCATGCGTGGCACCCACATAGTAGAAGGAGAGAACTGACTCTTGCACACACACACACACACACACACACACACACACACACACACACACGCGCACACACACACACACACACACACACACACACTATGATAACAAGGAAGCCTTATGCTGCACACACTGTAAATTGAGTTTCTTCATAAGTCAGTTGGAGAGGTAGCTATCTGCATTTGATGGGGTTGGTGCTTCTTGTGTATGTGGGGTCCATGTATCCATCACTGACTATTCTTCCCTTTTTCTCACTGTGGTGGTGTGAATGAACCGACTCTCATAGGCTCCTAGGGAGTGGTATTATTAGGAGGCGTGGCCTTGTTGGAGTAGGTGTGGCTTTGCTGGAGGAAGTGTGTCATTGGGGGTGGGCTTTGAGGTTTCAGAGGTTCAAGCCAGGCCTGGTGGCTCACTGTCTCTTCCTGCTGCCTGTAGATCAAAGTGAACTCTCAGCTACCTGTCCAGCATCTTATCTGCCTGAGTACTACCATGCTTCCCACCATGCCGGTAATGGACTAAACCTCTGAATCTCTAAGCAAGCCCCAATTAAATTAAATTTTCTTTTTATAAGAGTTGCCATGGTTATGGCTTCTCCCCACAGCAATCAAAACCCTAACTAAGATACTGCTTCTCTTCTCAGTGCTGGGTATCAAACCCAGGGCCTCACGCCTGTTGGGTAAGTACGCTACTTCCAGGCCTCCCTATGTATTAAGCTTATTTCTACAAATGTTACTGGCCCCACATGATCAGGGATGCTGCTAAATGACTTCAGTGACACTTGTTCTGCCATTGATCCTTGGCCTCTGATGGGCTTGGGAGTGGAGACCTCCTGCTGGTTCTTGTCCACTCCCTCTGCGGAGTTTTCATGGTCTGTAGCAATGCGATTAAGACCTCGGAGCCCATTTCTCTCTTCGAGCTTGTGCGTCCTTACTTTGGCTCTCACTCTGTTCCTGTGTTGCTGGTTTCTCTGGCTGTCCGCAGCTCCTGCGATCCTATGTGGGACCCTGAAGCTCTCACCTGCTTAGCTCTCATCCCAGTTGAAGAATACTTAATATAGTTTTGGATTCCTGAATCACTTACAGTGTCAGATATTTTTTCCCTCTGTTTAAATTCACAAAGGTTTCTGATTTTATTGAACTAAAATTGACGTGTGTATTTAAGGTCTGCAGTCTGAGGATAAGGTACGAGCATGCATTGTGGTACAATCAATAGGTAACACAACCATCATTTTACAGAGTTGCCAGTTTGTGTGTGCACATGTATATGTATGCATGTGCACATGTATGTGTATGTATGTATATGGAAATATGTATATGTGAATCTGTATTCGTGTATAAGTGTGTGCATGTGTAGTGAGAATAAACTCTAGACTTTTGACACATTTAATGTATGTAATGTGTTGTTGTGAGTTGCCATTTGTGACTATTTGTTTAAATCTTTGTATGTGCATGCACATATATGTGTCTGTGTGTATGTGTGTGTGTCTGAATGCAGGCACGTGCAGGTCAGAGGAAACCTTGGGTCTTGGTCCTCACCTTATTTGAGACAGGGTCTCTTACCACCATGTAACCTGACAGTCTATCTGGCCCAGAAGCTTCCAGAGACTCTCCAGTTTCTATGACCCATGTCGATATAGGCACATGTCCTATATTACATGTTGTATGTATTAGCATGTTATGTGTACTCTGGGGCTCAGAACTCAGATCCTCACATTGCAGAACAAACACTTGCCCACTACTGTGTCCCCATCCTGTGTTACCAGGCCCTGGAAGAAGCCACACATCAATGCTGTGCTGGTTTCTGAAGCTCTGACCTCACAGATCTGCAGGCTTCTGTACTTATTCGACAGCCATGCTTTTCGGTGGAGAATGGAGGCAGTTGGTCACAGCTGGGCAGTTATATTGATGTGGCTACTGCAAGTCTCTGATGCTACTGATGCTCCTAAACAGGATGCCATCCCATTCCATCTGAGCTGGGTGCCATGTCCCTGCCAGGATTCTCACCGATGTCATCACTATGGTTTCGTTAGCAGCAGGGCACAGTGACCTCACTTCAGGCGCCAGCTTATTTTCCATCTCTATTCTAAGATCAGGGACTCTGATCACTGGCCCTTCCCCAACAAGGAGACCTCTGTCTCCATCTGTTATAATGGAAAGTGGCATCCGCCTGTCAAGAGCCCTTGGCTGATTCCTGTTTGTACAACCACCCCTAGAGATAGAGATAAAGGCGGAATGATTTGACTTCTGAAGTTGACAGCCAGGTGCCAAACAAGCCTTCAGTCATTTGCTTTTTAATTATATCTTTTTTAAAAGTCCCTTAATGTGGTTGTTACCTCTTTTATATTCCCATTCTAATTTTCTCTCAACTCTGGAAATTACAGCATTCAAAGAGTTGATTTTGACTTACCATCTCCTTGAGAGACTGGCTGTCTTCTGATGGCTAGAGGGGTCTCCTTGGCTCTGAGACAAGTAGCCGGCTCATCAAGCTGTGCCTGGCATATAGCTCTGTATGTCTGTCAATCAGGGATGGGTGGGACTTTGAGAGAGTGGCTCCGTGCATAAGAACTAGGAAAACCAGAGAGCTGGACCATGCTTGGACCCTGAATCATCTTATCTGGCTTTAGTGAGTGCTGAACAAGATGGCTACATGTCTCTGGGTATGTCCTGGAGACCACACAGTGCTGCTCTCAGGAGGAAGCCACAAGGGTACAGGAGTTAGCACAGGGCTCCTTGGTGGAGAGGCTGGGCTAGGACTCAACTGTTTCAGATAGAGGCTGTAGGTGGGCTTGTAGAAGACACCCTGAAACATGTGGACCTTGTGCAGTTCAGCCTTCCTTAAGGTGAGTACTCTGAGTACTCTGAGAACTAAAGCCATCTGTTAAGTTATCCTGGTGCATGTCATAAAATGATACCAAGTTATGCTTGCTCAGGGTTCCAGACTATGTGGAGTCACTGGGTCGCTGTCTCTACTACCGTCCAGTGGAAGTTCCTGTCCAGGTCTCCCTGGAGTCTAGGTTAGGCATGGTCCAGGGGGTTGTCTATCTGACAGAGTAATTTTGGTACCAGCCAGCAGTGTGCAGACAACCATGCCTGATTGTCACAGTCAGACACAGCTTGAGTCTGGGCAAAGCAGCTGGGAACTACAGCCAGGACTCCCATGCCCCATCCCTACCATCCAGGAATCCAGTGGCCTGCAGAACCCAGGAAGCCTCTCTGTACTTCAGGAGTTTCTCATGGGTAGCTGGAACCTAGGCAAGGAGGCAGAGAGGCTGACTCTCTGTGTGTCAGGGTAACTCCCATTTCCCTGCACATGGGTGAAGGGTGGAGCCTTCCTGCCCTCCAGAAGGCTCAGGGATCATTAGACCTCTGCTTTAAGCTGTAAGTCTACACTAGCAGGAAGCTGGCTGCCTGGGAGGGAGAGTGAGGGAAAAATGCATGGATGGGACATTCCTGATGCGTCTTCCTGGCCTCAAAGTGGCATCCACTTTCTAGAAGCTTCTCAAAATCTCAGGTTTCAAGGCCCTTGGTCTTAAGTGTCCTGGTTGTTGCTTCTGTTTCATTATTTCATGGTTTTGACCAGACCACAATGCTGTGGCTAAGAATAGTGTACTTCTGTTCCTTCCAAAATAGCTCTACTACTGAGGTCTGGAGGGGTCGCTCCATTGGTAAAGTGTTTGGTACAGCCAGCCTAGCAAACTCAAGGGTCAGTGAGAGACTGTCTTAGTTAGGGTTTTACTGCAGTGAACACACACCATGACCAGGGCAACTCTTCTAAGGTCAACATTTAACTGGGACTGGCTTACAGGTTCTGAGATTCAGTCCATCATCATCAAGGCAGGAGCATGGCAGCAACCAGGCAGGCATGGTGCAGGAGGAGCAGAGGGTTCTACATCTTGTTCCAAGGGCAAACAGAAGAAAACTATTCCAGGTAGCTAGGACAAGGGTATTAAAGCCTATGCCCACAGTGACACACCTACTACCACAAGGCTGCACTTCCTAATAGTGCCACTCCCTGGGCCAAGCCTATTTAAACCATTACAGAGACCCTGATTCAAAAAATAAAGATGGAGAAGTGACTGAGGAAGACACTGGATGCAGACCTCTGGCCTCTATACACACACGTAAATCCACACCAACACATGCGTACAACACTCACACACATGTGCACTTCCCCCACATGAAGACACACTCAAACATACACACACACACACACACACACACACATGCACACAGCCACTCAAACACGGATATGTTCACACATTCATTCATATACAGAGTCACTCATATACAGACCCAGCACAGACACAGACACATAGACACAATGACACACAGACCATACACGTGTACGGTTCCGCTTTTAAATGTTAATACTGTCTTATGCACCTTCTCTTGTAACTTTTGGACTTTTAAGATTTAGAAACATCTTTCAGTTTGTTCTATTTCTGTTTGATTTTTATCACTTTTTTTAAAAAAACACTGGCTCGTAGAATATTTAAATTTCATGGTAATTATCCTGCCCTTCACCCTTCAACTACAAAGCTTGTTTTCCTCCTATTTTTTCCTCAAGTGTCACTTTGCATGTTTTCAAAGTGGTAGATGATGCAGACCATCCCTTTAAAGTGAGCTTGTGTGTGTGTGTGTGTGTGTGTGTGTGTGTCCCTGCTTCCCCTTTGAAAACTCTTTGTGGCTTCCTAGACCTCTGTTGAAGGTCTGTTGAAAGACGACAGAAAGTGCAGGGCTGCCAAGCAGTCGTCCACATTTATCTTCCGCTCTTGTTTTGCCGTGAAGACCGTACTTTAAAATAAGCTGAGCCAGGTACAGAGAGGACTCTCTGTATTTCACACTTCTCATGGGTTTTGAGTGAAGCTGAGGCAGGAGGATCACTTGATCCACAGAGTTTCAGGCCAACCTGGTTCTCACGGTGAGACTCAGACTCCAAGTCAAAATGGAACCCAAACAGCTCCCATATACAGCCCCACAGTGGTTCAGAGGGACGGGAGGGCTGACTGAGTTCTCTGGCTCTGAGAAGACCAAGCTTTCATGGCTGTGATCTCTCCAATTGTCCACTGGACTTAGTTCCTGGTGGCTTTTAGAGCAAGGCACCTGTTTCCTTTTACTCTGTCCCCAAAGGCCACCTTTCACAGTGACCCAAGTATATCAGCAAATCCTCTCTCATGTTTGGAGTCTCCCTTTCCAGGTAGCTCGCACACCCTCCATATTGATATACAGTCCCTACAGTGTATGGTCCATCCATGTATAGTGTATACTTTAGTGATTTTTATATATTCACAAAGCACTAACTGTTAACCACAATCTGGCTTTAGAACATTTTTTATCACCTCTCCTGAGATTCTAGGCTCCCTCCTGGTCTTAGGGAAATGCTCTAATCTTTTGCTACAAGCACGGGATTGGCCGTGTGTTTTAACAGACAATTTTGTCTTGTTATTTTCAGGAGATCACATTTGGGTGATACCTAGTGGAACAGTCATGGGGAAACAAGATATCTTGGATTTACTTTAAAATGTGTTATCAAGAAGGAAATAGTGGGCTATAAATGTCTTCATAGCTATCGGAGCTGGTGGACAAGAACAAAACCCTTCATTGTGCTGATCAGTCTGCTTTGTGCTACTTGAAAACTCTTAGAGAGCCCTCCAGACACTGGTCCTCTACTCAGCCTTCAGTAAAAAATAGGTTAAGGGGTTTAGGCTTGGAAGAAGTCTTTATTGGATAGAAGTGTGTGTGCGATGCTGAGGCCAACACCCAGCACGGGTTCCTGTGTCTGACAGACCCCACGAGCCATCTTGTCTTTGCCATCTCTGTCTCTGAGAAGTTCTGATTCCTTTATGAACTGCAGGGTACAGGTGATCAAGTACTCAGGAGCACACTTCAGTAAAAGAAATGGTAGTCCAATGCCTCTGAGAGAAAGCTGTGTGTGTGGGGGTCAGGATTCGGGTCCTAGGAATTTTTTGTTGGGGTTGGGGGTGGTCCCAGGAAATACAGGTGAAGAACGGAGCCAGGGGATGAGGAGGAAGGGAATCTAACAGGATCATTTTTTTACTCAGTCAATCACGCTGGGACCTGCAGCAGCTTGGAACTCTGGGTAGCATCAGGGAACAGCCTGGACACATCACTGGGTTTTTACACAGCACTTCCTGGCAGTCTGTGGCTCTCCGAGGGTTTTAGTTTTCTAGCAGAAAGCCTTCAGGTGAACAGAAGACGGGATGGCTTGATGGCAAGGTTAAGCCCAGGACTATGGTAGGAGGGTTTAGTCCATCTTTAATGCATCCGCCATCATCGTGTCCATGATTAACCTTGGATGTAATTTAAGCATTTAGCACAAGTTCACCTCTGCTCCAGGAAACGGGACATCCATTGGCCCCATTAACCACTCTCTTCAGGAGTTCCTTTGTCTCCCAGGCTGTTCTACTAGCCCTCAGAGCATCAACCTAGAGAACGAAAGAAAGCTAAGATGTAGCCACCCATCGCAGACATCTCTTACGTGCTTTGGCTTCACGACCGGGGAGCAGAAGGGAGTCCTCTTTCCTAGCATCAGTTGGAGGAGGTAACTTCTGATGGTGCCCTGGATTCCATCTGGGAAATCAGGTCCTCTTCAACAGCCCACGAAACCGATCAGGTAAACTTGCCAGGTAGTCTGGGTAGCCAAGGGATGATTGGCAAACCTTCAACAATAATCTGAGAATTGTCTTCCTCAGGGGAAGGGCTTCAAATCCCACACTCCTGACTGCTTGGCATTTGCTGACTTGAGTTTGGTGGCTTAGATGTTTTCATCATGCTGATTTCTACTTGCCAATGGCGAGCACCTGGCTCACAAAAGCCCTGGCAGTGTTTCATTTATCAGTGTTGTAACTGGCTTGTGTGAGCAGAGACAAGCTGGCTCCAGCCCATCCCAGCTGTGAGGACCACTCCTTTCCTGGACTCCAGCAGTTCAGGGCATTATCTATAAAGCCTTGCCAGCTGCTTCAACAGCACAACAGCGCCTCCCAGGGGAAACAGGGTAGCAACGCTGTCCACACCCTTTAAGGAGAGTACCTCCCATGTCCTGGTGCAAACTATTCACAGATCATGGTCAGCTCCAGACAGCAAGGCAGGGAGGACAGCCACAGTTGGAAAGATGGCTGGCACTAATCAGCAAGGCAAAGGCTGCCAAGCCCCCAAGCACACAGACAGTCTCATGTCAGGCTACGAGACAGGTCTTAGAATGTTGAGCTTTATTGCGGGCACTGAGGATTTTTTCCTACCCTCTTGTTCAGTCCAGTCTGGTGAGATTAAACTGTCTTTGTTGGAGTTGATGCCTACTCTGTGCAACAATCACACAGCCACACATTGTGGGTCACCTTTCACTTCCTTTGTTGGAAGCCAAATGGGTTTTTGTTTACTGGACTGAGTCCAGTATCCAGTAAGACAGTCAAAGACGTTTAAGAGAAATGTCACTTGGAAGTGAGTGTGGCCTTTCTCTCTGGACAAGATGGGAAGGCCACACTCCATGCTCAACTGGGGTAAATCTGTTGACTGATTGCTGTAAATTAGTTAACTCTGTTTTTTCTCTGAAAGTTCACAAAGACTCCACTAGGCACTAAGGAGATGTGCTGGTTATCCTTTGTTAACTTGACACAAAGTAGAGTAAACTCCAAAGGAGGGATAGCCTCCATTACAAACCAGCCTGTGGGCATGTCTGTGGGGCATTTTCTTGATTAGTGATTGATGTGGGAGGGTCCAGTCCACTGTGGGCGGTGCCATCCCTGGACTGATGGTTCTGGGTTCTATAAGAAAGCAGACTGAGCAAGCCAATAAACAGCATTCTTCTATGGCCTCTGCTTCAGTTCCTGCCTCTAGATTCCTGCCCTGACTTCCCTCAGTGATAGACTGTGATGTGAAAAATCTAAGCCAAATAAATCTTTCTCTCTCAAAATTGCTTTTGGTCAGAGAGGAAGTAAATCAATACAGGAGATACTAACAAAAATCCAAAATTGGGATAAGTTGAGAAACTGTAGAGAGCCCATATAGCAATTTTAATTATTGTAACAGGCCCCCAGACCTTAGTAGATCTACAGAAGTTAGCACAACTGACACCATGATAAAAGCCCATTCAGGCCTTGGAACCCAGCATGGAGGTAGCAATGCCTGCCAAAACAGAAACAAAGACCTAGTCCACCGCCAAAACGGAGGCAAAGGCCAAGTTAATGGTCTCAGGATGAGGCTGGGAAAGTTCTTAAATATACTAACCCTGCTTTTTGGCTTCTGTTGTTCTGCTTCTTGCTAACTGATATTGTCAGCTGTGTGGTTTTTATGCTTAAAAAGCAAAAAACAGTAAGGCTCATGGCTCTACAATTTGGACCAGTTCCCTGTGGGCCAGCCAGCTCTAACATTACTATAGACTATAGCTATATGCTTGGGCATAAGGCTTTTCAGGTTTATTTGGCTTTCAGCTAATGTAGACTAATTAATTATATGTCTCAATTGGGCTAGATATGTCTTCATAGATGTGTATAGTGAGTAGTGATTTTTTAAAAAATGTAATTTAAGATGGTATTCATGCTGTATGGACAGGTCAGGGTATTATATATGCCTTTTGAATGTTAAAAAAAGCTTTATACCAATAGCAGAATCTTTGAAAAAGATTTTTAAAAGATTTCTTTTAAATTTATGTGTGGGTGTTTTTGCCTACCTGTATGCCTGTGTACAACATGCATGTAGTATTTCTGAAGGCCAGAAGAGGGCGACAAATCCTCGGTGACTGGAGAGCTTGTGAGGTGCTACACAGGTGCTGGAAGTCAAACCTGGGCCATCTCTCAAACCTTTGTAAAAATATTTTCTTGCTGTGTATATTTGTGTGTGTGTGTTCGTGTGTGTGTGTGTGTGTGTGTGTGTGTGCAGTGTGTGTGTGTGTGTGTGTGCACATGGAGCCAAAGAATAAATTCAAATATAATTGCTCAGGTGCCATTTTCCTCCTTTCCTTCCTTCCTCCTTCCTTCCTTTCTTCCTTCCTTCCTTTCCTCCCTCCCTCCCTCCCTCCCTCCCTCCCTCCCTCCCTCCCTCCCTCCCTCCCTCCCTCTCTCCTTCCTTTCTCCACCATCCCCCATTTGAGGTAGAGCCCCTTACAGCCCTCACCAAGTAGGTTAGTCTGGCTGTCCAACAAGCTCCAAGGATCTGTCTGTCTGTCTGTACCTGCCCAGTGCTGGGAGGTGAGTAAACCATTTGCATGGTAGTTTCTGGTGAAGAATCTCTCTGGTTAATAGAGTCATCTCCCCCTGTTGTTTCCTACTGCTGGGTGGGGACGTGGGCGCTCTGTTAGCAGGTTCCTTCTCTGGGAATAGCCAAGTCATCCTGTTCATTTTTTGCTCATGAGGTCACATCTCAGAGCCTACAGACTGGAACAAAGAGCGTACAGTGAGAGAGCTTCTCACGTATCTTATTAAATTCCCGGAGATGGCAGCTGTAATGCCGATATCAAATAATACGCAGATAAAGGATATTGTGTGTAAATTCAGCCTGAGGGGTATAGCTTAAATTGGTCTGTCTTGCTGTTGAAACTCCTTTAAAAACACCACCCTTCTTGCACATATATTCTGCCTCATCAATTTGTACAGCATGGTTAGCAAATGACACTTGTCAAAGAGATTAAAACAATTAAAAATCTCTTGAAACTCAGACTCATCCTGAAACATCCCTACGTCAGGAGGATATGGAGAGAGATAGAAAGAGTGCGAGGTGCTGGGCGGTGGTGTTGCACACCTTTAATACCAGCGATTGGGAGGCAGAGGCAGACGGATTTCTGAGTTCGAGGCCAGCCTGGTCTACAGAGTGAGTTCCAGGACAGCCAGGGTTACACAGAGAAACCCTGTCTCGAAAAACCAAAAAAACCAAAAAACCAAAAAACCAAAAAACCAAAAGAGTGGGAGAGGGAGAGGGGAGGAAGAAGGAGAGGGGAGGGGAGGGGAGGAGAGGGAGGGAGGGAGGGAGGGAAGGAGAGAGAGAGGGAGAGAGAGAGAGAGAGAGAGAGAGAGAGAGAGAGAGAGAGAGAGAGAGAGAGAGAGCCAGACAACAATATGGCTTTGGAAAAGCATTAAAGTGAGATTAAGAATTATCCTGAGGAACTGGAGAGATGGCTCGCCAGTTAAGAGCATTGACTACTCTTCTAGAGGTCCTGAGTTCAATTCCCAGCAATCACATAGGGGCTCACAACCATCTGTAATGGGATCTGATGCCCTCCTCTGGTGTGTAGAAGACAGCTACAGTGTACTCATATATATTAGATAAATAATATTTTTAAAAAGAATTATTCTTTTAAACATACTCATTAAAAATAAATCTATATATTGAGGCTGTCCCTTAGCACTGGGAATTCCTCACCTCCGTGTTAGGGGCATTGGTCAAACTTTCCTTTGCACACAGAGCAGAAGTGAACCTGGAACTTGGATCACCTCAGGTGGCAGAGCCTAGCCCTTGGTGGATGTGACAGACAAAGGCGCTTGTATTTGAACTTCAGTTTCCCAATTAGATCTGCTCCATAAACTGCACAGAGGGGTCCTAGTGTAGGTCTTTAAGAGACGTTCAGGGTGACTGGTCCTTCTAAGCTATTCACAAGGCAGGGAGATGGCTCAGTCAGTGAAGTGCCAGCTTTGCAGGATTGAATCAAGATCAGATTTTGATCTTTAGAACCCACATTAAGAAGCTGGGCACAATGGCACAGGTTGGAATCCCGGTGCTGGGGAGGTGGAGATTGACCAGGCAGCCTAGCCTGCTTGGAAAGTTCCAGGTCAGAAAGAGACCCTGTCCTAATAATCAAGGTGTGTGGCTTCTGAAGAATGGCACCCCAAGTTGACCTCTAGTCTCCAGATGCACTCACACACATGTGCACCTGCACACACATGTGTGGCCTCACACAAACACACACAAACATTTAAAAAAAAAACACAGATGAGAGCTACGTGTAAATGTCTGGGCGGAATGAGGCCTGGGGTGGTAGGGTCTGAGGAGGAAGAGAAAGGAGTTCTTGCCACTGTGTGCCCGGCGCCGTGTGCTCACCTCTCTCAGTGTTTGTTCTGCTGTCCTCTCTTCCTTTTCTTGCTCCTCATGACACCTGCTGGCTGCAGTGAGTGGCTCTTCAGTGGGTACCTGACTCAAGACAGTAACTGCTGTGTGGCCTCTAGCATTGGGCTTGGAAGTAAGCCATCAGCTCTATCCAGGTGCCCATGATTTCATATAAAGTCCCGAGACCCACCATGTGAACTGAGGAAGCAAAAGCAGAGGTGCCGCATGTCTCCCTGAGATTACAGAGGGGGCGTGTCTCCCTGAGATTACAGAGGTGGAGACGTCTCCCTGAGATTACAGAGGGGGCGTGTCTCCCTGTGATTACAGAGGTGGAGATATGTCTCCCTGAAATTACAGGGGGCGTGTCTCCCTGAGATTACAGAGGTTGGGACATGTCTCCCTGAGATTACAGAAAGTGGGTGTGTCTCTGTGAGATTACTTGGGAGTTGAGACAGCTCCTGACTGCTGAGTCCTTAAGATAGACCAAGCTTCATTAAATTTGCATCATTTTTTCTCATTTGAAATCTTCATTGGCAAGTCTCTGATTCCTTCCTAAACATCTGTATCGTCAGAGGTGATGGAGAGAGACAGACAGTGGGTGAGTCTCTGCGACTTGAAATCCAGAAGACTCAGAGCGGGAATGTTTCCTGGGTGGGTCAAGTGTGTCCAGCCAGCACACATGGGACTGGGCTAAGTGGGGTGGCTCTGTGGAGTCTCTGAGTCACTGAGGATAGGGTAAGAAGGCTGGAGGTGCAAAGGGCAAGGGGCCATTGTCCCTATTGTGTGGGAGGATTCTGAGAATGGGCCCTAGGAGCCTTGCTATGGAGGCAGGGTGTGTGACCGGTATTCCTGTTCCAAGGCAGGCAGACAGCTTCAGAATCAGGAAATACGGTCTTAGAGAAAAATATAATGTACACCAGGCATCAGGCCACGCCCCATGGCGGCCACCCTATTGTGCCTTTTCTTTTACCCTCAAGTCTTACTGAATGAACTGGGGACCTATGCCCCGGGCAGGCTGCAGCTCTAGGCTGGTGCTGCGGTTCTGACTCCATCCCCAGAGAGGCAGCCTCAACTTAAAACTGCAAGAAATCAAGAGCTGGAAGAAATCTAGAGAGTATCTGGGGCCCATTGCCAAGGACTCTGGAGCAAGCTCCCCTTGTTCCACAGCCCCCCCTCCCTGAGAAATGCTAAGAACCCATTATCCTTGGAGAAAGGTCAGTGGCTTTCACTGTGTAATCCCAGTGTCCATGACACTGAGCTGGTCAAACCCTCTGTCCAGCATGCACCCTAGGGATAAAGAAGCGGTGGCCAGCTGGGCGGTGATGGCGCACACCTGTAATCCCAGCACTCTGGGAGGTAGAGGCAGGCAGATTTCTGAGTTCAAGGCCAGCCTGGTCTACAGAGTGAGTTCCAGGACAGCCAGGGCTATACAGAGAAACCATGTCTCGAAAAAAACCAAAAAAAAAAAAAAAAAAAAAAAAACCAAAAAAAAAAAAAAAAAAAAAACCCAAAAAAAAAAAACCAAAAAAAAAAAAAAACAAAAAACAAAAAAAAACCAAAGAAGGACCAGGGGAGACCACGTAGGTGGAGGCCCAGTGGGCAGGTGACAGCAAAGCCTTTATTGGGGACAAAAGGCTTTGTCCACATTATTTATCCCCCATGACCAGTCTTTAAAAATAAATCCCATCATCAGCTCCCCAAGAAAATGGAATTTGCCTTACAGAGGGGTGACAGCTGCAGTCACGTGTCTCTTTAACTGGGAATTAATGAATAAAAATGAGCTCTCCAGTTCCAGAACAGAAAGGGGTTATTTTAAAAGGTGTGATTATGACTTGGGTATTAAAAACAACTCTTACCAGCATTCTCGAACTTCTGTATAAATATTAACTCATTAATCTTTATTTTTTTTTTCAATTTAAGAAGGCTTTAATATGACCCAAATGTTTCTTTAAAAAAAAAAAACATGTAAAATAATACTAATGTTTTTTTTTTCTTTTTTTTTATTTGATATAATTTATTTACATTTCAAATGATTTCCCCTTTTCTAGCCCCCCCCCACTCCCCGAAAGTCCCGTAAGCCCCCTTCTCTTCCCCTGTCCTCCCTCCCACCCCTTCCCAGTTCCCCGTTCTGGTTTTGCCAAATACTGTTTCACTGAGTCTTTCCAGAACCAGGGACCACTCCTGCTTTCTTCTTGTATCTCATTTGATGTGTGGATTATGTTTTGGGTATTCCAGTTTTCTAGGTTAATAACCACTTATTAGTGAGTGCATACCATGATTCACCTTTTGAGTCTGGGTTACCTCACTTAGTATGATGTTCTCTAGCTCCATCCATTTGCCTAAGAATTTCATGAATTCATTGTTTCTAATGGCTGAATAGTACTCCATTGTGTAGATATACCACATTTTTTGTATCCACTCTTCTGTTGAGGGATACCTGGGTTCTTTCCAGCATCTGGCAATTATAAATAGGGCTGCTATGAACATAGTAGAGCATGTATCCTTATTACATGGTGGGGAATCCTCTGGGTATATGCCCAGGAGTGGTATAGCAGGATCTTCTGGAAGTGAGGTGCCCAGTTTTCGGAGGAACCGCCAGACTGCTTTCCAGAGTGGTTGTACCAATTTGCAACCCCACCAGCAGTGGAGGAGTGTTCCTCTTTCTCCGCACCCTCTCCAACACCTGCTGTCTCCTGAATTTTTAATCTTAGCCATTCTGACTGGTGTAAGATGAAATCTTAGGGTTGTTTTGATTTGCATTTCCCTAATGACTAATGAAGTGGAGCATTTTTTAAGATGCTTCTCCGCCATCCGAAGTTCTTCAGGTGAGAATTCTTTGTTTAACTCTGTACCCCATTTTTTAATAGGGTTGTTCGGTTTTCTGGAGTCTAACTTCTTGAGTTCTTTATATATATTGGATATTAGCCCTCTATCTGATGTAGGATTGGTGAAGATCTTTTCCCAATTTGTTGGTTGCCGATCTGTCCTCTTGATGGTGTCCTTTGCCTTACAGAAACTCTGTAACCTTATGAGGTCCCATTTGTCAATTCTTGCTCTTAGAGCATACGCTATTGGTGTTCTGTTCAGAAACTTTCTCCCTGTACCGATGTCCTCAAGGGTCTTCCCCAGTTTCTTTTCTATTAGCTTCAGAGTGTCTGGCTTTATGTGGAGGTCCTTGATCCATTTGGATTTGAGCTTAGTACAAGGAGACAAGGATGGATCAATTCGCATTCTTCTGCATGCTGACCTCCAGTTGAACCAGCACCATTTGTTGAAAAGGCTATCTTTTTTCCATTGGATGTTTTCAGCCTCTTTGTCGAGGATCAAGTGGCCATAGGTGTGTGGGTTCATTTCTGGATCTTCAATCCTGTTCCATTGATCCTCCTGCCTGTCACTGTACCAATACCATGCAGTTTTTAACACTATTGCTCTGTAGTATTGCTTGAGGTCAGGGATACTGATTCCCCCAGATTTTCTTTTGTTGCTGAGAATAGTTTTAGCTATCCTGGGTTTTTTGTTGTTCCAGATGAATTTGATAATTGCTCTTTCTAACTCTGTGAAGAATTGAGTTGGGATTTTGATGGGTATTGCATTGAATCTGTATAGTGCTTTAGGCAAAATGGCCATTTTAACTATATTGATTCTACCGATCCATGAGCATGGGAGGTTTTCCCATTTTTTGAGGTCTTCTTCCATTTCCTTCTTCAGAGTCTTGAAGTTCTTGCCATACAGATCTTTCGCATGTTTGGTAAGAGTCACCCCAAGATACTTTATACTGTTTGTGGCTATTGTGAAGGGGGTCATTTCCCTAATTTCTTTCTCAGCCTGTTTATCCTTTGAGTATAGGAAGGCCACTGATTTGCTTGAGTTGATTTTGTAACCTGCCACTTTGCTGAAGTTGTTTATCAGCTGTAGGAGCTCTCTAGTGGAGTTCTTTGGGTCACTTAGGTAGACGATCATGTCGTCTGCAAATAATGATAGTTTGACTTCCTCCTTTCCAATTTGTATCCCTTTGACCTCCTTATGTTGTCGAATTGCCCGAGCTAGTACCTCAAGTACAATATTGAAAAGATAAGGAGAAAGGGGGCAGCCTTGTCTGGTCCCTGATTTCAGTGGGATTGCTTCAAGTTTCTCTCCGTTTAGTTTGATGCTGGCTACCGGTTTGCTGTATATTGCTTTTACTATGTTTAGGTATGGGCCTTGAATTCCTGTTCTCTCCAAGACTTTAAGCATGAAAGGATGCTGAATTTTGTCAAATGCTTTTTCAGCATCCAATGAAATGACCATGTGGTTTTGTTCTTTGAGTTTGTTTATGTAGTGGATTGTATTGATGGATTTCCGTATATTGAACCAACCCTGCATTCCCGGGATAAAGCCTACTTGATCATGGTGGATGATCGTTTTGATGTGTTCTTGGATTCGGTTGGCAAGAATTTTGTTGAGTATTTTTGCATCGATGTTCATAAGGGAAATTGGTCTGAAGTTCTCTTTCTTTGTTGGATCTTTGTGTGGCTTTGGTATCAGCGTAATTGTGGCTTCGTAGAAGGAATTGGGTAGTGTTCCTTCTGTTTCTATTTTGTGGAATAGTTTGAAGAGTATTGGTGTTAACTCTTCTTTGAAGGTCTGGTAGAATTCTGCACTGAAACCATCTGGTCCTGTGCTTTTTTTGGTTGGAAGACTTTCTATGACTCCTTCTATTTCTTTAGGCTTTATGGGACTGTTTAGATGGTCTAGTTGGTCCTGATTTAATTTTGGTATTTGGTATCTGTCAAGGAAATTGTCCATTTCCTCCAGATTCTCCAGTTGTGTTGAGTACAGGCTCTTGTAGTAGGATCTGATGATTTTTTGGATTTCCTCAGTTTCCGTTGTTATGTCTCCCTTTTCATTTCTAAGTTTGTTAATTTGGATACTTTCTCTGTGCCCTTTGGTCAGTCTGGCTAAGGGTTTATCTATCTTGTTGATTTTCTCAAAGAACCAGCTCCTAGTTTTGTTGATTTTTTGTATGGTTCTCTTTGTTTCTACTTGATTGATTTCGGCCCTGAGTTTGATGATTTCCTGCCTTCTACTCCTCCTGGGTGAAATAGCTTCTTTTTGTTCTAGGGCTTTCAGGTGTGTCATTAAGTTGGTAATGTATGCTCTCTCCATTTTCTTTTTGGAGGCACTCAGGGCTATGAGTTTTCCTCTTAGCACTGCTTTCATTGTGTCCCATAGATTTGGGTATGTTGTGTTTTCATTTTCATTGTGTTCTAAAAAGTCTTTAATTTCTTTCTTTATTTCTTCCTTGACCAAGGTGTCATTGAGTAGAGTATTGTTCAATTTCCACGTGTATGTGGGTTTTCTGTTGTTTCTGTTGCTATTGAAGACCACTTTTATTCCATAGTGATCAGATAGGAGGCATGGGATTAGTTCTATCTTTTTATATTTGTTGAGGTCTGTCTTGTGACCAATTATATGGTCGATTTTGGAGAAGGTACCATGAGGTGCTGAAAAAAAGGTATATTCTTTTGTTTTAGGATAGAATGTTCTATATATATCAGTTAAGTCTAATTGGTCCAAAGCTTCAATTAGTTTCATTGTGTCCTTGTTTAGTTTCTGTTTTCCTGATCGGTCCATTGAGGAAAGTGCAGTGTTGAAGTCACCCACAATTATTGTGTTAGGTGTAATGTGTGCTTTGAGTTTTAATAGAGTTTCTTTTATGAAAGAGGGTGCCCTTGCATTTGGAGCATAGATGTTCAGGATTGAGAGTTCTTCTTGTTGTATTTTTCCTTTGACCAGCAAGAAGTGTCCCTCAGAGTCTCTTTTGATGACTTTGGGTTGAAAGTCAATTTTATCTGATATTAAAATGGCTACTCCAGCTTGTTTCCTGAGACCATTTGCTTGTAAAATTGTCTTCCAGCCTTTTACTCTAAGGTAGTGTTTGTCTTTGACCCTGAGGTGTGTTTCCTGTAAGCAGCAAAATGTAGGGTCCTGTTTACGTATCCAGTCAGTTAGTCTGTGTCTTTTTATTGGGGCATTGAGTCCATTGATGTTAAGAGATATTAAGGAATAGTGATTGTTACTTCCTATCATTTTTGACGTTATTTTTTAAATTTGATTGCTTAACTTCTTTTGGGTTTGATGAAAGGTTACTATCTTGCTTTTTTCAGGGTGGAGTTTCCCTCCTTGTATTGGTGTTGTCCTCCTATTATCCTTTTTAGGGCTGGGTTTGTGGATAGATATTGGGTGAACTTGGTTTTGTCGTGAAATATCTTAGTTTCTCCATCTATGGTGATTGAGAGTTTTGCTGGATATAGTAGTTTTGGTTGGCATTTGTGTTCTCTTAGAGTCTGCATGAGATCTGCCCAGGACCTTCTAGCCTTCATAGTCTCAGGTGAAAAGTCTGCTGTGATTCTGATAGGTCTTCCTTTATATGTTACTTGGCCTTTTTCTCTTACTGCCTTTAGTATTCTTTCTTTGTTTAGAACATTTGGTGTTTTGATTATTATGTGACGGGAAGTATTTCTGTTCTGGTCCAGTCTGTTTGGAGTTCTGTAGGCTTCTTGTATATTCATGGGCATCTCTCTCTTTAGGTTAGGGAAGTTTTCTTCCATAATTTTATTGAAGATATTTGCTGGCCCTTTAAGTTGTAAATCTTCACTCTCATCTATGCCTATAATCCTTAGGTTTGGTCTTCTCATTGTGTCCTGGATTTCCTGGATATTTTGGGTTACAAGCTTTTTGCACTTTGCATTTTCTTTAACTGTTGAGTCCATGGTTTCTATGGAATCTTCAGCATCTGAGATTCTTTCTTCTATCTCTTGTATTCTGTTGTTGATATTTGCATCTCTGTCCCCTGATTTCTTCCCAAGGCTTTCTATCTCCAAAGTTGTCTCCCTTTGAGTTTTCTTAGTTGTTTCTACTTCTGATTTTAGATCCTGGATGGTTTTGCTTAGCTCCTTCCCTTGCATGTTTGTGTTTTCCTGTAATTCTTTAAGAGATTTTTGTGTTTCCTCTTTCATGAGCTCAGCCTGTTGACCAAAGTTCTCCTGTATTTCTTTAAGAGATTTTTGTGTTTCGTCTTTCATGACCTCAGCCTGTTGAGCAAAGTTCTCCTGTATTTCTTTAAGTGTTTTTTGCATTTCCTCCTTGTTGGCTTTTGTATTCTCCTGGATTTCTTTCAATGATTTTTGTGTTTCCCTTGCAAGGGCTTCTAACTTTTGATCCATTTTCTCCTCAATGCCCTTCATGTGTTCCTGTACCAGCATCATGACCAGTGATTTTAAATCCAAATCTTGTTTTACTGGTGTGATGGGGTATCCAGGACTTGCTGGTAGAGGAGAATTTGGTTCAGATGTTGCCATATTGCCTTGATTTCTGTTAGTGACGTTTCTGCGTTTGCCTTTTGCCATCTAGCTCTCACTGGTGTTACTTGGTCTTGTCAGTGCTGGACTCACCAGTGCAAGCTGCCCCTTCCCCGTTGGCCTCTGGTGCACAGCTTACACTCTGCACTGCCTATGGACAGGGTGCTGTTGTCCAGGCTGTTCGGATCCCGAAGCAGGCACCTGAAGGCTCCCGCTGGGGCCCGCAGGATTTATTGGAGCACACCGACTTCTCCCAGCTGGCCGCCCGGAAGCCCCCACTAGCCTCTTGAGGGACCTGGAGATGTGGCGGCCACCCAGGCTGATCTGAAGCGGAGAGAGTTGAGCTGGGGGCTTCTGCCTGAGGCCTTGCCCCAGATTGTGTCTGTGGACCAGGTGGAACCCGTGTGCACCCCCAGGGAGCTCCGAAGGTGAATGTTGCTGTGACCTCCCCTGCGCTCCGCTCACTCCGCTGGGCAGCCGATTTCCCCAACCGGGCTGGCGCACACTAGGTTAGCCTTGTCGCCTGGGCCCTGAGTCCAGGCAAACGCCTGGGAGGCCAAGGTCCGAGCAAAGTTCCCCTAGGGCTATGTCTGTTATTTGGGTCCGCCAGGTGACCCGGATGGCGGGCGTGCGCGTCCGCGCTCTGCGAAAGCACCGGGAGAGTCTGTTGTGCTAATAACCTCCTGGGCTGGTTGACACACAGATGGCCCACCAAGCCGCCCAGTTCTTGGGGTCAGTCCTGTGCCTTTTGGGGCCTAGACCCCCGTTTTGTTAGCCTCAGGCTACGCTTGTTAGCAGTCTCTGCCCTCCCGAGCACTCTGGCTCCTGTAGGCAAAATGGCGGCGCGTGCACCGGCCGGGGCAAAAAAAAAACTCCTGGCTGGGTTGGCGCCCCTATGGCCACTCGAACAGCCCAGGGCCTGGGTGCAGGCCAACGCCCGTCTGGCTCCGACCCCTGCGGTGTTGGGCCTAGGATTATGTTTGTGTACCTCAGTCTGACCGATCTCTGGAGCCCGGGATCAAGATGGCGGTGAGTCTCTCCTGACTGGCGGGCAGCCGAGTTCTGAAGTGGCTTCCGTGCAGCGAAAGGCTCCGCAGAACCGCAGTTGCTTGTCGCCCGGCTGGTCAGCGAAGGTCAGTGGTCGTGGGCGCAGGGCCTAACTGGACCCTGTGTCGCCTTGGTTCCACCGCTGATGGCCCTTCAGCTGGAGCAGCCACTGCTACCGCCGCCGCCGCCGCCGCCGCCCAGCTGATCAATCTCATTAATCTTTATAACGCATAGTTTTAAAAGATTAATGGTATCTTAAATTGTATGCACACGTGTGTTTAGGTTGCAGGGGTATGCATATGAATAAAGGTGCCTTCAAGGACAGAAGGGGCATTGAATCCCCTGGAGCAAGAGTGACAGGTGCTTGCTTGGGAGTCACCATGTGGGTGCCAGGAACTGAACTTGGGTCCTCTGCAAGAGTGACAAGTGCTCTTAACCACTGAGCCATTTCTCTAGCCCTCAAACAGATACAATATATATGTATATGTGTATGTGTGTATACATATATGTATACACACATATGTGTGTGTGTGTGTGTGTGTGTGTGTGTATGTATATAAACTTGAGAATACCATCTTTGTTGGCTGGTTTTCTGTCAACTTGACACAAACCAAGGTCATCTGACAGAAGGGAACCTCCATTGAGATAATGTCTCCATAAGATCTGGCCATAGGCAAGCCCATAGGGCATTTTTTAAATTAGTGATTGATATGGGAGGGCCCAGCCCATTGTGGGTGGTGCCATCCTCAGACTGGTGGTCCTGGGTTCTATAAGAAGGCAGGCTGAGCAAGCCATGAGGAGCAAGACCTTGCGCACCATCCTCCAAGGCCTCTGCATCAGTTCCTCCTCCATATTTCTGCCCTCCCTGCTTTGGATAATGAGCTGCTATATAGATGTGTGAGCAGAATAAACCCTTTCCTCCCCGAGTCCCTTTGGTCATGGTGTCTCATCACAGCAGTAGAAACTCCGACTAAGGCACCCTCTTGTGTTAAGGCATCTTAAGAATCAAAATCCTAAGCAAAGCAAAGTACCTAGAACTGAGTCTGAAAGCTCAGAGGAGCTGCTCAGGGCAGAGGGTGTGGGAGTGAGAGCTTTCTCCTTGGGACACCATGCTGTGTAGATAAGCTCTCTAGAGCAGTGGGGCTTGGGAAAGCCCAGTTCTAGGGTCCTAGTGATGAAAAAGATCAAGGCTATTATATAAAAATCAAAAGGTGAACAGCAGACTTGTGTAAAAAGTTTCGACAAACACTAAGCATTTATGTGTGACTCCGGAGCTGTGGGCAATTATTTCCTATTTTCTCCAGTGTGGTTGCACAACTCTTCCGAGAAGACTATGTTTTCATTTTCTCTTTCTGGAAGTTGCCTGTTCACTGTGCTGATTATTCGTAGCCTAAAAGTTTCTTAGTTTGATATAACCTCATTAGTCTACTTGGGGTTTTGTGTTTTGTTTCTTAGACTTTGGGGGTAGGGCAATTTGGAACAAAAACATTTGAGTGATTAAAATAATAATTAATAATTCACAAAGAAAGGAAGATGAACACAGGAATTAAGATGTTTGTTCTAGTGATTTATTTTTTTAAATGTGTCCATAAGGACATATTTGTATTGTCCTTTGGGCGCACATCTAATGCCTCTCTCCCTCCGTTGGTCACCTTTAGTCCCCTAGACAGCTAAACTTCTGCTTTCAAAACAGCATTTTGGGGACTGGTGAGATGGTGAGATTTGGGGGCTCACCTTCAAGTCTGACCACCTGAGTTGTATCCCTTGGTCTCACAAGGTGAGAGGGAAGAACAGACAGGAGGGGGAAACTCAGCTATCACGTAGATATTCCCAACCAGACATGGAACTAGAGTTTTCTGAGGCTTGTAGCTAAGACAGATGGTAATTGGGGAGTGGATAGGAAAGCACGACTTTGGAGGTGACAGATAAAACTGCAGAGCCCTCCTTTCCCTGACTCCTCCTCACACCCAGGCTGCTGCTCTTGAGACACAAAGGGCTGTGTGGAAACGCACAATCTCTCTTCCTGCTGTCAGCTCGGGTCCCTAGCCATAGCGACTGAGGAAATAGTTCCTCCAGGGTGCATGGTTAATTGAATTCATGACGAGGCTGATTTCCAGGAACTGGGGCATGCAGAGCCAGGATTGGCAGTGGGGACACACACAGGTTATGGAATCAGTTTGAATTAGTTAGGTGTGGTAAAAGGTCATTACTTTCCAGGGAATCAGAAGGGACATCGGGGGCAGTGATATTGACCGTGCTGTGCTCACACAACCCAGGTAGGTCAGGCTCCATCTGAACAGTGACAAGGAGCATCTGACATTGTATTAGTCAGGGTTCTCTAGAGTCACAGAATGTATGGGTAGTCTCTATATAGTAAGGGAATTTGATAGCTTACGGTCTGCAGTCCAACTCCCCAACAATGGTCAGTAGAAGCTATGACTGGAAGCCCAAGGATCTAGCAGTTGCTCAGTCCCACAAGGCAAGCAGGCGAAGAAGAATCCTCTTTTTTCCAATGTCCTTATGTAGGTCTCCAGCAGAAGGTATGGCCCAGATTAAAGGTGTGTGCCACCATGCCTGGATCTGGAACTTGCTTTATCCCAGATGACCTTGAACTCAGACATCTCCTTGCCTTAGTTTTCTGGGATTCATAGCCTCAAGATCTCCATGCCAAGATCCAGGTCAAAAACTTGCATCTCCCAGCCTGAAGATCAGGATCACAGGTAAGTCTTCCAATTCTGGATTGTAGTTCATTCCAGATATAGTCAAGTTGACAACTAGGAATAGCCACTACAGACATGATTAAAACCAACCAATGAACAAACCAACCAACCACCCACCCACCCAAACAAACAAACAAACAAACAACACTGCAAGTCACAGGAGACCCTGAGTGTGCAAGAGGTCCAGCCTGTGACTTGGGGTTTAGAATCACATGCTGTCAAAGAAACAAGGTGTCTGTTCTGATGAATCGTAAGGGTGATGCTTCCCCTAGGGTGGACCTGTCTGGGCATGGCTCCCACATTATGACTCACTGTCTTACAGCAGATTGCTGGCTGGCTTTTTCCGTGTCAACCTGCAACCAGGATGTCCTTAAAACTGGTTATGTAATTCTTCTAGCCTGGGAGCTGTGACTAACATACCCCTGCTGCTCTCAAGATGGCAATAGGCACTGTATTTCATACCCCTGATGGCGATGGGCAAAGTACAGGAAAATCATAGGGGGAACATTTTTGTCTGATCAGCCATTAGGTGGCTCTACCCCAGGTCTGGCTGTGCAATGGAAGAGTCCTCTTGGTCTGGTACCTACCCTCTCTGACACCCTTAGGCTTACGGGCTGGGCAGAATTCCTGCTCCATTTCTGCCGTGAGAGATGATTGCTTCTCATTCTCTGTTTTGATGCTCACACAGTCCGAAGTTTGGCCAGTGGGAAGGTTTGGCCTTCGGATGCCCTGTGTCTTTTGACCTGTTCCCAGAGCTCCCCCTTGGCTCTGAACAGAAGCCTCTTCAGGCTTATATAGTTTCCCAGCTTTAGTTCTGGAGACTGAACACTGCCTGGAGTCCTGTTCCTCAGAGTGTGTGGCGCTTAGCAAGGACTACGTGGCATCCTTAGTTTCAGTCTTCCCAGTGGACTTCATCCTTAGTCTTCCCAGTGGACAAAGCAAAAGCAAGCATCTTTCTGTTACCTGTCATCTATCTATCTGCCTGCCATCTTTCAAACCATCAGCTAGCTATCCATCATCCATCAATCTATCTACCACCCATCTGCCTGTCACCTCTCTATCAGCTATCTTGGATCTAGCTACCATCTGTCATTCTGTCATTTATTTCTAAGTCTGTTATCTATGTACCCTTCTCCATGTCTACCATCCATCTTCTGTCCATCTTTTCTGCCTGTCTATCTACCATCTATCCCTGTCCTTTAGCTTCTATCTACCATATCGATCAATCATTTGTCAGGCTCTTGTTGATTTATTATCTATCTTCTTTCACTTATCAATATAATTTATCTGTCTTCTGTTATATATGTTCCATCTTTATAATCTATCTATCTATCTAATCTATCTATCTATCTATCTATCTATCTATCATCTATCCATCTATCTATAATCTATCCATCTATGTATAATATAGCTTATCAATTATCTATCTATCTATCTATCTATCTATCTATCTATCTATCTATTCATCTTAAAACCGTATTACTATAAGTCATATGCATGACAATTTCTGGCCAATTTTCTTGCCCAAATCTTTTCTAGAAACCTTCAGGTGCTTGGTTTTTGTTTTTGTTTTTGTTTCTTTTCTGTGACAAATGCCACACCAAATGAGCTATATCCCAGTGCCAGCCAACTTGTATTCTTGGTAAAATGCAGGAGAAGGCCTGTTTTTTCCTGGTTTTCACAATAGATGTCCCTGTCAAGTTTTTGGTCAATTTGATGTATAAGACATAAAACCCAGGGAAGTTTCATTTATCTACATTAGAAACATTTATCCATTTATTTAGAATTTTAGTTTCTCAAGATGGCAAAAAAATTGCATTTTGGGAGCTGGAGAGATGGCTCAGTGGTTAAGAGCACTTTCTGCTCTTGCAGAGGACCAGGGTTCAGTTCCCAGCACTCACATTGTGGCTCACAACCACTGATAACCCTTTCTTCAGGGTCTCTGAGGGCACCTGTACATCCATGACATACGTTCACACAAACACCCCCCCCCACACACACACACCACACACACACTTTTAAAAACTGCAGTCTGTAGCGGACAGGTTTTGCTCCTGTTTTGTGTAATTTTGCAGTGAGCTTGTGCTCCCTTCCCATTGCCTCATGGAAATCCTCACTTCTCTCCTGCCTGTCAAGGTTTTTCCTCACCCACTTTGCAGAGCAGTCAACAACTCAGTTCTGAAGACTCACAGGCTTGCTTCTCCAGATGTCCCTTCCCTAGCCCTGCCCCCAGGTACGTGTTGAAGATTACAGGGCCCTTCTTTCAATGTTCCAACTTTCCAACTTAACTGCTATTCTCACTGTGTGAATATTTCTGTTCCCCCCACATACCTACCTGGCTGCTGTTTTCCCCCACCTGCACAGACAGCGTGAAACAATCTTTTATTTAGGGAGAATTACCCTTAGGTCCCAGTGCCAAACTGTACTTTTGGGTTTTTTTGTTTTTTGTTTTTTTCTTGAATTGTTGTATTCCTTTGCACTTGCACGAATCCCACAGATGAACAGAAGTGTTGCAGATGCATGTGCAGTGTGATTAAGGATCTTGCTTTGTGGTGCATCAAGTGTCTGATCATTCTGTTTCTCTCTCTCTCTCTCTCTCTCTCTCTCTCTCTCTCTCTCTCTCTCTCTCTCTCTCTCTCTCTCTCTCCACTAAGAAAACTTTTAAAAACTTGGAATTAAAATTTGGCTTCTCTAGTAACTCTATCGAGGCATAGTTCATAAGAAAAGCTTGCTCTCTAGCGGGGGTGAGAGGGTTGGTATAAAACAGATATACTTTCATACTTTCATTTCCTTTCATATGGATCTGTCAATCACCTGGCCAGAAAAACATGGCCCCCAGGAGTCTGTCCCCCAAACTTAAAAATAATGTATGAATTTCACCTGAGCATGGCCTCTCTGGCTCCTGACAGCTCTTATTCTGCATGTCATATCTGAATTAATTGGAGATCACAGAGACTGGACAGCTGAGGGGAGGCTAGAGACTCCTCCCTAGAGACTGGGGCAGCAAGCCTGGTGCAGATTTTCTCCTCTCCCTCATTTTTATGCTGGTTTTGTAGTTTTATTTTCCCATATGGACATGAAATAAACAGTTCTTTTCTTTTCTTTCTTTTTTTTAAATTTTTTAAATTTTTTAATTTTCTTTGTTTTTTTCAAGACAGGGTTTCTCTGTGTGGCCCTGGCTGTCTTGGAACTCACTCTGTAGACCATGTTGGCCTCGAACTCAGAAATCTGCCTGCCACTGCCTCCTAAGTGCTAGGATTAAAGGCATGCATTACCACTGCCCGGCTAAACAGTTCTTTTCTTAATGAAAATTAATTTTATTTGTGTATGTGTGTATACATGTATACACACCTGTATGCCTGTATGCTAGTGCATGCTTAGGGGCCAGAAGCAGACACTTGATCCCTTGGAGCTGGAGTTACAGGTGTTTGTGAGATCCCTGGCTTGTTGTGTGGGTGCCTCTGAACTCCAGTGTTGAGGGCTTCACAGAAAACACTCTAAACTACTGAGCCACTTCTCTGGCTTCATGAAATGATTTGTTGATATTTTATTGGAACTTATCAGATTTACAAATTTGATTGGATTGAACCATTATATTTGAAACTCATTTATTGCCTGCTGCCTCAAACACCCTGGATCACTGTGTTGGATGGATCCTTTGGAAGGAGATATACGTGACTAACAATGAGAGACGATTCTGTGGGGAAGGAAGCTGGTGATATAATAAGATAAGGCCACCAAAGAATAACAGGTGGACAAATCAGAACTTGGGGTTTTGTGCATGGAGATAGAAAGCGTAACATTAGTGAAAAACTTCAAGAGGCTAAGCAGACTTGACCCTGGCGTGTGAGGGAAGAGGAGGGATGACGGGGGATTTGCGGCTTTTCATTATCATGCTTCTAGAAGCTTCTGATTCATTTAAACCCAAACACAGCCTGCTTCGTTTGACAACATATCAGTTAAAGACACAGATCTCTTCGCAGATGAATGAAGGCAACGAGTCATCCTGGAAAAAAACCCTTGAGGGTTTGATGATAGCACAGCTGGATGGAGGTCTAGAGCTGCAAGGAAAACACTGACGTTGGTTGGAGAAAAAGGATGATTGACAGGAAGCTGGTGGCCACACCCAGAGTAAAACGAATTCCATGCATCAGTGTTCCAAAGAGGAGGAGGAGATGGTGTGCCAGCCTGCATCAGCTGTCTTCGTCATTACAACCTCGTCCATACTAGACCACAGAGGTGTCATCTACTCTGACCAAAGAAGTCCTTCCCGGTACCCGAAGTCCGTCATATAACCAGCATCCTTTATTTTCTAGGAGACAAGATAAATTAGTGGATCAAAAGCAGGGTTGTGCACGCACGTGCCTGACTTGCCCGGCTTTGCCTGTTATTTTTCGAAGGCAGCGGGTTATTTTGATGGCAAACAGTTATGGCCTCAGAGCCATGACTTGAAGTCAAATGCTCTGAAGTCAGTGCTCTCAGCAGCTGCAGCTGGCACTGTGGAAATTGGATGCTCTCAGCTGGGGTGGTGACAATCAAGGAGGCTCAGATGTCATCCCACCGGGGGCCACTAATGGCCATCTCCTTTCACAGAAGTGTCAATCTTCTTACAGTTTGCTCCAGGAAAAACCAAAGTGGGTGGAGGCTGTGAGCATCGACACAGCCACTGACACCTCCTGAGATGCCCAATAGATTCCATTTTCAGCTCAGCATCCTTCCCCGTGCACCCACCTCCTGGAGAGAGAAAAGGGCTCGGCCCTGATGTGTGAAGTGAGGAGCAGTGCTGCCCCCCAATTCCCACCGGACCTTCAGAGCTTGTAACTGTTAGATCTGACCCAGCAAAAGGGACTTGGCAGATCTGATGAACGAGGGTTTTAAATGGAGGGATTATCCTGGATTATCCAGGGAGCCCAGACTAATCACATGAATCTTTTAAAAATGGAAAAGGCTATAAAGGAGGCCAGGACAATGAGTGTATTTCAACACCCTGGGGCTGAGATTCAGAAGCCATAAGCCAGGACTGGGAGAGGCCTCTAGGCCCTGAAGACAGCCCCTACCGACAGCCAGCACAAGAAAAAAAAATTAAAGAATATAGCCTCACACGACTTGCAACTGAGTCCTGCCCTCAGCCTGGATCATCGAGGAAAGTCCCCTGGAATCTCAGAGCAGTGCGGACGATGGATCTGGATTTTAGTTCAGTGTCTATCGTCTAAGAGGGCACATGGGCTTATAGGCCTGTAGATGAAGCCCTCAGCGCCTCACATGGGATGAATTCAGTCTACTGCTGGCAAAGATAAGAAAGAAGTGGGCGAGCAATGGGCCTGAGCTTGTGAGTTAGCACAGTCCCAGCACTCCAGGGAGACAGTGCCTGCAGGTGCACCAAGTCTCCGTGGGGAGCTCCAGGTGAGGGAGGCACACTACAAAGTCGGGGGTTGTGAAAACGGATGAAAGCTAGGCATGGCGGCGCATGTCTGTGATCCCCGAGATTGGGAGGTAGAGGCGGAAGGATCACTTCAGTGTAATCTTTGGCTAGACCATGAGTTCAAGGACAGCCTGAGCTACATGAGACTCTGCCTTAAGGACTTAGTTTCATTTCTGGTTTTGTGATTTAAAAAAAAATACCCTGATCAAAAGGGTTTATTTGGCTTACAGTTCCAGGTTGTACTCCATTGCTGCAGAGAAGACAACAGGAACTTGAATCTGCCAGTCATGTTACATCCACAGTCAAGAGCGATGGTTAAAGCACACTGGTGCTCAGCTCTCCTCTGCATTTGTATTCTGTTGGGGGCCATGAGATGGTGTGGCCCACACTCAGTGTGCTCCCACCCCAGTGGTAAACACCCTCACAGGCAGTCCCATAGACACCCTAATCAAGATAATTACTTTTTATGGCTTCTTTTCTAGGTGATTCAAGATTGTGTCAAGTTAGCTATTAAAACCAATCATTACTCTCAACAATAACAACGAAATAAATGGAAAACTTGTCTTAAACATAAGATCTAAACAGTTAGGGACAGGTCAGTCAGTCAAGTATCTGATATATAGCATGAAGGCCTGAATTCAGGTCACTGGTACCCACAAAAGCAGGGTGTGGTGGTGCATATCTGTAACCTTAGTACTGAGGGGACAGGAAAAGCACTGGGTGGATCTCCAGAACTAGCTGCTAATCTGCTTAACCAACCTGTAACCTCTGGATTCAATGCTAGACCCTGTCTCAAAAAGTAAGCTGGAGAGTTTTTGGAGAGATGATGTAGTGGTTAGTATCACTCGCTGGGAGCTGGAGAGATGTTTCAGTGGTTAAGAGCACTGACTGCTCTTTCTGAGGTCCTGAGTTCAAATTCCAACAACCACATGGTGGCTCACAACCATCTATAATGAGATCTGGCTCCAGTTCTGGTATGCAGGCATATATGCAGTCAGAACACTACATAATAAATAAATTTAAAAAAAGATCACTCACTGTTCTTTCAGAGGATCCCAGTTCTGATAACCAACATCTACATTGTAGCTCACAACTGCCTGTAATTCATTACAAGACTATGACAGCATCTTCTGGCCCTGGTGGGTACTTCACAGTTTAAGAGAGTGAAGCTGTGCTGGGTGGTGGTGGCGGTGGCGGTGGCGGTGGCGGTGGCAGCCGTGGTGGCAGAGGCACACGCCTTTAATCCCAGCACTTGGGAGGCAGAGGCAGGTGGATTTCTGAGTTCGAGGCCAGCCTGTTCTACAGAGTTCCAGGACAGCCAGGGCTAAACCCTGTCTATGGGAGAGAGAGAGAGAGAGAGAGAGAGAGAGAGAGAGAGAGAGAGAGAGAGAGAGGCTGTAAGGGCAAAGCCAGCTAAGCCCTTTGACACTGGACATAGAGTCAGACACAGAGTCACAGGATTTGGGTTCTGGTCTTGCTTTTGGTCCAGTATATCTTCACTGTAGCCAGAGTCCTCCCTTATAGGATTGTAATGGTATATTCTGTCCACCGAGCGTTGGAAGCATATAATTAACCTTTTGATTTTACAAGGGGTTACAGTTAAGAGCATGCCACAGAAGAGACTGGACTTTGGATATTTAAACAGTGTTGAGACTTTGATAGCCTATGAGGACTTTCAGGGTTAAACTAAATGCATTTTACATCATGATAGGACTACAAACCGGTGGAGACCAGAGAGCAAAATGTGGTGGTTTGAATGAGAATGGTCTTCAAAGGCTCATATATTTGAATGCCTGGTCTTCAGTTGGTGGAACTACTTGAAAGGATTAGGAGATGTGGTCTTATTGGAGGAGATGTGTCTGGGGGTGCAGGCTTTACGGTTTAAACATACCCACACCATTCCCAGTTAGCTTTCTCTTTCTGCCTCGTGCTATTGGATCTGATGTAATCTCTTAGCTACTGCTCCAGCACCAGCTCCAGAGCCATGCCTGCTTGCCTGCTGCCAGGCTCCCTGCCAGGATGGTCATGGCCTCTGGTCCTCTGGAACGGTGTGTTCCAACTAAATGCTTCCATATATAAGCCTCCTGATCATGGTGTTTTATCACAGCAGTAGAAAAGTAATTAAGACATCGCCTTTGCCTAGAGAGGGGTCAATCTTCTTAGTGTGATGTACACATTTCTCAGAAAACTATAGCTTTCTGAGGACATTTTATAGATTAAGACACTATGATTTTCACAAGTTTTCCTCATTAAAAATGGCCTGTAGCTGAATCCCTAAAACTAACTTGCTTTCAACAGCAGAACTATCATCTCAAAAACTAATCTCCTTAAGCTGGTTTTAAAAGTCAGAAAAGGTTGAATTTAAACATCTTGGCTATGAAAGAAAATGCTTGCATGTGTGTATATATATCCTTTATATATCTTAATATAAAGGGGATTTATTAGAATGGTTTGAGAAAGGTTGACAGGCTCTCAGCCTTCCTAATGCTTTTTCCTAAAGAACTTTAATATAGTTCCTCAGGTTGTAGTGATTCCCAACCACAAAATTATTTTCATTGCTGCTTCACAACTGTAATTTTTCTATCATTCTGAATCATAATATAAATATCTGATATGAAACCCCTGTGACAAGGCCATTCAATCTCCAGAGGGGCTGCAGCCCACAGATTAAGAGCCTCTGGCTTGCAGACTGTGATTCAGCTAGTCTAACAGTGGCTGTCTACCAAAGGAAGGTCCAAGAATCTAGTGGTAGTTTAGTCCATGAGGTTGGATGTCTCATCTGGTCTTCAGGATACACTGGAACCCTGAAGAGGTAGGCTCTAGTGCCCGTGACAGAATGGCTAGAGAGATCAAGAGAGACAGAGCTTGCAGGCAAAGAGAGAGACAGCTTACTTCTTCCATGTCCTTTATATAGGCTGGCAGCAGAGGATATGGCCGAGATTCGAGGTGTGTCTTCCCACCTCAAAAGATCTGCATAAAAGGCATCTCTTCCTATTTCAGATGATTTAATTAAGAAAAAAGTCCTCAGAAATGTGCCCAGACAAGTGAGTTTTAGTTAATTTCAGATGTAGTCTAGCTGACAACCGGGACCAGCCAACTGTGTTGGTTAGTGTTTGTCTGCTTTTGTTTTTTTCTTTTAACTTGACGCAAACTGGTGTCATCTAGGAAGAGGAACCCCAGTTGAGAAAATGCCTCCACCAGCTTGACCTGTAGGCGTGTCTGGTAGGACATTTTCTTGATTCATAGTTATGTGGCAGGTCCCAGCCTACTGTGGGTAGTGCCATCCCTGACTGGTAATCCTAGGTCATATAAGAAAGCAGACTCAGCAAGCCATGAGGACCAAGCCAGTAAGCAGCGTTTCTCCATGGCCTCTCTGCATCAGGTCCTGCCTCCAGCTTCCTGCCCTGACTTCCTTCGATGACTAGCAACGATGTGGACATATGAGCAAAATAAACTCCTTTCTTATAGAACCCAGGGCCGCAAGTCCGTGGTTAGTACCACACACAATGGACTGGGTCATCCCCCATCAATCACTAATTAAGAAAATGCCCTTCCAACCATGACTACAGGTCAATCTCAGGGAGGCATTTTCTCAACTGAGGTTCCCTCCTCTCAGATGACTCTAGCTTGTGTCAGGTTGACATAAAACTAGCCAGGACAGTAAATGACCCCCGAATCTTTTTCATATACAGGAAAAGGCCTAAAACACAACTTCTGGCCATTTTCCATGCTTCCCCTGAATGCCCTGGCTCACCACCCATAGGCTCCCTGCCTCGCTGCCATTATGGAATAGGCTAGAAGGGCTTGGCTATTTGTGTACAAGAAAGGTGTGCAAGAAAGTGGAAGGAACCCCCACTCAATTGGGGGTAAGCACTTCATAGTGACTTTCTTAATGTTCTTCCTAGGGTGACACTTTGGGACCCCATTAACACCTAGAGACAGACAGGAATTTCCATCTAAAGAAGCTGTTTTGTAGAGTGTTTCCAAGGCAGGATGAACACAGAATAGCCTGGGTGTGGCTGGTTCAGGAAATCCAAGGAGGGCAGCTTCTAGGCTTTCCCGTGAACATGATCTCCTTCCCTCCTCTCTCCTGCCTTCCTTCCCATCTTTGGCCCTTCCTCCCTTTTCTGTTCTGATTAGTTATGCATGTTTGCCTGGAGAGAGAGCACATTCCTGATCTCCTCCCCTTCATCCTCCCCCTCCTCCTCTCTCCTCCTCCTCCTCCTCTTCCTCTTCTCCTCTGTCTTCTCCTTCATTGTGTTCTTCTAGATCTTTTGACCTTACATTTAAATTTTAGAGTCAGTTTGTTGATGGCCACTAGATAATCTGCACTTTCCCCCTGGCTTTTGAATCCATCATGAGTTCTTGTCTGAGTTGGTTTTTATCCTGATTACAGTATGAATCTATAACCCAGCCCTTCTAATGGGGAAGAACCCTCCCATCTCCTCTCTCTGATAAACACATCAATATGAATTAGATGAAGTCCAGCCTACTTCCGCCCCCCCCCCCCATAGCCCATGCTTTTCATATTGTATATAAGTGAGTTTATCTGAACTCAGGTCCCAGACAGTCTGCTATGCTAGCTTGCAGGCTTCTATAAGTTTAGGCTTTGTATATGGGTCTGCCATGCATTTTGAATTAAGTTTTGCACATGACGTGAGATGTGGATCATTATACACAAATCCAACCAAATGATCCCAGCTTTGTTAGTGACAAGACTATTTTTTCCATCAAATTGCCTTCACACATTGGTTTTGAAATCAGATGCTCACGTGGATGTGAGGGTCTAATTCTGAACACTCTACTTCCTTCGATGAGTCTATTTTTGAAGCCTTATGCTAACACTGGAATGTGTCAACTTCTGTGGGTTTAGACCTCTTGAGATCAGGAATTTGCTTCTATAGCCTTATTTGTTTTCAATGTTATTTCTGATATTGCAAATCTTTTTCTTTGGACTTAATTCAGGAGAATCATCCTGAACCTTTTCTCCCCCCCATAAACTCTTCTGAGATAGGAACTGGATCTCTAATGATTTGGTATAAGAATGGGGAGGGAGTTGTTTTCTGGTAATGTCAAGCCTTCAAATCCATAAGCAAGCCCCAAGTCCCATGCATTTATTTAGGGTCCTTTGATTCCTTTGAATCAGGGATAGATTTTGTATATAGCTCTCAAACATCTTTCAACTAATTCATCCCCTAATTATTGCATATATTTAATGTGACCATAAGGGATGTCTTAAATGTTTAGACGTTCTTCATGCAAGGATGCAGGGGTGTCACAATACAGTAAAGACAATCCTAATTCACCCTTTCCACACAGGGTGACTGTAATCTCTTCCTTCATTCTTTCTACCCCCACTCTATCCAACACAGCCTTAAATGCCCTTTATAGTAGAATTCTAATTTTGCACCTTCCAAATCCTGGGATTACAGGTATGAGTCACTACCCTTGGCAAACAAGCAAAGAGTAGAAGGCTTCATGCACCCTAGCCTGGTACTAACAAATGAGAAATATCGCTATCTATCTATCTATCTATCTATCTATCTATCTATCTATCTATCTATCTATCTATCTACTTATTGAACTGACTAGGCCCTCCAGAAGTGGAGGAAGTTATAAGAATATATATCTCAGACCTTATCTTTGATCTTAGGAAGAAAAATTTCAATCTTTTAGTATTCTGCATGGCATGAGATATGGGTTTCCATTGACTAGGTGACTAAGTTTTCTTCGAATGCTGGCTTGTTTCCTTCTATATCTGAATTCCATTTGCTGAAATGTTAAGATTTTACATTTGTGTTCAGGGAAGCTATTCTATACAGCTTTTGCCTAGCCTCTTGAATGGTTTGGGGGTTCTAGCATAGAATGAGTTCAAAAGTTTTGTTTTTCCAATTCCTTGGGTAAGTTTGTTTAGAACTAGAACTTCTTCATAAAATGCTTGCTATAGTTCACCAGTAAAGCCATCAGACCTACAGATTTCCTTTGTGGGGAGATTTTAAAACACAATTTCAATGTCTTCCACCAATATTTGTCTGTTTCTGTTATGTCTTCTTGAGTAAGTTTGATTGTCTTTCCAGGACTCTGCTCATTTAAGACTATCAGGCACACAGTTATCTAATGTTACATTGTTACTCTTTCGACAGCTGTAGGTTCTATAGGAGTGTCTCCTTGTCTGCTGACACTGGTAGAAGGTGGTTTCTCAGTCCTTTTATTTTTCCCTCCCTCTGTAGTGAGGTGGGAGGCCATCAAGCTTTCTGTCTCATTGCTCAGATGAGAAATAAGGAGTTACAAGAGTCTCTGCCTCCTGTACTGTTGAATGAGCAATCTGGGGATGTCTCCATCTTGATTTGTATTCCCTCCAGTTTAGAGGGAGGAGGGCTTTCCAAAAAAAAATGCCTAGATCCCAGAATTTATCAAGTAGAGATTCAGACCCACATAGATAGAAAGATGTAATTCTTGTTCTGGTGTCCATTTACTCATTCATTCAGCCCTTCACATAACTCGTTCATCATTCATTTGTTCGTTCATTCATATATTTACTCAATACATTTTCAAAGATGTATTTATCTCTGTATGCATGTGTTTTTGTGCATGAGATATTCAGGTACTTGTATGTGTGCTCATGTGTGGAGTCTGGAGCAATACATCATCTGTCGTCTCTCATTCTTCACCTATTCCTTTGAGACAGAGTCTTTCCGTAAACCCATGGCTCATATTTTCCTGGAGGTTTGGGAAAGACCAAGTCCCAGCGATCCTCCTGGGCTGGCCTCCCTCAGAGATATGGTTACAGGAATGCAGGGGACACGTGGCATGTTACATTGGTGCTGGGATCTGAACTCCATCCTCATGATTATTCAGCAAGTGCTCTTGGCCACTGAGCCATCTCTCTAGCCCCTACTTAATGCATTTTGACTTTCAGAACTGGACTGACACTATAGGGTATTTGCTTGTGATGGCTTGCTATGTTGGATCCCATGAAGCAGTAGCGTTGAGCCCAGAGGTTTGAGATAATCTGCCTGTGAACTCAATACCACAGCCTCTGCCTTGTGCAGAGAGTTACTCAGGACCTGGGCATCGTTTCCTTGACAGAGGCATCGTTTCCCGTCTTCTCATTATCTTTATGAATTAACCCAGTCTGAGGAAGATTGGACTAATTGGAAGTCTGGAGGAGATTGTTCTCCAATTGTGTGTATTTATTTGTGTGTGTGTGTGTGTGTGTTTCATATTTAGTGTGTTTCCTTCTATTTTCTGGAGGAAAAGCAAAGGGCTCTATTCCTTTAGGTAACAATGTTTGTCCATGGAAGTAGAATGAACAACCTACAGACTGTGACAAAGAAAGAGCCAGTATAATTTAGACTGTGGGGCATTCTGCAAGCTGCTAGAACCCAGGACTAAAAAGAGCCTTCTTGTTACTCAGCACAAAATTCCAGTGGTAGCTATTGCCACTCACCAGGCCTTCACAGTGAACCTTTGGGGAAACATCAGACAGAGCAGGTGGCCACTCAGCAGGTGTATCCAGTTTCTGAGGACCAGAACTGGACTCCCATGGGCAAGAACCACAATTTACACCTGCTGAAGCATTTTTATGTAGATGTTTTAAAAGAGTCATGTGGAGCCGAGGAACCTGGTGGGTTCCAGACAGCATTTTAAAAGTAGAAAGTAGAACGCTTTTTGAATAGATTAGATAGAGAAATTACAATCTGAGAGGCAGGCTCTTGTTTCTCACTGCTTACGAGTAGAGGAGATACTGCTTTATTGGGAAAATGATTTTTTAAAAAGTTCTCAAAGTCGTGTCCATTGGAAGTCAGCTTTTAAGAAATAAAGTTGGAGAACTGTAAAAAGTAGAGTAAAAATTTTAATATATATTAAATAATATATATATATATATATATATATAATATATATAATTAATTAAATTTCAGTGGTATATATAATTTCAGGGGCTGGAGAAATGGCTCGGTGGTTAAGAGCACTAACTGTTCTTGCAGAGGACCTAGGTTCCATTCTCAACACCCACAGATCTGTAACTCCAGTTTCAGGGGAATCCAGTGCCATCTTCTGGCCTCTGTGGGTACTGCACTCATGTTGCACATACACACATACAAGCAAACACATCCACAAGATTCTTTTAAAGGATCTTCAAAACAGAATTTTGGTTGATGATGTTTTGAAGGAATTTTTTAAAAGTCAGAAATTAATTCGTTCCTTAGTTTACAAAGTCAGAAGAAAGCTGGGTATAAATAACATTGTGCGTGTCAATCTGCTAAGTGGCAATATGTTAATTATAATGGATTTATATTTGGACAAGAGAAATGAAAAACAAACTGAAACACAGAAAGTTACCTTTAAATAGTAGCTGACAAATAGAAAGTCAGGAAAACAAATGGGCGATGGCCCTGGAACCTTTCAGTGACTTCAGCAGAGGTAGCAGCTTTGGTATCAAGCTTTTCCTTACAGGAAGTTAGAATAATGCCTGTGTTTTCCTTTAGGCTCAGAATATAAACACAGGACAAAACAAAGGACAGCAGCTTCCCACAGCTCTGGAGGCTGCTGCATGGTTGTTAAGGTAGCGCTCTTAGAGGAGGGCTTGTGATTTGTAGTGCCTTAGAGGTCATAGCAGGAGAACTTCCTGAGCGTGCTCCAAACAGGCAAATCTACAGGTACACAGCTGTGATGCAGGGAACAGAGAGGAGAGAGCAGGTTTCATCCGGGCTGGAGAATCCCCCATGTTCTCCACAGCACTCTCTGAACTCTGTGGTTTGGGAGGTTAAGACGTTCAGGGGTGTGTGGTTAGATTGGTGCAGCCAGTATCTAAAGCCACAATAGGGAATAAACCTTGTCTATTATGGGCTAGCTTATGTTCCCCCCACAATTCAGTTTCTAGAAGCCTGCAGTAGCCTAGCATCTGTCTAGATGAGGAGACCTCGGGTTCTAACCAAGGTGCCTATGCTAAAATGTGGCTATCAGGCTTGGACCCTCATGTCGTTTGACTGGGATTCTTATAAGATTTGGAGGCTGGGAAGAAAGCTCAGAGTCTAGCAATGCTCACTCTGCAAATATGAAGACCTGAGTTTAAATTTCCAACATGAGGTAAGAAAAAGAAAGAAACTAGGCAGGGATGCGTAAGCCTGTAGCCCCCAGCACCAAGGTGGAGACAGGGGGATCTCTAGGGCTCACTGGGCAGTCAGTCTAGCTGAAGGTGTGAATGTCCAGTTTCCTGAGAGACTGTCTTGAGGCAATATGGTGGAAACAATAGAGAAAGACATCTGAGTCTCTGCTCTTGCTTTTGCACAAGTCACCACACACTTGTGTACATATAGCACACACACGGATAACTGTCCTCCCCCAACACACACAGGAAATAGGAAATTGGATACCTAGAAAGACGTTTAATATACATGGAGGAAAAACAGCAAGAATTCTGCAGGAAGGAGGCTACCTAAAATCCAGGGATATTCAGGAGGAATCACATTTGACAATGCATTGACCTTGGACTTCCTTTATGAAGATATGCTTTTATCATTTGAGCTGATTGGGTCTGACATTTTGTTATGGCATCAATGTTTGCAAGTTGTTCATTGCTGTGATATAAATACCTGATTTAAATCACTTAAAGGAGGAAGCATTTATTTTGACTTATTTATCCACGGTTGTCTGGCTCCATTGCTTTGGTCCCAGGCAAGGCAGAGCGTCACAGCAGAGGAAGGGTGTGACAGAACAGAGACGATTACCACAGAGCAGCCAGGAAGCAGAGAGAATTCACAAACTTTTCGGCACAAGGTCTATCTTTCCCTGCGATCAATTTCCTCCAATGATGGCCCATATCTGTTTTCCACCACATCCTAATAATGCTATCATGTTATGAGTTTATCGTGGAATTCAGTCGTTGGGGAGAATTCAAAGGCCATCCGCTGGCAACCAAACCTTAAACATATAAACAGTCTCCAGTGCAGACAACACAGGCAAGAAAATGAATACAATAGCTAATGCTAAGAAGCACCATCAGGTGTTGTCCCAAACGCTCTGCTTCTGGTGGCGGAAAACAGACGGGGTGCAACAGGTTTGGGGCTGCGTGGTGCCACCAAATTCCCAGGTGATCTGCAGAACCTGTGGTGGGAGGGTGGCTGAGCTTGTGAGGGGCTTGTCTCATTCCTCCCCACGCCCAGCTGCACCATCAGTCTCCTGCACTAACCAGGAAAGAAAGCATTAAACAGTCTAAGTCAGGTTATGCTCTGCTCCTGAGGTTTGGGATGCAGTCATGTGTGGTTGGGAATTTTTTTTTTAACATTATACTCAGTTGGCTGAAACAAGTTATTTTGGTTGAGACCAATCCACCTTGATTAAACACATTTATATTGTCATCTTGATGAGGTTTGGACACAGAAATAGTGAAGAGGAAGAGACCCCAGGGTTTAGTTGTGAAAGAAAAACAGGGAGGGACCAAAGGACAGTACTAGGATACTGCCCTGGGGAGCTGGGTAGACCTAGGGACACATTAGGCATTCTCCCCTGTGAGTTCTTGGTGGCCACATGTCTACCTCTGAGCTCCTTAGAATGACTGATGAGTGGGCTAGCCTGGAAGGATGCCTGGTTCTCCTGATAATGGGATGGACACCAGCGGGTGCCTCATTTGTGCTTTGCTGCATAGAAAGACCCAGGGCCACTGAACAAGGAGAGACTGCTGGATAGCCCCACACTGTGTGCCTGGTAGAGAGGACAGAGCCTGCTTAGAAGAGCCAGTGGGCTTCCAGACCTACCAGCCAGAGTTCCCGTGAGCCTCTAGGTCGGATTTGGCTGAAAGCACGACATGCAGATGTCAGGATAGGGACTCAGGCATTTCATTACCTTCAGGTCTCTGTGTTCCACTTTAAAATGAGAATTATGGAAATCTCAGAGCCTCTGACTCTTCCTAGGAAGTGTGAGCCTGTGACAGTAATGGGTAGAACTGGGACTCAGTCATACCACCTGCTTGATTTGTGTGTCCCTGCAGGAGAGGATGGAACTGGTCACCTGCCATCTCAAAGTCCTCTTTGTGGTCTTTGTCCTAATAACTGCAGCAGGTTACCCAAGCCTTCAGAAGCACCCATTCACTTGTTACACACTGTGGATTGATGATCTGCAGCGGGACTCATCTGTGTGGGGCTTTAGTGGTCCATGGGTGTCCAAGGATGCTTTAGGCCACACTGCGTAGATTGCCAGGTTATGAAGCAGGGATGAGCTGCATCCTTTATTCAGAGGCCCAGGCCACATGCAGTGAGACCCTCTGGGCCTCGCCATATGAGGAGAACGGTAGACAAGGGAAAACAGTGTGCATTTGGAGAGTAGGATCTAAGCAGAAACAGTGGCTCCTGGCCATGCAAAATACCTTCTGTTTCGGTGAAGAAAGAACAGATGTTTGAGATGTTGGGGTAGTTGGTACCTTGTGGGGATGGAGGTAGAAAGCAGAGGATGTTGGGGGTGACCAGACTGAGACAACAGCAAGGAAAAGCCTAAATGGACTCAAGAGGCCATGTGAGCCCTCAGCCTGGCCCAAGTCCCGTACCGTCAGGGTCTTCAATGGCTTCCTATGGATGGGCCAGGATCCCACTGTTGTATACAGTGAAGAGACAGATGAGTCCTGGAAGGCTGGAGGGACTTAGACCAGTGGTCTGGCAGACAAGCCAGGTCTATTCTGAAGAAGACATGTGGAGGTGGGCAGGGGGCAGGGGTCGGGCAAGGGGCAGAAGTGGAAGAAGTTCTCACTCTCTGTGGTGAAGGAATCAAGGTCATTTGAAAGACTAGGAGGCAACCAGAAGGAAGAGGACCAATGGGGCAGGGAACTGGAGTGTCTGTTGTGTGACATTGCCTAGGGAAGATGTCAACAAATGTCTGCTCACTCTAGACGGGGCCCTGAAGACCAAAGACATAGTCTTACCTGAGTCAGGCTTAGCAAGTCAGTGAGCTTACTGGAGTCACCTACAGGGGTAGGGTCAAAGGTTTCACTTAAAGAAGCTTGGGTGGCTCAGAGCAGTTGTATGACCAAAAAGGACCCCTGACCTGACCCCAGCACCCCTGGAGCTGCATGGCATACTGCTGACTGGCAGGTCTCCTCAGCAGTTGTGACAGCCTGTACGAACTGGGGAGGAGCCTTGAGAATCTTGCCACTCTCTCTTGGGGCTTGCTGGGCCTTGGGTGCTTTGTTTATTTCTGGAGTCTACAGAGCCTCCATGCTCCTCCCATGGGGAATGTTTCAAGGCTGAGGAAACAGCTGCCCACAGTGTCCACCAAGCAAACCACCCAATGGTCAGTTTCAGCCACCACCATGATAGTGATAGGGGAGGGAGGAGGGTCAGGTCTCCGTCCTGTTCAGTGGCTGCCAAGGTGCTCCATTTTTCACGCTCAACCTAGTGCCGGGCAGGGCAGTACTCACTGATGGATATCTCACAGAGAGCAAAGAACAGGGTTTGAAATGCCAAGGACAAGGGTGTATAAGCCACAGAAAAGGGGTTCTGAGAACTGAACAGTGACCTCTGGGTATGGTACAGGGAGAGGGAGCCCGGGAAGGCACGGTGCTGAGAGCTTCCTGATGCGGAAACGAGGATGAGAAGAGAGCTTGTCATGAGTAAAGTCTGAGGAGGATTACAAGGCCTGGCTATCCAGAAAGAGGCAAGAATTGCAAGGTACCCTGGGGTGATGTGTGATGCAAGGCTGATGGGAAGGGGGAGCAGGAGACTCCGGGATGGGTAAAAAGGCAACGTGAAAGCCAAACCGAGATGGAGTGTTAGCCTCCCGGTCTCCACTGCGGCAGGTGACGGTGGAGGCACCACAGATGCCATCCGGCAGCTGCAGCCTCCCTCCACTCAGGTGGCTGACAGGTGTCCTGCAGTATCATTCCTTCCTGCCAAGACCTGATGGTGGTGTCTGAGGAAGATTTATAGTGACTCTCTGGCTGCTGGTAGTTGGGGAGGAAGCCAAGAGTCAGGAAAATGATGCCTCTGCCTCCTCTCCTCACTTCCAGGAATGGTCACCCCCACTGTCAAGGCCTGGAGATAGCCTGCATTTCACCCGCCAGTCAGGACCCCATAAGCTGTGGTCTACACGGCAGCAGACTCCCCTCCGGGCCAGCCTTCCCAGTGTCAGAAGGGGACATTCTCCATTTGCACACAGGGACCTGGAGGCTGAAGGTTGGATAATAGGGACACAAAGCTGGGAGACTGTAGCTGTAGCATGAGGCCTAGGATGCTGGCCTAAAAGGCGCTTTCCCCACTTTTTTATACCCACTTCCTGCCCACCCTGCTGGCTCTGCACAGGGCTTCATGGCTACCCCTGAGAAGCCAACCTACTGTTTGTTTTCCTGGTTTATTTTGCTATAGAATCTCTTGACTGAAGGGAGAGATTAGTTGGGGGGGAGGGGCTATGTATGGCTCTTTCTTAGGGTTTCTATTACTGTGACGAAACACCATGACCAAAAAATAAGTTGGGGAGGAAAGGATTTATTTGGCTTATACTTCCTCACTGCTGTTCATCACAGAAGGAAGTCAGGACAGGAACTCAAGCAGGGCTGGAACCTGGAGGCAGAAGCTGATGCAGAGGCCATGGAGGAGTGCTGCTTACTGGCTTGCTCCCCATGGCTTGCTTAGATTGCTTTCTTACAGAACCCAGGACCACCAGCCCAGGGATAACACTACCTACAGTGACCTGGACCCTCCTCCATAGATCACTAATTGAGATAATACCTTAAAGCTGGAACTCATGGAAGCATTTCCTCAATTGAAGACTCCATCCTTTCTGACAACTCTAGCTTGTATCAAGTTGATACACAAAACGAGCCAGGACAGGCTCTAAGAGTGGCCATCTGACAGGAGTTCTGGGATGGGTGGCATATATGCTCATATAGCATGGGTCAAGAATAAGTACCCTGATATTAACCCCTTCTGGTTACCACTATCCCACTTCTAGCTAGTCTGACTACCATGAGATATGAAGGAGGCCATACCTATCCCATCTACTGAGAAGGAATCCCAGTGGAACCATCAAGGAATGCCAGTGTCTGCTTCAAGGTCCTCCTCTCTGCCTTCGTTAGCTTTGCTTACCAACCTGATACATCTAGAAAGAGAGAACCACAACTGAGGTTCTGCCTCCATCAGACTGGCCTGTAGAGCGTTGCGCTTGATTGGTAGTTGATGTAGGAGGCCCAGACTACTATGGGCGGTCCCATCCCTAGGCAGATGGGCCTGGGGTATATAAGAAAGGTTGCTAAATATAAGCCTAGAGACAAGCCAGCAAGCAGCACTCTGTGCTCTTCACTCAGTTCCTGCCCCCAGGTTCCTGTCTTGAGTTCCTGCCTTGTTTTCCCTCACCGATGGACTGTGACCTGTAAGCCAAATAAACCCTATCTTAGTGTGTTTTATCACAGCAACATAAAGCACACGAGGACACTGTCTATCTGATTAATTCACAGCTTTAATTACGTCCCAAAGCCACCCATGTGCTTCATTCTAATCCATTCCAGGTTCTTAACTATAGCCAAACGCACATTATAAATTTAACAGCCTGTCTGGATAGTCAGAGTTCTTTCTTGAGAGCTCTTCTGCTTCTGAATCCTCCCCTTAAGCGGTTGTCCTCTTCCAAACTCCATGCGTTAGTGGCTGTTCTCCCCATCGCTGTGATAAAAATACATGACAAAGGCATCTGATGGAAGGAAAGGAGGGCTTGTCTTGGCTCACCGTTTGAGGGTACCATCCATCAAGGGTACCGTCAATCACAGTGAGAAAGGCAGGGATGAGAGAAGAGCTCTCCCTGTGAGAGGAGCCAGAGGCAGCTGGTCACATTGTATCCACAGTCAGGAAGACAAGGGAGATGAATGATACTATTTTGTTCCTTTCATTCAGTCTGGAACCCCAGCGCAGGGGATGGTGCTACCCACAGACAGAGTGGGTCTTCCCTTCTCAGTAAATCTCTCTGGAAACTCACAGAGCTAGAGATGCTAATGAGGTGTTCTAAAATCCACTCAAGGTGAGACGGAAGAGTAGCCATCATACTCCAGAAGGTTCTGGAGGGAACAGTGCTAATTTGCTCCAGTGTTTTGTCTACCTAGTTCAATGTTCTATATGAAAGCATAATTGCGAACCCCAGATGTGGGTCAAGTATGGAGCTGATAATGAGGGGGGTCACAGTGAACTCGAGAAGAGAGTCACTTACTGTTATAGATGTAGGCCTGACCTTTCATTTCAACACATCATCAACACGAGCAAGTTACTGCTGAGACACCCCTTTCTTTGAAATATGCTGGGGTCACTATCTTGACCACACAGTTTAGCTTGGTTATGTCCTGTCCAGGCCTAGCAGCCCTCTTGGTTAGTAGCTGTGGTGTAACAGTGCTGAGCCGACTCTATCCGGTTCCAAGCACACCTGTCTCTCCTTGGTCTTTCCACTCAGGCCCCTGTCACAGCTGGGCTCCTTGCCAAATCCCTTTTCTACATGCTGGGCAAGACTAAAATAGAGCATGCTCAGTAGAGGACCTGAGCTTGTCATCCGTGCCTTCTCTGGAACACCGTGGGTTGGCTCAAAATGCTGACTTGGGGTAAAATGGGCAATGCTCGGGTTAAGAAATATCCATTTTTAGGCTGCTGGTAGATTATCCATATCGGCGGGGGGGGGGGGAGCGGGGAGCGCCACACTCATGCACATATGAGAAGTACTATTTGGACTTCAAGGGTTATAAAAACGACGTGCAGGTGAAAGGAGGAGAAATGGGGGCACCCTGGGTGGATTCGAGCAGATATGATGAAGATACAATATATGTATGTATGAAACTGTCAGAGAATAAATTTAAGAATTCATAAAAAAAGAGAAAAAAATCTTTCTCTTTTAAAATCACCTATCTGTGTTGCTAGCTCTCAGCATTTCTGGCTGTTTATAAAATTTATCTCAAATGGTCACATTGGTCTTGGTGTTAAGTGCTCCAAGGAGGTCGCCACTGCCATCTGAGGAGCCATCATCTTGGCCAAGCTCTCCATCGTCCCTGTGCAGAGAGGCTACTTAGAGCCCCACTCTGTTCCATGAACGGTGACAGGCGCTGTGGCTCTGTGCTGGTGCGTCTCATCCCTGCCCCCAGAGGCACTGGCATTGTCTCTGCTCCTGTGCCCAAGAAGCTCCTGATGATGGCAGGTATAGACGACAGCTACACGTCAGCCAGAGGCTGCACTGCCACCCTGGGCAACTTTGCCAAGGCCACCTTTGATGCCATCTCCAAGACCTACCTGATCCCCGACCTCTGGAAAGAGAGACAGTGTTCACCAGGGCTCCTTATCAGGAATTCACTGATCATCTTGTGAAAACCCACACCAGAGTCTCTGCTCAGAGGACCCAGGCTCCAGCTGTGGCTACCACATAGTGGTTTTATACAAGAAAAATAAATGAATTAAGTCTTAAAAAAAGAAAAGAAAAAAATAAATACTTAAAATGAGATCTTAAGTCCCTATACTAGACACAAGGGGAAAACAAACAAAAGAAGACAAAACTCGGTAATTATTCTCAAAGGATTTTGATTGAAGCAAGGCATTCTTAAAGATAAGTTTGTAAAATGAGAGATATCAACACAGGTAAGTAATTTTAAAGGAAATTCGAAGTGGGTCTGTTTACTAAAAGGCTTTGAATACATATAAATTGTATTCTAATTCATATACATTCTAATAACATATTTTACAAAAACTTTGGTTTTCATCTTACTGGAAATTAATTCCTCTTTCTCTCTCCATATGTATGTATGTGTGTATATACATACATACATATATATAATTTTTCTTCACTAAAGTATTAAAGTTCTTGCTCCAGGAGCTGGGCAGGATAGTGCACACCTTTAATTCTGATACAGAGAGAGAGGCAGGCAAGGGTCTGTGAGCTTGAGGCCAGTCTAGTCCACATAAGAAGTTTCAGGTCAGCTTGGGCTTCATAATGAAACTCCACTGTAAAAGAACTAGTTCTTGCTTCAGTAGAATATATATGTATGTGTATGCATATGTGTAGGTGTATGTGTATATGTATATATGAACCTCTCTTTGAGAAGATTGCAAGTAAGAGAGCTAGATTCTCAGAATCTCAGAATCTCTCTAGGAGACTGCTACATTCTTGTGCCACAGTACCCCCCTCCCCAGCACCCCCTCCCCAGCACCCTCCCTCCCCAGCACCCTCCCTCCCCAGCACCCCTCTCCCCAGTACCCCCCCTCCCCAGCGCCCTCCTTCCCCAGCACCCTCCCTCCCCAGCACCCCCTCCCCAGCACCCTCCCTCCCCAGCACCCCCCTCCCCAGCACCCCCCTCCCCAGCACCCTCCTTCCCCAGCACCCTCCCTCCCCACGCTCCACAGCAGTGACTCTGCTGAGGCAGTCATATTTTAGTTGCTTTGGAGTCAGCCAGGCTAGATTCTGGTCCCACCTCTTTCATCTCTGAGTGCTGTGAGCCTGGGCAACTCACTTGACATCAGTCACTTTCACTATCTTGGTCTTCAACAGTGTTTCTCAGCTTTCCTAATGCTGCGACCTTTAATACAGTTCCTCATGTTGTGATGATGCCCAGCCCTAAAATTATTTGCATCGCTGCTTTATAACTGTAACTTTGCTACTGTTATGAATCTCAATGTAAATATCTGTGTTTTCCGATGGTCTTAGGTGACCCCTGGAAAAAGGAATCATGACCCACAGGTTGAGAAACCAGTGGTCTACAAGGTCTACACAGCCTAGCTGCTCTTTATGTGCTCCTTTCTTGACTGAATGTCTGTACCAGGCCACACAGAGCACAGACTAGCAGTTGGCAGCTACTATCCCACACTGGTGAGAGGCAGGTCAGAGAATAAAGAGAGGGAAAATGCATCAGTGCTGACCCTCCAGGCCCAGAAGGGAGATCAGAGGACGAGATCAGAGGTCTGCGTTTTGTGAGTGATGGAGCAGCCAGGAGGCTAGCTCTCCACTCTGACATATCACGAGTCTCCAACAGTTCTTGAGAGCAAGAGGAAGCGGGAGCTGCCAAGCTCTGTGTGTGGAGCTGGCAGCTTCTGTAAAGAAAGAGCCTTGAGGGCGCCCTGCGGAAATGTGAGTCAGGAGCCCCATGGTGCTGCTTTAGCTGGTATTGAAGTCCGGTTGCTCCCCTCCGCCACCCAGCTGCACCTGCAGCCATGGACTGTTCTCCTTTTAACCATTAACTAGAACAATGACACTGCCTGTTTCAAATTGGAAGGATGGCCACCCATTCGAGGAAGAAGATCAGTTTCTAAAACAAATGGGAAAGCTGGATTCAAAAAGATGACAGGTAGCTGTGCCCTGGGATGAGACTTGATATCCCTACAACTTAGGAAGCTGAGGCAGGAGGATGACAAGTTCGAGATCTTTCTAGGCCATGAAGTAAGTTCCAGGCCACCCTGGGGAACTTGGTGAGATCCAGTATCCAAACAAACCAACCAAAACTCAGAAAGCAAGCAGGCTGGGGACGTTGCTCAGTGGTAGAATGTCTGCCTTGCACATAAGAGGTCCTAGGTTCAGCCTTCAGTAACACACACACACACACACACACACACACACACACACACGAAGGTCTTTAGTTCCAAGGGCTGGGATATGCTCATGGTTCACTGATGAAATACTGCCTACCATACAAAAGCCCCTGTGATCCATCTCCAGAAAAGAAGTCTGTAGCAGCCTCATGCTGTAAGTAGGTCAAGGAAGCAAAGAAGGTTGTGAGGAAAAGAAAAAGAGCTTTAAAATGCAGAGAAAGAATTTTGAAGGTTCGCTGAGTGGGTCCAACCTGTCTGCACAATGTGCTCACATTGGTGTTTTGCATTTTCTCAAGTAGCAAAACTCCAACTCCAGTCGTGAAGACACTACACTCCTAAAAGTATCCACCAGAAACTTTGCTCTGCCCACAGTTTCTGTCCCTTGGACTACTGACTAGGGCAGTGGGGCAGTGAGTCTCAGACTAGGTCATATTGGGCCTCTGCCCAGCTCTGAGTGGTTCATTCCAACTGCAGCCTCCATACAGGAGTAGTTCAAGGAATAGTTCTTCCTTGAAGGAAGTGGGTGCTGTGTGAGAAGGTAAGGAGGGAATAGGTTGCAATCCTTGCTTCACAGATCTTGAGGGCCCTGCGTCTCACCCCGAGAGTCACCCAGAGCAATTGAAACCCATGCAACTCCATCCCACGCTCTCCTCTCCTAAGGATGCTGTGCGCACACTGGGACTAAACAGGAAACATAAAATACAATCCCTGGTGCTCATTACTTATGGATTCTTTACTTTGGAATTTTTGGTTACTTATTAAAATTTGTTTGCAACCCCAAATTGATGCCTCTTGGACTTCGAAGTCATTAGCAGATATCCACAAAGAAAAGTATCTTTGGCTTTTCTCAGCCCAGGCCAAAGGCCAAGGTCTGTCTTTCTGTCAGGTTGCAGAATGTGATTCAGTCTGTTTAGCCCTAAGGTTAGTTTTTGTGGTTGTTTTGTTACAATGTTGTTACTTTTGTTGGTGATTTTGCTGTTTAAAAGTATCTTCCAAAAAGGGTTAACAAGCTATTTGGGCCTCCTAGCACAAGAAGGTTTATGGAGGAAATGTGTCTGTTAGACACACCTCCTGCCAGCATTTCACTGTACTGCCCTTGGTTAGGAGTTCCATGCTAATGAAGGAAGAACTTACTTTAGAGCTAGGTGTCTCACTCTGCACAGCTGAGCCCACCACAAGGACCTGGGTGTGATCCTCAGAATCCACATAAAATAAAACCAATGTGGAGATGAGTGCTGTGATCCCAGAGCTAGGGAAGTAGAGAGTGGGATGGGCTACTCAGCCAGCTTAGCCAACTTGACAGATTCTGAACCACTGAGAGATTCTGTCTCAAAACGAAAAAAGAAAGAGAAGAAATAAACATAGTACACATAGGATGACTGCCGGAACTGACCCCTGGTCAGTCTCCACACACTCAAACACAAATGCTCAATGTGCATGTGCATCTGCACACACACACACACACACACACACACACACACACACACACGCATGCACTTGCATATGCATGTGTACACCATACACCCCACCCATATGTACACACACATGTGTGTGCACATGTGCAAACAGACTGTACATTAGCCAGGAGTCACACAACAGACACTTACATTAAGGGCATGCATTGAGTGGCTGCTGGCTACCCCGCATCCCTCTGAATTCAAAATGCTCTACCCCAATGGTCTTTGGCTCAGCATTCCCTTGCTCAGTCTCCTCAGTGATTCGTAGAGCAGAACCCCTGCAAATCAAGAGGATCTGTTCCACAGAGACGCTGATGCACTGGGTCTTGGACTTTGGAGTCCATTACATTCTCCTCCTGCCTTAGGAAACTCACTGACCTGTGAGAAATCCTGGAGAGCTAGAAGAAAAGAAACGAGAAGTAGAATAGTCTAGGATGTAGTAAATGAATGTCTAGGAGACAAAGTCGGAGAGCCAAGGGTTCCTAGACACTGTGGGTCTGTCACACCAGAGACACTGGCCGCCAACCTAGGATTCATGTGGCGGGCGGGGTGAGACTCTTACCAACCTCACACACTGCACCAGAGCCACAAAGCCTCAAGCCATGTGCTTCAGTTGAAATCTAAGAGAAGCAGCAATTGATTCGGAAAGGTGCTCTGGAAGGCAGAAAGCCTTGGGCTAGTATTGCAGGCTGGTTTAGGAAGTATGGCCGCCTGAGAACACCGATAAATAAAAATCACAAAATTTAACAATGTAAACTTTTCTATTTACCATTGGAGACCCAGAGGCGGAGAGCACTGACTGTTCTTTCAGGGGGCCTGGGTGCAATCCCTAGTTTCCATATGGTGGCTCACAATCACACAGAACTCCAGTTCCAGGAGATCTTCTGCTTTCTTGTGGCCTCCTTGGGTACCAGGCATGGACATGAGGTCCAACATGCAGGAAACACTCATACTTAAAAATAGTGACCTGGTGCGTTCCTTTAATCTCAGCACTCAAGAATCAGAGCCAGGCAGCTCTCTGTGAGTTGAGGCCTATACAGCAAGTTCCAGGACAGCTAGGACTACATAATAAGACCCTTTTTCAAACAAACAAAAACAAACAAACAAACAAACAAACAAGAAAAGCAGGCGGGAACAAGACCTCTCCAGCAGTATTTCAAGGTTAACATCCATGCTCGGTGCTTATCTTCAAAGTGGAGCTGATCAGTGGTTTGCAGTTTTGAGGGAACGTAGGAACATTAATAGAAGCTGAGCTATTTGGGTTGGTCTTCAACATGGAAGAGTTGCATTTGTCATTTTTGAGCTGTAAATTACACGCAGCACCAGAGAGTGGATTTACTCACCCAGCCTCCACATGATTAAAATATTGATTCTGCTTTCACGGATGCCAGCACATTGAACCCACCGATACATCAAGCCAGAGCGTCACATTAAGTCAGAATCATGGCGAAGACAACCTCTTTGGGAAGCTATTTTGATGCATAAACACGTGAGCAATACTAAGAGATTGATACTGAAATATAATTTACATCCCAAGGCACTTTGTGTCAGTGTGTATTTCATTTGTTCCTCTTGCTCTTGGAAGAATATGGCTTCCCAGTTTGCATCTCAACAGCTTACACATTACCCCTGTACCCTAAAGAAACTGTTGGCCATTGTTTTCAGACTTTAGATTTTGCTTTTTTAAAATAAAATGCCTATTGAGGGTCCTCAAGGAGTCCAGGAAGATTTTTAGTACACGGGGGATGGAGATGTGGAGCCTTTGAAGAGCATCATGACAACTTGGCTCTGTCTGTCAGCACCTTGGACTTGTTTGAGGTCCACCACTAACATCCTTGATTCTCGTCTTCACCCTTATCGGCTTTGTGTTTCGGGTACCACTGTTACCTCGGGTGAGGATGCTGGTAGATTGTATTTCTGGAACTTTCTAGTTAAATTAATTGAAGTTCCTTTTCCAAAACCGATGGACTTTCTTTTTTTTTTTTTCCCCCTCTTTGGTTTTTTTCCGAGACAGGGTTTCTCTGTATAGCCCTGGCTGTCCTGGAGCTCACTCTGTAGACCAGGCTGGCCTCGAACTCAGAAATCCACCTGCCTCTGCCTCCCAGAGTGCTGGGATTACAGGCGTGCGCCACCACCGCCCAGCTACAGATGGGCTCTCTTATCTATTGGTCTTAGAATGTCAAACCTCTGAGGAAAAGCCCAGGGTGATGTTTTCAAGTTTAAGACATAAATAATTGGGGCTGGAGAGATGGCTCAGTGGTTAAGCTGTTCTTCTAGAGGTCCTGAGTTCAATTCCCAGCAACCATCTGTAATGGGATCCAATGCCCTCTTCTGGTGTTTCTGAAGACAGTGACAGTTACTCACATATATAAGATAAATAAATCTTTAAAAAAAAACAAAACAAAACAGAAAGATAAACAATTGCCTTTTGCACCCTCCTGGGTATGTACCCCATTCATTTTCTCTCTCTGTCTCTGTTTCTCTCTCTCAGAAAGAATGTTAGTCCCCAGTGTGTCTAAGATAGCTTTGTGATGTCTTCTCTTATTTTTATTTCCTATATCGCCAAACATTTGTAAAAGGTACCACTGTCTCTCTAAACAAAGAATAAATATTTAGGACATCAGCCAGCCCTGCTACAGCTTTTGGTTTCTCCTTCCCTAGCCCAGGCTCCAGGGAGACCCTCACCTTGGGCCCATCCACCATCATTGCTGGACCTCAGAGCCGCCCTATGGTTGGCATCTACAACTTGCCGTGCATTTTGAGCCTTGCCTGCTCTCTTTCCCTCTGTGTGCTGTGCCCACCTGGTCATTGCCCCGGACCACCCCTGCCAGGGCTGGTGTTGCCTCAGGCCTTTGCCCCTGTGAGGAAGTCCATCCTGAGACACCAGCTCAGGCATCTTGGGCAAAGTCAGACAGCATCCTGAGGAATCAGCCCACACAGGAGTCTGGCTCTGCTCCTAATTGGTTAAGACAAACAAACAAACAAATAAACACTTATCCAGGGCAATTTCTTTTTTATTTTAAATAAAACTTCACATTTAATCTTTCTAAATTCCATACACTTACACGATGAAGTTTGGTCCTATCCTCTCATTAATGTCTCCTTCCAGCTTGGGTCTTCCTTTCACGCATGCGCAAATGTGGACAACAATTTAATGAGACCAGCCGCGGTCTTGTTACATGTTCCTGCTATTTTTGCTGGCAGCAGCATAGTTTCTTTTCCCTAGCTTCCTCTATTTTACGCCAGACTCTCGGAGGAGGGGCCTCTGGCCATCTCCCCTGACCTCTGTGTCCCTTCCAAGGTAAGGCCAGTGTTCCTACCTGCTCAGCAGGAGGCTTTGACACAGCTGCTCCGAGGAAGCTCCCCGCCTAGATCTGCTCAGGGCGCTGCACAAACCCATCTGGCTGGAAGCCAGCATCCCATGACACATCTCAGCAGTTGTCACCAGGCTCCTCTGGGCCCAGCGCTACCTCCTTTCAGTTTGCCTTTCAGTTAGGCTCTTGATGCTTTGAGCCTAAGCTGTGTGGTATATCTAAATCTGGAGCAGCGTCTCTCCGGCAGCCCTTGTTCTGAGAGTGCCCCACAATTAACAATTTCCTGTTTTATTAATTATTTCACTTAATTAGAGCGGCAGGCCCAGCTTGCTTTGGGTTGATGTTCTCGGCTTTCCTCGTCAATCTCTCTGTAGTTTGCACTGATTCTGTCTCTTGTGTGAAACACACAGTTGTGAGTTGCTACTGTATCCAGTTGACAGCTTTGTCATTAAAAAAATTAATGGACTTTATTCTTTGGGGAAGTTTTGGGTATATAAAAATTGGAAATTGAATAGAATTCCTGGTTACTGCCTCCCTCCCTCCCTCCTTCCCTCTATTACTAATACCTTGCATTAGTACGGAATAAATCTGAGAATGAGTGAGCCTTTAATTCTACATTATCATCAATTAAAACCCATTGGCTGCAACTACAGTCCCTTTTAGTGTTGCATATTTCGGGTTTTGACCAATGTGTATGGTGGCCTCTTCCTCAACTCCACTGCTTTAAAATATCAAGATGTCTCACATCTTCACCCTGCCCACCTCCCCTGCTTCACACCACTACTTTAATTGTAGGGTTCAGAGTGTTCAGTCTAATATCATGTATTTAACTTACTAATGCATTTAATTCTGCCTCTCACTGTTGGGTTTCCAGTTGGTCCTCCCTCTTGCAATGTTATCTTTTTCTAGAATTTTCCTTCTCTTATTTTTTAAAAAAGCTTAAATGGTACCTTTTTTATTTCTATTACATTTACGCACATGCCTGCACATGCATTCACACACCGTGGCTTGCATGTGGAGGTAAGAGGGCAATGTGTGGGAGGGAGGCAGCTCTTTTCTCCTTCCTTGTAGGTTCCAGGAACCAAACACAGGCTCTCAAGCTTGGCAGGAAGTACATTTTCCCACTACGCCATTTTCTTCTCTTATTTAAATATTTATTACTTATTCATGTACCCAGTGTCCAAACTCTTTTAAAATAATTGCAGCCACGATGGCTTGTCAGTTCTGGATGGAACTTCTAGCTTCGAGAGTGGCTATAGGATCTGATGTGGGTTTGTAGGACCCTTGGAGACTTACTAAGATGTATGGATACCTCTTGGCCCTTAACAGATCCACAGATGCTCAGGGAACACTGTGTTGCTACTCCTCAGAGGAGGTCGGGACCAGTCAGTTGCCCCAAGGCTAAGAGGTGGTCCTGAGGGGACTATGGGCAGTCTGTTCACTCTTAGAACCCAGTCAGTGCACACACACTATTGTGTGTTCTCACGGCATTGTACTGGGACAGCATGGGGGGAAGCATTTGTCATACAGAGTCCACGCCCCTAAGACACCCATGGTCTACTCGCTTTTTACATTTGTAACACTGGGCAACCATAAGGAAATGATCAAGAAGACAGCCGAGTTGTACCAATAACTGCCAGCCTGGAGCTCAAGACACAGTGTTGAAAAGCAGATTAGATGCTGGAGATCATCTAGATGTAGAGATCAGCAGCCTGGAAGACACAAAAGACAAAAATATTCAGAGCAAACATCCAGATAAGAAATGATCAGACATGACCCCCAACCGGTGTCAGACACACAGAAGGGGTGATTCTTCAAATAAAATGAATAGTCCCAGCAGCCAAGACCAAGGAAAGTATTTTCAGTCTAACAGAATCCAGAAAGAAAAGGCAGTAGGCAGACCTGCACTGAGAAGGTAAGTGGTGGTTTTGATTTCTTCCCCATGCTGTGCCCTGATAGAGACATTGCTTCGATTATGCGCTCCTGGAAGGCAGCTTGCCAGCCCTGCACCTTGCCTTCAGAGTCCCTGCCTTTCAAGGGTGCTGCTCTCTGTTTTGGTGAGTCATGCTAAACCATTGTGGGACTGTGATGTGAGGCAGTCTATTGCCTGGTTGAGGCAAGGCCACTCCAGAGACCCAGGAGAACATTCTTCTACAAGGGACCGAACCCATGAGCTATGCTCCATGACTGCTGACTCCTCAGCTCCATAATCCTGTGACCCTCAGTCATGTGTGGCCACGCCCCAGGCCCCTAGTGTTTTGACTGGACTCTACCTCTGCAGTCACCTAGCCACAGCCAGTTCTTCCCTGCCCCTTCGGTTACCTGGCAACGGCCAGGCAACCCAGCCAACTATTAAAGGAGGCTTCTCTCTCTCTCTCTCTCTCTCTCTCTCTCTCTCTCTCTCTCTCTCTCTCCTCATCTCTCTCTCTGTTCCCCCTCTTTCTCTCTCCATGTGGTGTGGTCATGGTCTGCTCTCATCTCTCCATCTTCTCCTTTTCTCTTTACTTCCTTATCTCCTTTTCTCCTTTTACTCATTTAATAATAAAACATCAAAACTATGAACTGTCTCTTTTATTAAACCCGCTGCGTAAGAGCATGGAGCAGACCTCGGTGTTTCCAGCTACCAGGGAAGGACCCAGCCTCCTCCCAGCCAAGCAGCTTCTCAACAGGTACCAGGGGCCATACAAACGGCCCTGCCTTCTGGGCAAAGATTTCCGGGCAGCCTCCTGCTAGCTCCACAGCTATTTGGGCGCCCGCACCCTCCCTATCGCGGTGCAGTCCTGCCAGTGTCCCCTAGCCCCCACACTGGCCTTGCCTGCCAGCTCTTCTCCTATGTAGGACCTGCTGCCATTACCCCCCCCCCCTTCCTTTTATTTCCCACAAACCATCAGTGGGGACCGGTCCCTTCCATGTTCTCTCCAGGGTCCCCATGTTCTCAGGTATTCCTTTGCACTCCTCCACAGATTTCTCAGAGTAACTTGAATTAGTATTTTTCTGATTCAAGCTGATGGTTTTGTGCAGCCCCACCCCTTAAGCTCGGGGCTTTGCTTTCTTCTCTGTAATTTTCTCATTTATAGCTCTTTGTTCTTCCTCACTGCATTTCCCGAACAGAGTTGGAGGATTCCCAGCATGCTTTGCATGTGCATACCTGTCAATTTTATCTGTAGTAACTGTCCTCCATCCGCCTGGTCCACAATGCCCTTTTCTGAATACAAATCCTTAACTTAATATACTTAATCATTTTTTGTCAAATTTGCCGTGTGATTTGTGCCTTTATTTCAGAAGGATTTTCCTAACCCAATTCATCCCTCAGTGCAACCGTTTCTTCTCCTGACTTCATAGTTTTCCTGCCTCGTTTTGGTTTTCCTGTGAACAGATGCCCCTCTTCCTGGTATTGGGCTTAGGCGTCTCATTGAATTTTTTCCATGTATAAAGTCAATTTTCCCAAGATCATTGGCAAACTATGCCCTTCCACTGGTATGTGTCACCGTGTCACTAACAGGCACTGAGTTCCCATAGTGCCCTCTTTCAGAACTCGCTGTTCTGCCCGACTCATCTATTTGTCTATTCCAGACTCAATGCCACATTCCCACGACCTTGAAGACTGACTTAATATGTGTTAATTCAAACCATCTGTTCCTTGTTTGTAAGATCAACTTAAGTATTAGTGGACTTTCATTCACCATGAAGTTTTCAAATAAGTTACTAAATTTCTAAAACAAAAATCAGACCGAAGTCTGATTGAGCTCTCACTGAATTTATAGATCGGTTTGGGGAGGGATAGCTGACATCTCTGTAGCAGGAAACCACCTCTCCCAAAAGTCCAGGTCATCTCTCCATTCATTCAGACACAGCTTCTATTCTGTCTCTCCACCAGAAACCTTCAGCTTACCGGTCCATAGAATTTGTAGACACCCAAGCATGTGCTACCCTGTGAGTGCTTCTCACTGATTTAGAACACAACATTGAAGGTCTGAGCAGGGGTGTGGTGCACGATGATGATCGAAGCACTTTGGAAGCTGAGGCAGGAGGATGGAGAGTTCCAAGTCAGACTGGGTTACATAGCAAGACCCTGCTGTTTTAAAACTATCTATTTTGAAAGAGTCTCATAATAAATCTTTAATGAACAGTATTTTTGGCTCCAACAGACTACGGAACCCATCATGTACCTCAGGTAGATCATCTCAGAGTGATGACGTCTTGTCCTTCCCTCCAAGTCTTAAGTCCTTTGTGCTGTTGACCGTGGCATCCACCAACACCAGTGAAATGGGCATTCTGTCTCATGGCCTCTCCATGGAAGGACTTTATAGATTTTCTGGCTGGCTGCAGATGCTTGTTACACAGCAAGCTCAAATAAGGGCAATTCCCCCTTTTTACTTTGCTAAGTATTTCTTCATCTATAGAAAACGCGACTGAGCACTTTCCCTCTGTCTGTTGAGACGTCTATTGTGCTACTTTCTTCCTTCATCTAGTGTTCTCTGAACTGTCTGAAGCTAATCCCACAACTGTAACTGTGCGCCTGAGTGTGATAGATCCCATTCTTTCATAAAGTTTCAGACATGCACAGCTGTGGAGCCACACTCTTATTAGCACTCAGGAGGCTGAGGTTGGAGGATCGTAAGTTCAAGGGTAGCCTGTGCTACATAGCAAGACTCCCCCATTTTAAAAAGTGAGTAATTTTCTTCTTTATGTAGGGGCTGGAGAGATGGCCAGATGTCAAGTACTTGCTACTCTTGAGAGGACTACAGTTTGGTTCCCAGCACACACAAGGAGTCGCTCACCATGGCCAGTGAGTCTAGTTGTAGGGAATCTTTACATACACAAGTGGCATACACACAGAGATGCATAGATATGAACACAAATTAAAATAAATCTTTCAAAATGGGGGGCACTCACATGATGCACAGACACACATGCAGGAAAAAATACCCACCCATCACACACATATACATAAGATAAAAATTCAAAGCAGGGCAAAGGCAATGTGGCCAGGTGTCCCAGATCATTTTAGCTTACTTCCCTGGGTTGATAGCATTGATCTTGAACCCAGAAATGTGCTTTGCAACCAGGATAAAATGCTTCAGAAATTCTGGTAGTAGCTAGGGCTGCTTATCAAAAGCTGTGCCATTATCTCTCTGAGAACACCCAGCAATTATATTAGCAATTGGTGTGATTTTAAAAAGAGAAGAGGAAAAACAATGTGTAATGGGATCAGGAGTGCCCGTGCAAAATGTCAGCACGCTGCCCCATCCCCCACTCTGGTCATGGGGGGGAGGCAAACTCAGCCGCTGGAACCATCTGAATGAGCTTAACAAGCCATTTCTCCAACCGTCCCCTGAGTCTCCTTTGGCCTCCAACTCAGCTCATGGACTGGACTCCATGGAGGGATGGGAGACATTTAGTGCCACTCTTAACCCTGAACTCTGAATCAGGGTCCTCTCCAAGCACCTTTAGGCAATAATGGGGAACCTGAGGGTGACTCAATCAAGCCAGTAGACGGACTGCAGATCCTGGGACAGCGTAACTCTCCTGCAAGAGTAAATGTAATCAAAAGTGGGGTGTCATTTCTTCTGGTGGCCGGGCCCCTGTCAAGCCTAGTGACAGATCCTGGGCTCCCACTTCTCACTAAGCTTTGCTGAGGAGCCTCCTGGGCACTGGGCTGCCTGGAGGCCGAGTCAGCTGAACGATGAATTGTCACCCTGTGTGTCTCATGGAAGATGCGTGTTTGACGACCGTGGGAACTGCCTGTGCTTGGAGAAACATCTTCCACTTCCCGACTCTGTCTCAGTGACTCCAGGAGTCTCATCCGCCTCCCCTCCCTGGCAGGAAGCCTTCTTTAGTCTCATTTGTTCCTGATGTGGTTTCTGTGGTTTCCAAAGAGAGCAGAAATGCCCAGCTATGCTGGGTTCCTCCTTTTCCACAAACCCACTATTATCTCCCTGGTGTTTTCCTTTGAAAACGGTTTCTGGGTGGAGAAATGCTTGTGTGTGTGTCTGGAAGATGCAACGTGACTCCCTTGCATCTCTCACACTGCCGGGCACCCTGAAATGTTGCCGTTTGCTTCGTGGGCATCATTTTGGATGCCAACCTCTCTCTGGTGGGCGTAGACAATGTGTCTGCTCTCTGAGGAAGCTTTCCACCCCCACCCCCAGGCTGAGGGTGGGGGTGGGGCATGGACTGGGCCCACAGCAAAGGCAGGCATGGGGACAGTGGCCAGCTGTGACTGCTGACAGCCTGGGATAACATGTATTAAAGCCCTTGACTTCTTTCTTAACAGGAGCACCTCCAAGGCTCCTTTGTGTCTCGATGATTTCATTTCCTTCACACAGCCATTGGTTTATACATGGTAGGATGCCCCACCCCCAGGTCTCCAGGCCCCCAGGCCCTACTCCCATCCTACCCACCCCCAAGAAGTATATTTCCTTTACAGAATTCATGTGATAAGTCTTCATCATATGTCATTTTTCAAGTGAGACATCAGGGCTTTGGGAAACTATGAGTCAGAACAGTAGGACTCATTCAAACCCTTCTCTCAGGCACAGAATGATAGACCCAGAAAAGGCCCCTGGATCACTCTCCAGTGTCACTGGAACCTTTCCTAATAGAACCTATACTCTCCTCTCTAGGGGGAGTCTTTAGTTCTTCTGTGAACCTGAGCCATGGGGTGGGCCAGGTTTCTGAGCAGGCCAGGTCCGAACATGCCTCTTGATACATAGTTCTGAGGTCAAGGAAAATTTAGGCCTGGTGTGAGAGTCATGGCAGTGACTTGGAGGAAAGGAGAGAGGAGATTGACTAAATAAACACAACTGTAGGATTACAAAGTAATGGAGGGAGTGGTAAGCTCTGGGCTCTCTCCACAGAGCCTGGGGGTGGACCCTGTAGGTCACCTGTGTTGGCCTGAGTCCATGGGCCTAGGGCAGTGTGTCAGGTGTGGGGGAAGATGGACTGATGAATTTGAGCTCTTCACCCAGGTCGTGGTGCTGTCTTCCCCTTTGCACGACCCCAGCACTGTTACAGTTAACACATGGGTGTTTTGTTTTCTATTTTCATATCTGAAAAGATGGCCTGAGATCTAGGCCCTGCACAATGGTCTCTAGAAAGACTTTTCCAGCCTGATATAGGTACCCATCTGTTTCCTTGAGACCTATGAAGTTGTCTGTGGAAGTAGAGAAGTGTCTGGAACTCTGTAGGGAAGAGAGCATGTGGGGACATTAGAGTGAAAGGCAGAGGATGCCCACAGTAGAACAACTGAGGGGAAATGTAGGCCCCTGTGGGAGGCACAGTCAACATGGGTATAACCCATAGCTAACCCCTGTAGGAGACACTGGGGGATTTATTGGAAGTTCCTTGCCACCAGCAGCCCAGAACTGTACAACAGACCAGAAAGAAGAGTTTAGTTGGGGGGAGACAGGAGGCTGGAGGCTGGAGGGTCACAGGTGATTTGTGGCTGTGCTTTGTTAGGGAAGCCCCCAGAAAACAAATACAGCATACCACCAGAAATGCCCTCTTTCTAAGGTGACTACCATGAAGACCTGATCTAACTGTCTCCGCCCCAACAGGACACTTTCCTCCTTGACCATGGCCTGAACGTAGCCATTTACCTGGACAATAGGATGTAGCAAAAATGAAGGGATGCTATTGGCTAAGCCTGTGATGTCCATGGTCAGATGTCTTTAGTGCTGATTCTCCTGTATCCTTTGACGTAACAGGCTGCTGGGCTGGAGGTGTCCAGTGAGGGACTGCTGATAACTGCCACCTGTGGGAACCACACAAACCCTGATGTGTGTGTGCGTGTGTGTCTGTGTCTCTCTGTGTGTGTATGGGTGTGTCTGTGTCTGTGTGTGCCTGTGTGTGTGCCTGTGTGTGCATGTTTGCATGTGTGTGTGTGTGTGTGTGTGTGTGTGTGTGTGTGTTGAGTGGGTAGAGGGTGAGTTGTTGAGAAATGCTGACATGGTTGGTAGGAAGAATGTGGGCTTAGGACTGCCACCTTGGACACAGTAGCAAGTGTTAAGGTGAAGCTGTCCAAATACGGAGCAGAAGAATAGAGATGCGATCTCTACAGAGACATATGCAGTTGTGGAGGTGTAGGACACAGCATCAGCATCCCACAGGGCTTGCACACGCAACTCTTGCCTTCAGAGTGGACTTCAGACTCCAATGCCTTCATGTGGATGCAGCACTAGAAGGTGAGCTGAGTATCTAGTGAGTGACTCCACGTTGAGAACTTCTGCCTAGAGTCAGTAGATTCGTACCCAGAATTGACAGCTGCAATGCTGGCTTTCCGTTCATTGGCTGGGAGAATGGAGTAGCACTACTTCAGTTCTCTCATCTATAAAACTGGTACCCAAAACATCCATCCTCCTCAGAGAGCTGTTGTAACAGAGAGATGAGGACACAGAGAACTGAGACATGTTTGTCTCACCACTTTGGTTTCTCTGGGGCCAAGTCCTTAGGGCAGGGTCAGCCCTGGAGACTTCGGGAAACATGGGAAAAATGATAGAGTACTGAGAAAGTGTGAGCTAATCTATTACTCTCACACACAAAGCTAGAACAAAGAAGGAACTCTGCTGAATCCCCTTCTGATTACCATCCTAGAAGTCACTCACTCTATTAAGAGGGGGCTATTTTGGGTTTGTGTTTTAAATTACACACCTTCAACAGCTCCCAGGGCCTCACAGGACCCGTGCAGTTAAAATGAAATAAGCAGAAAAACGCCCTTGTTAGGGTCATTGTCAACATCAGACACGGCATCATTAAACGGCTTCTGACAGAAATGTGCTGTCTGCAAAGATGTGCAGGTTTTGAAAGCGCTGGTTACCAAGGAACTGTTGCAGTTAAGATTCAGAATGAGTGGTGTGATGTCTTATATTGTGCTATTGTGTTCTCCTTCTATGGAAGAGATTACCCAGTAAACCTCCTGTGCACGTTCCTCTGCACTACCCAGTCTACAATATGAGATTCCGGACTCAAATTTACGTTGGGAAGAGAACCCTTTGAAGTTCACCTATGGGTATTTCTCCCACAGTACACCCCAGGCTGAATCTCTGGTGGGAATAGAGGCTCCCACCTCTATTCCCCCAGAAACAATGGGGCTGGGGGTGGGGATAAGACCTCAGACCATGGGACTTAACTGCCCTGTGGCCAGGAAACTAGGGAAGATGCCCAAAGAATGTAGCACAACAGACAGGCATCCTCTAGGGATGCATACAAGGGCTCCCGAGCCCCTGGAAGCTTCAGCAGTGAGCAAGCCCTTGCTGTGTGCCAGGAACAGGCAGTCTTGACATGACTTGACCTTTTCCTTTCATTTGACCCCGATCACCACGCCAATCACCTTCACTTTGCAGGGATTATGTTTAAAATGTCCCACAGACTCCTGTCCCTAAACCACTTGGTCTCCAGCTAGAGATGCTATTGTTCAGCCTTGGCCTCCCAGGAGGAGGCTGAGTCCGGAGGAGCATGTCTTGGATGTTGTAGCTGCCTCTGGTTTGGGTCTTCGTGGCCAGCAGCAGTGTGAGAAGTCTGTTGTACACTCCAGCTGCCATATTTTCTCAGCCATGATGGATGGAAGCTCCCCTGGGAACCAAGAGCTCAAAGAAAACCTTTCCTCCCCACTGTGGCTCCTGCCAGATACTTGGTCACAGGGAGGAGAGACGTACCAAGAGGCCACACATCCTCCCAACCATCGCTGTCGGCATGCATAAACATGTTGCTGCAAACCCAGCACGTGTGCTTCTACATGTGAAAACTCTCGAGTTAGAGGCACTAATTCATTCCAGCGTTCTTACCCCCTCAGTTGCTCCTGATGCCTTGACTGCTGCAAAGCTTGCTCACCTCCTACTGCCTTGGACGCATCTTCCCCCTTCCTTGACTTCCGTCATGGAATATCATGAGCAAGAGAAAATAGACATTGATCGTGATGACTTTGTCCCTTCCTGGCAGCATGACTGTGAGGAGTTAGTTCATTCCCCGTTGTGACTCAATCCCCATCTGTGAAAAAGAAGCAACAGGAGCTTTTAGAGGGCCTCCGTACAGGTGAAGGCTCAGCCCAGCACGCCAGTGCTTAGAACACCGCGTGAACATGCAGAGAACACAGGGTTTGATCTGTGACCCCAGTGAATGAATTAATAAGATGTGTCCTCTGCATGGGTTGAAATCCTTTGGCCCTGTGTGCTTTTGAGTTCAACTCTTTTCAAACCAATTTCTGTGAATTTTATAATATAAATATTTCTGAGAATATTTCATCTCAGTTCATCTGGACATACATATTAAACATTTTTTTATCACCAAACCTTTTGAATGTTTATTTCATGTTTTTCCCCCTATTACTTGAAAGCTCCTAAATTCACCCTACCTCCAAATTCTAATACCCAATTCAATTTTAAGACCGGACTTGATTCACTATTATAGCTGTACTTTAGCATGTAGTGTTTTATTTTCCACACCTTACAAATCATTCAACTATTGAATTATTTAGTTTATTTGTTTCATAACTATTAATGGAAAGAGAGCTTGAAATTCTGGCCTTTCTCTATCTTTACAATAGATGACGGATATGAGAAGTTGTTATATTGGGGCCATAAATACAGAGCGACACATTCCTGCCTTAACACGTATTGAGAAATTCTTTATGAACCTATGAAAAATACAATCCCCGCCAGTAAACTCTACTTTGCATGTTGAAAAGGGCTTCGTGGCTTACAAAGACCCTGTCCATCTCCTGGGTTTCCCCAGATGGCAATGGGGGTGGCCATGGCTACCTGCTCTGTGACAACAATGAGTGATGTCCTGTAGCAGCTGCTCTTCTGTCCCTGTCCCTTGTGTACCCCTTACAGCATCACTGTACAGGGGTGATGATCACACAGCAGCCGTGAAGGATCTCCAGTGGCACTTCCTGCTGTGGGGGTGTGGACAGGGTAGACTGTGGACCACTAGGCGATGCCTTCTCAGTCTCTTGGCCAGCAGCAGACCAGTTGGGCCTGCAAGCTTTGCTGCTAGCCTAATGTCCTTCACCTGTGACTCCTGTACAAGTCCCTTCTTTTAAGACAATGAGTGTCTCCAGCATCTGACTGTGTGTTTTTTAAGCTTTATATTTCATTTTACTTTATGTATATGAATATTTTGACTGCATTGAAGCCTGTTCCACGTGTGTGCTTGGAGATCAGAAGAATGTGTTACATCCCTTGGAACTGGAGTTACAGGTGGTTGTGAGCCTCCCCAGTGCTGAGAACTGAACCTGGAACCTCTGCAAGAGCAGCCAGTGCTCTTCACCATGGAGTCATCCCTCTGGCTCTCTTCCCACGTCTTCAGCTGCAATGTCTGCCTTCCTTCTGGCCCTGTTGTGTCTCTCCATCTCATGGGTTTTTTTGTGCTAGATCTTCTCATATTTCTTTTTCTTTGTATCAATTTTAAGCCAACCACACCAAAAGCCTGCCTAAAAGTATTGTTTATTATTATTTATATTATTGTTATTATTTTATTGGTGTGTGCGTGGTATATGCATATGGACACACGTGTGCCATGGTGGATGTGTGGAGGTTAGAGGTCAGCGTTGAGGAGTTAGTTCTCGCCACCTTGTCGAAGCAGGCTTCTCCATTTGTTTGCTGACAGTAAATTCGTGCCCGGCTGGCAGGCTCCTGAGAGCTTCCTGTGTCTGTCTCCTGACTCACAATGGGAATAATGGGATTACAGATGCATGCCATCAAGTCTGACTTTTTTACATAGTTCTAGGGTGGAATCAGGTTGTAAGGTTTGTGTAACAATACACTCTCTGCCTGCTGAGCCATCTTGCCAAACTGTGTTCCCTTTTGAATATTTTTCAAGATTTGTGAAGGACTGTGCTGTACTTCTGATGGGGATTACACTGAATCTGTAGATTGCTTTTGGTAGAATGGCCATTTTTACCATGTTAATCCTACTGATCCTTGAGTGTGTGATATCTTTCCGTCTTCTGATAGCTGTGGTTTTTTCAATGTCTTAAGTTTTTATCCTACAAGACTTTCTCTTGTCTGGTTAGAGTTATCCCAAGATATTCTGAATTATTTGAGGCTGTTGTAAAAGCTGTTTCCTTGATTCCTTTCTTAGTCCATTTGCCATTTGTAAATGGGAGGGTTACTAGTTTATTTTTATTTTTATTTTTGTAATTAATTTGTATCTGGTTGCTCTGTTGAAAGTATTTGTCAGCTGTAGGAGTTTACTGGTGGAACTTTTAGGGTCACTCATGAATACCATCTTACTGCAAATAAAGATACTTTGATTTATTTTCAATATGTATTCCCTTGATCTCCTTCAGTTGTCTTATTGCTCTAGCAAAGACTTTAAGTACCACATTGAATAGGTATGGAGAGACCTTGTCTTATTCATGACTTTAGTGGAAATGCTTTGAGTTTCTCTTCATTTAAGTTGAAGTTGGCTATGGGATTGCTGTAAGCTGCCTTTATTATAGTGAGGTATGTCCTTGTATACCTAAACTCTTCAGAACTTTTATTGTGAAGGGGTGTTAGATTTTGTCAAAGGCACTTTCTGCATCTAATTAGATGATCATGTGATTTTTTTTTTATACCATGATCAATTTGCTTATTTGGTGGATTACATTCATTGATTTACATATGTTGAACCATCTCTGAATCTCTGGGATGAAACCTACTTGGTCATGGTGGACGATCTTTTTGATGTATTCTTAGATTCAGTTTGCAGGTGTTTTATTGAGAATTCTTGCATCTATGTCCATAAGGGAAATTGGTTTGTAATTCTCTTTCTTTGTTGTCTCTTTATGTGGTTTAGTTATCAGCGTGACTGTGACACCATAAAACAAAGTGGACAGTGTTCATTCTGTTTCTGTTTGGTGGAGTAATTTGAAAGTCTGATAGAATTCTGAACTAAAACCATCTGGCCCTGTTTTTTGTTTGTTTGTGAGACTTTTATTACTGCCTCTATTTCACAAGGGTTATAGGTCTGCTTAAATTGCTTCTCTGATCTTGATTTAACTTTGGCAAGTGTGTGTATTGACTGAATTATCCACTTCTTTTAGACTTTCTAGTTTGGTGGAGTAAAAGCTTTGCAAGCACATCCTTATGACTCTATATTTCCTCAGCATCTCCTGTTATGCCCCCTTTCATTTCTGATTCCATTACTTTGGATATTCTCTCACTGCATTTTAGTTCATTTGAATGAGGGGTTGTCAATCTTATTCATTTTCTCAAAGAACTAACTCTTTGTTTCATTGATTCTTTGGATGGATTTGTTTTGTTTCTATTGTAGTGATTTCAGCCCTGAAATTGATTATTTCTTGTTGTCTACTCCTTTTGTGTATGTTTTCTTTTTGTCCTAAAGCTTTTAGGTACTCTGTTAAGTTTCTAGTATGAGATCTCTTCTTCTTCTTCTTTTTTTTAATGTAAGCTCTTAGTGCTGTGAACTTGCCTCTTAGAACCATCTTTATTGTGTGCCATAAGTTGGAGTACATTGTGTATTCATTTTTGATTCAATTTTAGAAAAATCTTTAACTTTTTTCTTTTGTCCTGACCCATTTTCCATTCAGCAGTGCATTGTTCAGTTTCCATGAGTTTGTAAGCTTTCTGTTGTCTCTGTTGTTGATATTCATCTTTAATTTGTGTGGTCAGATGGGATTCAAGGAGTTATTTCTTTTCTTCTTGTATCTATTGAAACTTGTTTTGTGTCCAAGTATGTGACCAATTTTGTAGAAAGTTCCACAGAGAAGAATGTATATTTTGTGTGTATGTGTTTGTGTGCAATATTCTGTAAATATTGGATAGGGCCACTGGTTTACGTCAGCTCCAGCATTTCTCCGTTTAGTTTTGTTTGGATGGCCAGTCTATTGATGAAGTCTCACACTTTGGGTGAGTATCAGCTTATTTAAGCTGTAATAGTGCTTCTTTTATGAACACAGGTACCTATGTGTATGCTGCATAGATGTTAAGAACTACAAAATCCTCTTCATGGATTTTTCCTCTGATAAGTATGTAGTGTCCTTCCCTATCTCTTCTGATTAGTTTTGGTTTGAAGTCTATTTTTGTCAGATATTATAATGGCTACACTAGCTTGCTTCTTGAGTCCATTTGCTTGGAATATCTTTTCATCCTTTTACTCTGAGGCAATGTCTGTCTTTGATGTTGACATATGTTTCTTGTATGCAGTAGAATGATGGATCCTATTTTCACATCCATTCTATTAGTCTGTGTCTTTTTATTGGGGGATTGGGATCATTGATGTTCAAAGATCAATGAGCAGTGTTTGCTGACTGTTGTCATTTTGTTGTTGTTGCTGCTGGTGGTGGTGGTAGTGTGTGTGTGTGTGTGTGTGTGTGTGTTTATCTGCTTTGATTTGTTGGTCTGGAATTATTTATTCCCTGTGTTTTCTTGGGTGTAGTTAACATCTGTATTTGGAGTTTTCCTTCTAGCACCTGCTGTAGGGCTGGATTTAGGAATAGATAATGCTTAAATTTGGTTTTATCGTGTAATGTTTTATTTTGTCCATCTACTATGATTGAACATTTTGCTGGGTATAATAGTCGGGGTTTTCATCTGTGACCTCTTAGAGTCTGTAGCTCATTGAAAAGTCACATGTAAATCTAATAGGTCTGCCTTTATTCATTGCTTGGTCATTTTTCCCCCTTGTCACTTTTAATATTCTTTCTTTTTACTGAATGTTTAATGTTTTAATTGTTATGTGCCAAGGTGACTCTCTTTTTCGGTCTATTTGAAGCTCTGTGTGCTTGGTAGGCATCTTCTTCTTTAGCCTAGGAAAATTTTCTTCTATAATTTTATTGAAAATATTTTCTGGGACTTTGAGCTGGATTTCTTCTTCTTCTTTCATTATTATTCTTAGATTTGGTCTTCTCATTGTGCCCTAGATTTCTTGGATATTTTGGGACAGGAGTATTTTAGATTTAACTTTTTCTTTGACTGAAGTATCTATTTCTTTTACTGTTTCTTCAGTGCCCGGGATTCTCTCTTCCATCTCTTATATTCTGATGATAAAGTTTGCCTCTGTGGTTCCTGTCCCAGTTCCTAAACTTTCATTTTCAGAGTTCCCTCAGTTTGGGTTTTCCTTGTTGATTCTATTTCCACTTTTAGGTCTTGAACTGCTTTAGTCATCTCCTTCTACCTTGTGTTTTTACAGATTTCTTTAAGAGGTTTATTCATTCCTTCTCTAAGGACTGCTATCATATTCATAAAGAATGTTTCTAAGTAAGATCTTTTCCTGTGCTCTAGCAATACTCAGGGCCTGCTGTGGAAGAGCTGCTGGGCTCTGCTGGAGATGGACTTGCCCTGACTGTTAGTGTCTGTGTTTTATACTAGCATCTTGTCATCTGGGTTGGGAAAATTTGTGATTTTAGATGCTGATATGTGGCCCTGGTTTTGTTAAGTGTGTGTTTTGTTCTCTGCCTTCTATTTCCTCTCTGGTTCTTAGGGGAACATGATGGTGTACGTTACCTGGTAGGAAATTTTTCGGGAATCCTGATAGGCATGGCCAATAGAGGTTCCAGATAAAATGTGTTTCTGGGCATCAGCAACTGATACTTAAGAATGGAGTTGGGCTAGGAGAGAGGTGCCTAGGGGGGCACAGGAGGGGAGAAAGAAGGATACTCCACTTGAACTGTTAGTCCTCTGGGAATGGGGCAGAGAGTGAGGAAAGGTCACATCAGAAGGTCTGCTATGGAGCTGAGGGCAAGACTGAGGGCTTGGACTTGAAGGAATGGAGGAGGGAGAGGTGAAGATCTGTGGTTGGCCTACTTGCTTCTCTGGAGTGGCCTACAGAGTCCCAGGGACTGCCTGCTGGTGTTGGGATCTGTGACAAGATGATGAGTAGGGGAGGAAGATTAGGAGGGGAAGATCTATGTGACTCACAGGAGATGGGGCAGGGTGGACCTCAGCAGCTGATGTGAGCATGGGAGGGCTGCGGGTAAAGAAGATTGGATTTGGAGGATAGGGGAAAAAGTGAAGATCTGCAGTTAGTCTACTTATTTTCCTTTCCACAGTGGTCTGTAGGTTCCCAGGGAGTGCCTGCTAGAGTTGGGTGATGCTTCCCTAGTAGAAATGTCTTAAGTGATTTCTAATGTCAGAAAACAGGAACTATAGTTTCTCGACCATCAACATTCTTTTAAAAGTTGAATACATTCATTCATTTATTCATTCTTCACTTATTCATTCAATCTTTCATTTGTTCATTTATTACCCATTCATTTATTCATTCAATCATTCATTCTTTACTCATTCATTTATTCATTCAATCATTCACTCATTTATTACTTCATTCATTTATCTAGTCATTCATTTATCCATTCATTCATTCAGTCATTTATTCATTCATTCAGTCATTCATTTATTCAGTCACCCATTCGGGTGGATAGACATGGTGGACAGAAGACAACGAGCACGGAGTTGGTTCTCTCCTTCCATCATATAAATCCCAAGGGTTGAACTCAGGCTGGCCATCAGTCTTGGTGGCTAGCGGCTTATCTGCTGAGCTATCTTGCTGGCCTCTCATCTCAGTCTTGAAATCACATAGCTCATTTCAAAGCACTGCTTTTATAGAGTATTTTAGAAGTACAGATGAACTAAACAGCCTTGAAGTTGAAGCTTTGATGGTAGCTTTGATTGAGGCCCCTTGGTAAGTTCCTGGAAGTGGGATTAGACTAAAGCGGTGAACATTCCTATTGATAGGGCATGCAGCCCAATTTCATTTCATTAAAAAACAAACAAACAAACAAACAAACAAAACTGTTACAAACTCACTTCTCTCCCAGGATAGTTAATCCCCAGGACCAGACCTACAGAGTCAGGCTCAACTCTGCTCTTGTCTATTTGTTAACCAGTTCAGACTTGCTAACCAAGGAGGCTCAAGGTTCAGCCCTGACCCATGGGGAGCCTCTGCTTTTTTTCTCCTATGTGCACCTTTTAGGAGGCTCAGTGAATACAGCTCCTTTCCCAGGAGGAGGGCAGGACTGTGGGGCAATTCATCATTGTGGTTGCTGTTAGCTGCTACAATCCGGTCATGTGCAGGCAGCTCAGCTCCTAACCTGAATCCAGATGCCCTGAGCCATAAGAAAAGATATCCAAGACCTGAGTGCAAAATCCTAACAGCTTCCCTTGGTTAGATTGTGATCTTCCTCTCTGCTCTAACTTTAAAAGACTGGAATAAATCAGAACACCACCCCTACCACCTGCCCCCAAGCTTTTTCCTTGGAGCAAAGCCCTGCAGAGGCTGGTGGGTCTAAGGCTTGGGGAAGCAAGCCCACTCCCCACTCCCCTTTAAGATAAGTTTATGGTTCTACCTAACACCTGCTTCATGGCCCTTGGCATGTGGGACAGACCAGGCTCAGACACCTCCTGGAACACCCCACCACCCCTTTGGAAATCTCTGAGTCAGAATCCCATTTATTCCAACGATCTGGTGCACTGCTCCATCAGCCCAGGGTGAAGTGCCTACAGCCCAGAAGCTACCTCGGGATGAACAGAGAAAGTTCTAGAATGAAGTCATTCAGTCTCCAAAGACCCAATCATTTCACAGGAGGCTGTACAGAAACGGTTGGCCTTAGGATACTCTGAAGCATACACTAACGCACTGAACTCCCAATACTTTTTGTACTGTCAGTGAGGAGTTACTGTGAACTTTGTATCTTCTGGGTGTTACAAAACAAACATTTGCACGTTCTTATTTGTTGGCAAGCAAAGAAAAAAAAAGCCTATGGACTGCTTTTGTGAAATACAGATTTTGTTCAGATGAGAATGTCCACATACATAGCCACAGAGCAGCACCAAATATGCTAAAGCCACATGTCCAGCCCTATCCTGTCACCTTAGGAACTTCCCAGGCTCATATCCTCTGTTCTGCGGTTGCATGCAAATGATATGCAAATACCATGCGACTCACATTAAAATTGTTCTGCCTGCCTTTTGTAGGCCAAACCAGAGGGAACCACAGCACCTAGGCCATTCTAGATAATTAAATAGCTGTACCCAGGACTGGAAGATCTGTTTAGCCAGGACCTAAAGGAGCCAAGACTGGAGGTGACCCAAGGGGTCACACGACCAACCAGTGTGACACCCACTCCACAGAGTAAGGAGGACGACTGCACCTTCCTCACTGTACTTTGCCCAGTAGCGCTCTACCCCTGACCTCCACCCGCTACTGGGGTCAGAGCTCAGCACCAGCCCCACTGCAGTCAGCTTCCCTGCCCACCCTCAAGGATGCAGCGCCAAGCTGGCCACAGGCAAAGCTATCTCTGGTTGGTAAAGCCTGGCCATGTTTCCCAGGGATTCTGGGAAAGGGAAGTCTGGAACTTGGGGCTTCGCTTCATTCTAAAATGCTTGAGATGGAGGATTCCTAAAGATCACGAATGGTTTGGGTTCTTGGAAACCACTCAAACAAAGAACACACACCTACCTCCCTAACAAAACTAAAGAACACTTTCATATTTAATCCTAAAAGTCTTCAGACCTAGTGACTTGAAGGGTACAGCAGCCCTGTCCCCTTGGGAGTTTACTGATGGCCACAGTGGGAACATCTAAACCGCAGGCAAACTTTCTCTTCCCCAGATTGCTGCCACATTGATGGCTCCTCCTCTTCCAGGCCTGCTGATGTCACCCAGCGAGGATGTTACCTTCATCCCTGTCAATCCCCTGAGCTAACTCTTTCCCACCCTGGCATGTGATGCTTGAGTTTGGCCCTGTCTTCAGCGCAGACATGGCTGGCTACCTCCCCCCTGATAAGAATGTCGAAGAGCAGGTAGCTAACTGGTAAGCCTAACCAGGGCCATTTTCTCTCCTTAGATTCTTGCTCTCTGTTTTCTGGCCTGTCCATCTGTCACAGCAGCGCGTTAGCCATGGGTGTTCCCATGATGGTTAAACATTACGATAGATGTGAAATGTTTTCCTATTTTAATAAGCGAGTGCTTCAGCAAGGGGTGCAAAGTGCACTGTGTCCCAGAAGCCTTGAAAGCAAAGGGAACACGTAGTGTAAAACAGACAGACAACAAATGGTCCTCCCAGGATGAAGGGTCATTTCATTGCCCACTAGTACCAGACTAAGTTCCCAGTCAGAATCACTTAACATTTAGAGTAGAAAGAAAGAGAAGCATTGCTCTACGGGGCCATCCAAGGAGAAGTTGGACAAGCCTTCTGCACCCCACCCAGCCCCCTACAGAAGGATTCCGTCTTTCTCTGAAGACTGCATTGTCGCAAGGGAGCTGATTGCCTAACAGAATATTTTCCTCAAATTGTCTTCAGAACATTTGGCGAAATAGCCTCCAGCTAGATTCTTGACAGACAAGGCCTGTTTCTTTGAGGACCTTTGAGCATCTGAATGTCTCTGGGAGAGTCCCCACTGTCCCTGGAGGTATTTCATTGCAACTAAAGGGTTCCAGTGAGCAGAGGAAAACAGAAGTCAGAACCATGAGAACCGCAGTCTTAACATTTCATGATCATGGTAACAGATTGGCTCCTGGATTGATCCTTAATTACAATTGAACATGCAAGCGCTATACAATTAAAGTATAATTATGCTGTCAAAGAATAATCGCAGACTTGGTCAGCACAGCAATTACAAAGTGGAAGGTGGATTTTTTTTTATAAAGAGAATTCTAAAATTTCCTTTCGTTGTCGTTGTCAACTGTCTGGGCTTCTGTCCAGGAGCTCCTAAGCTGTCACACTTTAAAGGTCCGTTGTATAAATATTAGCTTATCACTTATCTAGGGCTTCTGAAAACACGTTATTAGTTGTCCGAAGTGATCTAATTTTTGCTGTTTGGAAAATAATAAAGATAATAAATTCTCCATGCTTCTGAAACACCCATAGTTCCAAGAGCTCAAAAACTTATATCATAATTATTCAAGAAGATGAATTGTCAACTCTCCCTGTGGCATTGGAGACAGAGAGAAGGGTGGAGGAGAGAGGGGCAGAGGAAGGAGAAAAATAGGAAAGGCAGAAGCAACCATCTTTGCTTTGGGGCTTCTGAGAAGGAGCTTCAGGGACTGTGTGTGTCTTACTCTTTGCCTAGTCCTCATCTCTTTTCGTCATTTCCGTCCTCGCCTTCCCATTTTGTGTCTTTTCCCATTGCATAGTTAAGACAGGACACAGGCAGAGTGTTCCCCCTCTCTGCAGACACCGTGTTTCCTGGAAGCTGGACTATAGAAGGCTGCTTCTCATGAGTTCTCCCAAACCTGTATCCAACACATTCCAAAACACTGCTCCCATATGACTGGGACTCCATGGTGGACTGCTGGGATTCATCTGTGATGTCCAAAGTCTGTCTGTGCTGTGCTGGTGTTGCCCAGAATTCAGCAGAATTCCTCACTGTTCCCCCTCACTAAGAGGAGCCCAAGCTCCTCCTCATCTGATGCCCTCTCCAGGTTATGGTCATAAGAAGAGCCAGTGAGGAAGGGAGCTACTGAATTTCCACAGTTTGCTTCCGAGGATGATATAAAATAAAGCTGGCCATTGTAGAAAATTAAATAGTAATGATAATGGCATAGATAGTAATCAGGGCTAAAGTTATGGCTCAGAGGAAGAGCATTCCCTAGCAGGTGGGAGACCCTGGTGCCATCGAACAACAACAAATGAAAACAGAGTTTGCATTCTTGTATTCTTGCCTATTCATTTGGTATAATTAAAATTTAAATGCCTAGAAGTTTGAACAAACAATCATAGAGAGTTCCTGGGACCCTTAGAGCTCCTAGTCCCCATGGGTAATCTCTGCAATGGCCCAAGCCCTGACAATAACCTTTCCCTATTGAACTGTTCCCCTAACCTCAGCCTCCATCTGGCTGAAACTGAAAGCAGATCATTCCAGAAAACACACCCCAGTACTTTTTATTGTGTGTAGTTGAAGCTTTGATCCAATCATTTGCAAGAGGAGGCTTTGGTTTTGTTGTTTTCTTGTAAGTGGCAGGGGTAGTGTCTCCCACACGTGCATTTTTCTTTTAGAATTATCATTTCCTAAGTGCAAGGTCTCTGCATTCAAGTGCTCTGGAGAGAAGGGGATCTTCTCTTGGAATGCTGTACTGTGATCAAGTCTTTGTAGCCATGGAATCAGCTAAGCCTGACCTAGTTGTCACAACCTCAGAAGTTCATTGTCACCAAATGGACATTTAAAGTCTACACAGTTTGTTGAGTCTGGTTCATGCCAATCACATGGATACAGATGAACGTGGACTTACAAAGGGGAGAGGTCCTGATAAGACCCTCAAAAACTTCAAGCATCACAAGTAGAAATGCATGGAAAGTAACATGCCCAACGTCCTGGCTCAGCTGTGCATGTATGGTAGTCACCTGTCATCTGTTGCCCCTTGTAATCATAGGAGTTGCCACTACTCAGCAGAGTGAGAAGGGGGACAGACTACCTTCCCTGAACCCAGGAAAAGACCCAGATGAGAAATTCAATGTATTGGGGCTGAGGAGATGACTTAGTTGATAAAGTGCTAACTGTGTGAATGCAAGATCCTGAGTTCTATTCCTACAACTCACATGGAAAACCTGGATATAGTTGGTGTAGGATTTCAGTCCCTGCATTGATGAGGTAGAGATGGGTGGGTCTCTGGGCTTCATCAGCCAATCGGCTTAGGTGCATCAACAAGTTCCAAGTCAGTAAAAGACTCCAGTTAAAGAAGAGAACAAGATGGGTGGTGTTCTGAGGAGTGTGTGCATGTGTGTGTGATGGTAGGGACTTCTTGCATACTTCTTCTGAAATAAAGTTTAGGTAGACTAAGACAGATGTGGTAGAAGGCCCTTAAGTCATGAGGATTGAGGCAGCATGCAAGGGGACAAGGCAGAAGGTAGGTCTAATATTGTGTGGATGATGCGGCTCTCCCAAAGCCCCAGAGCTAGAACAAGCTGGAAGCTGGAGTGTGAGGCTGGAAGGATCTGCCCCAGGGTACTCCCCTTTTTCTGGGTCACCTGCCTCTTCTTGGCAGACAAAGTTTCTGTGTCCTTCTGGTGGGGCTAAGACACAGCCTGTTACCACCACTGCCAGAGCTCACCACTAAATGACACTGTATACCTAAGAAGAAAACCTGGCAGCTCAAAGTGTCCACCTAGAGCCACTAGGCCTGGTCAGCAGAAGGAAATAGGATGAGTTACCCTTGCAGGCACTCCAGCACCAAGCCGAACTCCATTCAGAGGCCAGCTGTCAGGCCTCCAACAATTGCTGGCTTTGCCAGAGCCTTCCTCTCTTTCCTTGTCTTAGTTTCTACCTGAGCAATAAAAATAAGGGAGAATGGAACTCTCCTATTTTTATGTCAGAGAGACCTGATGCTAAGGTTTGAATGTAAAATGTCCCTCACAGTCTCAAATCTCTAAACACTTGGTCTCCAGATGGCTGGGTGGTTTGGGGAGATTGTAGAACCTTTAGGAGGAGGGGCCTGGCTGGTGAGGTGAGTCACTGAGGTCAGGTTTTGGTTTATATCTAAGTCCAGCTACAGTTCTAGCCTAAGCTGTGTTCTTGATCTACACAGATGGAAGTAAGCAGCCTCAGAATCCCACCTCTACAGCCAGGAGCTCAGAGGACCTTCCCATGCCTTCCCTAATGTGATACATTGTATCCTCTCAAACCATCAAACCAGGAACCAAAACAAACTCTTTCTTACTGAGTGTCTGCATCAGGTTTGTTTGTTTTAAAATCACAGTGGCAAGTAAAGTAATTTGTAAATACTTGAAGGAAACCTTGTAAAAACTCTAAACCCAATGGGAAGTGGTTTTGCTAGGCTGATTGCAAGCAAGGCTCAGCTGCCTGAGGACTCCTGGAATTGGCCTCTTGTGGTTTCCATGGGTAAGAAAGGGGTTAAGGGAAGTCATGGCAGTATTGTGCATAGCCTGGAGCCACTGGAACCTTCTAGTGCCCACAATGAGCACTTGGGGTTAGAATCAGGTTGTCCTGTTTTACCTAACAATACCCACTTAGAATCTATGGGAACTTTTTACTTGTGTTCTTGGATAACAGGATATCTTCTCTGGGTGAAGATCTGAGCTCAGTACAGACCTCAGCATTATAATTCTTTGAAACCTTGCAGAAGTTCTCCAAATAGAGAGGCTGTAAATATAGTGTTTTTGAAGATGAGAAAAGAGCATGATTTGCAACCATCGAGGGTCTGATTACTTATCCTACAGAGAACAGGAACAGGAAAAGTCAGTGGATAGAATGTGCGGCATGTTTTGCCTGTTACTACATTAACTACTGTATTAACTACTTTCTGGTGTTTAATTTTATTTAAAATTTTATATTTGTTTTGTCTGAATATTATGTGTGTCCATGGCATATACTTAGTGTCCATGAGGCCAGAAGGTGATACTGGATCCCCTAGGGCTGGAGTTTCAGAAAGTTGTGAGATACCACAGGAGTGCTGGGAATCAAACCCCAGTCTTCTGCAAGAGCAGCCAGTGTCCTTAACCACTGAGCTATCTCTTCAACCTCTATTTTATTTGTTTTTCCAAAACAGGGTTTCTCCGTATAGCTCTGGTGGTCCTGGAACTCATTATGTAGTAGGCCTGTCTAGCCTTGAACTCAAAGATCCACCTCTGCCTTCTGACTACTAAGATTAAAGGTGTGTACCACCATGGCCCAGCGAGACCTTGTTTTATTTTTAAATTTAATTTCATGTTTTGTTTTGTTTTATGATTATTTCTTATTTTACATTTTATTTTAATATGTGTATACTATATGTGTATATGTGTGAATATGTGTGTATGTGATTGTGTATGTACATGTCTTGCAGGTATGTATTCATATTGTGCCCTTGCAGTGGAAGACAGACATCTACATCAGATGTCTTTCTTAACTGTTGTTGTTGTTGTTGTTGTTGTTGTTGTTGAAGTCAGCATCTCTCATTGAACCCAGACATCCCAGCTGGCTAGACTGGCTGGTTAGTGAGCTTTGGTGATCTGACTTTCTCAAACACCATAGTACTAGGGTCCTCGACCTGGGCTACTACAAGTGAGTTCTTACACCAGTCATGGGATCTGAACCTAGGTCCTCATGCTTGCACAGCAGGCGATTTACTGGCTAAGCATCTCCCGGCCCTGTGTCACCTATGTGTTTATACATCTACCACATAGTGAATATTACCTTGCTAGAAACAGTTGGTCAGCCTTGCAGGAGTTGTGGGCAACAAGGACAAACACAAGAAGGCTCACTGTGGTCCCTGCTGTTGTAGAGGACACAACAGCTGTCTGGAGACTCACAGTCCAGGGTCAAGAGGGTCAAAGGCAGAGCAATTTGTGCTTTTAAGTGTGTTTTCTTAAAGCAATCCTTTTTGTGACAGGCAAGAGAGGGCAAATATCTTTAAAAATATTTGACCTTGGAAGACAGCATGTTTGCAGAATGGATGCTGCAAATATCTGGAATTCACTGAGAGACCAGGAAGAAAGCCGAAGGGACAGCAGGGTCCGGCACACTCTGCACAGATATCTTTGCCAGCGAGGGGGAGGGGATTTATGCTGATGAGAAGAGAATAGAACCTCCTGGCAGGCTCCTCACACACCTAGGGGAAAGCGAAGGTTAGGCTCTACCCCAAATCAAGGGTCAGGAAACCGTTAGCCAGAAGGGTGGTGTCTTTCCAGTGGGTGGCCCAAGGGTTTATTGGTCACAGTGGGCTGGTGTCCATCAGAGCCTCCGTCCATGACAGAGTAGGAAGAATATCAACTAGGAGAGTGCTGGGGGATCCTGGAAGGTGATTGGCTTGGGTCAATAACTTAAGACAGTCTGGGATCCTAAACTTAAGAACCATGAAGCCCAATATTGGTCCCTGTGGGAGCTCTAGCTGACCAAGGACCAAGTGCCTTCATCATGAGCACATAGAAAGGCTGGAGAAGGGCACAGGTAGATGGGTGCTCTATTGGCCACTGGGGCCTTAGAAATTTGCCATTCTGAAGAAAACACCACTCTCCCAATGCACTGTATCCCTTCTCTGGATACAAGAGAAGAAATGTATCTATGGGTTTTCTTTCTTGACTTCTGACACAAAATTCCTGAAGCTTTTGCAGATAGGATGCTGGAAGAATCTCTGGGTTTAATATTGGCTCTCTGCCAGGCTCCTAAATCCCTTAGAATTTCCTGGAAGATAGAAGAAAACTTGGTGGACTTCTTGTTAGCCTTGGGTTTGAACCGGCTGCGGGGGACATCCTGCCATAGAGGCTAAGACTTTCACACACCCCCACCACCATATCTGGGAAGGGGGGTGGGTACGAGTCAATCACTGCTGGCTGGGCTTTAATCAAACATGGCTATGTGATTACACCTTTATACATCTCAAAGGATTATATTTCAAAATGCTTTCACATAGCCGTGAGCGTGGTGTCCATGGGTAGAATATGAAAGCTGTGAATCTCCCACCTGGCTGCTTCTGTATAATGTCCTTTCTAATGAGAGGCTAAACCTACTCCATCTTTGGACCAGTCTCCATCTTAAAAGAAAAAAAGCCTAAGAACTTGACCTACAGCAGAACCCAAGCTATACCCAAGCACCAGGAAGGACCCCATGACTTGTCCTTGGCCCCTATCCCAGAGCTACTCCCTAGCTACTTCCTAGCAACGGTTAATCAAAGATTAGTCTGGTTGTTTCAGATGTATTTTCAGACCAATTGTGATTGTTCACGGTCTTGCTTCAGAACACCCACCTGTCAGGTTACAATAGTTATTCTATCAGACCCTTGCCAGGCTGGACACCCGCTCACTTGCTCCCATTCCCTATAAAAGCTTGTCCTGCTGAGGGTTTGAGGCTGACCCGCCTTCCCTTCCTGTCCTGCTGTGTCGGGGTTGGGTTAAAGGAGAGCCCAAGACTGAGCTCGTAATAAAGAGACCCAAATGCAATTACACCGAACACGGCTCCTTGGTGGTCTTTTGGAGTTCACTAACTCTTCTTAGCACAACACTAAGCGACAGATAAACAATAGAAATCATATCATTGAGCCCTAGAGCTTCTCTGAGAGCCTGAGTTACATCCAGGTTAGAAGGCTAGGCACCAGCCTGCTGCCTGTGATCAGGAAGCAGTTTTGGGGATTCAGCCATCAATCTATGGGCCCCAATACTACTTTCGGGTAAAGTGTCAGCAATGGAGGCCCACAGGAAGCGCAGTCAGGCAGAGCACCTGTTGCAGTGGGTGGTCACGTGACAGTGCTGGCAGGCACTGCAGGGACAGTGAGGATGGTAGTGGTTGGAGTTGGATGTTTGCTGGACACAGGCAATACTCCAAGAGTGTTGTCCACTCAGCTAATGTGACTTTATTAGTTACTCTAATGTCAGTGTGACCAAATACCCAAAAAAGGTAACTATGATAGGAAAAACCTGTTTTTTTGGCTCAGAGTTTCCAGGGCATTTTGGTCTGTCACAGCAGACACATGACGGGAACCAGGAAGCAGTTACATCTGAAACAAGGGCCGGCTGGAACTTTCAAGGACCTACCTACAGCAATCTACTTCCCAGTCAGGTTCCACAGCCTTCAAAATAATGCCAAATGAAGGGGAGCTAGAGTACACAACACAGCCTGTGGGGCCCCATTTCACCATCATGCCTAATGGTCAAGCCGGAGGAAACAGGTTCATTGAGTACACTGGGAACCTGATGTGCACTGCCCAGGACCACAACTACTCCGTCAGTGTCTGAAAGCTGGCACTGCTCTAGAATGTGCCAGCATCCCTCCTCCCTCCCTGACCTGTCCCCATTCTCCTCCCTATCTCCTGAATTTATGCTGCTAATTCTTCAGCTAACTTTACATAGTATCAACTTAACTGTCTTAGTTACTTTTCTTAGTTAGTTACTTAGTTGCTAGAACAAAAATGCCTGACAGAAGCAACAAGGAGGAGAAAGGGTTTCACTTAGCTCGCAGTTCAAAAGGATACAGTCCATAGCTGTGGGGGAGGGAACAACAGTGAGGAGGGAAGGCTTGGTGGGAAGAGCAGACAGCTGGCTAATCACATTTGCATTCACACTCAAGAAAGAAAGAACCGGAAGTGGATTTGGCTATACAGTCCCAAGCCCCACCCCTCAAGTAACCCACTTCCTCAAAAGTTTCTGCAACCTCTCTAAACAACACCACTGACTGGGGACCAAAGTTCAAATATATGATAACTTTGAACTATGGAGTGACAGTTTTCATTCAAATCACAACATGAAGTCATTAGGCCTTTCTTGGTAGACCAGAGCATTTCTGGTCTAAATCCCCTTGTCCACTGATCATAAATGCCCCTTATCCAGACTTGGCCTTACATCATTGTGACTGCTTCCTCAAACTTACAATCCTGTAAAACAAGCTAGCTGCCAACTAGAACTGCAGTGACCTGGAAATCAATGGGACTGAGTCCAATTTCCCTTTGCCTGTAGCCTGTTCAGGGATGTTGGCAGAGTGGGTGGTGGAGCAGAGACCTCCCGCAGCCTGTCAACTTCTGTCCAGCAGAGAGCTGTGGAGGTTCTGAAAGGGGCTGTAGGCTGGGCTGCAGCTGGAACAGGCCACGTGTGTGCGCCCTGGCTCTTCAGTGAGGAGGCGCAGCAGGCTGGCAGCATCTCCCAATGGTTAATGACAGGATGTGGACGCATCTGCTGAATCTCAGAATCTAGAGGGAAACCTGTGGTGACAAAATGATTAGGATCTGGCATCTCTGGGTTCACAGCAGATGCCACACAGGAGGCGGCCTTGCCTATGTCTCCATGGCAGTCGCCATAACTGAGCTATAGTTTTTAAGCATAAATAAAACCATCCATTGCACCTCAAGACTCAGCACAGAGATTCTGAGGTCAGAAACTTTTTGACTATGAGTGACAGGACATGAAGTCAAGTGGGTTCTTGGTTAGGATCAGGGCTCACTTACTGCAGCTTTCTAGGGTAGGGGATCCCCGTGAGGCGAAAATGAGCTGCCAAGCTGGGAATAGCAGCTCCTCTGTGGGAGCTGGACAGCAAACACAGGAGAGCGACATGGGAGGCTTGGGACATAAGCCTGGATTCAACCTGGGTTTTCAGCAGTGTAAACACTATGGCCCTACTATAATCTGTGGGAAGAATAACATGACTCTCTCACAATTGTCTTTTTTACTGAGAACAGATTGGGAAGGGAACCCCAGCCAGGCTATGAAGCCAACTGTGTGTACAGTGTCTTTAAAATCTCATCTATATGATAGAAGATAAATATTCCTCCACTGTACTTACATTAGAACACCATCCAGTTTAAAAATCAAAAAAAAAAAAAATAAAAAATGGGCAATGCCTCTGCATGTGAATGGACAGATGATGTACAAACAGCTATAGAAGAACTCAGGGAAATGGCTAGCTGTGGTGGCAAACACCTGGAGCCCCTGTCTGTGGGAGGCTGATCAGGAGATCACCCTGGAGTTCAAGACCAGCAGCCTGGACTAGAGGGAGACGCTGTCTCAAAAGAAGTCTGACGAAGATGTTTAATTTTACTAACAATTGAAGAACTGAAAATTTAAATGATGAGGTTTTTTTTTCTGCCATATTGGAAGCAGGAGGCTGATGTCATCTGATCAAGGAAGGGCACACACTGAATATGTGATGGGGGTAGGCTTTTCAAATGTCAAATTACATTAAAATTAGATACATTTCAAGTTAGATTAAAGTTTTAGGTTTCTCATCTTTCTGTAAGATCATTTGTGATTGTGGAAGGGCAGCTAGTTCATAAAGGTTTATGTGTATAGGTATGCCTGTGTGTGCGCGCATATATATGTATATATATGTATGTATATGTATGTATATATATATATGTGTGTGTGTGTATGTATAGATGTATACATGCAGGAACTTATTTTTTGTAGTGTGTGTGTGTGTGTGTGTGTGTGTGTGTGTGAGTGTGTGTGTGTGTACCTGTTGTAGTGCATATGTAGAGGTGAGAGGGCAACTGGTCAGTTTTCTCCATCACTATGTGTGTCCTAGGGATGGAACTGATATTGATATTGTCAGTCTTAGCAGAAGAGAGCTTTATCTACTATTTTTTTTAAAAAAACAATTTATCTACCTATCTATCTATCTATCTATCTATGGTTAATTTGTGCATTCGCCTGTGTGTGTGTGTGTGTGTGTGTGTGTGTGTGTGTGTGCACTGTATGCACAGTGCCCACAAAGGCCTGAAGAGGGCATCAGAGCCCCCAGTAAATGAAGCTACTGACAGTTGTAAGTTGCCAAGAGGGTGCTGGAAACTCAGGTCCTCTGCAAGAGCTGCTAATGTTCTTAAGTGCTGAGTCATCTCTCCAACCCCTAGGCCACGTATTTTAAAGAAAAGATTTTTCCAGAAAGATGATGCCATTAGTGAAAAACAAATTTTTCCAATTATCTATCCAAATTTCATGAAATATCAAACCCCAAATATGGGTAGATATGAACAGAGCAAGGCCAGCCACAGCAACAACATATCTTGCCTTTGAAACCTCACCAGCTGTGTTAGAGTTTTTAAACTTTGCGGCATATTTTGGGGGAGAAAGGGAGGGAGATAGTCTTGCCAAGAGTCAAAGCTCATGTCTGAACACAAATGAGACCTTGCTCATGTTGTTCATGTGGCGACCCCATCATTTAAGAACTGTAAACTAATACCTTGAAGGAGTTACTGAGCCCCAGCACTGGATCGGCTGGGTTATAATGAGAGAAAGGACAGCGGTGGTGCCTCTGAAAACATCAGCAAAACCACTGAGCAAATTGATATCTGGGCCACATGTGGTTTGGCCACATTTAGCAGCTTTGGAGAATGCACTAGAGTTGGAGAACTTGTCCCAAAGCCTGCCCTGGAAATGCAGAAAGCTAGGAACATTGTCAGGACTTATTTTCATATTCCACAAAAAAAGCTGTGGGATGTATGAAACCATGAAGCTTTTGCTGCAGAACATAGCGCTGAAATTAATATGTGGCTGCAAGTCTCATCAGAACTGCCAGGGGAAAAGCTATCGAAGCCTGCTAACTGTCAGCTGTGCTGATGTGCCTCCTCTGCGTCTTCCAAATGGAGACAAGAAATAAAGACAGACAAGGGTCTGAACTGCTGTGAACATGTTTCGACAGGTGTACTGGGTTTTGTTATCTTCCGGGGAGAGAGCCCTTCTCCCCATGCGAACACTGGCTATTTACAGAGTGCTGTTCCATCTAAGGCTGGGGAAACCTTCATTTTAGATCTCAGAACAGAAATCACACAGGTTACATTATTTTACCAAAGTGTCCCAAAGCTAGAAACAGATGCAGTGAATAATAAAGAATAAATTCCCAAATATGGTGAGACATTCACAAAACACTCTTTCAGACCATTTTGAGTCAAAAAGTAAATCTGCCCACTGTGAGAGCAAATTTAGAAATTAGCAATGAAACTCCACAAACTTCAAGTACAAGTCAAAACTATACATACGGTAGTGTTGAGACAAAGCCTTAAAATTTTCCTAAGATAAAAATGTTTTGAAGAAGCGACTAATCAGTGAGCTTGGGAAATTGTATAAAAACTAGAATAGATAATCATAACTAATCCGGAAGAACTAGAAAGGTTAGAAAGGAAACCCATGGAGGTGATAAAGTGGGTATCTGTCACTTTCAGAAGACTAAATGAAGGGTTTTGAGAAGTACAATCAGGGAGAAAAGAATGAAACAAAAGAGACCATTAAATTAGAAAGTTGATTTTCAGGACTGGAGTGGTGGCCTAGCAGTTGAGGATGTATACTATTCCACAGAGGACCAGAGTTCAATTCCCAGCACCCGCATGGGGTTGTTCCAACTGCTTGTAATTTGTCTTAGTCAGGGTTTCTATTCCTGCACAAACATCATGACCAAAAAAGCAAGTCGGGGAAGAAAGGATTTATTCAGCTTACACTTCCACATTGCTGTTCATTACCAAAGGAAGACAGGACTGGAACTCAAGCATGTCAGGAAGCAGGAGCTGATGCAGAGGCCATGGAGGGATGTTACTTACTGGCTTGCTTCCCCTGGCTTGCTCAGCTTGCTTTCTTATAGAACCCACAACTACCAGTCCAGGGATAGTAGCACCCACCAGAGGCCCTCCCCCCTTGATCACTAATTGAGAAAATGCCCCACAGCTGGATCTCATGGTGGCATTTCCTCAACAGAGGTTCCTTTCTCTGTGATAACTCCAGCTTGTGTCAAGTTGACACACAAAACCAGCCAGTACATAAATCCAACTCCAAAAAAAGAAAATTCCATAGCACTGGCCTTTGCAGACACCAGCACACATATATACACTGACCTGCACATGTGCATATAATTAACAAGTAATGAAACAAGTCTTTTTTTTTTCATTTTTTTCTTAAAGAAAGATGATTGGTTGGGCTTTGGTAGTGCGTGCTTTTAATCCCAGCACCAGGGAGGCAGAGGCAGGCAGATCTCAAGAGTTTGAGAACAGCCTGGTCTACAGAGTAATTTCCAAAACAGTTAATGATATGCACAGAGAAACCCTGTCCTGAAAAACAAAAATGAACAAACCAACCAAAAGAATGAAAGGTGATATTCTAATAAATGTAGGATGAACTTTTAAGACAAAGAATAAAATAAATAAACACTTACCAACAGAATGAGTCAAGTGTATTAGGAGATACTAGTTCTTCAGTAAAGGACTGTAAGCTCACATAAATGCAGGATGGACATGGTGCCTTGCCTGGAGTACCAATGCTTGGGAGAGCAGAGATGGGATCCGGGATCACAGTGGCAAGCTGGTGGGCTACACTAACTGAATAGGCAGGTCTGGGTTCACTGAGAGACCCAGCAATTATAACGTGACAACACAGGCCTGTGCTTGGGTACCCAGCCTGGTACCCTTAATCAGATGGGAAGCGAGGAACGTCCACTGTACACACACTTACATGTTTTCCTCTTGGAGGTTATGGATTCGCTTCTTCTTCCACATATTGAGCGAATTAATTGACATCATCCTGGGAATAGACTCTCAGGCAGTCAACTTGGGAATCTGGACATGACTGGCATTTTCCCTTTAGAAGTTGTCAGAACTAATCAGAGAAGAGCTGTAAAAGTGAAGTATGCTGGGCCTCTCGATTCATGTAAAGACCTCCCCATCTTCTGATCCGTTTGCTAGTCTTCAATGCTGGAAACAGACTGAATGCATTTCCCATGTGACTAATACATGGGCTTAGACCTCCGGCTCTTTAAATGTCCCATTTTGTTTGGGAGGCGTGTGTTGTTCCTTGCACACTATTTTGATTTTCTAAAAACCTGAAATAAATCAAAATCCCTTCATACAAATCTTTCATGAGACTTAGTTTCTGTGCTATCCCTGACAGAACCAACTCAAGGGAGTAAGTTTGTTTTGTTTTGTTTTTTTTCAAACTCATGCTTTTACAAGTTTCAGTCCCTGGCTGTTGGCTCTACTGATCCTAGGCTGAGGCTGAACGTCATGATGTGGCCGGTGCTACTCATATTCTGGTGGACAAAAAGCAGCCACCGAGAGACAGAGAGGACCCGGGACAAGAAACAGTCCCCAAAGACATGGTCCCTGTGTGTGCTGGCTGCCAGCTTGGCAGGCTCCGTGGTCACCATAGAGACAAATCTCTGGGTGCTTCTCTGAAAGGTAGCCCAGCTTAGGTTGTCTGGGGGTGAGAAAGCCACCCTAAATGCGGCCTGGAGTCTTGAACCACGGAAGTAGGAGAACGCTCTGGGCACCCGCCTTCATCTCCCCCTGGTTCCTGATTGTGGATGCAGGCAGCTGCCTCATCTCCCACTGTGTGATTTCTCACGCAATATGGAGGGAGCCCTTGAGCCCTAAGACAAACGACCCCTTCTGCCCTTAACTGGCTCCTTACTGGCTATCTTCTCATAGAAATGAGAAAAGCAACAGTTCAGCGACCACTTCCTCCAGGTAAGCCCCAGGTCCCGCAGTTTCCAGAGCCTCCTCAAACAGCAAGCTTCGCTGGCTGAGGACCACACCGTCAACATACCAGCCTTTTGGGGAAGCCATTTCACACATGAACCGTGGTCATCAATGCCCCATCTGATGTCTACAGGCTGATTAACACAGTCAAATGCTAACAGGGCAGGGCAGCCCAGAGTGAGGAGAGTCCTGGGGGAGATTCAGACCAACAGAGAGGTGCACAATCACCCAGTCTGGGCTCAGCTGAGCATGGGATGATTGACCCTTTCCCTTTAGCCATCCTCTTTACACAGAGGCCAGTCAGACAGGTGGGAGGCACAGTGGAGTCAACACAGCTTGTTTGACCCCGGCCCTGGCTCCTCAGACCTCTAAGCGTTCCGAGCTTCTGCCTAGAGCAATCACGTCACTTGTTCTGTGTCACCAGGCTCTTCAGGAAACGAAGAAGATAGTGGCACAGGGAAGGTCGGTGACACAGGAGCTGGGAACTGGCTAATGTTAACTGGCATCCTGTGAGATCTTCTGAGGTTGTAGGAGATGGGACTAGATCGGAAAGGAAGGAACAGTTCCCTCCCTCTTTCTGGAACTAGATTAGGACCAAGTCTCCAACCAAGCTTCCAACAGGAGCTTCCATTGTCTTGGACAGTGATAATATTAACAGCAAACACACATGGACCCTATCTGTGCAGAGTGCTTTGGGCAGGGTGTTTGTTCAGTGTGCATGCCTGTTTGCATACGTGTGAGTGCACATGTGTAGGGATACACCATGAGACATGCATGTGCACACGTGTGTAAAAGCCCAAAGTTGACAGTGCCTTCATTGATCTCTTTCTACTTTGTTGACACAGAACCTCCTTGCTGTCCTGAAGCTTCCCATTTCCGTGGTCTAGCCGCCAGCTTGCCCCAGGGATCTCCTATCTCTGCTTACCTAGTGCTCGGGTTGCAGGGAGCAACCACAGCTGCCTGGCTTTTATGTGGGTTCTGGGGAACTGAACTCTGGTCTTGACCCTTGGGCAGCAAGCACTTTCTTCGCAGTCACCTCCCCAGCTCACTGCGTACTTTTCAACTGTCTTACTTGCTTCCTGAGGAGTCTCCTATGAGGCCGGCGCTGTAGCTGCCCTCACGAGGAAACCCAGGCATGAGGATTGCAGGACCTGCCTGAGATTGGCAGTTCCTGCAACAGTGTGCTCTATGACAGGACCCCGGTGACAGCGCCCAGAATGACCCCAGCAGGCCTCCTTCTGGAAGCATCTGCACTGTCGTCTGGTCATTAGCAGCACATTCTCCGAACAGGTATGTGAATCATATCCTGGATCTCCCAAAAATAGATAAGGATGATTGCTTGGCTTCTTTCAGTGACACATTATGAAATGACTGTTATTAACTGTAGCTTAATAAAATGAATTTTTCTTATATATGAACAGTTCACCTCGCTTTGTGTTTCCATGGGGAAAATGGAGACACCGTTTCCCTACCCACAGCCCCTCCCACTTAAAATATCTGATTTTTTTTTCTTTTCTCTTTAACATTTATACTCTGATGAAAACGGCAGAAGGCGATGGGGGTCACATCTCCCTGGCCTCTGATTATAGCTAGTAGCAATAACTACACCTGAATTAAGCAAGATATGTGACAAACAACTTCAAAACTTGGAACTTCTTATCTCTCTGTGTGTACCTCAGTATGTGTGTGTGAGTATGTGAGTGTGTATGTGTGTATGTGTGTGTCTGGATGTGTCTGGATGTGGTGGAGTCTCTCCCAGACTGAGTCTGGAAACTACCTAAGATGTAGATGTAGCTGGGTGGTGGTGGCACACACCTTTAATCCCAGCACTCAGGAGGCAGAGGCAGGCAGATTTCTGAGTTCAAGGCCAGCCTGGTCTACAGAGTGAGTTCCGGGACAGCCAGGGCTATACAGAGAAACCCTGTCTCAAAAAACCAAAAAAGAAAGAAAGAAAGAAAGAAAGAAAGAAAGAAAGAAAGAAAGAAAGAAAGAAAGAAAGAAAGAAAGAAGAACCCCCCCCAAAAAAATACAGATGTATAGTTTGATTTCCTGGGAGGACAGGCCCATAGATAATTTTTAATTTCACAGGGGAAATGTTGAGAACAAAAAAGAGAGCATATAGAACGACTTCCCTGCTTACAGAACCCCGTGAACCTTCTTCAGAAGAGTGAAAACAATTGTATGGGAAATGGGAAAACTCAGTGCTGCCCCTTGAAAGGGGAACATCACAGGGCGGGTGCCTTGGATGCTGGAATGTTAACCACATGCTTGGATTCACAGTCGGCTGCTCTTACCCCTTTAAACTTGAATCACAAGTGCTCTGTTAATGAATAGAAAAAAATAAACATACTTACAACATGTATGTTTTAAATCTCAATTTTATACATGTCTTGAGAAACTTTAGGGTATGTTTTCCAAAAGCTATGTAAACCACTGGTACTTGACAGGCATGCACAAAACCCTGAGTGGGCGAAAAGGGAGGAAACAGTAGAGGGAAGAGGGGAGGGGAAAAGGGAGGGGAGAGGGAGGGCAGGAGATGGGTAAGCTGGGTATGGAAGAAAGAGAGGAAAGGAAACAGGGAAGGGGCAGAAAGGAGGAGACAGGAGAGGGGAAGGGGAGGAGACAGGATAGAGGAAGAGGAAGGAGATTTAGAGCAGGAGGAGACCAGGAAGGAAGAGGACACCTGAGAGGGAGAGGGAGGACACAGGGGAGGAGGACAGGGAGGGAGAGGGAGAGAGAGAGGAGAGAGGCCATACTACCTACCCCTTTCTTAATAGCTTTATAGACAGAAACTAAGGAAGATCACTGTCAAATGGGACCCCGCTCTGCGCAGGCTCCTGCCAAACCAGCTTCAGGCCGTCCCTTCGAGGAAGGCTGCTGGTCTCTCCTTGCTTGGCCATGAAGTTTCATAGAGGTTAGCAGCTTGCTGGCTGTCTTGGCGCTAAGACTCCGCCATGGGCAGTGCGCAGCCTCTCTGTGCGCGCCTCTCATGTGGCCTGAGCTAAGTGGGGCTTGAGTTCACACCAGTGCCTCTTCATCCTGTTGTCACAGCACACAGAGCTGACACTGAAGGAGAGGAAAGTCTCAGTCCATGAACCCTGCTTTTAAAATCCGCTTTGCCTCACTTTTGCAGCTGCCTCTCCCGGGCGCGCGCGCACGGGGTCACAGAGATGAGCCGCAGAGCTCCCACAGGCAATGGAGTCACGTGGCCTGGGATGCTCCTGCAGGACGACGAAGGGCATTGTGGGCCATGGGAGGGCAAAGGACACCAGAACCCAGGAATTCTTACAGAGTACAGCGTCCTTCCATGAAAACTTCAGAACAGTCTGGAGGGTGGGTGCTGCTATGCCCATGAGTCAGAAGAGTGGGGAGGAGTGGAGAAATTATAAGGTTTTCTCCCTTTAGATACGTCTTAAACAGACCAAGATGGAGGACTCATCAGGAAGCATTGTGCTCATCTTGACTAGACTCAATGTTTTTCTGTAACAAAAGAATGACTGAGACCAGTGTCCTTATTTCCACACAGTTGCATAGCACCTGCTTGATAACAAGAAGCCCAGAGAGGAAGCACCACGTAGAATGAAGAATAGTTCTAAGGGTCCAGAGTGACGTCGGAGATCAACCTGGAGGCTGAGGGAAGCCTAGACTATACCTTGACTATACCAGCCTGCTCTTCACTAATGTTAGCTCTCAACCCAGAACAGACATATCAAAGTGGATGCTGTCGGCTGAGCCTCTCTCAGCATCCACAGTAGTATACCTTTATGGAGGCATCCTGGCTGGCATACCCTGACCCTACCCTAAACCTTCCAGGGCCCCTCCCCCAGCTTCTCTTCCCCATATAACCCAATTACTTAGGCTGTGTCAGTCTCTTGGTCTCCTGGTCCCCTGGTCCCCTCTCACTCCTGCTCTCTTGACCTCTGGAACCTTTCTCATCCTCTCTCCCCTCTCTCCCCTTCTCACTCCTTATATGGCCCAGTTCAGTGTGCCGGCCATGTTCACTGTGGACTCTTCCAGATGCCTCTGCTTGTGCCTGTGCTCTCCCTTATATCTAAAATAAAAACCTCAACCCCTTAGGAGTGGTCACATCCTCCTTTTATTTCATGCTTTCATTCAGCTAGTTTCTTTATCTCCACAGGCAATTTCATTTGTATTGGTTTTGGTTGTTGGTCAAGGCCAACCAGGGTTTCTAGAAAGTTCTATATCTTGCACAGTTCGGTTCTCAGTCCTGTCTCCCTGGGAAGGAATGTGGTGACAGCTGTGAGTGACTTCTGTTGGCACCTGACGTGTCTGCTTTTTCTCCTGTGGACCTAGCAGTCCTCAACCAGGGTATTTTCAGACACAGCCACTTTCCCCTGCACTCAGGCTCCTGGTGACTGCTGGGGAAAATATCGAATCCATTACAAACATTTGCATAATCTGCCCTTTGATCTACCAAATTATCTTCTTAGAAATAAATGCTGCCTTGCCTAAGTGCTAAGTTCTTTATGTTTAACCTTTCACGTGATGAAAGTGATTTTTTGGCTTCAGAAATTTCTTAATGTGATATAAACTTAAAAAAAAAAAACTTTTCCCAGGGCCACCCTAAGAGTCTGGGCTTCCCAGGAGGCTGGGTCTTCCCCAGACTGGTGTAACCACGGTTACTGGGCTGCCTTACACACGGTCTGGCTAATCAGATATCCATCCTAAGAGAGACTTGAAAGGGTTGGGTCACTGAGTTAATTGGAACTGGAGCAGGAACTGTCCCTCCACTAAATCTCATCTCTAAGAATCCTGGATACCAGAGCACAGAGCCCAGGATGCCCAAACCAGCAATCCAGTGTAGACTTTGCAAGAAGATTCTTCCAAACCAACTGAATAAAAGTAATTATATATATAATATATATACACACATATATAAAATGAACAAAAGGCATTATACAATAAATAAAATAACAAAATAAGAAAAATTATTATTATTATTATTATTATTATTATCTGGGTAAGGAAATGCCCATGTTTTAGAGAGAAATTCAAACTGAAGAGGAGAAGAATGAAATCATGCCATATCGAGAATTAGCTTTGAGATGCATCAGGGAAAAAAAGGAAGCCCGCAAAGTAGGCAGGAAGAGAGACAGACAGGAAGGAAGGAGGAAGGAAAGCCGATGAAAACATCTCAGAGGTTTTCTATTTTCATATCTGAATCTGGATGGTGGGTTTGGGGGTCATTGTCCAGGTGCTTTGGAGTGTTGGTAATTTCTATAATAAAACACGCAAGCCCTTTAACGTCTCTTAGCACAATGACAAATATCTAAGCTGATACATCAGGGTAAGCAGAGAATGGGCTCCAAGGATCAAGTTCTGGGTGTGGTGAGCATCTGACACAGAGAAGGGTGGTCGCCATGACAGCCGTGACGAAGGCCTTTGCCTCAGAATAAACTGATTTCATGGAAGAAATACACGTCTTCTAGGGATGTCTTTCTATTCTTTAGGAGATTGTTATAAAAAGATGTCTTTTTTTTCCAAACAAAACATAAATGGTGACAGAATAAAATTGTACTTAAAATCGGGCCAGCCACGGAGAAGATTAAAAATAAAGAAACATATTCAAAAACTTGAAAAAAGTAGGATGTGAGTACAAAGCAGTTTTTGGGGGGCTGGGGGAGATGAGTGGGGGGCAGGGAGCAGCAGGCAGGTAGCCATCAGAGGGTAGAAGCAAGCATTCCTGTTGAGGCTTGTAGTTTGCATTTGTCTGCTAACATTTTAGGTGTGCATGCCCTCTGACCTGATGGTTCTACTTCCTGGGACATTTCCTGTAAAGTGCTCATGTGAATGCCAGGAATATATGCACAGAAATGAGTATGCACTCTGCTTATATTGAAAATTAGTGGTCATGGAAACAGCTGCCCAGTGGGATAGTATAGTTTTGAAGAAATGTGACAACTATCAGAGTCATGGGAAAGATGGTCATAAATACACTAGGAAGCCCATATATGTGCATGTGTATATGATGTATATGGTATATATGATGTGTGTGTATATATATATATATATATATATATATATGTGTGTGTGTGTGTGTATTATCTATATGTATTTATGCATATGTATATGATATATATGATATACTCTTCCTCCTGACTGCTGGGGTTTCAAGCAGACTGCCCTGCCCACCAGCACTTACACGGCCCGGTCCATGCTCATGTGATGAGCATCTTACTGCTAAGCCATCTCTGCTAAGCCATCTCCCTAGATCCCTTGTTTGAGCATATTACTTAAATTTGTGAATTTATGCTGCATATATGTGCATGTGTGTGCGTGTCTGTGTGTGAGATGTGTGATGCAGCATATGATGTATATGGTATACATGATGTGTATGATATATGTGTATATTATCTATATGTATATTATGCATATGTATATGATGTATATGTACATATGATGTATATATACTTCATATATATACACATAATTTGAAATTTTCGAAGTGTATATGTGAGGGGTATGTGTGCATGTGTTTGTGTATGCATGTTTGCAGATGTATGGCCATATATGCATAAAGGCAAGGGGTTGACTTCTGGCGTCTTCCTGGCTTGCTCTCCATGCTCTGCGTGAAGGCAGGATCTCTTCTCACTATGCCCAGATCTCACTGATTCAGATAGTCTAGCCAGCCAACTTGCTCTGCTGAGGCCTGTCTCTTCCTCCTGACTGCTGGGGTTTCAAGCAGACTGCCCTGCCCACCAGCACTTACACGGCCCGGTCCATGCTCATGTGATGAGCATCTTACTGCTAAGCCATCTCTGCTAAGCCATCTCCCTAGATCCCTTGTTTGAGCATATTACTTAAATTTGTGAATTTATGCTGCATATATGTGCATGTGTGTGCGTGTCTGTGTGTGAGATGTGTGATGCAGCACACGTGAGGAGGTCAGAAGACTGTTGGGAGCACAACAGTTCTTGTGCCCACAGATTGCCATGGAAACCAGGAATGTTAAGCACACAGTATTGTCCTCCTGAAGGAATGGACTGTATAACCTGTTTTTCCCTGCAGGTGGCTGGGGACTGAAGGTGACTAACAGCCTGGTGATCTGTGTTTTCTGAAGGGCCAGGCTATGTCAAGCTTCCACAATCAAGAAAGGAGATGACTAAGAGCCAAAATGACCCCTATGTTTTCCATATCACAGAGGCCAGGGTAGTTCCTTCCCTACGCCCTTAAAATAATACATGTAGCCTATCTCTAGAACCCATCTTCTTGGAAGAAACGACAAGAACTTTGAATTGAATTTCAATGTAATTATGCCTCCTTGTGCACCAGGGATTGTATTACATCAGAAAACTTTTTCCTAAATTGTACTGTGTTTAAATATGCTGGCAGCAACTGCCTGGTATGATGCTCGCAGGGACCCCAGCAGAGGCTAACCCAGTATTTAGGTTATCAAGATGTGTGTAAGCATCTCTACCTGAGGAGCCATCTTGCCAGACCTTGTTTGAACTCTTACAAAAAGCATTAGTTACTCTTATACACATAAGGTCTTTTATTAAAGATGCTACAAAAACATAAAGGAAATAGATGTATGGAAAATGGGGTGTGGGAAGACAATCTTGTACAATGGGATCTGAACAAGTGACCAGAAAAGCAGAGAGCTCACCCCATAAAGGTGTTGATGCACAAGACTGAAGAGCAGAGTTTGATTCCCCAGAGCCTCTCATGGAAGTAAAGAACCAAGTCCTGAGCCTTTTCCTCTGGTCTCCACATGCACATCAAGGCACACACATGTACACATATGAAATAATACTAATAAATATATTTTAAAGCCAATTCTTCCCCAGACATTTTCTGTGTTTGAATTTTCAGGTATAAAAGGCAGCCTATTCTCTAGAAAGTATTTAGATGTATTAGTCACTTAGAAAGTATTAGTATGTGTTAGTCACTTACTAACTTTGTGGTGACAGCTTGGTTGAGAGCCAGACTGATCTAAGACTTTCTCAGAGGTCCTGATGATAACACAGGAAACTAGTTCTGCATCCTCACCCAATGGCAGACTTGGCAAGGTCTAGTCTGGGGCCTCACAGGAATAAAGTTTTAGTTCCCAGAAAGGTGGCTTTTCCCTCTGAAGGGCTATGGTTATCAATCTCAAGGCAGCTGCATCTGAGGTGTCGTGCATTCACTTTGCCAATGTTGTCTGATTGAGCTCTCTGCTGACCGCCATTTCCCTGCAAATGGTATGTAAGATGCTGTACTTAATAAACGTGACTGGCATAAAACATAGATAGTTCAAGACCTCCTGACCACAGATTTCTGTCTTCTTAATCATCTCTTCCTCTGGCCGTCCCACGAACCCTGTCGTTGAAGAACAACTTGCTGGTCCAGGCTGATCGCCATACTGATATATAACAATCCAAGCCCTCATCTGGGGCATCTACCTGTGTCCATGGTGAAAACAGTACCAGTTCTGGAAGCAGAATAGAGAGGCGTTGACTCTTGGTGGCCGCCCTTATACAGTGTCTCCACCCTTGAGACACAACACACATAACCACATTCAGGATGTCAATAGTGAGAAAATGTAAAAAATGATTAAGAAGCATGTGTTTTAAGTGTTTGTTTTGCTTTTAATCAGTTTATCTAATTGTAAATTCATGTAGTTTACCTTTAAAGACAAAGACAATATTGAACAACCAGACTGAAATTCCCTGAAAATCTGACAATTGGCCCTTTTGAGGCAGTATAAACCAGCTTTTTCATTTTGCTGTGATAGTTCCACAAAATGACAAAAAGAGAGAAAGAAGAAAAACCATTAGTTACGTGCCAGAATTGAAACCAAATCAAACAGACATAGGAGTGTTGTTAATAGAGAGACTGAAGTTAAAGAAAATGGCAGTATGTTTTGCCTCACTGCCCATTAAGGACTTGGAGAGAATGATCACACAGAAGAACACCTTACAAACGATACTCCCACAATCCCACAGTGTCCTGACCACTCCTCCCCCACTCAACAGGTAGGGATGGCAGTTAGAGAGTCTTGCTTACACATGGGAGGACCCACAAAGCTCTCTGGAGTTTGGGTGGGAAGTTTCTCAAAGGAGCGAAGTGACCCTGTGTGTGTGTGGGGGGGGGGGGACAGGCTCAAACACCAAGGTACAAAGTAAGTCAGACTCAGAAGAAGCACATCAGGATGGTGAGACAGTACTGGAGTGACAGAAGAGCCCTTGGGTTGATGCTCAACTGAAAACAGACCATGGTTGTGCCAGCCAGGGATCTGAGCCACAGTAAAGACCAAGTCAGGCCCCTCCCCCAACCATCTTTGGTCTACACTAATGGGACCACTATATATTTTATGCCTGGTGATGCCTGAACCCCAGCATCTCACCATAACCTATAACCTCCAAGACTCTGACATGCCCTTGGAGGGAGGGCACAAGAAGGTTGCCTGAAGACTGGGAGATATGAAAGAGACAGAGCTATCCCAACAGACTGTCTGATCATTGACTAGAGGCATGTGTTAGATTGGATAAGAATGTAATTTTTCCTCGGCTGCTCAGTCTCACTGAGTGAAGCATCTTGAAAGGAAGCAATCTAGTTTCTGTATGTTCTTACTCTGGCAAATATCAGTTTTCAACCCCTTGATAGGATCTTAATTGGAGACCTGAAAATTCTTATCTAAAAACCAATCTTATATCCATTTACCATTTGCAGTTGCTTCTAGCTTAAAAGCCAAATCATTCTGGAAGGGGTTTTGTCAGGTGAGTCTGTCAATATCCTTGGCAGGTAAGGACATATAGGCTTCTACAGTAGAGGTGTTCCCTGCCTTCTAAAGGTGACCAGCTTGGGGACTGAAGTGGGGCTAGAGGCTAGAGCACCAGCAGGGTCTCAGGCGAGCCAGACAGAATGCCAGCACTGTCCCCAGGTCACATCTGTGGACTGACAAAGAGGTCTGCAAAGATGTCTGGCTGCTCTTCTGCACCGTGCCTTGGAAGAAGCCTTAGGTGAGTATCCTGGAGACACACTTCTCTTGAAGTTTCAGATCCAGGAGCCCTGAGTAAACAGCTTTAGTTTCCTACTTCCTAAGAATTGTCTAGATACCTCAGGACTAGTTAACACAGGTTCTTGTCTTCACACTGGTGCAGACTCCCAACTGTGCCAGGGATGGGAGATGTCACCAGATGTATGGATCCAAGGACATCATTTTCTAGCCTGGGATCAGTCTTATTTTGAGAATTCTTCAAAAGAGATGTTCTCACAGTTGGCAATTTATTGGGTTTATTTACTTGTTCTGGGTCTGTATGGGAGGTAGAAATATCTTTCCTCAAAACCACATGTGGGCTCAGTATTGTCTTGTTGGGGATTCCAGCCAGCTTGCTTTACCCAGCAGCGTGCGGTGGGCAGAATGAGAGGTGGCGTGGTGGCCTCCTCTGCCAGTGCTCAGCTGGTTCCGGGTCTGCTGGGTGGCACATCCTACTGAAAAGCCGTGCACTCAGGCTCCAGCCAGAGAGCCAGAGGCTTCCCTGGGAGAGGAACAAGGGCTGGAAAGTTCCCATGATCAAGATGCCCCATCTGGTGGGCATACCTTTCTTCTGGCAATGGCCACGATGGCTGTGGGTTTCGTCAGAAACAGTGGTGTGGAACTCTGGGAAGAGAGACTGGGTGGTGAGGGGCTGTGCTTAGCTGGATGCTCCAGGCTGTGTTGCATGGGGTCTTCTCACCCCCCAGGAGATGCTCCCCATTCAGCCGTGCCTGCCAAGGGTCAGCTTGTCCATCCATCCGCCTCTCCTTGCAGGTCCTCTCAGATGCTGTGAGTGAGAGACCATGATGTACTCCTGGTGTGACCCCACACTACAGAGACATCAGTATCTTGGACCGGAGCTGCTTAACATCCTGCTTTGGACTTGACACATCCAAATGTCCACCCTGTACTCTCAAAGCTTATGACTCCACACCACTCACGCAGTTTGATAGAGGCACATCATTTTATCCTCTGTTTCTTTCTCATAGAACTAATGTACATCCCAAGTCGGGATGTCCAGTGTGTGAGCAGGACTCTAGGAAGATTCCAATTTGAGCAAAAAGATTTTCCATTTTCACTTTGATCTGAACTAGATGTTTCAGACGCTCAGCTGTTGGGTGTAGATACATTTCAATGGAGTGTCTCTGAAGACTCGTGGGTCATGGTGGGTTGATAAAAATCACAGATGATACCTCAGAGTAGATGTACATTTGAATCCTGTTGAAGAAGTCTCTCATTTTAATGGACCGTGGGCATGAATTTGTGAGGGGGGATGTCTGGGCTGATCCACCTGTCTATAACTCTAAACATATTGCACCCTATGTAAAAAACCCACTCCATTTGTGAAAAATCATGTCTATAATATCAAACTCTAGCCACTGCAGAGACATGTTGGTAAGGTAGGCGATAGTTCTGGCTATATTATGATTAGAGAAATAGGAAAAGACACACACAGGTAGGGAGACAGTGTACTTATGTGCTGGGCCCTTCTGCTGCTCATCAAAGTCCTACATGTCCAGACAGCTCTCTTGAGCTCAGTGCAAGAGGAAGTACTCTCTTTTCTTTTCTTTTTTTTTTTTTTAAAGATTTATTATTTATATGAGTACACTGTCTTCAGATCTGTCTTCAGTCGGATCTCATTAGGGATGGTTGTGAGCCACCATGTGGTTGCTGGGAGTTGAACTCAGGACCTTCAGAAGAGCAGTCAGTGCCCCTAACCTCTGAGCCACCTCTCCAGCCCCAGTACTCTCTTTTCTTAGCAGGGGGCCTCTTCTTCTCTCCCCGATCTTGGGAGCCCAATCCCCATATCCCTAGGAATATTATGTAGCCTTGGTTACATTACAGGTGAACCCACCTGGAATTCTTGGAATGTCTCTCCTTGCAAATGAGGCATTCTTCAGTACCTAAGCTCTAGCCAATGATACTTACCCACCCTGGAAATCCCTATGTCTTTCCCAAAAACTATATAGCTCTTGGTTCACCCTGAATAAAGCTCAGCTGCCTCTCTGAAGCTGAGCCTCGAAGTCTGTCATTTCCGTTACTCACAGGTCAACTCTGCTCTCTGTCCTTGTGGGCCAGTGACCAACAGCCCCAGGGGGTAAGGGAAAACATGTGTGTGTGTAATCTGTGTGCATGCAAATGTTGAGAAGGCTAGCCTGATTCCATGACAGACTTCAAATTGACAGTTAAGAAGATGAGGCCTAAGACTAGCCCAGGCAAGTCCCGGCAAGCCCAGGCAAATCAATTACTAGTAGGAAAAAACCCGCAGGCTCCAGCCCCCATGCGCCATAATGGTTTCAGAATGCCCAGAGATAGAGAAAGATAAGGCCCATCCTTGCCAGAACTCCAGTGTGCTTTAAATGGAGCCTGCAAGCTCACTTGGTTGTCTCTCTATTCTGGTAATGGGAGGCCCAGCATGCTGGACTTCTGCAGAATAAAACACTCTTTGCATTTACAAACTATTGAGTCTGGGGTATCATTCTTCAGCAATTCATGGACCCTTACAATGTACAGGAATGCAGGTAAAAGTCCCAGGTGTCCTTCCTCCATAATTGTCCATATTGTTTCTTGAGACAGGATCTCTCGTTAGCCTGGTAACTTGCTAAGTCACCAGAGGACTGGCCAGAGAGCCCAAAGGATATGCCTATCTCTGTCTCCCAGTCACTGAGATTACAAGTTCACTCCGCCATGCAGCTTCTTTTCCATGGATCATGGGGGATTTAACTCAAGTCCTCATGCATGTGCAGAAAGCACTTTGACAAGTGAGCCATCTCCCCAGCCCCTAAGGGAGTAGGAACTTCTCCATGACATGTGCCTGATGCAGGATTCATGCAGAAGATACAAAGGACCACTCTCCAATGGGAGAACTCAGGAGAAAGTAGAAAAAAAAGACATGACCAAATAGCCATTAGAGAAATTCTCCAGATGGCCAAGACGTACATGCAGAGATGGTCTGCCTCCCAAGTCACTATAAGAAGATTCTATTATACACCCCTCAGAAAGGAGAGAGAATGAGCGGAGAGAGAAACTTGGTGAGGAGTTTGTGTCTTTTGTCTCATCTGTGGTCTTTTGAAGACAGAACACACATACCTTGTTATGGCCTCTTATGCAGCAGCCTCTGGGTTCCCAACAGAGCTTTGTGCGAACACTTAGAAGAATCATACCGGAGAATGACACTTAAGGACCCGCCAAAGCCTTCCAGGATGAGAGAAGAGACACACAGTGGAGTCTCGCAGCATCAGAAATGGACCAATCAAAGTGGCCCGACACAGCAATGCAAATGAGGTTCGCAGGTGGGATCTTAAAGCTCTGAGCCAGACATGTCATCCTGAACCAAACAATTCTGTCTGTGGGAAGTCCAAAAGCCAACAAAGCCAGACTCTTCTGTTCAAAACCTGAACGGTGGAAGGACCCCCCCCCCCTCCATGGGGATCCCTGGGGTGCTGGCAGGATCTGGGTCTAGATTTATGAGATGTTCAGCTGGTGAGCTGCAGGTTGGCTCTGTGGGTGTGTTTGTTCATAGATGTTTATTCTTCTGACTGCTCATATGAGCACATTTTCCTCTACGTAGGTTATACCATAACGAAGCTTTAATGAGAATTGTATTAAAAATGAAAGAAACAAAAGAAGGAAGAGATGCTTGTTGGATTTAGTGTGTTAATTACTCATAAGCCCCAAGAAAGGGGATTTTCTTTATCTCTTTGTTGTGTGGGTGGTAAACTTATATTAGAATATTCAGTTGGATTTAGGGCCCCTCCTGGGCTTCTTGTCAGTCTGGCTTCCATTGGCTGACACCTATCTTGTGTCACCTGTTTTCATCTGCCTGGAGACAGAGGGACACCAGCCCTGCACCTGATCCCAGCACGCTCATTGCTTTGGAGGGGAGCCACTTGGCCTGCCCCTCTCCAATCTTACTGACAGAGAAGTCCTTGAAGATTTGAATGATCCTGAAGGATCTCAGAGGAAGTCTTCTGAGGATTTCTCTTCTTGAGAAGAAAATTAGAAATTGCCTCCCAGTGTTGAGTGGTGTATTTCCAATAACGTGCACAGCGTAGGATTCATATTCAAGGTTAACCATAACCGTATTCAAGGTTGTGGGAGACCAAACTGTGGAAAACCAGACTTTCAACAGCTCTCACCTTGAGATTCCACTAACCTTGCTGTTTACAGCTGAACCACCCCCTTCTTCACACAAGGCTGATCAACTGGTTCTTATCCTAGCCAAACACCTGGGGTTGTCTAGACCCAACCAGCATTCCAGAAAGGCTGTTAGATGCCACAGCCAGCATCCACCCCAATGACCTTTCCTCTTTCTGTGCCTTTAGCATTCCCCTCAGCCCCCCCCCCCACTTCCTCTTATGGTGTGTTCAAAACCAGGCGTTCAGCTTTTCATTAAAGAGGCCTTGACAAGACACCCCTTTTGCTTGGTTTCACTTTTCTTTCCCGCCCGTTTCTCTTAACAAGCTTGGTCCTCCTCGGCTCCCCGAATAACTAGGTCCCGCGGGGCAGGATACAAGGTTAGGGTGGCCAAGCTTGGGACAAGGAGGTGTGAGTGGTTTGTGTGTGAATTCAGATCAGGAGGTTTTAAGTATGAGCTTGAATGTCTGTGTGACCGGTGACATCCAAACAGCGGAGTCCCCTTCATCCTGGACCCTGAGGGAGGGGGGGTGGAGTAGTTCCCAACTTGTGGTGCCATGTGGGACCAACAAGGCACAAGCGCTGGTGCTGAAGCTCCCAAGACTTCGTGCCTGTTACTGTGGCATAACCAGGTCCCACTGACCACTAGGCTCAACTAGCCTCACTAGAGAACAACTAGCTTGTTGTGAGGCCCATGGGCTCCCAAATGATATGTGCCTGGGCCCTTCGGGAAAGAGCGCCAGCCAGTGTCTACCGACTTCCGGGGGCACTCTGACTTCAACCACTCCTTTGCATCGCTCTGGGGACCAGTGGTGAGCCATTAAGCCTTTTCCTCATGATGCCTTTGAAATAGTGCAGAGCAGCCACGTAACCACATTTGCCCTATTACATACCGTGCCCAGGCAGAAAATACACTTTGTTGTGGCCCCAGGCGGAAAATACACTTTGTTGTGGGAGCTGTTTTGTATTATGTCCAGCTAGACAACCAGGCTCGCCTCCACTAGCCCTGCCTGGGATAAGAAATCTGTGCCATGACTTTGTCAAGGCACTCCTAGAAGGCATGTCAGCCAAGTCCATAAAGGTCACAGTGATGGGGTGTGAAGGGAACCCTTCCTGGCTTTACTCTAGCTGACAGTTAGGGTCTGTTATCCAAAAACAGCCCAGCCCTGAACTCATTGGAAAACAAAACAAAACAGCTCTCCTGCTGGGCGAGGAGTAGAGTGGACTGTATACCTGTCTCCACCTTCTCTGGAGCAGATCACACATCCCAGGCCTTCTTCCACATGACTCCACAGTGCCTCCTGGTGGACTGTGAGGAGGGGAATTTGCCTGGAGTTGACTTAGAACAATGTCACATGGCTTTGCTAGTAGACCAAGTTCTAGCAGAGGACTCACACCATAAAAGGGCCCCCACCCTCCGAGACACTGTCCAAAGGAGAGCAGGAGATTGGATAAATAGAGCTGGGCCCTGTTATCCCAGATAAACCCAACACAGCCACAAGCTCCTCATGAACCTATAGACAAGAGCTAAAACCCAAAGATCCAGAGCTGAGGGTGTAGTTTAGTGGGTAGAGAGAGTACTTACCTAAAGTGCCTTAAGTCGTGGGTTCCATCCACAGCACTGCAGATACTGGGTGTGAGGTGCATCCTGGTAATACCTCCACTTGAGACTGGAGATGGCCTTGAGGTGGAGGGATCAGAGGTTCAAGATCATCTTCAGCTGCATAAAGAGGTCAAAGACGGTCTGATGTGAGACCTTGTCACAAACAATCAACAACTCTCCACTGTGAGAGTGTGAGAGTGCGAGAGTGTGTGTGCACGCACACACACACACACATACACACACACATGTTCTGGACTTCTGGATTTGTTAAACATATTACTATAAGATGAATATTTCATCTACTGAGAAATGACTTCTGAATTTTATCTAGTCCCTTTTAAAAATCTGGGAAGCCCCAGTAAAATGCCAACTGTGAGGTCTTACTTAGATTTGGGCTCTGCTTTGTACATTCTGAGTATATAGACTTAAACTTCCACCCTTCTTTGAGCCTGTGCTCCTGGCACCTCCCCTGGTTGCCACACTGGGGCGGAGGTGGGAGCAGGCTGGTGAGCGGCAGCATCTCTGGCCACAGTGCTCCTGCCTGGGTGTCTATAGTAGACCTTCCCAGCAGTGAGGGACTCCGGGACTGGCTAGCCTTCTATTCTCAGTGCTTATTTTTGGCAGGAGAGTCTCCCTCAACAGATTCCCTGAGCAGCAGCTGCTGCTGCTGAGTTTGAAGTGCCCCGTGGCCTGATGGCACCTCATCTCCCTTCTGCTCTTCTGTAAGTCAGGCTTCTGCTCAGTGCTCCATGCCTCAGAGGGCGGAGCCATGGGGGGGGGCGTTGCAGAGGGCAGAGCCGGAACGGGGAGGGGCGTTGCAGAGGGCGGAGCCAGGGCCAGCCCCCCAACCCCCAGGATTGGAGTCAGCTCCCTGCATCCTCCACCTGTGTCCTGCCTGGGTCCTTCGAGGCCCCTGCTCTACCTTTCTCTCCTGCATAGCAGGTGTCTCAGCTTTAGATTAGCGCAAAGTCTACTCTGGTTTTTCTGGTCTCCAATAGGGGCATCAGTGCAGCTCTATTTTGTAATAAAATCTGTGCTTCGCGGTATGTTTGCCCCTTTCCTCATTGCTATGCTAAAACACTGTGACAATGACTTATATTGACTCACAGGTAGGAGCTGGAGGCAGTGGGGCTCATTGCTTCCTCCGTCAGGAAGAAGAGAGCGATGAATCCTGGTGCTTGACTAGCTTTCCTTCTGTTTTAAAACAATTCGTTGTTGACTTTAAATTCATACTGCAAATGCTAGCGCTGGTCAAAAGTTAAATATAAAAGTTTAGTCCAAATGAGCCCACCCTACACTACTGTGGGGGGAAACAAAGAAAGAGAACAAAGAGGGAGGGAAAGATATAAATTTGACTAAATTAAAATCTATATAAAAGGTTGGTAGCACGCCTTTAATTTGTGCATCCAGAAGGCTAAAGCAGAAGGGTCTCTAAGTTTGACGCCAGCCTGTTCTACAGTAGGGGGGCGGGGGTTTCCAGATTAGCCAGGTGTATAAAATAATACCCTGTTTAAAAACTAAATGAATAAATAAATAATAGTGGGGGAAATGCTTTCATGGTTAGGAGTAGGTATTTCTCTTGAAGAGGACCCAAGATTAGTTCCCAGACCCCATATCAATCGACTCACAAGCACCAGTGACTCTAGCTAGCTCCTAGGGAATCTACCTCTTCTGGCCTCGGGGGTCACATGCATCATGTCCCAGACCCTCCTTTTATGCATAATTAAAAAAATTTTAAAAGCTTATTAAAAATTTGATAGTCAAAGAGATAACCATAAACTGAGGGCAAATACTAATTATATAAAACCTCATGCAAATCAACTACACAGCACTAAAATGCCTCTATGTGATGGGCCAACAGATAGGATGGATTCTTGTGTCGCCATGGAAATGCATCCCTCGCATCTCCACAGAGGAGAGTGATGGAAGGCACCAGTGTGCCTCTGAAATCTGTCAGTCACTCAGCTGTGAAGTCACACCTGCTGCAGTCTGATCTGAGCGGGTGCCCCAGGATGGCAGGAATACTATGACAGGCCATTCCTGGGGTGGGGGTGAGACTCCGTAGATGGCAGAGTCGGCCCCTGGAACAGACACCCAGACTGCACTGGAGTTGACAGTGGCCCTCCACCATTCCTTTCCTTCCTTGCTTCTAGTGCCTAAGCCTTCACAGCACTGGGACAACCCGCCGTGGGTCTTCCCAGATCTCCTCCTAGTGTCCTTGCCAAACAGATGCTAGGGAATGCCTTGCAGGGTCAGTCCTGTCTCAGCCTCTGTCTCTCAGAAGATATGGACTCACAAAGGAGGGACAAAATGATTACTGGTTTTATAACACCGAGAAAAACACGTCCAGCTTTCCAGTGCTCAAAGACTCAGTTCAAACTGCATTTAAAGATCAGACAGCAAGGTCTGTGGCTTTCTCCCACCCCCACCCCGAGCTTGACGATCCAAAGCTTGTCTTATTCAAGGAGATAAGCACTTTTGCATATTATAGGGTATCGTGCAAAATAGTTCAGATGGTGTGAGAAAAATTGGCACTGTGAAGAAAGCATCTCAAACGTGACTATATTTTGACCCTGATATTTCACATCAAGGGCAAGTTCTTGAGCAACAGAGATGCTTGTAAATGGGCTCTAAATGTTCAGCATCCTTTTACTGGTCTTGAAGGAAATAAGCAGTCATCTAAGTCAATGTTGACAATAAAACAGGAGCTTGTGTTTTAAAGGTTGGTGTGGTCTTCCTAAAGCCACCCTGCTTCAGCGCCCCTTACAAAAAGAACCCACCTCCCACTTTAGGGACCGTATGCTGGCAGCCCCTAGCGCTGGGCATCTTTCAGGGTCAGCTCTAGCTCCCAGGCCAGGGCTAGGCTAGTCCTAGGAACTGAGGCCCAGGCCCATCTATCCACTGCAGAGCAGTGACTCCAGCTTGGTGAGCTTGGGAGCACCCTGCTATGCAGGCCATCTTGGTCAGGGTTGAGCGGACCCCAGAGTCCTTCCTGTCCCAGGCCACTTGCTCACTGTCTTGCTTTCATTTCCGGTTCCTGTAGTAAAATGCCCTGATCAAAGCAACCTGAGGGGGAAGGGGTTTATTTGACTCACAGTTCCGGGTTATTTGTTCATTATCATAGGGAAGTCACCTTGTCGGGGGAAATGAAAGTCACATCCACAGCCGAGAGCGTCATCAGTAAATGCCTGTGTGCTAGCACTTAGCTCCGTTTCCCCACTCAGACATTCCAGGATCCCCTGCCTAGGGAATGGTGCCACCTAGAGTGAGAGGATCTTCCCGCCTCAATTAATGTCACAAAAATGCAGACAGGCTCATAGACTGTTTAATCTACACTCTCTTCCCAAGTGACTCTAGACTGTGTCAAGTTTACAAGTAAAATGAACTTGCATGCTTGCCCCTGGTTTCCTGGATAGATCTCCATCTCTCCCTGGTGGTTTCCCTACCAATCTTGCTTCTCTCTCTCCCAGCTTCCACAGGAAGTTACTGGTGGTAGGATGCTTCCAGAATTCCCCACGGCTTGGATGGCTCTTCGGAGCTGTGTCGCGGGATGAGATCTCCCTTACACTCTTCCTTCTTCTCTTGCACCATGGATGTGCCCTCCCAGCTCCCCTCCACAGGCTGTGCTGTCCTTTGGCGTCATAGGTGCCTCTTCTGGTAAGGCTGATCCTGCTGTGGCATGTGCTTCTAAGAGACCCTGACGACAAACACATCGTCCTTCCAGGGGCCCAGCTGGGACACTGTCACGTCCCCTGATACAGTCAGAACCTTGCAGGGTTAGAAGTTCTGGTTTTTACAGAGAAGTCCTTTGTTACTAGAGTGTGATGGCTGACACTGACTGTCAACTTGACAGGGTCTAGAGTCATCAAGAGGTAGACCTCGGGACATTCCTCTGAGGGACTAAGCAGGTTAAGGGGATTGAGTTGGAAAGACTCATTCTGAATGTGGGAGAGCCATTTCATGGGCTCTGTTCCCAGACTGAATAAAGAGGGAAGCCCTGAGTCCCAGCACTCTCCACTCTCCGCTTCCCAACAACATGACAGCCGCCACCCTCTCCTGCCACCATGCCTTCCCCATGATAGACTCTATCAAGGAACTGTGGGCCGAAACGAGCCCTTTCTCCACTAAGTTGTTTTTTGTCAGAGGATTTTATCACAGCAACAGGAAGGGAAACACACGGGGACCATGAGATTTCAGTGGTAAGGCCAGCTATGGCTGCCTGCAGAACACACGGGACTCCTGGCACTGGACAGGGATGAACAGGCAAGAGAGGACAGCCACTTAATGCAGAGGTGGCTGCCTCTAGTCCAGAGAAGTTGTGGATGCCTTTCACACCTGTCTTAGGGTTTTGCTGCTGTGAACAGACAGGGCAACTCTCACAGGGACAACATTTATGGGATAGCTTACAGGATCAGAGGTTCAGTCCGTTATCATCATGGTAGCATTCAGGCAGACATAGTACAGGGAAATCTGAGAGGTCTCCATCTTCATCTGAAGGCTGCTAGCAGAATACTGACTTCAAGGCAGCTAGGATTAGGGTCTTAAAGCTCACATCAACATACCTAGTGATAGTGACACACCTACTCCAACAAGGCCACACCTACTCCAGCAGGGCCACACCTTCCAATAGTGCCACTCCCTGGGCCGAGCATATGCAAACCATCACAGCACCACAGGGTAAAACCATGGAAACATCACTAACCCTCAGCTTTGCCAGTTCAGGGCCACGGCCTCTATGTCCAGCTTGAGAGGTGGCAGAGCTGAACCACAAACTGCCATTTGCTGTGTGGTTCACCTCGGATGTGGGGTCTGCGCGCTCATATCTGCTTGCCTTGTTTCTCAGGACTTCCCAGGTGTGGCCAGCTGAAACCATAGGTCTTTCTTTCCCTTAGGTCTGAGAAAGCACCTGATGGGTGGCTTTCAGATGTCAAAGGGCCCCAGACTTGCTAATCAGTAAACTTTGTAAAGGCTGCCCAGCAGGGATGTCCAACCTGTGGCTCACGGGCTGCACATAGCCTAGGACAGCTCTTTGTGTCAAAGTCCTGTAAAACGTAAGTATGTATGCATGTTCTTGCAGACCAAGAGCCAGAGTTGAACACCTTGGGTTTATTTTATGTCACAAAACAATTCTTCCAGTGTGGCTCAGAGAGGTTCAAAGGTTGGAATTTAGGCTCCATGTGCCACAGATGGTCTCTATCATCTATCAGCTTTTCCCTATTTTAAAAAGGCATTCTTTTCAAAACAGATTTTTAAAAAATATTAGGTTTTTTTTAATGGTCCATTCAAAAAGAAACCAGAGCCTTAAAGCCTTAAGTTCGGTGACCCCTGATCTAGGGTTTTGTTTTTCTTCCTATAAATAGACTTTATGAATGAATTTCTTCATCTTTCTTTCTCTGGTCTTAACCCTTAACAGTGGCATTAGTAAAAGATACTGATTGGATACATTAATTATATTAGTTGTTTTCTTGTTGCTGTGACAACAAGCTTGACAAAGGTCACTTACGGGGAAGATGGCTTATCTTGGATTAAATGTGGCCTGTACAGCCCGTCATGGCGGGGCAGGCACGGCGGTGGGAGAATGAGGCAGCTGACCACACCGTGTCCACAGTCAGGAAGCCGAGAACAGTGACTGCGTGCTGCTCGACCGGCTTCCCCTTCTCACTCAGTGTAAGGCTCCACCAGCTGTATATTACCATCCATGCTCAAACTAAGTCTTCCCTCCTCAGCTAAACCTTTCGGGAAACTCCCTCACAGGCATGCCCAAAGACATGCATGTCCCCATCAGTAATCCAAATGCAGTCATGTTGTCAGTGAGGATTAACAGTCACCACTTTTGTATCTATTTCAGTACACTCCTATAGATACAGAGGCATCTGCTGTGTTCCTGTGTTAGGGTGTAGATACACAAATATGCAAAGTTTCCCCAAAAGGCTCATGGACACAACTAGGGGAGGACAAATACCTTAGAAAATGGTGGCTCTGCTCACAGAGAAAGAGAAGACGAGTAAATACAGCAATGGGAAGGTGGCTTTCCTATAACATCACACTGGCTTTGGCCACCGCGCACGCACCCAGGGAGTTAGTCTGGCCTTGGCGCGCAGTCCTCTGTCCTGTGTAAATTTCTGTTGACTGCCTTGAAAGTTTAGAGCTAAAGAGGTGCAAGTTAGAAGTCACCAGCACATGTGCCTGGCGCTCACAGCTTTCCTTCAGCCCAGCTTCCAACAGAGAAGAAGCGTCCCAGTGAGCCAGCAGAGGCATGCTGAAGAGGACACCTCAGGAACAAATAGCAGCCAAGTAGCAAATTGTTCATTTGAGCCACTGCCACCTCAACTGGCCAGGGCTTCGGGAGATCAAAGTGTGCAGAGCAGCTGTGAAAGGGAAGGAGCAGGAGGAATGAACAACAGCTGTGGCTAATCCTTGGGATTAAAACAGGGGGAGGGGGTGGGGGTGGGGGTCCTGTCTCTCCGCCAGCCCTGGCCTCAGGCTGCTTGCTTTGTGCCAGGGTGTTCCTCCTCAGGAGGCTGGGTGGGATGGAGAGGCGGGCCACCCTGAGGGGATGCTGGTGCATCACATCTGAGAGAACATCGCTTGGAGCTGGGTTGAGCTGTGCCACCCAGATGGCAGAGGGGCGAGGGAGCCCTTCTGTTCTCCATTTTCCTTTTAAAGGGACAAGGCAAGACTGTGACATTCTCACGGAGCTGGCATGGCCCTCGGGAGAGTAAGGATATGTGCTTTGTTCCCACCGCCGCTGCTGCCTTTGAGGGAAATGGCTTTACTGAAATATAATTCATACCCCGTACTTAATGCCCATTTAAAGTTTAGGATTCGTGGTTTGGGTGCATTGCACACAAACACGGGAGCGAGTGAGCCCGAGTTAATCAGTGGCTGGAAAAGGCGATCTTTTTGCAGAGCAAAGAAGGTAGCTGGTCCCACAGAACGGCAATTCTCTGAGGAAGCTGTGGGGAGTCCTGGGGTGCCAGAGACCTTGGACAGAGATAGAGCAGAGCAGGCAGAAGCCAGTTAATGAAGGAAGGACCCAGAGTCTAAGAGCAGGAGCGTGGTCCTGCTTGACCTGTGTTGGGAAGACGCTGTTCATGGGGTCTGTGCAGCAAGGCTGTGCTTGGGGTTGGCAGGGAGGGCACGGGAGAGCTTCATGGAGGAACCGTGGCAGTCAGCCACTGCAGTACCTGCATCAGCTACACAGAGATGGGAACGCTGGGAGAGGAGCAGCCAGGCTAGATGATAAACTCTTCAGGAAAGGAGAGAGGGCGGAGGGAAATGAGCAGACCCAGGATGCTTCAAAATATTTTTACCACTGACCTCATCCTGATAGGAAGAGACACTTCCGGTGGGAAGAAACTTCAATGCAGAGCTGAGATTTGTTTAGTCATGGTGCCAAAGCATTCATTCAATTATCTCTTGCACTCTCTCTCTCTCTCTCTCTCTCTCTCTCTCTCTCTCTCTCTCTCTGGCACACATACACACACACACACACACACAGACACACATACACACACAGAGATATACACATAAAAACACCACATACATAGAGACACAGACACATACAGAGAGACAGACACACAGGCACACAGGCACACACAGACACACACATGTACAGACAGACACACAGAGACATATAGAGACATAGAGACAGAGACACACGGATAGACACAGTGTTGACCATTTCTGTGTCTCCTTTAGACACACTCAAAATAGAAGCTGGACTTTCCCGTCACCTTAGGGCTACTGTATGTCGGACTGTGTCTGGCAGTCAGGGCCTTGATGTGCTGTGAGCACCATGTTTGGGTCTCAGAGCCTCTGTTCACCTGTCTGAGTCCTGCATTAGGGACCAATGTAGGCAGTAAGTCCTACCCATGGCCATCCATGGCATTTCAACAGAGCCTGGTTCCCCAACACACCACCAATAAACTGTGTCCAGGTTTTACTCATGTTCTTCAGCACCACATTGAAGAGAATCTCCATTCTCCTGTAGCATGCCTACAAATGTCCTTGCCATCGGATCTCCCTCTCTTCCTGTGGTTGTCACGCATTTTCCAGCTGTATAGCATCACCTCTCCTCTTCTCCGTATCTTCTTTGCAGCTAACAGGGACAGCTCTGCAGCTCTTCAGGAGAGTCTGGGGGTCATTTTGCACTTTTAGTCTGTGTGATACCTTCTCAAGCCTGGTCTCCACTATGGGCCTCTCTTTTCATTCTTTCCTGCTAGAGATTAAGGAAAACCTGGTGAGTCTCCTCTTGTCAACCCAGTGAGGCAGAAGTCCACAGCCAGAGTGACAGGAGAAATAGGACCTTCATTTCTTTGCTTGATCCCCTCTCACCTCTCTGTATTTATGAACTAGCACTGACAGCCAGGCCCCGCATGCACATCGGCCTGGGCTTTGAGATGCTGTTTGGTCTAATCTTATCTATAAATTTCTGGATTCCTCGTGTGTTCAATTTAGAGCTACATGGTGTTCATGAGAAATATGAGCCAAAGACTTAACACTTAAGGTCATATTTTTAAAATAGAAAAGCTATAAGTTATATTTATTTAAAACAAAACCAATATGATTGATATCTGCCTTCAGGGTCATTGTAAAGATGAAACTGAATCACAAAATTAAGGTTTCTAGTGTGTGAGTAAATCAGTATCAATGACTTTAAAGCAAATGAGATTTTACTTGACTTCGAATAGCAATACCTAAACCTGAATAACATATCACACTTTCCTGGGACTTCCTTGAGTTCCATTGTACCTAAACTCCATGGCAACCATGAGAGGCAAAGTCCTGTAACACTGGGAGATGGTAGCTGCCAATCAGCTTGGCTTGGAAGTCTGGCAATCTATATTAGAAGACATTCAGCCTTCTTAACCTGGAAAATCTCTCTCAGAGCAAAGGTCATAGCGATGTGGCCTGAATAAGCCTGCCTAAAGTAATTCCTTCCAAAGACAATATATTAACTACTTTCTGTTACTGTGATAAAATACAATATGACCAAAGGGGGGAGAGCTTACATAAGATTTTATTTGGGCTTATGATTCCTGAAGGAAGGTCTATAACAGCAGAAAAGGCATGTTAGCCATCAGCTGGAGCAGGGAGCTTAGAGATCACATCTTCCACCACAAAACACAGAGCAGAAGGGCAAACTAGAAGTGTGGTAAAGCTATTAACTTGCAAAGCCTACCTCCAAATCATAATTCCCCAAGCAGGGATGCACCTCTCAAAATGTTCCATAACTTCCCCAAACAGCACCACCAAAGCTGGGACCCAGTGTTCACATATATGTGCCTACGGGAGACAGTTCTCATCCAGACATCCAACCTTCTGAGCTATCTCTACTTATATGCTAGCAAAGCATTTTGGTGTTTGTTTGTCCATTTTATACTCCTACTTGGTTATGGGGCAGTGTCTCAACCTGTGGGTCATGACCCCTTTTAGGATCAAATAACCCTTTCAGAAGGGTCTCCTAGGATTACTAGAAAACACAAATATTTACATTATGATTCATAACAGTAGCAAATTGCAGTTTTAAGTTTCGGGGGTCACCACTAAATGAGGAACTGTATTAAAGAGTCACAGCATTAGGAAGGTCAAAAATCAGTGATCTAGAGCCTCACACATGCTAGGCAAGCCCTCTGCCATGGAGTTATACCCTTGGCCTTCTTTATAGTTTTTATTTTAAGACAGAGTCTCAATTAGTTGCCTAGGCTGACCTTGACCTCGTAGTGTAGCCCCCCGATGACCTTGAACTTGTGATCCTCCTGCTTCAGCCTCATATGTAGCTGGGATAATATGCCTACAAACATTCTCTGATCTGATGCCACCTCCATGAGAGTGTGGGCTTTAGTACCCTTTGGGTTATCAGGACCTAAGACTTTAAGAAGTGCTCCGCCTCTTATACATACACTTTCTGCTTCACTTCCTGCTATGAATAAAGAATCATTCCAATCACAATCTAGCTCTTTCTTTCAAGGTGCCCAGCTCTCATAGAGGCCATGGAAGAGTGTCTCCATGGTCACAAGCCTATTTGGAACCACCATCTGTAGTGATTCATCTCAGAAGAACTCACCTGTGCTGTGGAAAACCCGTCTCCACACCAGAAAAGCCAGCTTTGTGGCTATCTCTATATCACTGAACTGCATTTCCTGGGGTACCAGTCCTTCTCTGTCATTCCAGAGGTAGAAGGGCACTCAAGATCTCTGCTTAAGACTGCCTGCCTGAGGTTCCTAGAGTAGCCTGTCATATAAATAATAGCTGGGTATCTTAGGGTTTTATTGATGTGAATAGACACCATGACTAAGACAACTCTTATAAGAACAACATTTAATTGGGCATGGCTTACAGGTTCAGGGCTTCAGTCCATTGTCATCAAGGTAGGAACATGGAGGCATCCAGGCAGGCATGGTGCAGAAGAAGCTGAGAGTTTTACATCTTCACCTAAAGGCTGCTAGTGGAGGACTGACTTCCAGGCAACTAGGGTGAGGGTCTTAAGCCCACACCCATAGTGACACACCTACTCCAACTAGGCCACACCTCCTAATTGGGCCACTCCCTGGGCCATTCATGTACAAACCATCACACTGGGTATCCTGGACATCTCATGGTCCATGTTCACACTTCCCCAACCTCCCTGGACTGTTTCCTTGTGCAAGAGTTGCCAGGCCTCTAGAAGTCTTTAAGAGGGTTAATAATCCCAAGAAGCAGTTACACAACTGAGAGGCAATGCAAACTGCAGGCCAGCATGCACAGAGGGGCCAGAGACTACTCCCAGGACCATGCTGTAGACTCCCAGCTCCCTGACAGAAAGCTGACTTTCTTCTTAAATGTCCTGTGAAACTAAAGCAGCTGGACAACTTCTCTTAGAGGAATAGCATGGACAGACTTTAGCAATAACACTAGACTTTGTGCAGAATGCTTTTGATATAATATTTTTATTAATTCTTTGAGAATTTCATGTTTGTGTGCAGTGTATTTTGATCATATTCATCCCTTCTCCTCTCTCCCTCCCCTCTCCTTCCAGATCTACCGTCCACCCATTTCCAACATCATATCTATATCTACATCTATATCTATATCCATATCCGTATCTATCTCACAGAGTTCAATTTGTGTTATCCATATACTCTTGGGGGGTAGGCCATCTCCTGGATGATGATCAACCTACCAGGAAACACACCCTAAAAGAAAACTGACTCTCCCTCCCCTATAAGCCATCACCTACTAATAGCTCCTCGGCTGGGGTGGGGTGGGGGTCCCTTCTACACTAAACAATGACTGACTTGATCTTGTTCAGGTTTTCTGCAGAAAGTCACAGTTGTTGAGAGCTCTCAAGTGCTGATCTTGTTATATCCAGAAGAAATTCTTTCATCCTGCTCCTCTCTGACCTCGAACTCTTTCAATCTTTCTGGCTATCTTCCATGATGGTTCCCTGAGCCGTGTAGGAAAGGAGTGTGACATGGTTGTCCTATTTGTGGGTGAGCACCTGTCTTGGTTAGACTTTCCAAGGGTTAGGGTTGCTGTGAAGAGACACTATGACCAAGGTAACTCTTGTAAAGGCAAACATCTAAGTGGGGCTAGCTTACAGTTTCAGTCCATTATCATCATGGCAGGAAGCATGGCAGCATGGAGGTAGATATGGTGCTGGAGGACCCAAGAGTTCTACATCTTGATCATCCTGAAGGAGACTCTCTTCTGCAGGCAGCTGGAAAGAGGGTCTCTTCCATACTGGGTGGAACCTGAGCACAGGAGGAGACCTCCAAAGTTCACCCCCATGGTTACATACTTCCTTCAATAAGGCCACACCTCCTCCAATAAGGCCACACCTCCTAATAGTAGCACTCCCCATAGGCCAAGCATATTCAAACCACCACATTCCACTCCCTGACCCCCATGGACTTCTTCAAACACATGATTCTATGGGGGTCATATCTAAATACAACATAATGAAAAATACATTCGTCCATCTTTAAAAGTCCCATAGTCTATAATAGTCTCAACGATGTTGAAACTCCAGAGTTCAAAGTCTCTTCTGAGATCCATGCAATCTCTTAACTGTAATCCCCTATAAAATCGAAATAAAAAAGCAGATTACATATGTCCAACATATCATGGCACAGAATACACATTACCATTCTGAAACGCCATAGCGAGGAAATACTAGACCAAAGCAAGACCAAAACCCAGCTGGGCAAACTCCAAACTCTGTGTCTCCATGTCTGGTGTCTAACTCTTTTCAGCCCTGACCACTGCAAAACATTTATTTTTCTGGGGCTGTTTCCACTCCTTGTTAGCAGGTATCCCAGGGCTCTGGCATCCTTAACATCTTGGGGTATCCAAAACAACATCAACTTTATAGATTCTTTTTCCATAGTCTGGAATCCACACATGATCTTCCGGGCTCCTCCAAAGGGCTTGGGTCACTCCTCCAGCTCTGCCCTCTGTAGCACCCTAAGCTATAAGTAGATCCACCGCACTGCTGCTGCTGTTCTTGGTGGTCATCCCATGGTACTGGCATCTCCAATATACTGGACACTTCACTGCAACTAGGCTTCATCAATAGCCTCTCATAGGCTCTCTTCATGGTGCCATGATCTCAACTCCTTTGCATGACCCATTCCGTCCTGGGCCAAAAGCAACTGAGGATGCAGCTTCACCAGTGCCATTTCTTGGCCTCTCACAGTGCTAAGCCTCAGCTGATCTCCATGACCCCTTCATGGAGCTTTCCAAACTAGTACCACCTGGGTGACTCTTACACATTACCAAGTCCAGAAGAAGTGTACCAAGACAACCTTGGCTATCTCTGGAACACAGCTTCTTTGTATTCTCAGAAAACTCTTCCCAGAAGATTCACCTCAGTGATGCTGGTCTCTTTTTTAATCACCACACTAATTAATTTCTTAGCTCTAGCTAACCAGCATCAATTGTTCCAGATGGGGTTACATCTATTCTTCTTGACTCTAAAGCCAGAGCTACATGGCTGAAGCTTCAGAGTTCTGCCCCTTGCTGGGGCTGGAACATGCCCCCACCCCCACCCCACCCCCTTTTCTATTATACCTGTCACGGCCTAAGCTCGGCTGTCCTGGAACTTGTTCTGTAAACTGATCTTGAACTCATAGATCTTCAGAACTCTGTCTCCTGAGTTCTGGGATTAAAGGCTTGAACCACCATGCCCGGACCTAAGCGTTTCTCGACTTGGAACTTGTTTTGAACCAGGCTGGGCCCGAACACAGAGATTTGCATTTTCAATCCACCACAGCACCCACACACACTTATTTCTTGCAATTTGACTGGTTGTGAGTTTCTGTGTTAGCTTCTATCCGCCAAAATTTAATTTGTCCCCATGTGACTCCTTTGGAGTATCATTCTTGTGATGGTTTATATATGTTCAGCCCAGAGAGTGGCACTATTAAGAGGTGTGGCCTTATTGGAGTAGGTGTGTCACTATGGGGAGGAGCTTAAATACCCTCAACCTAGCTGTCTGGAAACCAGTCTTCTCCTAGCAGCCTTCAGATGAAGGTGTAGAACTCTCAGCTCCTCCTGTGCCATGCCTGCCTGGATGCTGCCATATTCCCACCTTGATGATAATGGACTGAATCTGTAAGCCAGCCCCAATTAAATGTTGTCCTTATAAGAGTTGCCTTGGTCATGGTGTCTGTTCACAGTAGTAAAACTCTAACCAAGACAGCTCCTTACACCAATGCCTCTTAACCCTGTGTGGTGGTTTGAATATGCTTTGTTGGCATAGGTGTGCCGCTGTGTGTGTGGGGGGGTGCCCTTTGAGAAACCTTCCTCCTAGCTAACGTACAACAATGTGGGTATCCCTCAAAGAGGAACCATACTATCTGGCTATCCAGCCTCTAAGTATATGCGAAAGAACTGAAAGCAAGGTCTGAAGGGATTTCTGTAAGCCCTTGTTCAGAAGGCCATCATGCAAGGTTGCCAAAAGGTGGGGGCAGCCCGGATGTTCACTAGAGTAGTGTAGAGATAGTGTCTTTTCAGCTCCCAAAAGGAGAGAAATTTAATGGTCTCCAGTATGTACTTTCTTTGGTGTGTGTGTGTGTGTGAATGTGTGTGTGTGTGTGTGTGTGAGAGAGAGAGAGAGAGAGAGAGACAGACAGACAGACAGACAGACAGAGACAGAGACTTAGTGCCACACAGGGCTAAGGAGACACTGCATGAGGATATTGGCTGAGTTCCTGCTCCATTTGACATGGAGCAAAGCCGTCCCGTGTTCATGGAGACCCTCCCTTGCCATCCTCACTTGCAAGGTCTCAGAACTTCTATCTGAACCTCCATTCTTGCAACCAGAACATGCTTGGTCCTAAAAGCTGGATTCAGGCTAAGTCATCAGCCAATGTCACAACCATAGAAGGATACCAGAAGTCAGTGTGGCCATCTCCCCAACAACACGGCATCTGGAATCAAAGGCATTCCTAGAACACGAAGTATAAGACAGGTTAGGGGAGAGGCTGGCTGCCATGGGGGCTGTGCTCCCATCTTTGGCCAGAGGCAGGCTACTGTACACTGGAGCTGGTTGCAAGAAGAGCCTCTAAGGTGGTTTGTTACTTGCAAGCTCTGCTTGGCCTTGGGGTTAGAGGAGCTTTGGGGAGCCTCACAGAAGTGCAGGGCAGTGACTGAATGCTGCATTTTGGTGGAGCTGCTGAGGAGGAATTAGGTTGATTCATTGTAGGGATCAAAGGGAGAGAAGGTGGCCCTGGGGCTGACTGTGGGTGGGGACCAGGCTGTGGCTTCCTCCTGAAAAGGAGAAGCGGGTGGGGATGGAGGGGTGGAGGGGTAGGAGGGATCAGATGGGGGCCTTAGCTCCCCATTCAGCAGCCTGCTCCCTCGCTGCTCTGACTTGATGGCCATTTGTGGTTAGTGCACACAGATGCCAGGATCTTTTCAGAATTATTCATTCCTTGCCACATTTCCCCCAGGGATTGGCAAGCGTTGTTTAATAATGTACTTAGCTGTAAATGTTGTGAGCCAGGCTTCAACTACAGGGTGGGGAGTTTGGGAAGCGATTAGTGGGGTTCTGACAGGGGGCCCAGAGGGCTTGTCTTAGGAAAGGATTTCGGTCCATTGTTTTGAGGGCTCTTCCCCATGCCCGGAGCTACTTCAGAGGAGAGGAATGCATCCCTCTCCTTCCCATCTGCCATCTCTGCAAGATGTTAGTTTGCTAATGGCTCACCTCCGGCCATTGGGCATTTGCTTTAAATTCTCCTTCTTGAACTTGTTCTGCAAATCCTTATATGGAATATTCCAGAAGTTCACTTTTGTCCCAGTAAATGAACAATAACATTCAGCTCTTGAAATAGATTACGTGGAATAGTCTAGATATTCATTCTTGTTCCAATAAGACAATAGTATCCCGTTTATAAGCGATAACCTTTAAAAGATTAAACAGCCTTCTGAAAGTCGAGATGTCAAGACAGACCTGGAGGCTTTTAGGATTTTCAACATGCCAGATCTGCAGATCTGGCGAGAGCATTTCCTATGTCACATGACTCAAATTTCAGAGACAGATGTATAAATGGTAACTCTGAAAGAAGACTGATTACTGCTTTTCCATTCACATGAAAGGACTGCTTCTGTTTTTAAGAGGTGGATTGTTGTGGTGAAATATTTAAAAAGAAGACAGTGCAATGGCCTACCTGTTTTTATCTTGTGGAGATTCTGACTCTGAATTCCACAGTCTCTCCACCCAGTTCACTAGGTTCCCTGTGGCAGGTCGCTACCACGCCAACCCCATGCTTCAAATCCCCCATGGCCTTTGTGGAGCACCTCAAGCAAACCCATGCTTGGCCGCCATACTTTTCTCTCTCTCGAACCCAGACTGAACTGCATGAAGGAAAACGCAACACAAACTTAGTTCAGAAATAATGGTTACTCAATCTCTGGGCGCAGCAACTAAAACCTAATCTTGTAAGCCTTATTAAAATCTGATCACTCTGGTGGAGGGATCTGCCATGATACTAGGAAACTGTAGCAGCTACATCTTACCTCTCTGCAGTCCCGATTCCAAAGGGAAGTCCCTCTCTCCTGCTTCCTCTCTTCTTCCAATCCGGAAGTCCCACCTACTCACCCAGTGATTGGCTCCTTTATTCATTAGGGGATTGGTTCACAAGAACAGTACCACGCCCATCCACAACAGTGCACCATGTGTTGTCTGTGTGGAGATACAAGAAGTGGTTTTATTTGGCCTCATCCGCCAAGGCAGAAGGCCTGTGCTACTCATTCCACCCCACAAATGACGTTGCTTGGCTCAATGGCCTGGCAGGAGGAAGGTGCCTGGGAGTCCCTACTCTTCCTCCAAGAGTGACACACATGTCTCCAAATATGAGACAGCAGCTTGTGAGCCATGCTCCTGGGCTCTCACAGACATGAGTATCCTGCTCCCTTCACACACCTCTGGTCAGTGTCCCCATTGACTTGGTACCGACAGCAGCCATACAAACAAAAATCTAATAGTCCAGAATATAAGGTGCACTGGCATTCTGCATTCCAACCCTAGTATTTTTCATTATTATTATTTTGGGTCCAGATTTATTTATTCATTTGTTATTTGTTTATTTATTTTGGTTTTTTTTTTTGAGACAGTATTTCTCTGTGTAGCCCTGGCTGTCCTGGAACTCACTCTGTAGACCAGGCTGACCTCAAACTCAGAAATCCACCTGCCTCTGCCTCTGCCTCCCAAGAGCTGGGATTAAAGGCATGCACTAACACTGCCTGGTTTGGGTCCAGATTTAAACCAGGCTGAAGCATTGAGCACTCATGGACTGCGCTTGCTTCCCTAGACTCTTGAGGTCAGCTTCACCCAGATCATCCCATTCACAAAACAGGACTGAGGGTCACTTAGTGTAAAGGACAGAAGACTCCCTAAGTGCTCCAGGTGGATAATAAACTATGTGGTCAACTGAGACAAAGCAAGAAAGGAACCACAGGAGAACAAGCTTAAGCCTCCTTGCAAAGGGCAGGTGGTATTCCTTTGCTGGACCCTTGCACATATTGCCATCGCCATTGCTGCCCCCATCATCTTCACCATCCTTAGTCATCACCATCATCACCATCCACACCCTTACCACCACCACCATCATCATCATCATCAGTAGCAGCAGCAGCAGCCATAACCACCATCATCAGCAACATCATGATCACCATTGCCACCATCACCACCATCTTCATCACCACCATCATCACCACTATCATCATTATCACCACCATCATCATCACTCTTACCGTTAGTACCATGACCATCGTCACCTTCCCCATCACCACCATTATCATCCATCACCATCACCATTATCATCACCACCCTCACTTGTATTCCTTGCATCTCATGAAAATTTAGAAAACACCATTCAGGTTAAGATCATTAAAACACGTGACAGCTCAGGCTGGAGAGAATTCATTGCTGATGGGAGTGAAAACTCATACTACTGCTGTGTATATCTCTGTGGCTATTCTTCAGGAAGATGGGAATTGATCTACTTCAAAATCCAGCTATACCACTCTTGGGCATATACCCAAAGATGCTTCATCTACCACAGAGACACTTGCTCAGCCATGCTCACTGCTGCTCTAGTCTAATAGTCAAAACTGGAAACAACATAGATATTCCTCAACAGAAGAATAGATTTTAAAAAGTGGTACATTTACACAACGGGGTATAACTCAGCTGTCAAAAAAGGGATGGATAGAACAAAAAAAAATCATCCTGAGTGAAGTATCCCAGACCCAGAAAGATAAGTATGGTATGCATTTGCTTACATGTGGATAGTAGCTGTCAAGTCAATGATAACTAAGCCACAAACTATAGAACCACAGAGGTTAGGAACAGAGTAAGGGACTCGGGGGACAGATAAATCTTGATAGGAAAGGGAAGTAGAAGAGAAGTGTGGGAGGGTGGGAAATGGGAGGATCAGGTGGAGAGGTGGAGGAGGAGATTGTGGGAGGGAAAATGGGGTAGGACAGCTAAAATCAAGGGGTATCTGAGAGGTGACATGGAAACTTAATACTGTAGAAACTTTCTAAAACATATACATATATGAAGGTGATCTATATGAAATTGTCAAACAATAGGAAAATAGTGTCCCTACTGGTCATCTCTTGTCACCAAATGAAACTTACAGTACTGAGATTGGGTTTCAGCTAATTCAGTTGTTGTCTAAAGGGATCCCAATGGAATCCTAAAATAACCCAGACTGTTGCCAAAACTATAGCCTGCTCTCCACAAACTGACAGAAAGAAGGGTCTATTGCTGAAGACAACACCTACACAACTCATTTAACATGGAGAAGTTGAGCTGGCACCCTCATAGAGCCTTCACCCCTATATCCCATCATCTTTGGTACAGGAAAATACTCTCCATACTACGAAGAGAAACATAAACACCAAGCCAGATGCACACACTTCATCTAGAATTGTCTAAATGCTCCGTGATCCCTTTAAAAGGTCTAGCACTTGCAAGATATGCTAGGGCAATAGTGGCTCAAAGCTTATGGGAACAACCAACCAATAACTGATTTGACTTAAGGACCATCCACAAGATGGAAACCATACTTGCTATTGCTTGGGTGACAAAGGACCCAAGACTTGAGAATCTAGAGACCTAGGGCAAAATCAAATAATATAGGCCTACAAAGAGAAAAAGAAAAATGCAGTGATAAAAAGATTCCTAATGCTATCCTGCTACACTCATAGATCTGTGTATTGGTCAGCCATCATTAGCTTCCTCCTGCAGCAGATGATTATTAGCAAATATAGACCCACAGCCAGACATTACATGAAGTGGGAGATCCTGGGATACTCAGCCCTAAATGGGATATCTTGAACAAATTCTTCCTGTCAGAGCTCAGGGAATCCCACAGAAGAGGAGGCAGAAAGTGTGTAAGAATCAAAGGGAAATGGAGGATATCAAGAAATCAAGGCCCTTTAAATCAGCATGAGCAGAGATCAAATAAACTTATAGAGACTGAATCAATATGCACAGGGCATGCACAGGTCTGCGCTGGGTCCGTTGCACATATGTTATGGCTTCCAGTTTAGAGTTTTTATGGAATTCCTGAGTCTGCTGACAAGCGGTCTCTGATTCCTGTGCCTCCTCTTAGACTCTTTTCCTTCTGTTCGTTTGTCTTGACCAACTTTGATATGACAGTTTTTTGTTTCATCTTTTTATACTTTATTTTGTTAGAGTCTTTTTTAAACAAATGAATGACTGACTGAAAGGGGGTTATATAATAGAGTTTGGCCTCTATTTCACAATCCTCCTTCATCTTCAGAAATGCTAGAATTATAAGCATGCAGCACCATCCCGGTTCAAACTGGTCTTTTAAGATTTAGTTATTTTATTATATAGATGGGTGTTTTGCCTGCCAAATTGGCCTTTTAAAGGGATCACGTAGCATTTACAACACTTTCATGTTTGTCCTTTCTGTTCTGAAAGATAGTGACAGAAATGCCAGCTAGAGCGTGCCTATGACCTGGAGAAAAGACACCATACAATATCTTAATGTAATTGCATGCTTGGAAATCCACGCAGGCAATATGGCAGGGGCAACTGTGATCCCTGACAGGAGGGTGGCCAAAGCTCTAAATGGCCCATCAGGTGACTCCTGACCAAATATCAGGAAGTGCTCACCAGACAGAAGATGAGGAGAGAAGGTGTGTGCGCATGTGCACACACACCCTTGAACACTCTGGTGTACTTGAGGTCCCATGAGCCTTCTGGGTGAAAACATTCCAAGGAGGGGCCAGGCCAAGAGTGTAGCCCAACAGAGATCACTTAATCCTTCTGCCTCAGGACTCCTTCTGAAATACATGCTATCCTGTGGCATCTTCTTTGAGCCCTGTCAGAATCTGCATTTCAATTGAAGGCCCTTTCCCATCCCACATTCCCATCTTTCCACAGTCCTCAGTCCTCAGCAGTCCCAACTTTCCTGTCTTGGCAGCTCTGCTCCCTGGATGCTTTGGGATTCCTGCCCAGCGGGTCTTTTTGTGTAGAATCGCTGAGCTTCTGCTCCATCCTAAACCACTGTACAAATCCCTTCCTGCTAGAGGCCACCTCTATCACGCCTTGTTGAATTTCTACATCTGCATACTGGGCATGCTTCTACTTTGTTTCTCGAGTTTATGAGGCAAGGCTGGGCTCTTGGCCTAAGCTGTCCCTTCCATAGCCCGTGCCCTAGAAGCTGCCACAACACAACACTGCTTGGGTCATAGAAGTCTTTGACAGACACATCGCTGATTGGAGGGCTCTCATGATAAGAGCTTACTGCCCTTCCTACTTGAGCCAAAGCCCCGGATCAGGCAGTCACTCAAAGAGCTACTATGCCTAATGAGTCCCAGAGGTTGGTCTGAGCTCCAGCAGGGAGCCAGGGTAAGGTGGTCTGTGTGTACAGGTGTGGGCCAAGCAATTCTCTGCTGGGGGACATAGGTAAAGAGACATGGACTCCAGGAAATGGCAGCTCAGTCTCTGTCCCTTACTGATTAGAAAGATGATACAAGGTTGGTTTCCATCTTTGTACATCTCTGCCACTCTAGAAGCCAGCCCAGCCTTGATACTCAGGACTGTTGTAGGGAATAAATGAGCGAACGAGAGGGAGAGGCCATTTGGGACGTCTTGAAGGAAAATCAATCCATCAATTAATCATTCTATTGGGCCCTGCACTGCTCAGGAGTAGGAAGCATGACTCATTAATCCTGTCAGCTCCTCAGTAAGCGATTCACTGGCAATTCTGTGCCAAGGGCTCCCTTGGGTTGATGCTAGGGAGGGGTCACTAAGACCCCTGGATATTTAGATGGGCAACTCTGAGACAAAAGCCGGCCAGGAGGGAGTCCAGTCTTGAGCAGAGCAGAACAGGTCCCAAGGGCCGGGCTGTTATGAGTTTAGATGGAAAGCCACTGAGGCTGGCAGAAGAGATCAAGAGAAACTTGGGGAAAGTGAGGGTCCTGTGTCCCGTGTGGCTGAGGAGGGGCGCAGGTGGGACCCTGTGAAATAACCCACAGCCTTTAGGCCATTGGGACAGGGAGGACAAAGAATGAGGCCCTGCTGTGGTTTTCTGGGAATTAATGTTGGAGAAAGCATAGGACATGAAGGGAGATGAGGGTGGGCTCTCTCGGCTGCAGACCTGACTGCAGAGGAATCCTTTAAAAGGCTGGGTACCATTTCTGCCCTTCTGTGGGCTGCAGTCTCTGCCAAACTACTCCATTCTGTTGTCACTCCGGGAAAGTAGCTGTAGAAATACAAGGAGTCACGAGAGGGCTGTGTCCCATGCACTTCTGAGCAGGTGTGGCCAAGTCATGTATGTTTCCTGGGTTTCCACATTTGCCAGTAAACCGAATGGGAGGGCTTCCCCTGATTTGTGTGTTCCTTTTCTCTGGATGGGGGTGCGCTACATGTCTAAAGATTCCTCCCTTCATCATAGTAAGTGTGGGCAAAGATGCACCGCGTCACCTGGGGCAGCCAGATGTGCACATCCCTGCCAATAACTTGGAGAGGAAAGCTAAGGATTGAAGGAAGGGGTGGGGGGGAAGGAAAAGGAAGGAGGGGGAGGAAAGAGTGGGGGAAGGAGGGAGGAGGGGAAGCAGAGGAAAAAGGGGAGGAAGGGGGAGGGGAGGCTTTAAGCCACAGCATACAGTGGGAGCTAAATCTGCTCAATCATTCTTGGATCAGGAAATACGACAGATGGCGTGTGGGACCTGACAGCCAGACTGGAGCCTCAGAATATGCTTGCCCCATGCTCTCATGTGTGTGAGTGTGTGTCTGTAAGGAAGCCTACACATCAAGTGGAGTCCATAAGTTGACTTCCAGTGTCTCTTTCAATCACTCCATGACGCAGTTTCTCAGTGAACCTGGAGTGTGCCACTTCAGCTAGACTGTCCAGCCATCGAGTCCCAGAGACCGGCCTCTTCCTGTCCTCACATTGCTCAGTCCCACATGCACACTGCCACCCCATCTGGCTTTTATGTGGGTGCTGTGGATGTGAATTCAGCTTCTCACTCTTGCTCACCAAACACTTTACATAGCCAGGCATCTCCCCAGTTCCCTAATTTTGTCTTGATGGCAACAGCCAGAGTGTCTAATCTGTCTCAATGTACTTAATGTACATCCTAATAAACGAGACGGGAGACCAAGCAAGTACTTGAAATGGCTTAGAAACCAGCCGGTTGCTATGTGCAAAACAGGCCCAAGTAATACTTTTGTGTTTTGAAATAATGAGAATAATAAATGTTTGCTGTAGAATGCTATAGACAAGAGGGCAGCCTCCAGGGTGGAGCAGCTCAAGTCGAAGGCTCATCCCCAGGTTCCCTGTGGCTTAGGTTTCTGTTTCTGGGCCCAGCCTTGCTGTGAGGAATCCTAGGGGCTTCCAGATCCTTCTTGGCCTCTGTGGATCCTGCTGCTGAGAGCTCTAACATGGCCTCCCTCGATCAGCTCGTAGCACTGTTGGGGGACAGTCTAGTCTTTCACTTCCTGAAGACCTAGGTCCCTAGAACATACTTCTCTTGTCTTCTTTAGAAGAGATCTTGTCCTGACCTTTTGGGGTGCAGTTTCTCCAGCATCCCTCCTTGAGACGCATCCTGGAGCTTCTGAAAAGCATCTGGCCCACTTGCCGCAACCAAGGGCTTCCTGACGGACTTTGCCCAGGGCCTTGCTGGAGCTCAGGTATTGAACTCTCACAGTTCCAAATTCATGTCCCACAATTCTCCTTCCCCATTCACAGACACCTAGTCACCAAGGAGGGATGTGTTCTAATAAGTTTCCTCTCAGAACACAACTATCCCCAGAGAAGTCACATCCTGGCCTTTATACTTACTGGTTCAAGCTCACACTCTCCAGGGACCAGCTGTGAAGAGGCAGGCAGGAAGCCCCACGTAAATCACAGATTCTTAAAACTGTAGGTCATGACCCAGTACAGGGCCATGAAAATGAACATGGGGGGCATGAAAGATGTGACTAGCAAAAGGGTTTCTGAATATTCGGTGGCCAGACTTTAAATCCCACTCAAACAGGAGTCTTCCAGGGAGCTAGGTAAAAGGTGAACACAGCCTCTTTGGCCACTCCCTTGTCTTTAACTTCTGCAGATGCTGCACTACCCAACAGAGATCATCAGCATCAGAACAGCCTGGGGAAAAGCCACTTTGATATGCACCTTTGAAGAGGCCTTAGGCTCAAAGCACGAAGCTCCTCACTGTGTCTGCTTCTGCTTTCTTCCCTCCCTCTCTCCCTCCATCCCTTTCACCTCTTTCCCTCTCTCTGTCTCTGTCTTGAGTCTCTCTGTCTCTCTCCCTGGGTGTCTGCGTGTTCTCTGTCTTCCCCCTCTCTCTCCCTCTGGGTGTCTGGGTCTGCATTTTTGTCTCTCTCCCTGTACGTCTCTGTCTTTTTGTCTGTCTGTCTGTCTTCCTCTTCTTTCTCTCTGTGTGTCTCTCTTTCTCCCTTTATAAAGTCTTTTAGGAGCTGGAGAGATAGCTCAACAGTTAAGAGCAACTCACTACTCTTCCAGAGGACCCAATTCCAATTCCCAGCACCTATATGGCAGCTCACAACTATATCAGGGGATCTGACAACCTCTTCTGGGCTCTATGGTATAAAGCCCACATGATACACAGAAATACAAGCATGTAAAACATTCATACACATTATATTATATATTATAGTATGTATATATGCATATATACATATACATATATATACATAATATATAATATAATATAATATAATATAATATAATATAATATAATATAATATTATGTATATAATTTTTAAATGTCTATTTGAGGGGGAGGAAGGGTGATGTCAGAAGGAAAGGCCAAAGTCCTAGAGTCTGAATCAGTGTTCTCTTCCATGGTGCATGGTCAAGGGATCAAACTGAGTTCATCAGGCTTGGGGACAAGTGCCTATGCCTTCCGAGCCACCGTGCCAACCCTATCTCTGTCTCTGTTTTTCCCCTCTTGTCTGTCTTCCCTCCTGCTCTTCCATCCCACCCTATACATAGGATCAGCATCTCCTTTTCTGGCCGCTGACCAGAACATCACCCCGAGGCCTCAGTCTATTCAAAAAGGAGGAAGTTCTTTAGCAGGCTGCCTGTTGTCAGGGCAACTGTTTCCTTGCTAGCCAAAACATTCGCTTAGCATTCTCCCTTGCACGGGTTTCCTGGTCAGATATTTTTCCTGCAGTGACATCTAGTGTCCAAACACTATGAAAAAAAAATCCAATGATTTATGGCTGGCCTTGAGGACACTGTCACAGCAGAAGGTGTGTGTGTGCCCTAGACTCTCTGAGCTCTTAGGGATCACGAGCTGTGCTAAGAGGTGATGAGGGGCTGCTCCAGACCCTTGCTTCACATCACCACTCCAGTAAAGGCCCCACACCTGAGTCCTTGATGGTTGCTTCTTTGCTGTCTGTGCTGGACAAGAGTCTGTCACTTGTCTCAGGTGAGGCTTGCTGATGGATGTAGACATGCCTTCGAAGACACCGGACAAATTCCTTTGCGTCCTCTTCACTAATAAGACTTCTCCAGCAGCAGCCACAGATGGGAACAGGGAAGTGACATGGACAGAATCCTCCTGGGCAGGCCAGGCCCTGAGTGAAATAACCCAGTCCTTTCTTACAGAGACCCAGACTGGCAGGAGATCCATCCAGAATGGTCCAACACCTGGGTGGTCTCTGGGTCTCACCCAGTTTGGGGATCGTGGACCACGCCCATCACCCCAGCTTTACCCACAAGTGCATGCTTAACACCTGCTTGTGCCGCTGGTCTTCTTGGGTTTTTTTCAAGGTGACTTTAGAGCTGGTCTGTCAACAAGTGGAGCCACTGTCTTTCTACTGCATTCAGAATTCTGCTAAGGGAGTTAATTCCCAGGGAAGGGATGGGAAAATGTGCCAAACACAGGGAACACCAAGAAGGTGGCTGTGAGTGAGCACACAGCAGAACTGTAGTGGGAAATGGCAAGAAGGAACAAGCGACAGCAGGAAACAAGCCATCCTAGGCTGAGTAGCGTGAGGAAGATCTTTTCCCTCAGAGATGTGGATTATCCTTCTTTTCAGCATATCTGCATAGTATATGTAACTCACTCATTAATCTCTGTGATGGTAAGCTCTCTCAATTTGACATAACCTAGAATCGCTATGGATGAGAGAATCTCAGTGAGGTGGTTTATATCAGATTGGCCTATGGGCATGTCTGTGGAAGGTTGCTTGGTTGTCTTCGTTGATGTGGGAAGACCCAACCTAAATGTGGGCTGCGCCTCCTGGTAGCAAGTCAGATAAAGAACATGAGATAAGGAGAGCTTTGATGTTTTTTTCCTAATTGGTTTCCACTCTCACTGATGGGTTCATCTACCCCATCACTGCTACTGATTCCTTTGATAACATTAGAACTGTCTTGAAGCTGCTAACATAGACCGAAGACCAGCAATCTAGAAGTCCAGAATCCTCCAGGTCTTTGGCACCACATAGGAACTGCTGATGTGTTGAGAGGGAGAGGTTGGTGAGTAGAGAGGCCTTGGGGTCGATTGCAAACAAACTGCTGGATGAGAGATGCTGAAGATGGAGCTGGGGCTTTGGGAGGGGGAGAGTCAGTGGTACTGTGCCAAACACAGAGCCTGTGGAACATCCAGGAGGGACATGCCACAGCCAACGGCCAACAATCCCCAAGAGCAAAGGCCCAGGTGGACCAGAGATCTGAATGGACTCATTAGCATCTTAACGGTATTTAAAGCCATATGCAAGTTTTCAGACTAGCTTTATTCATATGTGTTCATGTATATGCTGAAGCATGTTTGTATGTGTAAGAGACATGTCTATGCAAATCCATGCTTGTGTGTATATGTGTGTATGTGTAGGTATGTTTGAGTGTGTATATATCCACGTTTGTATATATACACAAATACATTTGTGTGGATGTATATGTACAGAGACATACTTTGTGTGTGTGTGCATGTGTGCACTGGTGATACTACCGTAGCAAATGTGTTTCTTCCCTTGGGAAAAAGCTTTGGGAAACCACCCAGAACAAAATCTGGTCAGCATAGGCTCAACTCCCAGGCATTGAGGCAGGGACTCTCACCCAGAGTGTGAGTTGCATGTCGCAGAGGTGAAGCGGGGGAGGGGGGGGAGGGAGGGGGGCCTCTCCCATGAGCCTCAGCACCAGCAGGCTGGCCAGCGAGCCCCGCAGGACACATGAGACTGTGGCAGTAATCTTGGGCACTGCTGATTTACAAGTTGTACCAGTCTGACACTCACATTGCTTGCCTGGCTTTAACCTGTAGCTGGATCTGGTTGTCTGAGCAACAGAAAGGGCTAGCTGGGCTCTCACATCGGAAGTCTAGAGAGAGTTTGTGACGTGCATGACTGCTTAGGGATGGGCCCATCAGTTCTTCCTTGTCTGCGGAGTCTTCCTTGTCTTCCTTTATCCTGGCCTCTTACATGTTCAGCCAGATTGTCTGTGCACTGGGATCATTGGCTCACTGGTAGGAAAAAGTCGGAGCGTCCATTTCCATGAACCATTCACGCCGGAACACTCCAGAAGACTTCAGAACTTGACTCTCCCCAGGGTCTGAGCAGAACTAAAGTATGGTGTTTGGCACCAAGGAAAGAATCTGACACTCAGTCCCCTGGAGCTGTACAGGGAAATAGAGGACCCGTCTGATGTGAAGGTTCAATCGCCTGACCCCTGCTACCCACCGAGACCCAGTAAGGAGTGTCCGGCCTGCTACAGCGCGCCTGGGCTTGAGGTTTCATTTTTAAGAAGTTCCGCATAAGCTGGGCGTGGTCGCGCACGCCTGTGATCCCAGCACTTGGGAGGCAGAGGCAGGTGGATTTCTGAGTTCGAGGCCAACCTGGTCTACAGAGGGAGTTCCAGGACAGTCAAGACTCCACGGAGAAACCCTGTCTCGAAAAACCAAAAAAAAAAAAAAAAAAAAAAAAAAAAAAAAAAAAAGAAGTTCCCCATGATGGTTTCTTTGTAAACACAGCTACTATTAAATACTAAAGTGTATACACCCAGAAATAAATTCTGTAAAAATGAGTAATAAATGCCACACCACAGCGCTTCCTGCTGGGTTTTCCTTCCGGGCTGTTTTCACCCACAGCGCTTGCGCCTGCGCAGTGAATCCCTCTTATTGCCTTCTCTTGCTTTTCCTCAGAACCCTACGTTGTAGCGACTCCTTCCTTGGAAGTTGGACGAGAGCAATAGAAACAGGCAGATATAGACCAGAGAGGCCTCCAGAGCACACGCAAGGTGTGGATTCACTTATATTTGCTTACTAGCAAACTGCTTTTGCTGCACAAAAGAAAATGAAAAAACGAAAAAAAAACAAATTAAATAAAATAAATGGTTGCTGCAGCTCAGGCAGGCAAAACAATGTGGGAGACAGAACCAGGAGTACTGTTTGCACCTGTACAGCACACACACACACACACACACACACACACACTACTTCCTCTGGGTAGGACTACTCTTAATTGACTGCTGGCACTAGGATGCCTCTCCTGTGTGTGTGTGTGTGTGTGTGTGTGTGTGTGTGTGTGTGTGTGTGTGTGTCTGTGTGTTTGTGTTAATCACATGCACTCATAGGCAGCCGACTCCACACATGCCATTTTTGGACACAGAGGAGAGACCTGTGGACCGACCACGACGACGACAACGACCACAATGACGACGACGACGATGACGACAACGACGACAGCCTATGAGAAGCAGTCATCACAGAAGGTTCTTCCTCTCCCACACCCCAGCCCACCTGCAAGGAGCAGGCACTGGAAGATGCTCCACCTGGCCCTGGGGGCTCAGGGTTGCAGGCTCAAGAGGCCAGAAGATGACATGAACTTCTTCAGGGTGTGGGTACAGCTCCTTCTGCCCCAGGGATGGTGAGACTTGGGACTGGAGACAAGCCTGCAGGCTGGGTAAAAGCTATTTTTAGTAGCTAATGGCAGTGATTTATTCTGGAAAGAAAGTAGCAGCAGACGCTCTCTTTGGGAGTGAAAATGGGACCACAGGTTTGAGCAGTATGAATCCAACCTTGAGTTCTCACAACTCAGCAGACCAGGGTAGAGACATCGGCAAGCGTTCTTCACACAGAATCTGTAAGATGGTTGGACAGAATCAACTGAAGGCTGGGAGCTGCCTCTGACTTCCGGAAACTGCAAATTCCGACTCCTGGTCCTCTCCTGTCTTCCAAGTCAACAGTGAGTTGGTTGAGTGTCTTTTGCACTCTCCAAAGTCCCCTTTGCCATGCAAGGCAGCACAGTGGCAGATTGTGGGGTCTACAGCCAGAATGCCTTGGGGGTTCTCATCGCTCAGCCAACCCCCAATTCCAAAATGATCCTCTGAACGCAAAGGACAGTTGAGGGGAAAATTAAAGGGAGCTGGTGTTCTGAGAGCACTGAACCCCATTTCCTGTACTTCAGTCACTGTAGGCTTTGACCACCATGATGACCAGCACACTAGGGGTGAGTAGGGTTAAGAAAAACTTTCCAGGCTGGTGCTTGGGAAGGGTCCGTTTGGAAAGGGAAGCTCTTCAGAAATGTAAATTTTCTGGCTTTGAAATAACACGTAAATTTAGCTATAAATTTTGAAATGCTCAGCCATAGCATTCCAGCCTTAGCTATTATTCATCAATATAGCAAAGTAGCCACCTGAGAGGGCAAATAAACAAGCATAAGCAATTAGACATTAGACCCATGATTTCTACAAACACGAGTGTGAGTGAGTTCATCTGCTTAACCCCTATCTAAAGTCACCGCACAGGCAGAGTGGGCTGGGGAACATAATAGACAATTCAGACAGAAGAATGAACACATAGGAAGGATCCTTAAGAATTGACAGAGAGGGGCTGAGGAAATGCCTCCATGGGTAAAAAGTGCTTGCTGGGCAAGCATGGGGACCTGAGTTCGAATCCCTAGCACCCATGTAGAGTTAGGTACAGCTGTATATATCTGTAATGTCCCAACATTGGTGAGTGGGGACAGCCAGGTCTGAGAACTCTCTGGAGAAAGCCTCCAGTTCAGTGACAGATTCTGCTTTAAGACAATGAGGCAGAGAGTGACAGAGGAGGACACCCAGTGTCCTGCGCTGTGTCTGTGGTTCCAGAGGAGTAAGAGTCCATCATGGCAGCAGGCAGTAGGCATGACAGCAGGAACAGGAAGCCGAGAGCTCACATCTCGAACCCCAAGCATAATGCAGAAAGAGTGAACTAAAAGTAGCCAAGGCTTTCTCACAGATGTACTTACTACACCTAGGCTGTATCACTTAAACCTCCCAGAGAGAGTCCCCAACGGAGAACCAGGTGTTCAAATGTTCAAATGTCTGGGGACAGTCACATTCAAATCACCACAAACAAACATCACACGATTAGTGACTTGAGGAAGCTATTGTGTGTGACCTCTTACCATCTTGTCACTTGAGAGCATAGTCTCCGCCAGACGGTTCACACACCTGCAAGCTGTCTCTAATCTGTAGCCTGCTCTGCAGAGGTCTTAGACAAGCACACTCAACCCTCCGTGTTCCACCTGGTGTCTCGCCCTCTAACAGCTGACCCTAAGCTTGTTCCCACAGTAGCAGTCAGGGGCAGGTGAGAGAGCCAAAGTAGGCAAAGCACCCTGAAGTCTGGTTCTGCACTAGTTCGTCAGCCTCTACCCCACCCAGTTGGATAAAGCAAATTGAAAGGCCAGTATGTGAACGGGGCATGCAGAAATTGCATCGCAACTCTTGGAGAAAAGCATGCACACATGCATTGTAGGAGATGTGCATACGGAAAAGGGTGGAAAAGAGGGGCCAATCTACTGAAAATCCATTGTGTCGTCCTTCATTTTCCTAGTACACCTGTCTTTCTTTCCACCCTCCACCCCAGGACCCTTCTTTTCAAAGCCAAGGTGACTTAAGGTATTAAAAGTACCCTGGAAGGGAGGTACTGGTCCCTGACCTCTGTCCCAGGGCATTAGGAAGCTGTGGGTCTCTGGGTTAATGACACTCATAAAAATGTTACAGGACAACCCTAACCCTGATATTCCTCCCTACGGACTTTCCCTAAGGGCAGAAAGTGGTGGGTGGGGGAAGAGACTCTTCAATGGAACTGTCTGCAAATCATGCAGGGGTGGGGGGATGGGGGATGGGGGGGTCCTTCTGTGATGTAGTTTGCCTGTGTTTCTACCCACGCTGGGTTGGCCTTTCCAATGAAACAGCTACTTTTGAGATCCCCATAATCCTGTAAGCAACTTCAATAAATTCCTTGGTTCCCCAGGCAAGAGATGAACAAAATTGTTTCTTTCAGTCATCATTGCCCTATCTGCGGCGACTAGACCTCTTTTCCATATCTCTACAGAAGTCACACAACAATCCCCAACACAAACATGCACTCATATTTCCATGGATAGCTCTGAGCACCTGTCCTCAGAGAGAATCTTGCTGTTTCATTGACCTAAATGGAGCCTCCACCAAAGAGGAAGAGAAAGCAAGATGGCTCCCAGGAAGAAGAACTGTTCCTTGAGAGTCACCATGAAAATAAGAGGAAGCTCTTTTTACTTGGTGGTGTGGAAGGAGTAGACAGCAGATGCGGAAGCATGGTTGTTTGTGTAGCATCTCATTTCCAGAGCCAGCAATGGATTCTGGTGATGTTCGGATTCCCACTATGTTTGCAGAGTAGGTTGGCTGGAGCTGTCCCTTCTCTCCCTGGAACAGAAAAGCAACACCTACTCTCCAGTCACTATGTCTGGCAAACAATGGTGTCCTTCAGCTGTATTCGGTTCTATTCCGAGCCAGCTGATGACCTCATTAAGGCATCTGATTCTCCCTTGACATAAAGATTAATGGTGAAGTCCACAAGAAGCAGTATTGTTTTGCCAGCTTTGTTCATATTAGTGGTTCAAATCCGTTCCTTCACAACATTGACCCAGAGGTAACAAAGACCCCTTCTGATGTGTTGTACCTTTCTGGCCACACACCAGGACTATGAGCTTGCTCTGTAAATGCCCCTGGCTTTCCTAGCAGATCCTTCTCCACTAAACTCAGAGCCCAGGAAACCAGAGCCAAACATGAAGGGGAGACAAACACATCTGATCCAGGGGCACAGAATATGCAATTTGTCAAATCCTAGGAAGTTTGCTTAGAGAGCTAAAGACACTGGATCTTGGACCAGGGATGACTGACTGTTGACCAGGACTCTTGTCTCGGGACTCCCTGGCCTCTGTTGTACATGGGGAATGAAGAGTCCATATGGGATGATGCAGAGACGCCGCATCTCCAAGCCTGGCTCTGATCAGTGAGTGATGCTACCTGGACACTCAAACCTTTTCCCAATGAGGGGCAGAGTCCCCTCTTCATTGCATTGAGTCCATGGGTCTTGAGGCTGTTGCCAGGAATGTTCAGAGGTCTGGAGGCCAGAGGGCCTCTGTGGTGGCTCCTCCATATGATAGCTAGCCAGAAGCCCTGAGTGAGTGAGACCTTCTACAGGCCATCAGACTCCCTGGTCTTTGAACTGTGCTAATGATCAGCTTGTAAAGATAATTCTAGAGGACATGGTGTCTCTTGGCACTAATCTGGGCAATGAAGAAGTCTCTTTGTTGTGAAACTCAGGTTTTCACTTTCCCAGGCTGTCCAATAGAATAATCTAGAGTGTTGGGAATACCTTGTGCTTCATACTCAGTATGAGGACCTGAATTGGGGCAGTAGAGCCACAGACTTCCCATGGGAGTGTTGGGGCTCCAGCCATTGTGAGGTCAATATCCCGAGTTCTCATGGTATACCTCCCTCAATAGTGTCTCTCCCTGGCTGTCTAGAGGACTTAGTGCTGCCTCTCAAAGCGAGGCTTCTCCACTTAGAGTTATCTGAATGTCAGGATGCTTGGGGCCCTCATGCACTCGCCTGAGATGGTGCCAACTCTGTTCCATGGCTCATTTGAAGGTGATGAGTTCCTCTTGTGTCTGTCAGATGAAGAAGGCAGACATAAAGTTGGTTCAGCCACACAGAAAGTGAATACCTCCTAGGGGTAAAAAAAAAAAAAAAAAAAAGTAAATGTGCTAGAGACACACATCATGCTGAGAAGGGAGCTTGGTTGCCTAACTGTAGGAATTTTCTAGAAAATATGAAATGGCAGTGATAGAAAATAGATTAGCAGTTGCCTAGCAGCAAAGGTAGACTGTGGGGACAACCTTCTCAAAAGGAGCAGGGGCTGTCAAAACAGTGGGATATTCTTCTTTTGTTGTTTCTAGGGTTTCATTGTTGTTTCTAATAGTCTTTTGTAGCCCAGGCTGGCCTTAATCCTTCTGCCTCCACCAGGTACTAGAATTAGAGGTGCCTGTCACCATGAAAGGGTCAGCTCAGGAACTTTGGAAAGGCCATGGATCACTTGCCCCTCCTGGAAGGGAGAAGCTAAATTACATTCCTCAGACCACAGGGAGGTCCCTGTGGCAAGAGAAAGTCCAGAGTTATCCCGAGACCATTGGCCACCTAACTCATCCCCTAACAACCAATTAGTTTAAAGGTAACACGGTTCTGCCAATCACATTATGCCTAATGGCAGCTGCCCTGAGGACTGTAACAAGGCCCATGCAGCCCACTGCACATGGTCATTCTCTCCCCATGTGAAGGGTGACCCCAGCATGCTGGATTAAATAAAATTCCTCTTGATTTTGCATTGATTCTCATCTCCACGTTGTTTACTCAGGGGGTCTCCAGTAAGTTAAGACACCCTGAGTTTTACAACCACACCCGTAGAGGAATTTTAATCCAGCAACATGACTACTCTGGCTAGGGATCATATCTAAAGATCTTCTAGCTCTACATAATCTGGGTGAAATACAGGCACACCCTGAGTACAAACCTTTAATTTCTAACAATGAATCTAAGGTTAGTTTGTAGAAGGAAGTAGTGATATTTTGAAAGTGACCACTAGTTGAGGGACAGACAAAATGATGCACCACAGAAAGCTTTGACAGAATGAGTCAGAAACAGGATATGTCCAACTCATGCAGAGCAGCACAGCTCTAGACCACAGCAGTGAGACAGAAAAAAAGTGGTGGTGTGTGTGAGTGGCAGTTTTACAGAGGCAGGTTGCAGAAAGAACAAGCTATATGAAGACAGAGCGAGCCCGAGAATGAGAGGGAACGGGAAGATTAGAGCATATTGATATGACTCCAAGCAGAGCAATTCAGGCAGAAGTTCAGAGAAGCCAGATTAAACAAATCAGCTAGGAAGATGAGATTGTACGGAGACCAGAAGCTTCCAGACCTAGGGCTAAGGATAGTTAGGACAGGGAAAGAAATGCTCTGGGCTCAGCCCAAGCCATGTGTGTCTTCACACAGCTTGGCTCTCATCTCATCCCTCTATTAGAGGAAGTATGACATTCACAACACCTAGTGGAATATTCTGCTTATTGAATGTGTTGATGGGCATGGGGCTGATTGCTGTTGTCCCGGAATCTGTAGACTGCACACTTAATGTCAGGGAAACCCATTCTGCCTAAGTTATAGTCTTATAAGGAAGCTTTGAAAGCTCTCCATGGCTTTGTGGAGGAAAAGCATACAATATTTTTTTCTACAAGATTCTGACTTCTTTCTTTACTGACTCAGTTGATACAGGAAACAATAATAGGTGACACAGGAAACGATAATGGCTATATTATAGAGGGCACCATTGCCCTGGTTGGAGAACTGAGCCCTTCTGGCTGGTGGGTCCATGATTTGAAAGACTACAGACTTCTCCAGCAACTAATTCAATGATTGGAATTGTGGTTCTGTTGCTGCTCAACCCCAGACCAGACAGCAGCTGCCTTTGCTTTTTCTTCCTCATTGCACAGATCCTACATTGAGCACAGATGAAAGCTCTGTGGGGAACTGGTCACCCTCAAATGACCCATGGAACAGAGCTGGCACCATCTCAGGTGAGTGATGAAGGTTCCCAGCATCCTGACATTCAGGTAACTCTAAGTGCAGAAGCCTCACGTTGAGGGACAGCACTGAGTCCTCAAGAGAGCCAGGTAGGGACACTACTGAGGGGGGTGTACAATGAGAACATGGGATGCTTATTTCATGATGACTGCAACTCCAGCCCTCCCATGAGAAGTCTGTCATTCTACTGCACCAATTTGGGTCCTCGGGATAATAGCCCATGTAACAATAGTTACAAACAAACAAATAAATAAGCAAGCAAGCATGAAAGCTGAAATGTAGCTGGACAGACACATAGACACAAGTGAACCAACCAAAAAGGCAACAGAACCCTGACTGCAAGAAAAATAGTGTCCTTGGGATTTGACCTGAGCATTGGATGCCCAGAGGCCACTGAAACTCATGTAGCCAGGCCAGCCTCAGACTCAGAATCCTCCTGTCTCAGGTTAAGGGCTGGATTGTGGACATGTGTTATGATTCCTGGTTCTTAAATTCAGACTTATTTTATGTTTCAATTTTAGTCGTTCTATTTTAAAGTTTTAAAACATCTTCAAATCATTTTTAAAGAGCTGTACACAGCCTAAATAAAAGCTATAAACTAGTTTACCAGCAATGAATAAGTGCATCCCAGGCCTATGTGATGAATCTCCCTAATAACCAACATTCATAGGTTACATACTGAGATTCTTTGAGATTTTAAGCATAAATTGGAACAAATTGTTCTAATTTACAAGGCAGAGAGAAGAGCAGACAAAATTTTATTTTTAAAAATTATTTTTGAGAATGGTGAAATCCAAACTCTAGACACTATAGTGAACTCTCACCCCATGTGGCATGTAATTACCATGAAGCCATCTGTAAGCTGGGTGTGGTGGGGCACGCCTTTAATCCCTCCCATCATCTAGGAGGCAGAGGCAGGCAGCTCTCTTGAGTTTGAGGCCAACCTGTTCTACATAGTGTGTTGCAGGATAGCCAGGGCTACAATAGAAAATATGTTACATTCCAAGAGTCTGGAACTTTTGCTGGACTTCAACACCCTGAAGTTATATAAGACTTGACCTTATCCTGCCTGTCTGAGGTGAGTAGGAATAAACCAGTCAGCAGCCATCCTCCGTGGTCTCTTCTTCAGGTTCCTGCATTGAGTTCCTGCCCTGACTCCTCTCAGTGATGGACTTTATGTAAACCATTGTACTGGGTGGTTTTGTGTGCCATCCTGACACAAGCTGGAGTTATCACAGAGAAAGGAGCTTCAGATGAGGAAATTCCTCCATGAGATCCAGCTTTAAGACATTTTCTCAATTAGTGATCAAGGGGGGAGGGCCCATTGTGGATGGTACCATCTCTAGGCTGGTGTCCTATAAGAAAGCAAGTTGAGCAAGCCAGGGGAAGCAAGCCAGTAAGAAACATCCCTCTATGGCCTCTGAATCAGCTCCTGTATCCTGACCTGCTTGAGTTCCAGTCCTGACTTCCTTTAGTGATGAACAGCAATGTGGAAGTGTAAGCTGAATAAACCCTTTCCTCTCCAGCTTGCTTCTTGGTCATGATGTTTGTGCAGGAATAGAAACCCTGACTAAGACAACTATAATCCAGGTAGAGTTTTTCTCCCTAAGTTGCTTTTGGTCAGTGTTTTATGACAGCGACATAGAAACAAACTAGTGCAGGTTTGATCAGGCACACTGTGACTACCACTATCTTGGTCATAATCAACACTTTCCCCTCTAATAGGCCTGGCAGTACAGTCTAAATCATAGAAGATAAAAACATCAAAATTGTCAGCAGGGCATCTCATGACAGACAGATTAGCAGTTTGGAGAAAATAATAGGTGTGTTACAGGTGGTCAGGACCACCTTTCTACCTTGTCCAATAAACAAAGCCTTTCCTCCTGCCTCAGGACTCTGGGGCCTCCTATATTGTTACTGCCCGCAACATTCTTCTGCTGGTGAGCCCACTCTAAATCATACACTGTGTGATTCTGTTTGTTCTTCTCTTTGGTTTGTTTACCTTCTTGCTCTTCTGCACCCTGCTTCCCAAAACAACCTTGTGCACATAGCCTGATGGTAAAGTTAGATGGTATTTTCAATGGCTCTATGCATAAAATACAGTTTCTTGATGGGGAATTTTCCACTGGTGGTATCATGCTGATCCAATGATGGATCATTGGATTTTAGGGCATTTGGGATTCTGATTTTTGGGTTAAAGATGCTCACCTTGTATTCTGCCGTTTAGCAACACTATTTTTTTAAGATGGTGACTTACCCTATTAAAATATAAGTTTGAACTTAGTTTGTTTCTCTTTCTCCAAATTAGGACAGATAATTCCCATTGTTTAGCCTTTGCATCAATAGTCCAATATGCAACTGTGGTGATTTTAATAGGTTTGAACCCCCATAGACTCTTGTGTTTGAATGTTTGGCCTATGGGAATGGCAGTGTAAGGAGGCATGGCCTTGTTGGAATAGGTATAGCCTTGGAGAAAGTATGTCACTGTGAAGGTGGGCTCTGAAGTCTCCGTGCTCAAGATCCTCCCGGTGTGACATTCCAGTCCCCTCTTGGATGCCTGTGGAAGAAAGTCTCCTCCTGGCTGCTTTTGGATCAAGGTATAGAATTCCCAGCTCCTCCAGGACCATATCTACATGGATGCTGCCATGCTTCCTGCCTTGATGATAATGGACCAAACTTCTGAAATTGTAAGCCAGCCCCAATTAAATGTTGTTCTCTATAAAAGTTATGTTGGCCATGGTGTCTCTTCACAGGAATAGAAACCCTAACTAAGACAGCAGCTTACAAGTATTAGGCTTATTTCTCACTTGGGACTTGTGTGAGTTGGAAAGATTGTGAACAGAGTGGGGTTTTCAGAGGGCGAGGACAGCTGACCTGGGGCTTTGGGAGTGGGGGGGGCGATGGAAAGCAGAGCACTGTGGCAGTTTTATCCAGGACCCCAGCTTGGCTGTCCCTGAGCCTTTCTGTAGTTCTATCACAGTGCCTCCTCATCCTTTGTTCCTGGGTTCACTGCAGGAGCTGAAGCTAAGACTATAGAGCAGGTAGAAGAATGGAAAGACCAGTTAAATCTGGAAGAAGAGTGATGAGGCACCCTTCAGACAGGGCTTGGGAATGTCTTAATTAGGTTTTTACTGCTGTGCGCAGACACCATGACCAAGGCATCTCTTATAAGGACAGCATTTAATTGGGGCTGGCTTACAGGATCATAGGTTCAGTCCATTATCATTAAGGTGGGAACAGGGCAGCATCCAGGCAGGTATGGTACAGGAGGAACTGAGAGTTCTACATCTTCATCTAAAGGCTGCTAGCAAAATACTAGCTTCCAGGTGGCTAGGATGAGGGTTTGAAAGCCCATACCCACAGTGACACACCTACTCTAACAGGACCACACCCTCTAATAGTGCCACTCCTTGGGCCAAGCATCACAGAGAAGGAACACCCATCAGTCAGGAGCAGGTCCTTTAGTAGGCTCATGGCTGAAGACTTATGTATCTCTACAAAATCTTCCTAAGGTTGATGGAGGCTGTGGTGGTTTGAATATGCTTGGCCCAGAGAGTGGCACTATTTGAAGGTGTGGCCTTGTTGGAGGAAGTATGTCACTGTGGGGGTGGGCTCTGAGAGACCCTTTTCCTAGCTACCTGGAACTCAGTCTTCCCCTGCTTGCATTCAAAACAAAATATGGAACTCTAGGTACCATGCATGCCTGGACAATGCCATGCTCCCACCTCAGTGACAATGGACTGAACCGCTGAACCTGTAAGCCAGCCCATTAAATGCTGTTCTCTATAAGAGTTCCCTTGGTCATGGTGTCTATTCATAGCAGTAAAACCCAAACTAAGACATACATTGCCAGGGCCTAGCAGGGTCGTGAGCTAAGTGGAAAGGCAATAATGAAATCTACTCAGGGTTCCACTGTTAAATGGTCACCACAGGCCAAGGTCCTGGTCAATGTCCATGACACACATGTGAAGTTGGCCTTTCCTGCTTGTAAGTGGGAAACAGTTGCTGGGGTCACTGTTTCAACCCTTAGCTTCAGATGAACCATTTAACTTTACCCATTGTACTGGCTGGTTTTGTGTGTCAACTTGACACAGGCTGGAGTTATCACAGGGAAAGGAGCCTCTGTTGAGCAAATGCCTCCATGAGATCCAGCTGTGGGACATTTTCTCAATTAGTGATCAAGGGGGGAGGGCCCCTTATGGGTGGTACCATCTCTGGGCTGGTAGTCCTGGGTTCTATAAGAAAGCAAGCCGAGCAAGCCAGGGGAAGCAAGCCAGTTAGAAACATCCCTCCATGGCCTCTGCATCAGCTTCTGCTTCCTGACCTGCTTGAGTTCCAGTCCTGACTTCCTTTGGTGATGAACAGCAGTGTGGAAGTGTAAGCTGAATAAACCCTTTCTTCTCTAACTTGCTTCTTGGTCATGATGTTTGTGCAGGAATAGAAACCCTAAGACACCCATGCTTTATTAAACTTGATATTCCCCCACAGGTTGCTTGGGGGAGCTCACAGTGATGAGTGATTTTATCTGAGGCTGGGATTAGCTCACAGCTCAGGTCTCCAGCCTTCAACAGGTGGTCTGCAGGAACTGTGAGTGACAGGGGAGCGGACACTTCAACTTGAATTCTACCTCCCTCCAGCTCTGTGTCCCTTGGAGTTTTGTTTTATTGTTTGACATTTAGAATTATGGAACAGTACCACCTTTGTGGTGTTTTTGTTTGGTTAAATGCTCATTTTATTTTACATATCAACTGTCAGTGGAATTCTTATCACATTTTCATTTATTTAAGAAGGAGCTCAAGCATGCTATGGCTTGTACACGTCAGTCAGAGGGCAACTCTGGTGGAAAGGGAAAACTATGCCCTTGAGATGTCCAAGGCAACAGACTCAGTGGCAAGTGCTCTACCTGTTGAGCCATCTCCCCAGCCCATCTATTGGCTAAATTTAAACAATAACTTGAAAACAAAACATCTTTTCTCATCCTTTCTAATTATTTTAAGAGAAAATGTAGAGGAGCTGGGGCTCAGAGGCTAAGAATACTTGTTACCCTTTCAGAGGACCCAAGTTCAACTCCCAGCACCCAAATACCAGCTTGTCTCCATCTCTAACTCCAGTTCCGAGGGATCTGATGCCCTCTTCTGGCCTCTATGAGCACCAGGCTGTACATTCATACATGGAGGCAAAACACCCTTATACATAAAATATAATTAAATAAATTTTTTTAAAGTACAACAAAAAAGTAAAAATTTAAGAATGTGATGAATTCATGAACTATAGAAATGATCCCTGAAAGTATAGTCTTGAATGTGATGAATTCACAGTGAACTAACTTGAGCCTTCTATTGATGACTGAACAACTATTTATATAAATATGGTATCAGACTGTAATCTGGGGCTGAGACTTAGAGCTTTATGAAGATTTCAGAAGGGCACATAGTGCCTTCCTGCATCTCAGCTTTTCTTCCTTTATATTATGTTTTTAATGATACAATCACATCTGCGAGACTCAATAAAACTCAGGTTTTACTATGTTTCCTTTCTGCCCATTATTGCAATTTGACTCATTTCATAATTATGATGAAAATTACTTTGGGGGATGTTGAGATGACTTAGCAGGTAAAGGCACCTGCTGCCAAGCCTGAGAACCTGAGTTCAAGTCCTAGGTTATGACAATAGAGATCAACTCCTGAAATCGTCCTCTGACCTCTCTTAGGATGCTGTGGCACATGTGTAGACAGACAGACACATACACACACTGAATAAGTAAACACACACATACACACATACATACATAATTTTTAAAAATTCTAAATACTTTATAGAAATATAAATTTGTCTTATGGAGACAGGAGAGCTATGAGGCACAAATCACTCTTCTCTTATTACATATCTTATGTAAAGTTTATGGCACATATTTATTTATTTAGAGCATATTACATGTATTTACTTATTTAAAGTTTATTGGATATATTTACTTCTTTGTGTGGTGAAGGGAGTGTGCACAGCGACTCTGGGAGCTAGTTATCACCTTCTTCCATGTGGGTCCAGGGACTGAACTCTGGGTTCCAGGTTTGGAAGCAAGTGTCCTTAGTGGCTTAGCCATGTCACTGGTCTACATGACAAGCCGTTCTTGGGGACAAATATTCTGGGTCTACCAAGTTTCAGTGGATCTATCTTAAGGTCACTGAGGACAGGGATGGCATTTCCGCAGCTGGAAGATGCCATTAATAGAGACTACTCATCAGCCTAGGATGGAGAACCCTATGGACAGGACAATGGGGGTGACAGAGGGTCACAGAGCTGTAACCCCATCCCCTGCTCTCAGGGAACATGCATGTGGTTGTTTGGATACGCATGACCCCCGTAGGCTCTTATGTTTGGGTATGTGGTCCCAGTAGGTGGAACTGTTTAGGAAGGATCAGAAGGTACGGTCTTGTTGGAGAAGGAGCCACTTAGGGAAGACTTTGATGTTTCAAAAACCCTTGCCATTCCTAGTTAGTTATGTGCCTTGTGCCTATGCAAAATGATGCAAGTTCTCAACTACCGACCTATCTCCATACCTGCCTGCCTCCTCCCATGATCCCTGGCCGATGGTCATGGACTCTAATACTTTAAAACTCTTCTATAAATTGCCTTGGTCATGGTGTCTTACCACATCAATAGAAAAGTAATTAAGTCATTAATTAATTAATAAGTCACAGCCTGATATTTGCCTGCTGCCACAAGGAGCCAAGCACTGTAGCCCTTTCCACCATCATAATCTGGGCCTCAGATGAGGCAGAGTGTCTCCAGGTACCTTTATAAGGAGAATTACCCCAGGGACAAAGACACCAGGGCTTCCTTCCCCTCTCCTTCAGACTCAGCAATATTGAAATGTATCTACAGGTTAGATGCTATAAGGAATAAAAGGACCCTTGGGATCACAGGAGGAAACCATGGAGTCTACACTAAAGTCTTGCTGTATCAGCCAGTAAGCAGGCATTGATTGGTCTGGGGACACCAAAAAGACACAGAAACTCTGGTACTGTCTTAGGATTTTACTGCTGTGAAGAGACACCATGGCCAAGGCAACTCTTATAAAGGAAAGCATTTATTTGGGACTGGTTTACAGTTTCAGAGGTTCAGTCAACTATCCTCGAGGCAGGAGCATGGTAGCAGCAGGTAGGCAGACATGGTGCTGGAGGAGCTGAGAGTTCCACATCTTTTTTTTTAAAGTTTTTTTTAAGATGTATTTATTATTATATCTAAGTACACTGTAGCTGTCTTCAGACACCCCAGAAGAGGGTGTCAGATCAGATCTCTTTTCGGATGGTTATGAGCCACCATGTGGGTGCTGGGATTTGAATTCATAACCTTCAGAAGAGCAGTCAGTGCCCTTAACTCTTTTCAACCCAAGAGTTCTACATCTTGACCCAAAGGCAGCCAGGAGGAGACTGCTTTCCTCAGGTAGACAGGAAAGGAGGATCTGGATCACAATGGTCAGACTTGAGTGTGTGTGTGTGTGTGTGTGTGTGTGTGTGTGATCTTAAGGCCCTAACTTCGCAGTGACACACTTCCTTTAACAAGGCTGCACCTCCTCCAATAAGGACACACTTCCTAATAGTACCACTTCCCATAGGCTGAGCTTATTCAAACCACTACAGGAACTATCTGTGCCTGACAGAGGAGGCCTGCCTAAATGCCCAGCAGTACTTAGACAATTGAGTCTATTTTCAAAGCATTACTGAGCATATCCATTTCCATCTGCCCCTGCCCTCCCTGTGTGATGCCTCTTAGCTCCCACAGCTCCTGTGGTAATCTCCATCTTTACCCTCATCTCAATACCTTCCTCTTCCACCAAAAGAGAAGAAGCTATGTAGCTCAGTTTCTTCATCCTGACAACTTCACCTCAAATGTCAGGGGACCCTTTTCTCAATAGTTGTGCTAGCTTCTACATAGCTTGCCATGACTTCATGCAGAGTAGGAAAGAGAGACGATCTTGGGGTGTGTGGAGCCTACCCTGGGCCAGCCTGCTCAGCAGAGCCATGGGCAAAGACCAGTCTCTTGTCCCCCTGGCTTGGTAATTTTACCACGAAACTCTTAACTCTGGTGACAAGCCATGAAAGCAAGGAAAAGAACCCAGTGACACAGTGAAGAACAAAGCAGACACGGTTTCTGAAGCTGGGGCCCTGTGACTGAGAGGTGGCACTGACCACGGACCCTGCTCCTCAGTGGGGCTCAAGCTTCGGAAGGACAGAAACAAAGGTGCTTCCTCCTTACAGCCAGCACAAAGGACTCAGGCTCTTGAGACCAGGTCTGAGAGCAGGTGGTGACTCAGACCTGGCCTTCCTGCATCCTGCCTCTCTCTCTCCTTCCCAAATCTTCCAGTGGACTGGGCTACACTCACAATTTCTGCGCGATCAATTACTGTCTTGGAAGGAAAAGA